>NC_087472.1:1359766-2032150 GCF_036321535.1 Camelus dromedarius
GGTGAAGACAGGCCTGAGCACTCACTGTGGGGTGTGACCCCCCCCCCGCTCGCCCGTCCCCTGTGGGAGCCCCTGGAGCGGAGGGAGGGCAGAGTTGAGACCCTCATGGAGGGAAATCTGGCTTTGAGTTTCAGAACATTCAGGAAACTTGAAAATTGCCTTTGCTCTGCTAGCTCCTCCCTTTGATCTACCGGTCCTCAGGTCTTGCTCAGCAGTGAGAGAAAATGAGATCAAAAGGCCAAGAGGTTTGGCTCCTGCCCACTGGTAGTCCTTCTTCCCACAGTGTTTGTGTGTCAAGTGACAAAGCTGTTCTTCCTGGTGACGCTGATTATACCCAGTATCTTATAGACTATACGCATAGGCCTGCTTGGTCTCTTCTATCCTGGGCGTTTGTTTCGCTTTTTAGTTTTGCTTTTAGTTCTTCTGTCCCTTTTATTTAACGCACCGACTAGACACACAAAGCAGTTGAATTTTTATATATATATATCTGTATATTGCACAATTATAAACTCATTTTGCTTGTGGCTCCACACAAAAAAGACCTGTTAAAATTATACCTGTTGCTTAATTACAATATTTCTGATAACCATAGCATAGGACAAGGGAAAATTTAAAAAAAAAAAACAAAAAACAAAAAAACAACAACAAAAAAAAAAAAAAACGACAAACCTGTCTGCTGGTCACTTCTGTCCAGGCAGATGCGTGGTCTTTCCTCGCTTCTTTCAAGGGCTTCCCTGTGCCAAGCGAAGGAGGCTCCAGGCAGCACCTGGGTTTTGCACTGTTTCTCCCAAGCTTGAGAGAGAGGCCCCAGGGTGATGGTGCAAGATAGTTCGTTTCAACGGGTGGGCGCAAGAGTGCTCCCTTGCCCTGGCGAAGCCCAGAATGTCATTGGCACCGCCTGGTCCCCTTCGATCCTGGGTGGGGCAGCTGGAGTACCTGGGGGTGGCCTGACCCCCACCCTGACCCCTTCCAGTGACCCCTTCAGAGTGATCCTGTTTGGAGAGTCGGCTCAGCAGGCCTCCCCACCAGCAGGGCTCCTGCTTTGCAGAGTCCGGGGGTGGAGGGGAGATGGAAGGCCTTGTCTCATCTCTGAAAGTGTGAGCTGCACCAGGTAGTACACCAGAGACCCCAGAACCACGTAGGAGGTCCAGTGGGTCCCCTCCAAGAGGTAGCAAAGACTCCAGAAACATCCCTTCCTCTTCTCCCCATCCTACGAGTAATTGCATTTGCTTTTGTAATTCTTAATGAGCAATATCTGCTAGAGTTTAGCCGTAACAGTTCTTTTTGATCGTTTTTTTTAAGTAATTAAAAACACCAAAAAAAAAAATCCAGAAACTTGTTCTTCCAAAGCAGAGAGCATTATAATCACCAGGGCCAAAAGCTTCCCTCCCTGCGTCATGACTTCTGAGGCCTGAATCCAAAAGAGAAACACTCGCAGGCCCTTTGGGTGGCCAGGCTGCCCTCGGGCCCCTCGGAGAACCTGGGCTGGGGCAGCCTCCGGGCCCGGTCTGGGGTCTCACGCCAGCCTTCGTTCAGTATTAGCAGTGGGGCCACAGCCTCCTGGCCCGCCCAGCCGGGGCGGGGACGGAGGAGGCTGCTGCGAGGCCTCCCCCAGGTGGGTGTCTGCACCAGTCCGCAGGCGTGCTTTCCGACTGAAACCTGAAATCAGCGCTGAGTTAGCCTCACCCGGTGACCTCTCGCCCCACCCGGACGGAGCAGGGCCCACCCAGTTCAGTGTTTCTGGGGAGCTGGACGGTGGAGTGCGAAAGGCTTGCAGAACTCGAAGCCTGCTCCTTCCCTTGCCACCAAGGCCTCCTTTTCCGTTTGAGTTGTCACTGCTTCAATCAATAACAGCCGCTCCAGAGTCAGTAGTTGATGAATATATGACCAAATATCACCAGGACTGTTACTCAATGTGTGCCGAGCCCTTTCCTCGCGCTGGGCTCCCGCGTACCCGGACACTGTACCGTGTGCTGTGTTTGCTCCCCACCCCCTTCGCCCTCCCTTTGTCTCTCTGGGGTTTTTCTGTTTGGGTTTGGTTTGGTTTTTATTTCCCCTTTTGTGTTCCAAACATGAGGTTCTCTCTACTGGTCCTCTTAACTGTGGTGTTGAGGCTTATATTTGTGTAATTTTTGGTGGGTGAAAGGAACTCTGCTAAGTAAATCTCTTCTGTGTTTGAACTGAAGTCTGTATTGTAACTATGTTTAAAGTAATTGTTCCAGAGACAAATGCTTCTAGACACCTTTTCTTTACAAACAAAAGAATTCGGAGAGCGGGATGGTAACTGAGATGAGAGGGGCTGTCCTTTTTCCCCAGGAGGGGAGATCCAAAGACAGGACCCCTGCCTATATCAGCTGGAAGCCACCCAAAGACACTAAGCCTAAAGCCAATGGGCCGAATAGCTGATGTGTTGACATTTTCGAAGTCAGAGCAAAACCAGGTTTTGTTCCACTCAGTGAATTCTTTTGCCCACCCCCCCCTCAGATTCTTAGCATCATTATTATTTTTTAAGGACAGACAAGACATGTTCCTGCAAGGGGAGCCAGGACGTGTGTGAGCAGAGCAGCCTTGCCTGGGTAGGGGAAGTTTGGGGCGGGCCTGAGCGGTGTGGCTCAGACAAAGGATAGGCATCTCCCTGAAGACCCTGCTGTGGCCGCAGGTCAGGTATACATTGACAGGGCATTACCATGCAGGGTGGGCATTACTGTTCAGGGCACCCCCATCCCATCCCACCCTGTCCCGCAGTGCACAACACTAACGTCACGTCTCCATTCCCCACTTGCCCGGATGATAAGATGGTGGTGGAGGGGGAGGCCCCTCTTCGCTGTCATCTAATCCCCAGCAAAATTCCGACATGAGAAACCCCTTTATTTTTTCATGGCAAAACCAGACCCGTCTCAGAGAAGCCGTTACCTCCCAGACATTGTTTGGGGCTGATGGGACAGGGACAGGTGTGTGCTCCCTTAGTGCCTGGAGGCTCCTCTGCTGACAGGTGAGGACAGTGCTGACTGTGGTGACCGTTTGCACGTGGGATTTAGTTGCAGGAAGGACCAGGCTGGGACGCTGCCCCCTCCTGGGTCGCAGCAACACATGTCGCCCTGTGCAGAGGGAGCTGGCTCCAGCCCAGAAGCCTGGAAGCCCGACCGAGGGCGGGAGAGGTGTGCGTGGGGCGCGAGGAGCCGCCCGGGACAGACTTAGCTGGAGATGTCTCAGAGAGCCCTCTGTCGCACTCACCTTCAGTTTTTGTGTTTTGGGACAATTACTTTAGAAAAATAAGTAGGTCGTTTTAAAAACAAAAAATACTGATTGCTTTTTTGTAGTGTTCAAAAAAAAAAGGTTCTTTGTGTATAGCCAAATGACTGAAAGCACTGATATATTTAAAAACAAAAGGCAATTTATTAAGGAAATTTGTACCATTTCAGTAAACCTGTCTGAATGTACCTGTATACGTTTCAAAAACACCCCCCACTGAATCCCTGTAACCTATTTATTATATAAAGAGTTTGCCTTATAAATTTACATAAAAATGTCCGTTTGTGTCTTTTGTTGTAAAATCAAGTGATTTTTTCATAAGGTTCTTTTACTATTTGAAAAGATGGGCAGCACGCAGTTTTATTTTATTTTTGTAAGTTTTTTAATACGTGTGAAAGCCAAGAATACTCAGCATGCCTTTCTAAGTGACGCGTTTGCACCTTTTGTTGGGAAGTACTGTATCCTGTGCTGTTAGCATTCTCGATAAATCTCTCTGTGAAAGTGACTCAAGGTCTGGGCTTTCATTATCAGACAGCTCACAGGACAGCATGGTGGTGTTTCCTGATTCGCTCTGGCGGTCCCTGAGCACAAATGAGCCAGCTTTTGGGACTGCCACGGCGGAAAGGGCAGCCCGCTCTGGCCCCCCTTTGGGCATGTGGTGCCGGACGTCCAGAAGCAGGCAGGCTGCAGCTTCCCTATTCCTGAGGCCACAGTAGGGGCATCTTCTTGCTCTGGACGTGCAGCATGTGCCGAGGTGCTTTTGGAAACACTCCACCCCACCCCCAGCTCGGGCTCCTCCTGGACCTACTGCCTGAGACCTTCCCATGGCCTCCCCTGACCTGGCTCCCTGCCCGAAGGGGTCGCCGTCGTCACTGGGGTTTGCAGGCCTTGTCACACCCGGCCCGTGCTCCCTGGCTTCCCGGAAGGCTGCAGGCTCTCAGGAGCTGCCAGCCCTGCCACAGCCATCCTCCAGTTGGCTGTTGATGGGCTGGAGGGGACACAACCGACCGCTCAGAGTCCAGCATCACACGCAAATGTGTACACACCTACTAGAAGGTGCGCTGGAAAGTCCTGGCCTTGAACGTTAAAACAAAGGGTTGAAATTCAACATGTGTGTGTACTGAGCGTCCTTCGTGTCCCAGGGCTGTCCCAGGAGCTGCAGTCCAGCAGTGAGCAAGTAGGACCAAGTCCCTGTTCCCTGAGAGCTTAGTGCATGTGTATGCACATGATAATTTCCCAGACTCGGGTTGTAGTCTCACTAAGGGGTGTCCCCGTGGGAAGCCACTGGGGCTCAGTGTGGCTGGCCTCCTGTTTGGGAGTGGCTGGCAATGGCTGCAACTTCTGGGAAGAGGCTCCAGTGGAGGCCTGTCTGGGACAGACCTGGTTTCTGGAAACAGCACTACATCTGTCAAGGTGGACAGCAATGTGGGGAGGGGAAGAGACAGCCCTCTGGGGTCAGGCTAGAGAGGGCAAGGGGGTGATCAGGGAAGGAGACCTGTTGCCTTTCAAGCGAGCATCCAGTTGGAGAAAGAGGAAGGCACCCTTGCTGCTTTTGAGGCGGGGGTGTCTTCCTCCATGTGGTGGGGGAGGCAGACAAATGCGAAGGTGGAGAAGGGTGCACCAGAGATGCCAGGTGAGGCAAGGGCTGTGGGCAACTCAGCTTCTGGGGCCTAGGGAGCTCTCATCCTAGTTTCCACCTGAGGAACTGTTTGAGCTCAACCTTGTTGCCTGAGGGCCTTGGAGCTACAGTTGCAAACTCATGGGTGCAGGAGCCCTGGTGCAGTCTGGGAACCCTGAGGCATTCTGGATGGCTCAAGGCTACTGAGGTGTGCAGAGAGCTAGACAGAGATGGGCAGGAAGGGGCCACATTGTGACAACAGTGGAGGCTGTGCAGAAGAGCTGGGATCCCACTGGAGGGCTTCAGGAACGACAGGAGGGTCTTAAGCAGGAAAGTGATGTGGCTTGATTTGTGCCCAAGGAAGACCAACACCAGGGCAGGGATGAGGCCTGGAAGACGTCAGGAAGCCAGCAGGTTCATCCCGGCAAGAGGTGGTAGTGAGGGCAGTGGACCTGTGGGGACGAGATGGACTCCAGAGAAGTCCAGGGAGGTGACAGGACAACAGTGGCTGCTGATGGCGGGGTAGGGAATGGGCGAGAGAGACCAGTGTGGGGAGATGTCAAATTGGCAGGGAACAGAGCTTGGTGCCTGGTGACTGCTTCAGAAAACCGGGTGGGAGCGGCCGGCCTCTGCTGTCTTCACAGGGGTAGTGCAAACTGAGTGCGACAAGAGGGAGGAGGGGCAGCAGGAGCTGAAGGCCTGTTTTAATTTAAGGGACGTAAACACGTTTTACGTGCTGCTGGGAAAGAGCCAGCAAAGAAGGAAAAGTAGCAGATACTGCAAAGAGCTATCAACTGCTGGAGCAGGTTCCTGAAGGAGCAGAAAAGATGGGATTCGGGCACAGTACGTGGGTGCAAATGCTCTGAGCTGGAGTGACCTGCTGGAAAGCTTCCAGACCGTTCTTCCTGCACCCAGCCTCCCTGCCAGCTGACCGCAGTCAGCCAGGAGCCTTTGCATGACCGACATCTGACCCTGTCCTGCCCGGATCTCTTGACCACTCTCCGCTGCCTCCCAAATAAAACCAAAACTTCTTCAGGGGACCTCCCACTGACTCGCGTAAGGCCCGATTCTAGCCCTTTCTGGAAGGCCCCGGGCCTTCGCCAGGCCGGCTTTCCCCGCCGCTCAGAACCGATCCCGTCCATCCCTCAGCCCCGCTCAGACGGCTCCTCCTCTGGGAAGCCAGCCCCGCCCGCCTCGCCGGGCCAAGCGGCGCTGCCTTCGGGGAGTGACCGCGCACGGCGCCCCCGTGTGGCCGGGGATCGCGGAGGCGGCGGCGGCGGCGGCGGCGGCGGCGGCGGGTGAAATGGCGGCGGGCCCGGGCACCGCCCCTTCCGCCCCGCCGGGCGTCGCACGAGGCCGGCTTAAAGGGGAAGTGAGTCAGTGTCCGCGGACCCGGGCGGCCGAGGCCCGCGCCCGCCGCGGCCCCGAGAGGCCCCAAGAGGCCCCGGCCCGGCGGCGGCGGCGGCCATGGCCGGGGGGCCGGGCCCGGAAGACCCCGCGGTCCCCGGCGCCCAGCACTTCTTGTACGAGGTGCCGCCCTGGGTCATGTGCCGTTTCTACAAAGTGATGGACGCCCTGGAGCCAGCTGACTGGTGCCAGTTCGGTGGGTGGCGGCGGGCCGGCGGGGTCGGGGCAGGCCGGGGCCGGGGACGCGCGGACCCCGGGCGCACAGGCCTGACGCCCCTCGCCCCGCAGCCGCCCTGATCGTGCGCGACCAGACCGAGCTGCGGCTCTGCGAGCGCTCCGGGCAGCGCACGGCCAGCGTCCTGTGGCCCTGGATCAACCGCAACGCCCGTGTGGCCGACCTCGTGCGCATCCTCACGCACCTGCAGCTGCTCCGTGCACGGGACATCATCACGGCATGTGAGTGCGCGGCCCCGGGACCCCCGGGACCCCCCCAGGCTAGGGACCGCCCAGGGCCAACCGCAGAGCTCCTCCCCATGGCCTGGCCTAACATCCCTTTCCTTCCTTGGCGTCCCAGGGCACCCTCCCGCCCCGATTCTGCCCCCCAGCACCACCGCCACGAGGCCCAGCAGCATCTCTGCACCCTCCAAGGCCGAGGCTCCCAGCCCCCGGAAGTTACACTCGTCAGCCTCCACCCTCCTCTCCCCAGGTAAGACAGCCCGGATGTTGGGCTTGATGAACCTGAGGAAAGGACCACCTTGACCATGGCCACGGCTGTAGATCCTGCCACTGGTCTCTGCTTGCCTCTCACTGGTGTCTTTATGAAGCTTTTCCAGGTACCCAGACTCAGTCTGATCCTGAGCTTGGCCCTGTCCCAAACTCTGCTGCCCTCCTGCCAGCACCGCCATCGCCAGCGCCTTCCTGTACCAAGGTAGGTGGGTCCTGCACCTCGCCCCAAAGTTTTGAGACAAGCTGCAGGAGCCCCAGCCTTTGAAACCCCAGGAAGCCCCAGCCAGCTCAGCAGGGGTGGCTGGGGTTGGGGGAGCTTGGAGCCTAGGCAAAAGAGAGGAGCCAGGACCTCACCTGATCTGGGGTCTCTTCCCACAGCCAAGCGCAGAGAGCCCACTGTCCCTCCTGCAGGGGGCACACTCCTCTTCGTTCTGCTGGCCCCTCCATGAGATTTGCCAGGGCACACACAACTTCTCCGAGGAGCTGAAGATCGGGGAGGGCGGCTTTGGGTGTGTGTACCGGGCAGTGATGAGAAACACGGTATATGCTGTGAAGAGGCTGAAGGAGGTGGGTGTAGCATCCCGGCACAGGCCCTGGAAGGCTGTTAGCAGACCCTCACTTGCCTGGTCCTCCCCCCGCTGCTTCAGCTCTCTGGTTTCCTAGTTCACGGCCCCCAGACCCTTGCTTGTTCTGGGCCCAAAACAGGTGGCAGTGGGAGTGGCTAGCAGCCTTGGCTGCAAGAGCCTCACATTGCCCGCCCCCACCCCTCCTTTTCCCTGAGGGCCGCAGGATGCAGACCTGGAGTGGACCACAGTGAAGCAGAGCTTCCTGACTGAAGTTGAGCAGCTGTCACGGTGAGCCTAGGTGTCCCTTCTTGCCAGGGGCAGAGGGAGAGCCTTGCCGGGGCCCCATCGGCCTCCAGGACTGCCCAGCGTGGGACCTGGCTCCCTCAGTCCCCCAAAGCCTGCCAGGCCCAGGCTAGCTGAGGGACCACCCCCTCGATGGCCAGATGGAAGGTGCAGTGGATGCTGGGGGCCAGAGTGCTCAGACCCTACTTTTTCAAGCAGGTTCCGTCACCCAAACATCGTAGACTTTGCGGGCTACTGTGTTCAGAGTGGCTTCTACTGCCTTGTCTACGGTTTCCTGCCCAATGGCTCCCTGGAAGACCGCCTCCACCTCCAGGTAGCCTGACCGGGGCCTGGGCGCTCAGCTTCTGGGAGCAGGTTCCACCAGCAGGCCGGGCCTGGAACTCTTTCCTGGGGCCTCTCCCTGCTGCTCCTGTGTGCCTGGAAGCCTAGGTCATAGTGCCTCTAAAAGGGGGGTTCTGGACTCAGAGTAGCTTGAGGGAAGGAGGCAGTGGACAGCAGGTGGCTCTGTCTGGATCTGCCACTGGGTCCCATCTCGTGAGGCGCCCACAAGACACAAGGGCTAACTGCACAGGGGGAGAGCGACTTTGACCTCGCACTGAAGCACTCAGGATAAACTTGACGCGTTGGGGGAGGTGGGGGGAGAGCCTCCGAGGACACTCTAATTGTCCCAGGACGAATGTGTAAACTTCAGGAGCGGAGGGCTGCCGGGTTCTGTGAGGCCTCCCGAGAGCTCGCTCCCAGCCATGCTCCCATCCTTTCTCAGTGTGCTTTCCAAGGCAGCGCGACAGCATGGTCTTTTCTGAAGTAGCTCACAGAGACTTTGCTCCTTGTTTCCCAGAAGGGGAAACTGAGGCCCAGAGAGTGAAGTGCTCATCCAGACCCCTGGATGACAGGTGGAGGGAGGGTTGGGGGTCAAATAATGGTGCCCCTCCTCCAGCCTCCCCTCTGCCCCTTTGCCCCTTCTGCCCCTCCAGACCCAGGCCTGGCCCCCTCTCTCCTGGCTTCAGCGACTGGATATCCTTCTGGGCACGTCCCGGGCAATTCAGTTTCTACATCAGGACAGCCCCAGTCTCATCCACGGAGATGTCAAGAGGTGAGGAGGGGACATAGCCAGGCCCTTGGGGCCCCTGAGGGCTGCAAGAGCTGAGTCTAAGGCAAGGGCAGTTGCTCTCAGCCTGCGGCCAGCAGGGAGCAGTGAGGCCTGCTCGCCGAGGCCTGGTGTCCACTCCCCAGAGCCTTGCCCTGAGTGTTCCCGGTGAGAATAGGCCTCCCCTCTCCTGCTCAAGACAGGTGGGGGACAGGGTGCAGCCCTGATGCCTGGGACATCAGGGCTGGGGGCCCCAGGTCACTGAGCACCCAGCACGGGACACATGTGGAGGGAGAGGCTGAGGATAGGCCCTGCTGATGAGCAGGGACCAAACTGCATAGGGCGCTCTGGGAGCTGCTGGCTTGGAGCCCCAGGCAGCCGGGACGCTCAAGCGGCTGGCCCTGGCCACTTTCTGTGGGAAGGTGTCGGCCCCCAGTGCGATTTCTTTAGGACCGGGCAGGCATGAGGGTGAGTGGGTCGCAGAGCAGGCCAGGGCCGAGGCCAGGCTGACACTACTCCCTTTCGTCCTCAAGTTCCAACGTCCTTCTGGATGAGAGACTGATGCCCAAACTGGGAGACTTCGGCCTGGCCCGTCTGAGCCGATTTGCAGGGGCCAGCCCCAGCCAGAGCAGCGCCGTGGCCCGGACTCGGACTGTGCGCGGCACCCTGGCCTACCTGCCCGAGGAGTACATCAAGACGGGACGGCTGGCCGTGGACACCGACACTTTCAGCTTTGGCGTGGTGAGCCGCTGGGCCCTCTGCTGGCTTGAGGGTTGGGGGGTCGCAGCCAAGTCAAGACAGGAAGGCCTGGAGAATTCCATGTGGGGCCAGAGGCCAACCTGGCAGGAAGCTAATGGAGCTTCAACCCCCAGGCCCCTCCGTCCCTGGCCCCGGGCCGCTTCCTCGGCCCTGCACATCACTTCATGTGTGTAATTTTGCATTCTTTTTCTTCAAGTGGGTCCTCTAAACTGCCAAAGCTTCAGTCCCACAGCACGTGGCTCTGTCCCTACTGGGAGCCGGACCTCATCTGCCAGGCTGAGGGCTGGGCCCCTATCACCAGAGGCCATGCCTTAGCAGCCCCTTTGGGCCAGGCTGCCCCATCCCACCCGCAGCCCCCACTGCACACGGCCCTCCCTGCCAAGGCTGAGGGCAGCACCATCCCGGAAGGCACTCCTGCACATCCAACCTCGCCCTCTTCCCAGGTCGTGCTGGAGACCCTGGCTGGTCAGAGGGCCGTGAGGATGCACGGTGCCCAGACCAAGTATCTGGTGAGCCTCCTGAGGCAGGGCGGAGAGGAAGGCAGGCAGGGAGGGTGGAGGGAGGCAGGGAGGTGCTGCTCCTGGCAACCAACAGGTGTAGCCCTGGAGGGTGGAATGACCCGGAACACGGTGCCCCACAGAAGCCAGCCTCTGCTGCTGCTGCTGCTGAGTCATCTTTGAAAGTAGGCAGGGTCCCAGACGGCTTCCTTTGCCTTGCCGGGGAGAAACCCGTCTGCCTTCTGCAGATGCCGTAGGCCTTTGCAGACCCGACCTGGGCTGGGGCAGGGGAGGGGAGCCCCGGCTGGGCTGTCCTGGTGTGCCAAGACCAGCAGCTGCAGTGGGAAACAGAACCAGGGGCCTGGGGGAGCCCAGGCAAGGCACAGATGAATGCTCCAAGTTGTAGGGACACCCTCACTCCTTGGTTCCTGGGCCGGAGGCTGGCGACCAGCTCCCCGCTGGGCCTGTTTCCACTCAGTCGATGTTGGTGCTTCACGCTTTAGGACCTGATGCATTTCCTGTGCGTTTGTGTCCATTACCGGGTCTCAGCAGATCTGGGCCAGAACCTGGAAACAGACAAGCTAGATGCAAATAGGGCTGCTCTCCGCATCGGCAGCACACTGGACTTCTCCCTCAGGGGCCTTTGCTGGACCCTTCTACTCGTTCTCCACGCCGCAGCCAAAGCTATCTTTCAAAGACGTGCAGAGACCATGGAAGCCCCTTTACCTGTCCACTGTGCTCGGGACAAAGGCCCAATCCACTATCGTGACCTGCCCTACAACCCCCTGGGGCCCACCACCACCAGCCTTCTCTCTGTCCCGTACTCTGCTGGCTCCAGGTGTTTCCTCCTGGCCCTTCCCCTCTGAGAACTCAGGGTGGCCTCTGGTCCTGTTTCTACCCAGGGTGCCTCTCTGTAGGCTGCTCCCTCTCGGCTCCGCCCTCTCCAGCTGCTTCCTGCCTTTAGATCCCAGCTGAAGTGCTGCTTGCTCAGGTCCCAGATGAAACCCCCGTGGGACCTCTCTGCCTTGGTTTCCACTGGTTTCAGGCTCCTTGGCCTCTCTCCCCTCCCAGGAAGTCAGCTCTGTGAAAGCAGGCTCAGGGGGTTCTGTTTGTGGCTGTATCCCTGGGGCACCACTGGGCACCCAGTGAGTACTTAATAAACCCAAAGAAAGATCACAGGAGTCAGTGATGAGGGCCTGGGGAATGCCGCTGAAGGCATGACCCCTGCCTGGCGGCCACGCTCATATTGTCTATCCCACAGAAAGACCTGGTTGAAGAGGAAGCCGAGGAGGCTGGGGTGGCCCTGAAAAGCGTCCAGACCACACTCCAAACAGGTCTGGCTGCAGACGCCTGGGCTGCACCAGTCGCCACCCAGATCTACAAGAAGCACCTGGATCCCAGGCCCGGGCCATGTCCACCTGAGCTGGGACTAGCCCTGGGCCAGCTGGCTTGCTGCTGCCTGCACCGCCGGGCCAAGAGGAGACCCCCCATGACCCAGGTAGTCCTGGGCGCAGGGAGGGGCGAGTCAGGAACCCATTGAGATGCCAGCCGCCATGGGGACAGTGGCCTGCTGAAAACCCCACATTCCTGGCCCTACCCTGTAGTGAGCCAGACACAGCCCCTGCCAGACCTCTTTCTGGAGACAATCTCCCAATGCTCTGCCCTGGCCCTTTGGTTCTGCTTAGGGTGGCCAGAGCCCCGCTGAACCTTGCCCAGTATGTAGAGGCGAAAGGCATTTACTGCGCCCCCTTCTGGGAGTTCTGTGCTGGTGCAGCCTTTTCATGTCTCCTACCTGGCCCCCGCCACTTTCCCTCTGACTGTTGAGAGTAGAGAGAAGCCCCATTTGAAGGCCATCAGGACAGTGAAGTTCTGTTTCTAGAAGATAGAGAGAAGCCGTTCTCAGTCCTTGGCTTTGGTGACTCTGGCTCTACTTCATTCGTGACCTGGAGCTGCCCTGCCATTTGACCGTTTCCTATGAGGACCATGACTGGTCTGCGTGGCCATGTCTGGGCCACTCAGCCCGAGTGCCCCTCTCTTTCCTCACAGGTGTACAAGAGGCTGGAGAAGCTGCAGGTGGCAGTGGCGGGGCCGTCCCCGGAGCCAGAGGCCGCCAGCCGCCACCCCTCTTCCCCGCAGGAGAACTCCTACATCTCCACCACTGGCTGCACCCTGAGCAGGGGCAGCCCACGACAGCCCCTGGCCATGCCCTCGGGAGCCCTGGCCCAGGCAACAGAGCGGCTTCAGAAAGGCACCAACCAGCCAGTGGAGAGTGATGAGAGCGTGTCTGGCCTGTCTGCTGCCCTGCATTCCTGGCACCTGACCCTGAGCTGCCCCCCAGGCCCAGCCCAGCCAGGCAGCCCCAAGCAAGGGGCGGCCGAGTGGGCACTGGCACCCCTCGGGCAGGCTGGCTATACTCAAGAGGGCGCCACCCGAGAGTCAGGCTGGGGGAGCAGCCCAGGGCTTCAGCCCACAGCCGTGGAAGGTAGCTGGGGCTCATGCCCGGAAGAGGGCCCAGGGACCTCCTTTGGTGACAGTCCCCATACTCCCCACCTCGAACTGGGGCCTGCTGTTAAGCTCACTCTGTTCTTAGCAAGCTCCAAGCTACTGTCACAGGGCAGGCTGCCTGCCTGGCCTGGGAAAGGGACACAGGACAGTCTGGTGCTGTCTCATCTCCCCGGGCCATGCCCCCAGGTGGGTGAAGAGAGGCAGGGAGCTTGCTTCCTGCAAGCCAGGAACAAGGAAGGCTCTGCCTGGGACTGGGCTCCAGGCCCTGCCCGCAGAGAGAGCGCTGAGGATTTCTGTCCCAAAAGAGAGGGAGCTAGGCTGGAGACCGGGAAGGCTCCTGAGGCCAGCAGTGTCAGCAGGGAGTTCCCAGGGACATCAGCCCCTGCAGCTAAGAGGGCATTCTCTCCACCCCAGGCTCACTCCTGGGCAGCTCCACATCATCGCGGCCCCCGCAGATTGTCATCAACCCAGCCCGACAGAAGATGCTGCAGAAGCTGGCCTTGTACGAGGATGGGGTCCTGGACAGCCTGCAGCTGCTGTCGTCAAGCTCCCTCCCAGGTACCCCAGGACCCACCCCCAGTGGTGATGGGGCTCAGAGCCCAGGGTGGCCCATGTGCACTCTGCAGCTGGATGCCTGCCCTCCGGGGCCACTTGGAACGTTTGTCCTGATGGGGCACAGCTGAGGCCACTGCTTCCCAAGGGGATGGGATCGCACAGAGGAGGACACCCCGTCTGAAGACGGCCGGAAGCCCAGCCTGTCCCCACACCTCCTCTGGGAAAGTGTGTATTCTAGGCAAAGCCCTGTCCCAGGTCCCTCACCTTCCCTTAGCCTGGGGGTGCCAGAAACCGCCCCCATGCTTCTGGAATATACGAAGCCCCAGCAGGCACATTCCATTCCAGGTGATATTTGAAGGGGTGCTGCTTAGGAATAGAAATCTCTGATTCCAGAGCGCACCTCCCCCTGTGTGCTAACTGACCAGCGTTTCTTCCTCCTCCTGCAGGCGTGGGCCCGGACCAGCAGCGCAGGCAGGGGCCTGAGGAGAGTGATGAATCTCAGAGCTGACCAGCTCACCTGGGCACTAGACCCCCAAACCCGGAAGTCACAGTTCTCATGGTCAGAAGTTCTCACGGCACACGAACCGTTGGCAGCTCGCGGGCGGCGGGGCAGGGGCTCCAGCCTCCCGTGGGAGAGCAGGTGGTGGGCCCTGCTGCTCTAGGGCTTTAGGCACAGACAGGACTCAGAGCCCCCCGGGCTGGCTGCTGCTAGCCATTGGCAGGGCAGGACATCTGAAAGGTCTGCCTTCAGTCCAGAATTTTCAGGAGAGGAAAGCCGATGTCATTGGAGGGCCATGGCAAGGAGAGTGCATGTCCTGAGGGTGCTGGCTACAGGAGCCAAGAAGGAGAGGAGAGTGGGGCCGCAGGTCCAGTGGGACAGAGTGGGGAGCCAGCTCCCCCGAGGGTCGGGCAGGGCGACTGCCGTCCAGGCCTACAGCAGCAGCCCTTAGCCCTTCTGTTTGGACTTTGCTGAAGCCCTGGGGGAAAGCAGCCACTCTGAAAACAGAGTCGCTGAGACCCAGGGCCCTACCAGCCGCGTGTAATTTGGAAAAGGAAAGGTGAGCTGTGGCTGTGGCTGTGGCTGTCATGCGGCTCAGTCCTCTAGCTAGAAGAGAGAGCTCTGAGACAGCCCAGAGAGTCTAGCGCCGGCTCCTGTCAGGCCGGTGTCTGCAGGCTTCGCCGGGGACGTGGGGGCTAGCGTAACATGGCTGCCTACCAGCCAGGCCACCTCTGGGTGCTCCAGATGGGCACCCAGCCAGGTCAGGCTCCAGAGGCCACAGGCTCAGCCTCAGGCCCAGGCACTGATTGTGACTGAGGGGCCACTACCCAAGGTTTGACTGGGCCCAAGGCCTGTGTTACGCAGACAATGAGAGTCCCCGAGAGGGCAGGAAGCTGGGAGAGAGGGAGGAAGAAGAGAATGGGGCTCAGGTTTTTAGGAACAAGCCAGGTTTCCTGTGACTGAGTGTCTTTGAAAGTCGCCCAGGGCTGTAGCCCCGGCTTACGATGATTTTTGTCTGCAAAGGTGAGTCACACTACATGCCGCACAGCACCAGGCCTGGTGAGGCCCAAGTTGTCCTGGGGCGGCAGAGCTTAAGTTCCGATCTCTGGCTGTGCCCGTAGGCTTTATTGCACTGAAAGCCTTGAGCTTTTCCAGTGCTTTTCATCTCAGGGTTCTCGACTGTCCAAATCAAAGCACCAACCTCCCAGCCCCAGATCCTCTGACGAGTCTTGTTTCCACTCCCACTGAGGCCCCCAGACTGGTGGCTCATTCACAACACTACTCACCAACAGTGTGTTCACGGGTTGTTAAGTGTTCCCTCTGTATTTGATGGATTTTGACACTATTGTAAATGGTACATGTTTCACTTTCTAATTGATCATTAGTAGTGTATAGTAGTATGATTACGTTTTGTATATTGGCTTTGCATTCTATGACCTTGCTTCAATTCACACATTAGCTCTAGTAGTTTTTTGGTAAATACCTTGGGGTAGTTTATACACACAATCATCTCATCTGCAAATAAACAGTTTTGCCTTTTCCTTTCCAATCTGTATGCCTTTCCATTCTTTTTCTTGCCTATTTCACTGGCTAGGGCCTCTAGTCAAATGTTGAAGTCGGGGGATGGAGATATAACTCAGTGGTAAAAAAAAATATGTGTGTGCTTAGCATTCATGAGGTCCTGGGTTCAATCCCCAGCACCTCCATTTAAAAAATGTTTTTTAATAAAAATTTTTTAAAAAGAAGTAGAAATATCAAGTTAAAAAAAAAGTTGAATGGAAGTGGTGAAAGTGGACATCCTTGCCTCATTCTCGATCTTACATGCAAAGTGTTGTCTTTCACCATTAAGTATAATGCTGCCTATGGGGTTGTCACAGATGTACTTTGTCGGTGTGGTGAACCCCACCAATTGATTTCCAAGTATTAAATTAACTTTGCACTCCTTGGATAAAAACAATTCTTGGTCATGATGTGTTATCCTTTTACATATTGCTGAATTCCATTTGCTAATATCTCTTGAGAATTTCTACAACTATGTTCATGAGAGATATTGATCTGTACTTGTAATACCTTTATGTGGTTTTGATGTCAGGGCCTCAGAATAAGTTGGAAAGTGTTTCCTTCTCCTGTGTTCTTAAAGGGCTTGTGTATGCTTGCTGTTACTTCTTTAAATGTTTGATGGGTTCACCAGTGAAGCCATCTATACCTGGGGTTTTCTTTGTAGGAAGGTTTTTCATTATAAATATAATTTCTTTAATTAGATATGAGGCCATTCAGATTTTGTTTTTTCACGTGTCAGTTTTAAGCATTTATGTCTTTCCTTTTTTTTTTTTTTTTGATTGTGTTCAAAGAACAAAGTTTGGTTTTCTGATTTTTCTCCATTTTCTATTTTTTTTGATTTCCACTCTTTATCATTTCCTTTCTTTTATTTATTTTTGAGTAATAAATCTTATTTGGTGTTTAATTTGACCATCTTTTTCGAGCTTCTTAAAGTATTACCTTAAATCATTTATTTTGTTCACTTTTTTATTACTCAGAAAAGCTTCTTTGTTTTTATTTAGCTTTCTGACTCCGTGCTTGTGCTTCCGACACCTTCACAACCTTTTCTGCTCCTCTGTAAGGAAGCACGCTTGAACCTGCTGTGGACACATTCAGTGCAGGTGGAACCACCATGAGCCCAGCTGCCATGTTTGTTTGTTTTAAACAGTCTCATAAGAACTTTAGGTCTCACAGCACAAACTCCTCAAAGTCGGCCTGGGCACAGGCCACCTGCGGATTTTGGTGCTTTCCCAACTTTCTTGGTATAAACAAAAACAATTCTATTGCCAGGGGTTCGGAACAGCCTAGTTTTGTTAGAGGCTGTATTGTAGGACAGCCTATGATGGTATGTCAAACGCTGGACCGTTCTGAATGCCTCCAGATACCGTCCCCGGAGGAGGATAAAAGAAATCACTGATTTTAAACCTTTCTTTTTGTAACATAAGCATTTAAAACTAGACTCTACTGGGGGGAGGGTACAGCTTAAGGGGTAGAGCACATGCTTAGCACGCATGAGGTCCTGGGTTCAATCCCCAGTACCTCCTTTAAGAATAGATAAACCTAGTTACCACCTCTCACCAAAAATAAATAAATAAATACATACATAAAGCAAGCTTTTGAGAACAACTTTAGGTGCATTCTACTCATTTGTATATGTTCTGTTTTCATCATCATTCAGCTCATAATGTTTTCTAATTTCCCTTGCGATTATTTCTTTAACCAATGTCTTACAAAGAAGTGTATTTAATTTCCAAACATTTGGGGAATTTTGCAGATATCTTTTTGTTACGTGTTTTTAATTCTGTTGTGGTCAGAACATTTATTCTGTATAATTGCATTTCTTTTAAGATTACTGAGACTTGTTTTATGGCTTAACATTTGGTTTAGCTTGATGAATGTTCCATGTGTATTTCAGAAGAGTGTATATTCAGCAGTTGGGTGGAGTGTTCTCTAAATGTCAAATTAGATCAAGGTGGTTGATAGTGTTCAAGTCTCTGCCGGACTGAGAGGAAAGTATCGCCCTCTCCACCTGTAATTGTGGAGTTGCCTTCTCCTTTCAGTTCCATCAGATTTTGCTGCTTGTGTTTTGAAGCTCTAATTGGGTGCATACACATTTAGGATTGTTCTGTGTTCTTGGTAAATTGGCCCTTTTATTATGAAATGCCCCTCTTTATCTCTGGTAATGTTCTTTCTTTTGACATCTGCTTTGTCTGGTATGAATAATCTGTGTCTTTATATTTAAAGTGCACTTATAAATAGCATATGGTTCAGTCTTGCTTTTTAAACCATCCTCACAATCTCTGCCTTTTAATTGGTCTGTTTAATGCATTTACATGTAATGGTTGGGTGTAAGTCTACCATCTTGCTATTTGTTTTCTATTTGTTCCATGTATTCTTTGCTCCTTTTTTCTTCTATTCCTGACTTCTTTTGGATTAATCAAATATTTCTGGTATTCTATCTTTTCTCCACTATTTGCTTGTTAGCTCTAATAACTGAGAGCACTGGTTCTGCTCAGGAGCCCCCTTCCTGCACTGTACTCAGACAGAAACCCAGGCCGCTCATAGAGACCACCACGTTTGTTTTCCTTCTGATCAGTCTTGCCCTGCCTGTTGTCCAGTGTTTGAAAATAGTTGTTTGAAATATTTTGCCTGGCTTTCTAGTTGTTTACAGTGAAAGGACTGTTCTGGTATTGGTTCCTCCGTTATGGCCAGAATCACAGCTTTCCCCTCTTCTCTGAGGTGTTCTTCACTCCTAAGATCAGCCCATCTTCCTCCCGCGTGGTCAGTTTCTTCCTCGCTCCTGGGTCTATTTTCTTTCTTTTTTTCCCTGGGTCTCTTTTCATCAAATACGTCCTGGTGGCTTCCATTCTTGAAACAAACAGTCCTTTGACCCAACACCTCTCTCCAGTCATAACCCCAATTCTCTGTTCCTTTTTATAGACAAGCTTCTCAAAATAATTATCTCATTTCTCACTTCCTTCCCATCCCCCCCTTTAATCCCTTCTCATCTCCCTCCTACCCGACCACTCCGCCAGAGTGAAGTCAAAGACGCCAGTGACCATGCTGCTGAATCTAGTGGCCTCTCAGTGCCCACACCCCCTCCAACTGCCCTCCCCTATTGACCTCTGCGACACTGCCCTCTGTCTCTACCCAACCTCTACAAGGTGGGAGACCCTCTTCACTACCTCCATTCACTCCAGTAGTGACTTCACTCATTCACATAGCTCTGAAGATCATCTCTCTGCCGATCATTCCCAAATGACATCTCTACCCAACCCTCCTCTGAGCTTCTCACTCATGTTTCCAATCAAATGACAAAACAGAATGCTGGATTCACAGTCGCTACAAGCTTCCTGTCTCAGTGTGTGGCACTGCCACCACCTTTTACCCAGCTGCCCAAGCCAGACCCTGGGAAGTTAGGCTTTTTGTGTAGACTTCGTTAGGGAGGTATAACTTAAAGGCAGAAAAGTACACAAACTGTCATGTACTGCTCACTGGCTTCATATGTGTCTACAGCCACATGACAGCCATGCTTAGATGCAAGTCTACCCCAGTTATCTCCTGTGCCAAGCTACCTCAAAATTCAGGGACTGAAACAATGATGTTTATTTTGCCCATGAACCTGCAGTCTGGGCGGGGCTCAGATGGGCAACTCAGTGTCAGCTGGAGTGGCCAGAAGGCTGGTTGCTGGAACCATCTGGAGTCTCCCACACGTGTCTGGTGGTCGATGCTGGTGGTTAGCTGAGGACCCTCCAGGGGCTAGGACACCTAAACATGCCTCTTCCTTGTGGTCATGTGGCTTCTTCCCAGCACGAGGGGTGGCTTGTAAGAGTGACCATCTCAAGACAGCCTGGTGGAGGCTATGTCACCTTTCATGGCCTGGTCTCTGCTGTGCCCTCAAGGGGAAAGGAATTACAGTCCAGCTTTTGATGGGAGGAGTGTCAAAGGATTCATGGACAGGTTTAAAACCGGCACAAGGGCATTTCCGTCACCCTGGAAAGGTTTCTCACACACAAGAGCCACTAGGTTGGCTCAGTGACATATTTCTCTTGAGTGCTGTATCCGGATTTAGTCTGAGAGGCAGAACCACTACAGGTGAGAATAATCAATACAGGTACGGTTCGACCTGGCAATCTTGGTGAGGCTGTTGCTTCTGCCTCTGGTGTCGGGCCTCAGGTCAGTAGGGCTGGCCTCTGGAATGGAGAGACAGCCATTCGTGGGAGAGGAAAACCAAGTAGAGCCCACATCTGTCTCACTGTATTCAAATGCTGATGACACAGGCGTGCCCCCAGGATGACCGGCCCCCTTCACCACAAAGTTACACACACATCTGGCCTGGCATTTGGGATGGTGCCTCACAGCAGCCTTCATAACATAAAAATGCCTCCCATCTGCCAAATTCTGAGCCAGAACACACAGGAAAGGGAATTCTGGGAAATGTAGTTCCAGCTTAGCTAGACTGACACTGTACCAAAGCAGCACATGCCTGTATACAGGGAACAGGACTGCTGGGTCACAAGGAATGCCTATGGTCAGCTTCAGCAGATCCTGCCAGGCATTTTCCAGGGTGACTGTACCCGTTTACCTACCCCCACCACCACCCCCCAGAAGTTTCTGAGCGTTCTGGTTGCTCCAAATCCTCACCAACACTTGGTATTGTCAGCCAGTTTTAACTGTAGTCATTCTAACAGATGTGAGATGGGATCTCATTGTGGCTTTAATTTGCATTTCTCTAATGACTAATGATGCTGAGCATCAGTTCCTTTGCTTATTGGCCACCCATAGATCCTCCCCGGTGGAAGGCACGCGGTGTAATTGGGTTGCTGTCCTTGCCAATATGGAACACTTCCATGGATATTCACAGTATTAGTCTTGGGTGATATGTGTACCATAGACATCTCCTGCCACTCTAGAGCTTACCTTCTCACTCTTAAGGACACCTTTTGATGAACAGTTCTTAATTTTAGTGAAGTCCAGCCTAATTGATCTTTTCTGTTTTGATCAGTGCTTTCTGTGCTCTGTCTAAGAGATGTTTTTTACCTCTTCCAAGGTCATGAAGATATTCTTTGATTTCTAGACACTTCCTTGCTTTACCTTTCATATTTGAGTGTAAGCTCTATCTCAAACTGAGTTTTTTTTTGCCTTTTTTGGTAATTAAACTGATTTTTGTTTCTGGTGGTAGGTGGGCATCAAGATGGCCTTTTCTCCCTGCATGGACATTCAGTTTTCCCACACCAGTTAGTAAAAAGACTCTTGCCCCACTGTGACGACCCTGTCATCGGCCCGCTGGCTGTGTCTGCATGGAGTTGCGGCTAGCCTCCGTTCCATTCCACCAGTCTCTTTAGCTGTCCCTGGACCAGCACCGCACCAGCTTGGTTCTTGGAGCCCTCGAGCAAGTCTTGATTTCTTTTTTTTTTAACTTTTGTTTTTTCTTTCTTTTTTCTTTTTTCTTTTTTTTTTTTTTTGATTTTTTTTCTGGTGGGGAGGTAATTAGGCTTATTTATTTATTTATTTTAATGGAAGTACTGGGGATTGAACCCAGGACTTCGTGCATGTTAAGCATGCACTCTACCACTGAGCTACACCCTCCCCCCAAAGTCTTGATTTCTGTCAGCGATAAGCCCCAGGTTTGTTCTTCTTCAAGATGGTCAGTTATTCTGGGCCCTTTGTCTTTCCAGTGGTGGAATATAAAATGGGTCAGCCACTTTGGAAAATGGTTTGGCAGTGTCTTAAAATGTTACCATCCACCTCTACTGTGATATGAGCATTCCACTCTTGGATTTACCCAAGAGGAATGAATTCATATCTCCACACAAAGACAGGTATCCAAATGTTCATGGCTGCTCTGTTCACAACAGCCAGACCAAGGAAACAATCCAAATGGCCATCAGGTGATACTGGGTGAATAAACTGCGTGTTCATACAACAGAAGACTACTTAGCAGTACAAAGGAATGAACGATCCGACTCAGACTAACTGCTGAGTGAAAGTGGCCTGACAGCAAAAGCATTTAGACACGATTCCAGGAAATGCAGACTTATCTCTCATGACAGAAAGCTGGTCAGTGGCTGACTGGGGCCGGGCAGGGACGGCCAGGCTGGAGGGGGGTCCCCAGGGGCAGGAGTAAGCTTTTGGAGGTGATGGTTTCCCAGATGGAACTTTCAAAGTATAGGCTTTAAGCTACGTGCAGTTTATTTTATGTCAATTCGACCTCAAAAAAAAAAACAGTTTTAGGGTGGGGAAGGTTATAGCTCAGTGGTCCAGCAAATGCTTAGCCTGCACAAGGCCCTGGGTTCAATCCCCAGTACCTCCATTAAAAATAAAAATTAAAAAATTATTAAAAAATCAAGCCCCCACCCCCAAAAAAACAAAACAAAACAAGACCAAAACTCTCAAAAATACAGTATGTCTCTTTTAAGCAACATATTGCTGGGTTTTTCCCTTTAATCCAGCCTGGCAAGCATCGTTTCTCCATTGACATTTTAATGTAATTGCCCATATGGTGGTGTGTGTGTGTTTCTCACGGGAAAATGTACGTGACCTAATGTTTATCATGTTAGCCGCTCATGTACAATTCACTGACACTGGAGACGTTCACAGTGCTGCGTAACAATCACCATTATCTGCACCCCAAAACTTTTTCATCATCCCTGATGTAGACTCTGCCCACTGAACATTTACCCCTCCCCCTGGCTTTTGGCGCTATCTTTTAAACCCCTAAAGGCTTTACTGGTGGTGTTTGAAACAGTTCGTCTTGATTTAAACTGTGTTTACCCCCATCAATTCCCTTTCCAGGGCTCTACATGCCTGCCTGGGGCTTTGTTCTTCCACCTTGAATCCCTCCCTCCCTCCCCACCTCCCTTGCTTTCTTTCTCAAATTACTTCATTTCTTGGCAGAAAATAGGGTCAAGAAAATAATGAGAGGATAGCATCGCTCTAGGAGACATTAACGAATAGGATCCAGCCCCAGCTGTTTCCTGCCAACATCACCGCCAACCCTCTAGGGTCCTCTGGCATAAACGTCAGTATTTTTTGAATTAACTTTAAGTAACAAATATGCTACGGGTGGTCCTCTGCAACCCAGGGAAGGTTGTTCCTGTCTACATCACGTGTTTATTAAGAGGGCTGGGGCAAATCTGCTGGGGTTTGTAACGCCTTTATTAAGGTATAACTTACAGGGGTGGGGAGGATATAGCTTGAGTGGTAGAGCACATGCTTACCATGCACAAGGTCCTGGGTTCAATCTCCAGTACCTCCTCTAAAGATAAATAAATAAACCTAATTTCCTCCCCCACAAAAAATAAAAGTAGATAACATTGAAAAAAAAAAGATATAATTCACATACCACAAGGTTCACTGGTTTAAAGTAGGCAATTCAATTTTATTTATTTATTTTAATGGAGGGACCAGGGATTGGGCCCAGGACCTCATGCATGCTAAGCATGCACTGTACTGTAACTCTGAGCTATTTTTCTCCCTCCTTCCATATATTTAGAGTTGTGCAGTCATCACTGTAATGTATCTTAGAGCATCGTCATCCCTGCAAAAAGAAACGCTGTGCCCATTAGCAGTCACTGCCCATCCTTCTTTGTCCCCCTTCCAGCCCAAGGCACTTACTAATTTACTTTCTGTCTCTGCAGTTTTACTATTCTGGACAGTTCATCTAAATGGGGTCATAAAAATGTGGTCTTGTATGTCTGACTTCTTTCCCTTAATAGGATGATTTTGAGGCTCACCCATGGTGCAGCAGGTGTCAATCAGCCATTCCTTTTGACAGCTGAATAATAGTCCATCGTATGGAGAGACTAC
This sequence comes from Camelus dromedarius, assembly GCF_036321535.1. Classification (NCBI taxonomy): domain Eukaryota; kingdom Metazoa; phylum Chordata; class Mammalia; order Artiodactyla; family Camelidae; genus Camelus; species Camelus dromedarius. Next base: position 1,382,889 of record NC_087472.1, read on the forward strand.
ATTCTGTGTATCCAGTCATCCCTAGACTGAAATCTAGGAAATCGGGGTTGTCTCCACTTTGGGGCTGCTGTGAATAGTGCTGCTGTGAACATCTGTGTATAACTTTTCCTGTGGCCATGTTTCATGAATCTAGGAGTGGAACTGCTAGGTGATATGGTAACTGGTGTGTAACGTTCTGAGGATCTGTCAAATTATTCCCAGAAGGGCTGCACCATTTTAAATCCCCACTAGAACGTGTGAGGGTTACGACGTGTCCCTGTCCTTACCAACGACACTTGGTGCTGTCTGTCCTACTAGTAGGTGTGAAGTGCTGGCTTGTTTGCTGTGGTTTTGGTTTCTGCTTCCCTAATGACTAATGACATTGAGCATCTTTTCAGGTGCAGGGTCATTTTCTTTCACCTTGAAGAACTCCCTGAAATATTTCTTACAGGACACACAGGCTGGCATTGAGTTGCCACAACCTTTGCCTGAAATGTATTTATTTTGCCTTCGTCTTTAAAGGCTATTTTGCTGGGTCTAGAACTCCAGGTTGGCAATTTTTCTCTTTCAGCACTTTAAAAGGTATCACCCCATCACCGTTCACTATTTGTGTTGACGAGTCAAGCATCAGTCGTATTACGATGCCTCCGCAGGCCGGTAGTGTTTCCCCCTAGCTGCTTTGAACAGTTCTTCTCTGTCTTGGATTTGCAACAGTTTGACTGCGATGTGCCTGGCTGTGATTTTTTTGTATCTATATTGCTTAATGTTTGTAACCTCCTTGAATCTGGGGTTTGATGTCTTTTTGTCAGCTTGGGAAAATTCTCAGCCACTATCTATTCAAGTATCGCTCCCTCTCTCCTCTCTTGCCTGGGGACAAGCCAGGGTGACTTTGGCCCTTGCCTCTTGCATGCACCCTTATCTCAAGGATTGTTGCACTTTGAGTCAGGCCTTTGCTGCTTGTTCTCTGATGCCTTCAAATGAGTCTTTAAAAATATACATTTTGTCCAAATACTATAGCTGTTCTCAGTGAGAGTCTGATAAGACTATCATCCGTGGCCAGAAGTTATTCTTACTTCCTCCTGTTCCCACACTCACACCCCCAACACCAGTGAACCCACACAGCTTATCTTCTTCCAAATTGTATATTTCTCCCACTGGCCTGGTACCCTCTCCCTGCCCCCTGCCCCACCCAGGCCCCCATCAGCTCTGTCACTGATGGCTCCAACAGCCTGCATCGCACTGCAGGGGCTCCGCCCCTGCCGAGCCCTCCAGCCTCTTCTCCCGCCATTCAGGTCTCTCAGTCCCGTCGACATGAATGCAGCAGGGTCACTTCACAACACTCAGATGTCAAACTGTGCTGTCCATTTACCCCCGTTCAAGTCAGATCTGTGCCCGGGCCAGCCAGACTGAAGCCAAACCAAACTATGCCCCTTAGCTTTTTCTCTCTGTTGAGTGTATGAACCATACTGAGTTTCGCCACTAATGGTAGGAGGTTTTTTTGGCTTGCTCGTGGTCTATAGGCCATCAGTTCCTGTAGCAACCTTGAGTAAGCCCTCCTGAAAGGAGGCTTGCTTTACACTGTCAGGAGGAGGGTCTAGGATGCCAGCCCAAAGTGGAGGCTGGATATGAAGTCCAGCCAAAGGACAGGCTGGCAGAGGGAAGGGGAACCATGGTCTCTGAGGGACAGGAGAACAGAGGAACACTGCTCAGCTGGTGAGAAATTAGAAGAGAGGGTCGACTTGTCCTAGCCCCTCCATTTTTTTTTAATCATCTCAACAGATAGCAAATGTGACATCAGAAACCCTCCCTCGCTGTTGCTTTTCTAGAAGAGAATGAAAGTCAGCAGGCAAAAACAGTAAATGGAGACCTCCCTCTTGGGTTGAGTTTTCTGCTGAGTCACTGCCTTAATGGCTACCCTAGATAACTGCCCCCCCCCCCGCCTGTTTCTAAGGCAACCAGTGAGCAGGCTGGGAGCAAAGCCAACCTGGGATCAGGCGTCCCATTCCTGGCCACCATGCAGTCATTTTTTTTTCCCCTAGCGAGAATATTTTTAGAGTCCGTTTAAAAAAACAAACCAACAAACCTTTCCTTTTAAAAATACCTGCTCGTTACAAAGAATTCCAAACAGTACAGAAGTGTCGTGTACAAAGGAAGACAAACCCCTTCTCACTTTCCCCACCTGGAATCTCCACCCTGAGAGCAGCAAACCACCACGGGCCACCTCCCGTGACTCAGCTGGCGCTGTCCCCTGCACCCAGCCCTGTGCAGACAGCCTGCGCCCAGCCCTGTGCAGACAGCCTGCGCCCTGGCCCCCTGCTCAGCCCTACTGATGCAGGAAACTGGATGTGGGGCATGAGAAGGGTTGAGTCCCAGGCTTCGGTTGAGCCCCTGGGATGTGCCCATTCAAGCGTGGGTCCTTGGCTTCATGCAGGAAAGAATTCAGGAGCGAGCCACAGTTGAGTAAAGGTAGATTTATTCAGAGAGACACATTGAAAGGCAAGAGAAAGTCCACGAGGTGTGGGGGTTGGGTGCTCAGATTAAAAGTAGGTACACACTCCACAGACAGAGTGTGGGCTACCTCCAAAGAGGGAGAGAGAGGGGTGGCAGCGAAGCGCTGTGCTGCTGGTTTTTATGGGCTTGGTGGCTTCATATGCTAATAAGTGGAAGGACCTGTCTAAGTAGCCTGGGGAAGGGGCTGGGATTCCCAGGGAGTTGGCCGTTTCCCACCCTTTGACCTTTTGTGGCTAGCCTTGGGACTGCCATGGTGCCTGTGGGCGTGTTATTCACCATGTTAGTATATTACAATGAGCATATAATGAAGCTCAAGATCTACTAGAAGTTAACTCTTCATCCTGAGCCTCAAGGCCTACTGGGGGCTGAATCTTTCACCATTTTGATGTTAATTGCTGTGGCATTCCTTGAATGGCTGTGCCCTGCCCTCTTCCTGTCTCACTACCTTTGTACCTCCACAGAGAGGCAGGGCAGACACTGAATATCAGCGGTCAGTTAGGAGGTTTCCAGTTCTTCTGTCTGTGCTTCTGCCACCATAAACAATCCTGGATCCTTGCACATGCATTTTTACACGCTCAGGCAAGGGTTTTCTTTAAGTGAGACCCCTCGGAACTGGATCACTCGTTTTGGTAGATGGAGCCAAAGTGGCCTCCAAAACACCAGGCATTGGCAAAAGCTTCACCTTTGCAAAGCTAATCTGTGAAAAGGCATATCTTGCTTTTTATTTGCACTTCCTTCGGTCTGAGTGAGGTTGGATGTTCCTGTATTGGTCTTCATTGGCCTTTTGAATTTATTTTCATGTGAGCTGTCTAGTCGTATCTGTGGTCAGATGCCCACTGGGCTCTCTTACCGGGGTCATCTTCTTGGTCTAGCCATATGTGTTACGAGTATTCTATCCTGGTTTGTGATGTGCCTTTACCTTTGTTCCTGGTACTTTCCATGCAAAAATTTACTTCACTTGTCAGAATGGCTGTTATCAAAAAGACCGCAAATAACAAATGTTGGCAAGGATGTGGACAAAAGGGAACCCTTCTATACTGTTGGTGGGAATGTAAATTGGTGCAGCCACTGTGGAGGACAGTATGGAGGGTCCTCAAAAAAATTAAAAATAGAAGTACCATACAATACAGCAATTCCATTCCTGGAATTTTTATTTCCAAAAGAAACAAAAACACAAATTTGAAAAGATACATGCACTCTAGTGTTCACAGTAGCATTATTTACAATAGCCAAGATACGGAAGCAACCTAAATGTCCACCAACAGATGAATGGGTAAAGAAGATGTGGTTTTATATATACAACAGAATATTACTTGTGGGTTGAGGAAATTAAATTTTTAAAAAATACTAAATACCAAATATAACTTTATACCAATAATTTGAAATTTTAGACTAAATTATTTTCCTTGAAAAATGGAAACCTCCAAAGTTGTCTGAAAAAGAAGTAGAAAAACTGAATACAACAAAAGTCACACATGAAATGGAATTGCCAGCCACAGCACTAAACCTGCAAACAGCCCGTGTTAGCAAATTGTCCTCTCCTTTCACAGAGGCAGTTCCACTGGGGGAGCCTGGTCAGCCCCGAGTATCAGAAGAAATGAGACTCGGGGCCCCTGCCTGGCTCTGGGGCTGCGTCTGCCCCTGTGCAGTGTGGTCATCTGGCTTCAGACACAATTCTGCATCTTTGGCTAATAAACTTGGGACTAGAACACAACCTACATTGAGAATGTGTGTGTGGCCTCTTTCTACCTGTGTGCAGCCACCAGAGCCACTAAAGGTGACCAAAGCGGCGCCCTCCCCCATTTTCCCAATTGTAGCTCTTGGCTGCCAACTCCCCAAAATGATTGCCAGAAAAACCTGTCGATCAGGCAAAACTGAGTTTACTGGACTCACTGCAAAGGCAATGAGGAAGAACACTGCCTCCACAGAGGAAACTGGCAGCAAGGCTTGGGGCATTAGAGCCTCACAGCAATTTCAAGGTGGGAACCTGAGGGCAGGGCAAGGTTATGATGTAGTCGCTTTGGATTGGTGGACACAGCCCAGGGGTGGGGCTCCCTGAAGGTGGGATTATAGTCTGACCTTCCAGGTGAGAATACATCCAGGAGCCAGTATCCTGTGTACTTTGCTTCGTTCTCAGTTTAACAACGGAATGGGAAAGGATACCTGGTCCCAGAATTGTTTGTTATGGGGCCAGGATGGTATGTTAGCTCCCAGTAAGGTGTAATGGTTTAACGCAGGACTAGGAAAGGATGCCAGTGTCAGGTTTCACAAGTGAGCCCCCGCCTAGGCCACTGTTGCTCCCACCCCATTTTGACACTACCAAGATGAGCAGACCTTTGTTCTCTGCTGGGGGCTGCTACCCTGATGAGGGCTAGTTGACTGTTTGGATAAATGGATTTTCAGGAAGTTCCTGAAATAAACAATAAACTTATTTGCAACTTCCTCGTCCTAGACAAAAATTTCCTGGCATACTAAAGGCACTGGGAGATAAGAGGCTGGATGATTATCTATGGTTTCAGTTCTCACTTGAGGAAGTCCAAAGCTGCTGCGTTTGAGGGAAGCCACCTCTCCCTGGGGCTTGCCGAGAGGTGCAATCACAATGGAGCAGAACTGGGCCTCCCAACACCACAGCTGTCACGCTAGTGCTCAGGCAACGAGAGGCACCGGCTGGTGTCACATTGGAGGGGAGCACGTGGGGGGCTGCCCTCTGCAAAGCCAAGGGAGTGGTGCCCCAAGAGAATCACTCCTGGAGATGAGGGGTGCTTGAATCGTTCCTGTCTCATCCAGAAGGGGCAGAGCTCCTGGTGCTGGGGACTGGCATAGCAAGGAGATGGTGGGTTTCAAGTGGCCATCTTGCTGACTCTACCCACAAAGATTTCCTACTGAGGGACCACTCACCACCACCAGCAGCAGGAGCTGTGGGGTAGACAGGACCCAGAGGCGAGGAAGAAGGCCGAGCCCAAGGTGGATGGACTCCTGGGCAGGAGAGCGATTTGGACTGGATACAAGGGTAATGTATGAAAATGAACACCATTGGTTTTAAGCGCCAGAATGAGACTAACCACAGGAGACCTGAAAAGTGATGGACTCTGCCTTCGATGTCTTCAGGGAGATTTACCACAACCCGATGGAAAGGTGGGGGGGGGGCAATTACTGGTAAAAATAAAACCATTTTGTGCATATGCTTCCAAAGAGTTGACTACCTACAAAGACTGGTTAAAGGAGCGATACCTGATGCTAAAACTAGGCAAACCCAAAGAGAAAACAATGCCCAGCCTCAGGTCAGACCCAGAATCAGGGCTCACCAGGAGATTCCAGTCCTGCCCCACGTGCCATTCCAGCAGCCCCAGACCAGAAGGACACTACTGACTGATTCCGGGTGGCCTCTGGGCACACCGCCACCACCGCTGTCTCCCGCCACCTGTTGGAGCTCAGAGCCTCAGGCCGGGGACCGGTGCTCTCCATGGTGGGACCCGGTGGCCAAAAGCAACACTGATCTTCAGCAGATGAGACCTAATATGGGAGACTCTTGCATGTTGGTCGGCCTTTCTTGTTGGTGTGGCCTCAGGAGAGGGGGTGGAATGGGATACCCTGCTACATTTTCTAACTTGCTTTTACATTGAAACCCACCCTTTTTAGGGTACGGTGTTAATTTTGTAACCAGCCAACTGACTGCACTTGCTTGTTTTTCAGAACTCTTTTTCACTTGATTCTCTTGGACTTTTCAGTTGTACAATCACCTTATTTACCAATAATGAGAACTTTGCTTTGTCCTTTCCAGCATGTGTTCCTTGTATCTTTGTCAATGTTAAATAATAACGATGATCGTGGGGATATTGTCTTTTTTTCATTCATTTGTTTATTTTAACAGATGTACTAGTGATTGAACCCAGGACCTCATGCATGCTAAGCATGCGCACTGAGCTATACCCTCCCCCTCCTCCCAGGATATAGTCTTGTTCTTGGCTAATGAAAATGCTTCCAGCTTTATTTCCCCATTAAACATAGCACTGCCCTTTGGCTTGAGGTGATAGATACATAGATAGATGATAAATAATGTTTCAGCTTATGAAGCTATCATCTGTCACATATTTCACCTTCCAAAAATGACTTGAATAATATTTCCCATCGCACTGACTCTTCCAGAACATTTCCACTCCTCCATCAAGAAGTGGAGTCCCCTGGACCCTGAGTGGGCCTTTACAACTGCCTTGACTAGATGGAGTCTGTCAGAAGGGACACGAGTGGCTTCCAAAGTCAGGTTCCTCTCTTGAGACGCTGACCCTTGGAGGCAGATGCCACGCCCTCTGCACTCTGCCCTCAGCCCCAGCAGAGCTCCCAGCTGACATTCAGCACCAACTTCCCCACTTGTCATCCTGGCCCCAGCTGACACCATGTAGAGCAGAGATAAGCTCTGCCCATGTTGCAGATCCATTAGCAAAATGGAGGCTCAGAGTCATTTTAGGCCACTGTTTTGGGGTAGTTTGTTATGCTGCCATAGTTAACTGGAACATCATCTATTCCAATTCCTTCATTATTAAGTGATTTGAATTTTATCAAATACCTTTTACCCTTTATTTTATTTTTTTAAATGTTCTTTTTTTAAATGGAGGTACAGGGGATTGAACTCAGGACCTCATGCATGCTAAGCATGCACTCTACCACCGAGCTATTACCTTCCCCCCACTTTATTTTTTATTGTGGTAAAATATATAAAGTTTACCATTTTGACCATCTCTACCTGTACCATTAACTGGGATTTAAGTTCAGATCGTTCACATTGGTGTGCAATCATCACCGCCATCCATCCCCAGAATCCTTTTCATCTTGCAAAACTGAAACTCTGTCCCCATTAGACAATAATTCCCCGCCGCCCTCCTGGCAGCCAGCATCCTGCTTTCCGTCTTTGTGACTTTGACTACTTCAGGAACCTCACAGAATGGAATCACACACCATTTGTTCTTTTGGGTCTGGTTTATCTCACTTAGCACAATATTTGCAAGGTTCATCCATGTTGAGACATGTATCAGAATTTCCTTCCTTTTTAGAGCTGACTAACATTGCATTGTGTGTCGCTACCACACTTTGTTTCTCCATTTATCAATTGATGGACAGTTGGGTTGCTTCCACGTTTTGGCTATTGTAATTCAGCTGTGGACACTGGTGTGCAGATACCGGTTCCAATCTCTGCTCTCAATTCTTTTGGGTTGCTACCCATGAGTGGAATTGCTCCAAAGACCTTTTTGACATCTACCAATGTCCTGTTTTTCTCCTTTGACATATTAATATTACTAATTTTAGTAACATAATTGCTAAATGAATCATCTCCGCACTGTTGGAATGAACGCCATTGGGCTATGCTATATTCATTCCTTAATCCGCTTTTGGAGTGTATTAGCTGATTTTTCATTTTTAATATGCATGGATATTTCAGTGATAAGGATCTGCAGTGTTCTCTGTGGTGGGTGCGGGGTGGGAGTGTTATCTTTGTCAAATCTGGAAACCAGATTCATTCATTCAGTGAGGCCAGAAGTGCCTACTGAGCACCAGATACTGGCCGGGACTCCTGCAATGGATCAATGACGGAGACCACGTCCTCCCGGGAGAAGGTTCTTGCGGTTTCTTAAAACACGTTTAGCAGCTTCTCTTTACGTTCTGTAAGACAGTGGAACTGCCCGCTTCTGAAAGGCCGGGAAGGATTTCTTTGACACCTCTCGGCTTTCGCCGGCCCGGCGGCGGCTGTCTCCCGGGCCGCTCGGGCGCGGGCTGTTTCCTGCCGCCCCAGCGGCGCCCGCCCCGCCCCACCGCGCGCAGCGCGGCGGCGCCCGCGTCCCTCCCAGCCCCGGCGCGAAGCTCCAGCTGGGGCGGCTGCTCTCCCGCCGCACAAGGCTGTTGCTCAAGGCCACCGCTCGGACCTGGAATGCATCTCACTTCGGGTTAAAGCGGAGGAGCCCGGCCCTAAGGGGCCGCAGGCCTGCTCTTTGCCGGGCCTCCCCCTGCCCCGCTCCCCGCCCCTCCCTTCCCTCCCCACGGGGGCGGACGCGGACGCAGACGCAGGCGAAGGGATGCTCGGCGTCATTAGTCAGGGGGAAATAACGAGATCCAACCGCAAGGAGATGGCTGCGCACGCACACCAGCATGACCCACGGTGAAAAGACTGCTGACACAAGTGTCGGCAAGGAGTGTGAACTGGAACAGCCCTTTAGATAACTGTTGGAGGGTTTCTTATGAACTAGAGCTTCACCTACCCTAAGCAAACAATTCCACATCTAGGTGTATCCCAGAAAGCCGGGAACGCACGTTTCGTCCAGACTGGTCCATGACTGTCGGGATCAGCGTTATTGATACGAGCCCCAAACTGGAAACAAACCCAGTGCCCATCAACAGACCAACACATAAACAAAGCTGTCACGTATCCACATGTTGGGATACTACTCAGGAATAAAAAGGAATGAATGGGCTGGTTCCTGTATGAATGTCATATGCTGTATGCCTCCATTTCTATGACGTTCTAGAACGTGCAAAAGCAATCTGTAGTGCTAGAGGTCACAGTAGTGTTTACCTTGAGGATCAGTTTGATGGTGCCTCTACTGTGTGCATAGAAAGTGTGAGGAGTACACTTAACATGTTTTGACTCAAAAATAATTTAAATATGTGAGCTTATAAAGCTGTACCTGTTACTTTAAGGACCAATTTCACTATCACTCACCAGTTTTACTGTTGAGTTATTTTTATTACTGTAGTTCTAGGTATTTTAAAATTCTCATGATTTTTTTAAACTTTGCAACATGTGGCAGTTGTGTCTATGTGTGTGTGTGTGTGTGTATGCAAACTGACTTCTAACCTAATGGCACTGCACTCTGATTCTGTGCTCTGCCACCAAGCTTCACACCTGCCTGCTTCTTGCTACCATTGTCTTTATTTTTTTTAATTGTTTAAAAAATTTTTTATTAATGGAGGTACTGGGGATTGAGTCCTGCCATTGTCTTTAGATGCCACTTCTGGACATGGGAGGAGATGGAAGACACTCTGACTGAGGAAGACATGGTCTGAGCACCCTTAGTCACAGGCTTGTTTTCTGACTCTTCACAGAACTGTTGTCTGCCTGACCTAAATTTGTCTGAGGGAAGCCTGTAGAAACCTCCCTCTGTGGTGGTAGATTTGTCTATTTCTCCCTGGAGTTCTGCCAATTTTTGCTTTATATATTTTGAACCTATTTTAACATTATCCCTAAAATGTTCTTGTTTTGTGTGATATCAGTACAGCTGCACCAGCTCTCTTGTGGCTAGTGGGGCCGGGTATATCTTTTTTCTTCTCATTCTTTCACTTGTGATCCTTCTGCAGACATATGCTTTAGGTGTGTGTCTGGTAAACAGCATATGCCTGTAGGTTGTGGTTTTGATACAATAAGACAATATCTCTAATCTCTGACAGTCCCCCAACCTGAAGTATCTGAAATCCTCTCGGAGATGACATCTGTTGTTTGTGGTATCCACCACCACAGAAGCCCTGACCCCAGTAGGGGCTGGCTTAGCTCGGTGGCTGTTAGTGTCACAGGCTCAGCCCCTCCACCTGTTTGGCTTGTACAATATAAAGAACAATCTGGAAAAAGTAGCCCATCTGAATGGCAAAGATGAAGAGTCAAACGGAAAGGATTTCTGAATGGCTCGCCTGTCAAGGGCAGGGCACTCTCTGGAGAAGCTGACAGGCTGGGAGTCAGGCACCCCGGGCTACCCGGACCGCCCTTGACCTGTGACACATCCAAGTGCCTGTGCTATTACAGCTCTGATTAGAGGGTTTTGAAAATTAAGAATGTATTTTCAAGCCATAATGAGAGCCCACTTCACACCCACTAGGATGCTTAGAATCAAAAATTAATAACAAGGGGTGCTGAGGATTGCAGAGAAATCGGAACCCTTGTGCATTGCTGTGGAAATGTGAAACGGTGCAGCTGTGGTGGGAACAGCGTGATGGCTCCTCAAACAATTCAGCGTGGAATTAGCCTAGATTCCAGCACATCCAATCCCAGCAATAGACCCAGGAGAAAGGAAAGCATCTGTCCACACAGAAACCTATACGCACATGTTCATAGCAGCATAACTCCTAAGAGCCCAAGGGAGAAACAACCCAGATGTCCATCAGCTGATGACTGGATAAACACACTGGTCCGATGCCTGGTCTAGCCACGCGATGGAATACTCTACGGCCATCAAAATGAATGAAGTACCGATCGGTGCCATGCTGTGAGTGGACGTGGAAAACAGGATGCCGCATAAGAGCAGCCGGACACAGAAGGCCATGGAGCGTGTTCCCACTTGTAAGAAAGGCCCACAAGACACGAATCCAAATCTGCAGAAGCAAATGAGTGGGCGCTGGAGCTGCTGGGTGCAGGGATGGGGAGTGACTGCTAATGGGGACGTGGTTTCTTTTGGGGGTGATGACAGTGTTCTGGAATTAGGAGTGCTGGTTGCACAACTCCGTGACTCTCCTAAAAAACATGAAATGTACACTTTAAAAGCACAAACTGTGTGGTATGTGATTTCTACCTCTATTTAAAATGTATTTTCAAAACAAAATTGGCAGGGGAGGGTATAGCTCAGTGGTAGAGCACACGCCTAGCATGCATGAAGTCCTGGGTTCAGTCCCCAGTACCTCCTTATTCAAAAAAATTAAATAGATAAACCTAATTATGTATCCCTCCCCCCGAAAAAAAAAAAAGAAATTAGCCTCCCAAGTCATGGTGCCAAGGGCTCCAATTACAGAGGACGGGAAGAGGTGCTGAGAGCGGGGAGCAGGGAGGGAGGTCTGAAGCCCTAGGGCGAACCCCGCCTGGGTCACTTTCTACCTCCACCAACTTGAAGGTCATCCAACTTCTCAAAACTCATGTTCCTTGACAGTAAACCCTTGGTAACCGTTAGCTACTTCCAGCATGATTCGTGTTTCCTCATCTACAGTCCAGCCAAAGAGATGCAACACCAGGCTGGGAAGAGTTGACAGGACCAACACCTTGTTCTGTGCAGACACTTGTCAGAGGTGCTGAGTCCTCATGCACAGCAACCCCCCACACACCTGGGAGGGGACACTGAGGCACAGGGCACTTATGAAATTTACCCAAGCCCTCCCGGCTAGTGAATTGCTGAGATCAATGTTGATTTTTTTTTTTTAAAATGTAGTTAAATAAAGACAGAGAGAGCAAAAGGGCTGGTAGAGCCCGTTTGGTTTTTTGATCGTGGTAAATTACACGCAGCATCACATTTACCGTTTTCACTGTGTTTAAGTGTATTGTTCGGCGGCATGAAGTACATTCACACTGTTGTGCAGCCGTCACCACCGTCCATCCCCAGAACCCTTCATCTCCCCCAACTGAAACTCTGTCTCCGTTAGACACGAACCCCCTCCCCCAGCCCCAGGCCCCCACCCTCCCGCTCTCTGTCTCTAGGGACCTCATAGAAGTGGAATCTACAGTGTCTGTCTGCATCTGACCGGCTGATTTCACTGTCCTTAGGGTCCATCCGTGTTGTCAGAGGTGTCAGAATGTCCTTCCCTTTTCATTCTCAATAACAGCCCACTGTATGGATGGACCGCATTTTGTTTATCTGTTATTTATCCATCGATGGACACCTGGGTTGCTACCACCTTTTGGCTACTGTGAATAATGCTGCTGTGAACTCAGCTGTACAAGCAGCTCTTTGAGACCCTGCTTTTGATCCTTTTGGGTAAATACGCATAAGTGGAATTGTTGGATCACATGGTAATTTATGTTTCATTTTCCCAGGCAACCTCAATTTTAATCCAAGAAAGGCAAACGAGAAGGAAATGGTATCAAGTTCACCACCATCAGATCAGCAGACAGTACATCCTCTCCAGTACCAAGTGCTGGTGAAGTCACGGAGCAACACAAACTCTGGGGGACAGTCATTTCAGCAACCACTGTGGCAAGGGATTTGGCAACTTCGAGTTCAGCTGGAGTGTAGATGTGCTGCGTGCCACCAGACAGCAGCACCAAAGGAGGAACCAGCCTGACGGGCACCCCGGGAGACCCAGGGAAAACTCCCACAGATCTGGTCCTGCAGCCAGCAGGAGATGGAGCTGGACCACGTGGTGCATTTAAAGAAGGTTACAATACATGCAAGACAGCAGTGTATCTTGCTGGTGCATATCCCTGCATGGATGAAAGGTGTGAGGGCGGGCCTGGTAGTGGGCTCTACTCAACTCCGGATGGTGGCGACCTCTGTGGTGGGAGGGAAGGGATGGGAGTCCCATTTAACCTGGTAGGTTTCATGTCTTTCTAAAGAGAAGACCTGAGATGGCCGAGATGGTGGCAGTGTAGACACCGGGGCAGAGGCCCCAAGTGGAAGTCAGATAGGGCCAGGAAAGGAGGGGCAGAAGTAAAACCAGCAGTCAGCAGCTCAAAGTGAAAGAGCAGGAAACAGAGGAAAAGACCAAAGACACATGACAACAGGTAGAAGGACCTGCTGTGCTCAAACGGCCGGGGCTGCACGCAGCAGGTGGGCTTGGGTAGCTCTCCAGACCCCCAAGGGCTGGACCCCGGAAATCAGCCAGCATGTGGATGGCAGAACTAGACTGGGGCGGAAAACACCGGGAACCCACACATCCACTTAGACACGAAAGAGGCGCTTGCCAATCACATGATTCTTTGGGTGCTCGCCTGGGAACACCAACTGCCTTGGTTCTATTGATCCCAAGATTTCTACTCCTGGAAGTCTTTAGAGGCAAGAGGGACAAGCTTACCTGCGCGGTGTGCCTGATTTTAAGTGCCGAGACACAAAATCTCCTTTGTCGGCCCCAGCTGCGATGATGAAACACGCAACACAGGGTTTTGACGGTGAAACGCGAAGGTGATGCGCTCCAGTTCCATCCAGTTTGGTGAACCATCACATTAACAATGATGACAGCGGCCCTGCTTTATTTCTAAATGTAAATTTTAATGACTTTACAATAAGTATTATTTTCCACAATGTTGTAATTAAAATTTTCTAATGAAAAAATACCTGAAGCAGGTATGGGAGAAACCCAAAAGCTCTGAAGACAAGACAGGCATGTAGACATCCCTGTGTCCATCTTCAATCACATTCCTTTAAGACAGCCACAAAGTCAAAAGACAAACGACATTAAGAAAACATTTGTATGACAGATGGATGCTTAATATTTATCATCTAAAACAAGCTCCTGGAGACTTTTGGAAGAAAAAGTCGAAAAATGAGGAAAGGATATAAATCAGTAACTTACAGAATAACAAACCCTAACTACAACAAACACATATGCACTAGCGTGTATGTGGAGGGGGTATGAGTTAAAGTCACAACGACATTGTGCTTTGCCCCCATCAGATGGACACAAAATGAAAAAGTCTGCAAACCCAGGGCGGGTTCTCCCATCGCTGTCAACAGGAAAGGCGACCCGGGTGCCCTTCAGTCACCTCCTGAGACAGACCTGGAGAAAGGTGAGCAAAACTGGCAAGGAATCGGCGTGCTGGGTGAGGACAGGGTGAGGGAGCCCGGTGTAGCAGCCCTAGCTGAGCACACAACACAACATCACTGAAGCACCATGCGGCCTGGGGCCGCATCCGTGCCCATCACTGTGGTGTAGGACAGACAAGCGCAGGGGAGCCCGTATCCCAGGTGGGGGCAACCAGCATCCTGATGGTCCTCTGGGGTGGCTTCTTGTTCCCTGCCACCCGCCTGTCCTATCTACGCAGTCAGAGTGAAGCCAACACCACTATTTTCAATGGGGGGCAAATCCCCAGTCCACTTATGGGAAAGCAACACCACTGCCACTGCTTCCAGGGAGAGGAGGGGGAGGTGGAACGACACAGCAGCTGGGGCTTTGGGCCGCGAGGCTGGACGCCTGTGTTTCTGATGCTCAGTGTTGAAGCTTTCGGCAAAGTCGCACATCTATAGTTTCGGTTTCTGTGAAATGAGGGGGTTGGTGCAGATGGTTTCTAACATCCCCCCCAGCTTTGGAGCCTCTCAACCGTTAGGCCAAATGCGAGGAGAGGGCCCATCAGGTAAGCACTGGCTTCTCTGCTGTTCAGGGACAAGATGGAGATGAGGGGGGAGGGTATAGCTCAAGGGAGAGCATGCTTAGTGTGCATGAGATCCTGGGTTCTATCCCAAGTACCTCCGCTAAGAATAAATAAATAAATAAACCGAATTACCTCCCCTCACCAAAAAAAAAAATGGAGACAATGATAGTGAAACAGCGGGTACCCAAACAGGGCGTCACTGGTACTCTGAATCACAGGGCAGGGCTGAGGCCGTCTGAGGTCCTGGCCCCAGAAGCCACCCTTTTGAGAAGGACTGATCACAGTCAAGTTGTTTAAAAACAAAAACAAAAAAACCAGGGGGCAGAGAAAGAAGGTTCCAGGTCTCTGGCTTTGGTTGGGTTGGCTCAATGTAGGGCTGTCTGATTTAGCCAGTAAAGACAGGACACTCACTTAAATCTGAATTTCAGATAAACGATGAACACTGCTTTAGTATAAGCAGGTCTCATGTGACATTTGAGGCATGCTGGTACTAAAGCATTATTTGTTGTCTTGCATCTCATCTGACAACCTTGGATGGGAGGTCAGGCAGGAGGCAGTGGGGTTGGGCTTCTGCTCCCCGCCACTCCTGCCCCAAGGTGACCCTTCCACAGGAGTCTCTCCATTGGATGGAGTCCACCCCACCCTGGAGGGGCACAGACTCCCTGTGCCCCTCCATGGTGGTGTGCAGAGTTCTCCTTGAAACAGTTCTGAATCACTGTAATCTGAGCACACCACCTGTTTCCTGTGGGGACCCAGCCTGACACAGGAGTGGAATGAAACCCAGAAGGTTCTCAGGGTTATTTATTAAATCGGTTTTGATGAAAAGAAAAGAAAACCAAAACAATCAAAATAGCTTGTAAGTGCTTGTGGTCAAAGGTGTGGAACGACAAGGCCATGCAAAGCACCAGCAGCTCTCAGTGGCCCCACTCTGGCAATGAGGGAGACAGCTACAAAGAGAGCGAGCAGGCTGGGGGGCCACTCAGGCACCGAGCGAAGTGCCTGGCCCCTCGGTAGCCGTCCACCCTCCCGTCCCCATCGCTAGCTGAGCCACCCAAGCAAGAAGCCTAGTCTTTCCCCTCCCTCCCTCTGGCCTCTTCAAGATCAGGGAAGCCTCTCTGCAGACGCCCATCGCCTTTTTCCTCTTCCAGGACACGTAGAGCCTTCAAGACCACCGGAATGCAACAAAGGTGCTTCCCCAAGCCGGCGCGGTCCTGCTCTTTATACTCGTGGGCACCTGGGTCCCCGGCCCTTGGGGGAGGGGTGCAGGCTGGTTGGCTGCCGCCCAGGCAGAGGCAACACTCACCCGCTGGATTTTCAGGTGACAGCTTGGTTGAGCCTCACCACCCACTTGGGATGTGCACAGCTGGGACAGAACATCCGGCCCAGGTACCCAGTTTCAAAAACATCTCAGAGTCACAGCAACGGTCCACATGCAAACCCTCAAGGCTCCATGGTGAGGGGCCTCAGGGGGCACTGAGCAGATGTGCGTGGGCTGCCCCTCCTGAGATGTCATTCAGCAGAGACAGGGAGTCCTCTCCCCTCTGCCCTCATCTTCATCTTTAAAGACCAGATACGCTTCAAGCGACAGGGGATGAAACAAGTGTCTAAAAACACAGTAACCCAAATGGGAGGAAGAATGCAGAGGGAGATGGTCCCCAAAGGGCAATCCAAAGGCAGCATCCTCAGCATCTCTTGGCCCTCAGTGTCATCCCCGGGGCTCCCTGGTTCAGACATTGTCATCTGCATGGGAAGCATGCTTCGGGGTTTAAAGAGGCCAACTCCAGGACACTTCCATAATTTGAGCTGCTAAGGACATCTACGCCATACCCTGGCTCTGAGGGTAGACCCACTAAGCAACATTCTGTTGAGAATTCAACTTCTGACATTTGTGTGTTTCTTCATCTCTTCGTACCCTGCCTCTTTCCACAAAGGATCTGAGGTGACGTGGCTTCCATGTGACCTGCGGTCAGCTTGGCAGGCACAGATGTCATGGTGAATAAGCGTTCCGGTCTTTGGATTTCCCCATCAGTCGTCTCCCTGAACCCAGGCACGTCTGGGGACACTCACTGGTAACCCCACTGCCTGGCCTGGCACACTGGCCAGATGCTACCCTGCCCCGTTGTCACCGGCCCATGCTAACATCCCAGAGCGGACAACTGCCAGTGTGATGGATTCCTGGGGGCCACTTCCCCTCACATTTTACTTTAAAAAATTTGAAACTACAGAAAAGCTACAAGAATACCACAGTGAACCCCACATCCCGAGCACCTAGATATTGGGTTTAATTCTTTCAGAGTAAGTTGCAGAGAGCATAAATTTTCATAACATTGGATATTCATATTCATAATACCTAAGCCCGTAACTTCAAAGGAAGGGCCAGCCTTCCATGTAACCATCCTATCTTATTCCACCCAGGAAATCTAACACTGAAAACAGGATGTCATCTGATGGTCCATTTTGACTTCGGGGCGGGGGGGAAGGGGACAGCGACTGTAAGCAGCTTCTTTCCACACATTAATGCATCTTCCCTGCAGTAGGATGTCTTCGGCAAGCATTTACATTGGTCAGAAACAAGAACGCAAAGTGGAACTGGAGCATATCACAGACTTTGGACCAGAAGTGGCCTGTGAGCCGCTGGAAGAGACACCACTGTGCGAGCTGATGGTCATACAGCTTGAGGACCACGAAGCCCAAGCAGCAGAGCACGCCTAGAGCCAAGTACATTCCCGAGGAAGGACTGCCCCGGCGCCCCTGGGTGCACAGGGCCTGGCCCACGGCAGCTGCGATGTGAGCCCCCAGCGTGAACTCAAACCCACAGGGGTGCAGAAGGGCGAGGCCGTAACTGCACAGGGAGAGGCCCTCGACAGCCAGGAACAACCAGGGCTTCCAGCCCCTGTCCAGGTAGAGGCACCAGGCAACCGGCCACGCGAAGATGGGCAGGGTGAGCCACTGATCCAGCACAGCGGCGGGCCGGGTCTGTGACGCCACGCGCAGCCACTGGACAGGGCCATAGACCAGGGCCATGCCAGCGAAGACATCCTTCAGGTAACAAGCCCTCCGCACCTCTGGAGGGCACCCGGGGGTGCTGGGCTTTCTCTGCAGCCAGTACGCTCCCAGGAGCACGTAGGCCAAGTTAACGAGCGAATTGAAGGGCATGGCTAGGAAGGCAGGGAGGCCGGCCACGGGTGCCTCAGCATAGTGCTCCAAGCCCACCTGGACGGAGACGCCGTCAAAAGCACCGGTGTGGATGGCGGCCGCGCAGAGGCAGCTGGCCACGGCCACATGGAAGAGGGCCCGGCCCGACTCAGGCTGCATCGAGAAGCCTCTGTGAGAAGAGCAGCTGCCTCCACAGTTATCTCCGAATTCAGCTGAACAGTTTTTGCCAAACACTCCTCGGTCTCCCAGCTGAGCCAGCAGGAAGAAGTCCCCGTGATCGCCTACGCAGATGCTGTGACCTTGCCCCGGAGTGGAGGTGGCAGGTGGGAGGAGGGAGGGGGCTCTGCTGATTGGTTGGCGCCAGGGGAGGACCGTTTTGCCTTTTTCCTTTGTGGTTGCAAAGAGAGCATGGTTCAAGAGTGCGGTTAGAAGGAAACCCATCCCAAGAACAGCCTCCATCTTCCCAGCTCTTGGCCACGAGATGCAGCAACAGTTTTCGTCAGAGAACAAAAAGAAATAAGAGTGAAGTGATACCGACAGTCCATTCACCTTCTAGAATCCTCTTTCATCTAAAGGTTCCATGCCCCTTTCTCCTGACACCTCTGCTGTTCTCTCATCTGTGTACTAGAAAAATCCTAGCTCCCTTAAAGCCACTGCATTTAGAGTTGGAAATCTTTCCTAGGTCTGTTGTGAAAATTCAGAACACCTCAGTGGTGTTTTCCCACCTCAGTGGTATTATAAACATGGAAGTTTCCAGACCAGCCCCAAAGTCCTTTTAACCAAATATCCAGTTAAATTAGAGACTATGAGCTGTGGTCTGAGTTCTAGAATCTCAGGCAAGGGATGGCAGAGGGAGAGGGAAGGGAAGCAAGGGATCCCCTCTGCTTCCTGGGTGGGGGGCCTGGGAGCACACGGAGCTGTCGCCTAGGCTTGGTACCCTGGATCTCCCCCGGCCCTCCCCTCAAGTGTTGCGCCTTCCAAAATCATGTTCTTCCTTGGCCCACAATAAAACCTTCCATCCTGTAGTCAAAGAAGCAGACAGACGATTTAAAAACAACGTGTGCTTATCCTGGACTGTCAAATGCTTTGGGGCCAGCTGTGCCATGAGTTGGCCTGGTGGCCGAAAAATGTATTAATATCGGTGAGAGAAAAGATTCATTGCTCTGAAAATGACTCAAAGCCAAGGTGGCAGGCAGGCATAGGGACAAGAGAGACTGTGTTCCAACCCTAGCTCCCCCACCTACTAACTGTGTGAACTTGGGTCTTAACCTTTTTGGGCCTCAGTTTGCATACCTGTAGAAGGGGGAGGCTCCCAGCACCACCCTGCAGAGTACTTGTGTGGACTGAATGAGCTCTTATCTATGTAGACCACTTCGCACCATTTGTTTCTGCGGCACAATGTCCACCTCCCTTCCTGCAGTTCAGGCCCTGAAACTGGGCAGGGTCCGATTCTCTGCACTCTATCTGGTGCTCAGTGAAGATGTGCTGCATTTTGATTTGAGCGCAAAGCCAGTGCCCTTGCTCTCTTTCCTGACCCTTTCATTGCTCCTATTTGCCATTTCATTTCTCAGACTGGCCCTAGGGCCCACCAGTAACATCTGGGAAGGGGCCTACTGGGCCTCAGGTGGAGCTTTCTTGCTCCCATCCTGCTTTGGAGGCTTGTTGTTAAGGAGAACCAGCATTTCCACGAGTGAACTGAAGCACCGCCTTCCCGACCACAAGCTTTCATCTCAGCACATGGTGCCATTGCACACCTCCTCCCTGAAGCCCCGCCCCGCTAAGGAGCCTCTAGGTCCAGGGGTTGCCCTGCCCCAGGGTTCCCTCCTCTAGGCTGGCCACCGATAACGCGGTCTGCACACAGCAGCCCCCAGCATCTTCCTCAGGTACCCCCAGGTCAGATTGCGTCAGCACCTGTTTAGCACCCTTCAGTGGCTGGCTCTCCACACACAATCATGTCCCAATCTCTCGGCCAGACATCAAAGTGCCATACTCGTGTGGTCCTGCGAGCTCCCCAGGCATCATCTGTCTTCCTGCCCTCCTGTGCCTGGGTTGCTTGGCTGTCATTTCCTCTCAGGCCCTGGCACTTCCCTATTCAGCTGGATTCCGGGTGGGACACCAGTTGAGGCCCCATCCGGTGTCTCTGGGTTCTTCCCTGAAACCATCTGGGCCCTGACTCCTTGGTGCGAAGAGCCAGGCCTTTGGGGCCCCATGCAGCCAGTGCTAGCCTGAGCTTCCTGTCTGCCAGCCAGCATGAAGAAGAGCCGGGAACAGGAGTCAAACAGTCAGCTTGATAGAGAAGGAGATCCAGGAAGGGCATGGAAAGTGACTCCTCCCTGGCTGCTGGGCAGAGTCCGCCTCAGCCCTTGTGCAAGCTGAAAGCAACATGTAATCAAACCCACTTCTCACGTCCACCGGGAAGACCAGGCTGGGTACCTTATGGCCTAGCTCCTCTGTACCCCAAACTGCCACAAGACCCTTGTTACATGCCACTCAAAGTTCTTCACAGCATCGCCCCACCACCCCTTTCTGGTTCTGGGGTCTTCGGGGGAAGCCCTGCAAAGCATGACGATCTCCTGGCTAAGAGGGTTAAGACATGCTCCTTAGACTCTCCCGCTCCCTGGGTCTATGCATTTAAGCAGGAGCCACTGTCACCTGGTAACGTGGTGTTTTCTTTGGCCTGTAGCAGTTATGACAACTACTCATTGTGCCCCTGACCACCCTTGCTGCCCTTCTGCAGATAAGGGGAGATGCCAGTCTGAAGGCTGTAACCTGGGAAACCACCAGCAGGAGAGCTCAGTCTGGGCCACCTGGCTGCCCAAGGAGCCTGGAGCAACCACAGTGATTCTTGAACTCTGAGGAGAGAATGGCTGAATGTGGACAATGCTCCTGGAAGCCAGCAGCTCGGCTTCCTTATTTTACAGGAGAAGGACTGGGGGCCAGAGAGGTGATGTGAATGGCCAAGGTCACTTAGGGCAGATGGTGACACAGAACTACAGGTGAGGGCTTCTGTCTTCTGGCTGCGTCACAGGACTCTTCGGCCTGTCTCAAACAAATGTTTCCAAATGCATAAAGTAAAACAGAATTACAACATAAATTTAATAGGTTGAAAGGCTGTTATTAAAATATTTTTGAAAATGTGTGACATAATAATGGATGTGCTTCTTTACTAGTAAGTTAAATTACAGGATCTACAGGAAGGTTAAAAAACTGCAGTAATTTCAAAGCAGTTATTCTGCCTGCCAGTAGGTCTTCTAATCTAGTTAATTTCAGGATAGCTACAACAAAAGCTACATGCTCTAAAATGATCTCTCATTTCCTTTGGTGACACGGTCACCAAGCTAACGATCTGTGCTTTGCGGCCTACACCTGTAATTGTAGGAAAGGACAAATTTCGGCTAGAGGTTGGTGAATGTAAAGATGAAATAAAGATGAGAGAAACTGAAAAGTCATCTGTTGTCACCCCAAGATCCTGGACAGCAGCGCATTACAGCCTGCGTCTGGCAGTGAGGATGACGGGGCAGCGCCCAGCGGTGTCCAGCACGATTTCGAACGTGGGGGTGATGCCAGTACCCACCCCTCAAGGTTGTGAGAACTTACAGTATTGGCGCGAAAAGGCCAGCGATCACCATCCGGGTATTTTGCTTCTCTCGCTTTGCTAGGGGAAATTCAAATCTTGAAAAATGGCGGACCCGAAAAGCGGCCCTGCGCCTGCGCGCGGGGCGGGGCGCAGGGCTCTGGGAAGCAGGCGGGGCGGGGTGACGCGAGGTGACGCGAAGTGACAGGGAGCCTTCCCGCGCCCGCCCGCTCGGCTCGGGCGCCGCCACCCGGGCAGCCCGCCCTGCAGCCGGAGGGGCGGGGGGCGCCCCGGCGCGCGGCGGCCGGGATCATTTCCTTGGAGCGCCGGCGGTCGCGGCGGCACTCCAGCTCGGGGGCGGGGCGGCGGGCCTGGGAGCCTGGGAGGGCTCCGCCCCGGGCGCCGCGCTCCGGACCGCGTTACCGCCCACTCTCGCCCCGCCTCCGGCTCCCCGCGGCGGGCTTCGGGCCGCCTCTGCTGATGCCGCTGGGTGTGCGGAGCGGGAAAACGTCCGCTCCCCGGCCCGAGGCCTGACTGTAATGTAGCCCGTCAGCCACCCTCAGCAACCTATGTCCTGTCCGCACTGCTAAAGGCGATTCCTCTGGCGTGTGTCCCTTCAGCGACCCAGGGAGGGGGCAGTTCCCAAGGGGGGCGGGGTCAAGCTCGTTTGAGGCATTCTCATCCGGGCATTCCCCAGATGCCGCAGCCGCCATCTTTGTTTTGTGCTGAAAGTCGTTATTGACGCCCGCGGACGGCCGGGCGAGGGGAAGTGGCAAGATGGCGGCTCCCAGGGCGGAGGCGTGGACGGGAGATGAGGGGGCCACGAGGCTCGGTACGCCTGTGCCTGACCCGAGCGCGGCCTGACGCCCAGCCAAGCGCGCAGTGGCCCCGGTTCCTCGCCGCGAAGCAGCCTGGTGTTCCTTTAAGAGGCCTCGGCAGGGAGAAGCTTGCGAGGGTGAGGGGGGGGGACACAGTGACGTCACCCGACTCCGCCCCCTCGCCCGACCGCCGCCGCCGCCATGTTTAGTTGTTACTTCTTCACACAAGATGGCGGCTCCCAGGGAGGAGGCATGAGCGCCCTGCCGTTACCGCTCCTGCTGCCGTACAGTTGCCACTTCGGGGCCTAACTCTGCCTCTTTGGAGCGGCTTCTGTGGGAAGGAGTCATAAGGAGGGAAGTGAGGATTGGACGCTGCCTTGCGTTTGGTTTGCAGTGGAAGAACTGAGCCAGGAGGAAGAGAATAGGGGGGAAGGGGGAGCTAGTCTCAAGATGGCGGCTCCCAGGGCGGCAGGCGCAGCCTGAGCAGCAGAGGCGGACTAAGGGGGGAGGTTCGAGACTTCACGAGCCGTACGGCGCGAGCCTCCGAGCAGCCCTCGAGAATTCAAACTCGTTCCACTGGCCTCCGGCGCGCCTCTATTCCTTACGAGTGTCGAAGCTGTTTTGGGAGCGGTAGCTGCACTAAGTGCTGGGCGGGGAAGCGGGACGGTCTCAAGATGGCGGCTCCCACAATTGTGGTCTGAGCGCCGGCGGGGCTGGGACAACCGCGGCGCTTGTGGCTCCTTTCCACCCGCCCCGGAAGCCGGCCAGTGCAGGAGACTTGGGGGGTGTGGGAACCGGGCCGGGGCTCCGCCATTTCCGGCGGGGGAGGGCTACGACTGAGGAAGGGAGGAGAGAGAGGCGGCTCAAGATGGCGGCTCCCAGGGCCTCCCGCTTGAGCTTGTAAGTGCGAGCTCCCGGGCAAGTAGTCAGGGCGGCGGGACTCGGCGGCCTCCAGCTCCTCCGGTCTATGCGCGCGACAGTTTCGGGAGGCTCTTGAGGAGACCGGGTGAGCAAGAAGAAGGCGAAGAGCAGAAGGGAAGGAGAATAGTTAAGATGGCGGCCTCCATGGAGCAGTCCACCGCTGTGTGAGGAACCGCTTCTCCGTGAAAGCCGCCTTAGACGAAAGGGGGTGTGTGTGACTGGAATCGAGGGGCTGCATTCTCGCTTGGTGACTTTTTTACACTGCTCCCATTTCCGAAACTATGGCTTCGGCCGTGTCACCCGCCAACTCGCCAGCGGTGCTCCTGCAGCCCCGCTGGAAGCGAGTGGTGGGCTGGTCGGGTCCAGTGCCCCGGCCCCGCCACGGCCACCGCGCCGTGGCCATCAAGGAGCTCATCGTGGTGTTTGGCGGCGGCAACGAGGGGATAGTGGACGAACTGCACGTGTACAACACGGGTGAGTGCAAAGCCCGCTGGGTCCTCGGATCTTTCCCTCCCTCCATCTCCTCCCTCTCCCTCCTCTTCCCTCCCTTCCTCCATCTCCTCTCTCTCCCTCCCTTTCCTTCCTTCCCTCTCTCTATCTCCTCCCTCCCTCTTCCCTTCTCCCTCCCTCTCCCTCCCTTTTCCCTCTCATCCCTTCTCTTCCCCTCCCCTCCTGTCCTCTCCCCCTCCTCCCATTTCCCCCTCTATTCGCACTGATCTGCTTCTCCCTTC
This sequence comes from Camelus dromedarius, assembly GCF_036321535.1. Lineage (NCBI taxonomy): Eukaryota > Metazoa > Chordata > Mammalia > Artiodactyla > Camelidae > Camelus > Camelus dromedarius. Next base: position 1,406,625 of record NC_087472.1, read on the forward strand.
CGGGACCCTTTCCTCTTCCCAGCTTCTCTGCTTTTTCCTGCTCTTTTTCTCATTCTTACACCCCCTGATTCTGTGTTTGAGGGGTGCTTTTCATGATTGGAGAGGAGCCCTGTAGTCCGGCTGGTGAGGGAGCGGGGGCGTCGCCAGCGGTGGTGACTTCAGACATACACCGTTAACCCACGCTAGGCGGGCGGATGCGTCCCTTTGGCGCAGAGTCCCACCCCCTTCCTCCCTTCTCCTGCGCCTGCTCCGCTCTTCTCTAGTGCTCGTTTGGGAGAGATGACAACTTCTAGATTACAGATTAGTTCACTGTCTCGAGAAAAGGGGCAGACTTGAGCAGCCTGATCCCGACTTGGGGAGAGTGGGGGTTGTGTGCGGTGCTGGGGAACCGTCTCCTGGGTTGTGCAGGAGCCTTGGGGACCCGCAGATAGGACGGCATTGTTGCTACCCGCTTTCCAGCATTTACTTCTGCAGTGTTTTTCTCTTCAGATTCTTGTCTTGATTTGGTGCCCTTTGATGTAGGAGATGGATTTCATTGATCCCGCAGCGGACTAAGTAGTCACTGTCCTGACTCTCCTCTTCCCATGAGGCTGAGGAGGTTACCCTGCCCATTCTCTTGCCTCCCCCAGACCCAAGGCCTGCTTGGTTGGGAGGAGCAAGAGAGATTCGGTGGTGGACTGAAGACCGTGGGGCGCCTCTGTCCCTGGGTGTTGCTGGTGTGCTGGCTTGCCTTTTGCTTGTTGCCTGGTGTCCTTGCTGGGTGTTTGGAGCTTAGCCACATCCTCCTGTGGCCCCCTCCCCCCATGGTGCCCCCTTGTTGGGGTTTGTACACCTAGCGCCTGGTGGGGCCTGAGCAGCCTGTTGAATGGTTGCCAGATCTCAGGACCTCACCCTGCTCGGAAGGAGGGGCCAGGCGTTCTCTCTCAGTACAGTGGGCCTGTGTGTGCTCCCTTCTGGTCGACAGCCTGAGAGGTGGAGGCGTGGTGGGGAAAACCCCCTCCCGAGTCAGCCCATGTTCTTTCTGGAAGCTCCCCTCCGCAGCAGGGAGTTGCAGGGGCTGGCTGCCATCACATCTAGCAAACTCTGTTTGCTCCAGGTCCATTTCCCAGGGTCCTGACAGTAGCGGCTCCTTGGGTCCGGGCACCTCCTCCTGGCTCTGAGGTTGCTCTGGGGTCCAGGATGGTGGAGCTGGGCTCTTTGTTGGGTGCTTCTCTCCCCCACCTCCGCCGAGGCAGAGAGTACAGTTTTCTCTCCACCATGTAGGTTGTTGACTTTCAGAGGCCGGTGGGTTTCTGGTGACCCTTCGCATTCTGGGTCTGAGCACCTGTTGCCTGGAGTGAGGTTGGGCTGGTTGGCAGGGCTCTGTGCCAGCTCAGACAGCTGCGGCGGCCGCAGTTAGCCCAGTGAGGTAAGGCTGAGGGGTAGCACTGCTTTTAGAGAGGCCGCTGCCTTGAGCAGAACCTCCTAAACTCCTTGTACCAACTTCATTCTCAAGTAGGGCCTGGAGCAGGCTCCTTGGCAGGGAAATACAATTTTAGAAAGTAGGGCAGGGGCCTAATTATCATCAGCTCCAAAGTCCACTGTTTCCTGGGGCCTCTGCGTATTCATTAATTTATTAAAGTGAATTGACCACTTTGGTGTTAATTTCTCCTCCATCTGCAAGAATATGTCGTGTGGTAGAAAGTAGCCAGTCTTCTGAAGAGCTGCAGCCCTGGATTCTTCCAGCGGTAGCAGTTTGGAAAGTGCCCTAGTCAACTTCCTAGGTGACTTCTCAGGAAAGCCGCTAGCAGACCCACCTCCCTGGTCCTCACCGAGTGTTTGTGCGTTATCTGATGGAGCCTCGAGCTTCTACTCTCAGAGAGAGGGGCTTGGTGTTGCCCATCTCGCACCAGCCATGAAGCAGATGTCTTGTATCCCTAGGGCATCTTAGCTGCCGCCTTGATGGCCACCTTCCTGCTTACCTCGGTTTTGTTTTAAATGAGGTCAGAGCATATTCTCCAGCACTTTTTCTTCTCCAGGACAGTGCTCAGAGCCGCACCCTTTGGAGAGAGTGCTAACCTGGAAGCACTGCCTGTTGCTAAGACAAAAGGCTCCCGGGGCACATGTGTGCTTTGCTGTCTTGGTTCACTCAGTGATCTGGGGGGTCTTGGGACTGGGGGATGGCAGGTGTGCACTTGAAGGGTGTGTGTGCTTCCTCTTCAGGGGCTGGGGGATGCTTCACTGGCCTTTGGGAGATCTTAGGGTAGCAGCTGTCCTTGACCTCAGGGAATTTTATTTCCACAGCAAAGCGGATTACCCAGAGGACCTGGCCCTGACAGGGTGGGGTGCGCCCTGGTGAGGGGAGGGCGTAGCTGGTTGCCAAACCAGTCACCCAAGGCTGATCTGCCTCAGTGTCCTGAATGTCGGTGACTGATACAGCTGGAAGGAGCCTTGGAAAAATCTAGTGGAACTTCCTTGTTTTTGGACATGAGGAAATTGGGGTTTGAGAGCGGAAGTGACAGGTCCAGGGTCACCCTGCCAGCAGGTGGTGGAGGCGGGCAGAGGACAGACCTTCGAGGAGACTGTTGGGCTGTCTCTGCCTTCAGTTAACTGGCGCAGGCCACCTCCTTGGAAACACCTCCCTGTTCCTCTGTTGCTGTGGCAAGTCAGTTGCTGAGTTGGGCTTGTCTCAAACCTGTTCCCCTCCTTTCCGGGCCTCGTCTTCTCACTGGCTTGCGCACACAGTCACTTCCTGATTGGCCGCACTGGTTTCATTTGTCGGGATATCCTGTTCACCCTTCAAGGCCCACTCCAGTGTCACCTCTTCTGAGAAGCACCCCCTCCCAATCACCCCTGCTTTGTGCTCCCGAGGCTCCGGCCTCTTCAGGGCTGCTCTTCCCCTTGTGGGAGGAGGGCGGCCAGCCTCCTTGATGGGGACTCTGAGGACCGGAGCCCCCTCTTTGCCTCCAGGCACCTGGCGCCGCTCTACCACACAGGAAGCACCCCAGTGTGACAGCCAACGGAAGGCGGCTAGTGGGGCTCCATCCTCTCCCAGCTCATGAGAACAGGCCGCCCTTCCTCACACCCTCTTCCTGCTGAGCATATCAGAAGTGATGGGCCCCGAGGTTGGGTTCCAGGACTCCCCACTGAATGAGCTAGAGATAATGTGATTAAGGGGCAGTGAGGGCAGCTGGCGTGTGGAAGAGATGGTTGTGCCATCTGAGGGCAGAGTGGGGACTGTGGGTGATGTGACGAGAGGCGGGTGACGACTTCACACCACACACTGCACTGCTTGACTGCTTTTGGTGGGGCTGTAGTGGGCACTTGCCCTGCCCAGAGTGTTCTAGAATGAGATCAGCCCCTCTTGGGTCCTGTAGAATGAGCTCTCAGGACACCCTAGGTCACTTCTAGCCTGACCAGCTGAGTCAGTGGTCAGAGTGTGGGGAGAAAGCTCCAGGCTGACCCTATTTACCACATCGCTTTTCCCAGCCCCGACTGATGACCCATAGCTGTGTGTGGCGCCACAAGGTGCCCAGGGAACCCGGGCAACCCTTAGATGGGCACCCAGCAGTCACTTCCAGTTGGTGACAAGGTTCTTGTCTCTCTGTGTGTTTTGGTGTGTGACCGCGGGTAAGTCACTTCCTCTCCTGGACTCCATTCCTTTATCCATTGAGGGAGGTCAACTGAGTGGCTCGCAGAAGTTTCTTTCAGCTTTTATCCCGGTAACTTGAATGAGATTCCTTCCCAGGATCGTGTGAGGCCATCACTCCCAGTTTGTGCAGGGCTGATTTGTCTCTGCATGGAAAACTGCCAGTTTTCTCGGTCTGGTTTTGCACCTTAAAGGAGAGTGAGGCAGAGGGCCCAGATCTGGGTCTGGGTGCGCACACCTGCAGCGGGTAGTCCACATTGCGCCTTTCCTGGGAAGGTGGCGGAGGAGAGCAGAGGAGGGTCAGGTGCTCAAGTCCCAGTGAGTCTGCTGAATAGTGGAAGGACCAACAGCCTGTTCCAAAGCAATCTGTAGAATTGGCAAGCGGAGAGTGATGGGGGCACCTTTACCTCGGGAAAGGCCGAACTGTCTCAAAAGGTTGAGTTGTGCTTTGAGATGGGGGCAGGCTTCGGCCAAGGTGCCTGTTGAGCCTTGAGGATGACAGCATAGGATTGATTACCAAGTGCGAGCCTGTGTGGAAATTCAGGCCAAGAAGCAGTGAGCAGCCAGGGCCTCCCTGCAGCACCATGCTCAGCCCAGCCAGACCCCTGGAGGTACTCCACTCACGCACAGGGCCCTGCCCACCTGCCCCTCGGATCCCAATCCGACTGCTCACGTTTGACCAAAACGAATGGAGAGGCATGGAATCAGATTTCTGACTGGCTACCAGTTTGAGGTTTTTGGAGGATGTGTGGTGTATCCTTTAGGGGACAGCCCTTTAAGTAGCGTGTAATGAAAGAGACCCCTCAAGAAGAGGATGTTTGTTTGCCTCTGACTTTTCCCACGGGCCTGGGCACCGCTGGTGTGAGGATGCAGGAGCCTGAGACTGGGGCACCTCTGACAGCATTCTGTGGTGCTGTGGGCGTGGGGTGGGGGCAGGGGTGTTGTGGACCGTCCTTGTCACCGAGGTTGATGCCAGCAGAGGCAGGCTCTTGCTCACATCGTGCCCCGGCATCTGCAGAGAGGGAGGGCGCCGGCCTGCACCTGTCAGTCACTCTCTCAGCCAGTTAAAGGAGCAGCCAGAGGGCCCCCAGCAGGAGGAGCACAGGGCCACCAAGAGGGTATTTTGGGTGTTAGACATTTCTTTCTGATGACCCATCGAGTAGTAGGGGAAGGAAGTTGGTGGCCATGTCCCCACAAACTGATGAATTATCTTGGTCAGTGACTTCCTGCTTATTAAAACGACTGTGACAAGAACAGCCTGTTTTGAGGTGGCCTCTGAGGTCGGGGGGTTTGGAGGACGGCTTGGATGCAAAAAGCAGAAAGTCCCACATCCTTGGGAGAGGAAGCACTGTCTTGGCTCCTCCTTTCTTGGAGCACATTTTGAAGGCTGGTGGATTTGGGGTGTCAGAGGAGTGGGGGCTCTGGTTCTAGGAGCCCCTGACGTGTTCTGACTTCTGCTTCCTTTTGTCCCCCCAGCAACCAACCAGTGGTTCATCCCAGCCGTGAGAGGGGACATCCCTCCTGGATGTGCAGCCTATGGCTTTGTGTGCGACGGGACTCGGCTGCTGGTGTTTGGAGGGATGGTGGAGTATGGGAAGTACAGCAACGACCTCTATGAGCTCCAGGTGATGCCCTGCCACAAGTGCGCTGCCGGGACCTCCTCACTCCAACCAGGCGCCCACCTCACCCCAACCCTCCTACAAGTGGCCCAGCTCACCCCCAGTTTAACCACTGAGTCTTGATTTTGCAGGCAAGCCGGTGGGAGTGGAAGAGACTCAAAGCAAAGACGCCCAAAAACGGGCCCCCTCCATGTCCTCGGCTCGGGCACAGCTTCTCCCTTGTGGGCAACAAATGCTACCTGTTTGGGGGTCTGGCCAATGATAGCGAGGACCCTAAGAACAACATTCCGAGGTGAGGCTGTGTCCTCTTCTTGTGGAAGCCCGTAAAGGCAGGTGCGCTCGCTGCGCCAAGTCCTTTCTCTTGGGAAAGAAGAGGGTGGCACACACGCCCTGTCAGCTCTCCAGCTCTGTAGGTCCTGACCCCAGGAGGCCTCGTGGGAGGAAGGCCAGGCCGGGAGGGAGAAAGCTGGCCCCGCCTGGGGCTGCCTCCTGCTCCTCGCGTGCAGCTCCGAGCTGGCGTGGCCGCCGCCTGCAGCTTTAGCGATGGCTGTTTTCTGAGGGCCTTTCTCTAGAGTTGATCTTGAGCCGGTGCGCCCTTTCACCCGAGGCCCTCGCATTCTGCCTAGTGTCATGTGCAGGGCAGCCCTGCATCTCCCGTCCTGCGTGCCTTTTGCACTTGGGCTCCTCCTCTGGAGCTTCTGGCAGCGCCTCCTTGGGGGTTAAGGTAGAAGACCTTGGAGTTCATGCGGCTTGAGGCCTCACTGTCTCCCAAAGAGTCTGCTCTTTGTCCGCAGAAGCTTGGGAGGCCTCTGGCGCATGTAGCCGGGACCCACCGCGATGGACCTTCCTTTTCCAGGTACCTGAACGACTTATACATCCTGGAATTGCGGCCAGGCTCTGGCGTGGTAGCCTGGGACATTCCTATCACTTACGGCGTCCTCCCCCCGCCCCGGGAGTCCCACACTGCTGTGGTATACACCGAGAAAGACAATAAGAAGTCCAAGCTGGTGATCTACGGGGGGATGAGTGGCTGCCGGCTGGGGGACCTCTGGACCTTGGATATTGGTAAGACGTGCGGGTGGAGCTCACGGGGAGGGGGTCTGTCCTGCTTGCCATCCGTCCTGTGGCGGGGTCAGGATAGGCACCTCTTTGGGGCTGTTGTCTTTGCCTTGAGCTTGTGGTGGTACTTTAAGAAAGAGGAAGACCCAGTTGGCTGAGTTGTTCGGCTAGCTTATAAGAGACTAAGAGGAGAGGCAGAGGCCTTTCTAGAATGGAGTCGTGTAGGTTAGACCAGAGAGCATGAGTCTCCGCTGACTCCCTGGTGGCCAGGGCATGCCGGGAGTTGCGCTGCCCGGTCTGTCACCGGCAGATGAAGTCCAGAGACTATAAGGCCTCTGGGCACTGCCTGGTCTGGTAACCAGGAGAGGGCCATCAGGAGCGCTTGAAAGAAGTTCAGGCTGTTGAAGAAGGCTGAAGGGAGAAGGCGGCTGGTGACACATACCCTCTGGAGGGTTACATTGTCCTGTAGATCAGCACCAGCACTCAAAAGAAACGGTCTGTCAGGAGCATGGTTCCCAGCAGCACAGTGCCTCCCCGCACCTGGCCTGCAGACAGTGGAGGTGGCGCGTGGGGAGGCGTTCCGTCAAGAGTTGGACCACGTGGGGTGTGTCTTGAGGGTGTGCCCACCGCACCCACCCCAGCCCTGAGAGCGGTGCTGGCTCACAGCGCACACTCAGGAGACACTCACAGAGATGCTTTTGCCAAGGTGGTAGACACCGCTTGGGAAAGGCCAGAACTTGCTGATCATAGGGCCCCCCGTGGCTGCAGGGAGGCCAGGCATAGAACCCCTACGTGGGGTCAGCACCTGCCTCCCACAGCCTTCCCCAGGTCTGGGGCCACGTCCTCTGGGTCTGAACAGTGTGGGTAACCTTCCCTTCTCCGTTGCTCTTTACAGAGACTCTGACGTGGAATAAGCCCAGTCTCAGTGGCGTGGCACCTCTTCCCCGAAGCCTTCACTCGGCCACGACCATAGGAAACAAGTGAGTAGCCGGCCATGGCCTTTTTCCTTCCTGGCCTGACCCCGCCCCCAACCCACCCCCAGTGGGCTCCAAGTTTTGTTCCAGCAATCCCTAAGGCCTGAGGAGGCCTCTCTTGGGCTGGGCTGGCATTCACCAGCCCTGTCTCTCCATCATGACCCTTGGGGACTGAGAGAAGACAGAGTCCAGGTAGAGGGGCACAGACTGTTCTAGATCCTCTACACCCGCAGCTGAGTGTCTTTGTCAATGCCAAGGTCCCAAAGTGAATAGAAGAACAATGGGGACTGAAGTGAGCCTTAGATGAGCCACACAGTGGTTCTGTGTGAGGGAGGTGACACAGTTCTTGTGAGGGCTGAGCCACCAAGTAGGAGAGGGCCACATCAAGAGCTTCATGCGTCTTGGGGAGAGCTAGAGGACCAAGCGTGTTTAGAACTTTCTGGATGGAAGAGGTGGCCTCTAGCTTGGCACCTCCTCTACAATCCTCTCCTACTCTTCCCTCCCTCGTCCCAGAATGTACGTGTTTGGTGGCTGGGTGCCTCTCGTCATGGATGACGTCAAAGTGGCCACACACGAGAAGGAGTGGAAGTGTACCAACACACTGGCTTGTCTCAACCTGGGTATGGCCTCCTCGGGCTCGGAGTGGCCTGCGGAGGGCTGTGGGAGGCTGGCCTGCCTCGGCCCTGAGAGCTGTGTGGGGAGTGCAGGGAGCAAAGCCTCCTCTAAGGCCCGTGCCCCTAGGACCCACGAGGACTAGCCAGTGGTCGGAGCGCTCTGAGGGACGCTCCTGCTTTGCACTTTTTGAAGAGGCTCTTCCTACCCAGATTCACCACGGGAGCCTCCCGCCCAGCTCACCCACGCTGCAGGGCCTTTCTGTGCATCCGAGCATTGCCTATAGGTTCCTTTCCAAACAAGCAAATGGGACGGCTGCCTGCTCTACGCAGCGCAGTGCCTGGCCTTTTCCGTTTTCTCTGTCTTGGAGACCGTCCCATCCCTACACGGCAAGTGGCCTCATTCTTTTGAATGGCTATCTTGGTGTCGAAACTTGCACCGACGCTGCTCCGTGAGTATCCTTGCACCGCTCTCACCTCTGTGCAAGTGCACCTGAGGGGGAATACCTAGAGGTAGAGTTGCTGTCAGAGGGATGTTGTCAAACACGCAGACGGCCCTGGTGGTGGCGGCCCGGCGACCGTCGGACCGTCTGCTCCTCGCCAAGTCCAGTAGGTGACGGACTCTCCCGGTGGGCCTACCCCTGCCCCCGGCTCACCTTGAGCCCTGGCTGCAGCGGGCACGAAAATCAAACTGCCAGGCACCTTACAGGTTAAGTTTGTGTTTCTCTGAGTTTGAGCCAGGGTATGTATTGTCTCAGATCCTTCTGTCATCTTTTCCGTAACTTGCGTTCCCTTTTGCCCAGCTCTTTCTAGAGGCTCTTGTGTTGTTTGATGTGCAAGAAGTGAAACCTTTGACTGTGCCTTTCAAGTAGTTTTCCCAGTTTGTAGTTCGTGCTTTATAATTTTTCATGGTCTCATGCCATACAGAGTTGTGTTTTTTGTTTTGGTTCTGATTTAGTAATCTCTAATGACTTCCTGGTTTTAATTCCCCATCCCTGACAGCAAATGGCCAAAGAGCCACTGGGGTTGTCGGTTCCCCTGGCCCCTGCTGACCTCCGCCCCCTGCCATCCCCAGATACTATGGCCTGGGAGACCATCCTGATGGACACACTGGAGGACAACATTCCCCGGGCCCGAGCTGGCCACTGCGCCGTAGCAATCAACACTCGCCTGTACATTTGGAGTGGGCGCGACGGCTACCGAAAGGCCTGGAACAACCAGGTCTGCTGCAAGGACCTCTGGTACCTGGAAACAGGTAAGGCCAACCTGAGGCTGTCGCCTTTGTCGTGCCCAGCCCTGAGGTCTCTGTCTTCGCCTCCTCACCCGCTGTGCTCTCTTACAGAAAAGCCACCACCCCCGGCCCGGGTACAGCTGGTGCGAGCCAACACCAACTCCCTGGAGGTGAGCTGGGGGGCAGTGGCAACAGCCGACAGTTACCTTCTGCAGCTCCAGAAATATGACATTCCTGCCACGGCTGCTACCGCCACCTCCCCCACACCCAATCCAGTCCCGTCTGTGCCTGCCAACCCTCCCAAGAGCCCTGCCCCGGCAGCAGCCGCACCTGCTGTGCAGCCGCTGACCCAAGTAGGCATCACGCTCCTGCCCCAGGCTGCCACCGCGCCCCCGACCACCACCACCATCCAGGTCTTGCCGACGGTGCCTGGCAGCTCGATTTCCGTGCCCACTGCGGCCAGGACACAAGGTGAGCTGGGGGCGGGCAATGGCCCACCAGGAGACAGTGTGCCTGAATGAGGGCTGCTGGGCTGACGGCACCCCTGGCAGCCATTAGCACAGGCTTGTGGCTTGTGGCCAAGAGCTGGCGGGGGTGGGGGGCTTGGTCCTTCCCTTGGAGACTGTCACTGAGGGTGTCTGGACGGGCCGAATGTGAAGACCAGCAGGGCACAGAAGCCATTTGACACTGGACGCAGTGGAGGGGCTGGGGCTCTGCTGACAGCTGCCCCTCTCTTGCCAGGTGTCCCTGCTGTTCTCAAAGTGACTGGTCCTCAGGCTACGACAGGAACCCCGTTGGTCACCATGCGACCTGCCAGCCAGGCTGGGAAAGCCCCCGTCACTGTGACCTCCCTTCCTGCAGGCGTGCGAATGGTGGTGCCTACGCAAAGCGCCCAGGGGACGGTGAGGGGCCAGTTGCTGGGCTGGGCTGGGTGGGACAGGACTTCCTGGTGGTCCATGGCATGCTGACTGGGCTCGAATCCCCCCCCAACCCGAGCACCAGGATGCTGGGCCTTTCCCAACTGGCCAGCTTTGATGAGGCAACCTCTTGTTACTAGTTTGGTGAGGATTCATGAGTTGGTACCTCAGGAGGACCTCCCTGCCATCTGATCTGAGGGTGTTTGAAACGTTTGCTTTCTTGTCCTGAGGCCCCTCTGAGGAGAGAATCTAGCCTGCGGGGTGTGACTCAGGTCCACAGAGGGGGACTGTATCTGACGCCGTGGTCTTTAGAAAAGATGCAGAACTGCAGGCAGACTCCTGCCACTGGGTTGCCGAGCCTGGTAGGAGTCAAGTTTGGGGCCGGCAGAGCAGGGCCTGGCCTTCTGAAAAGCTGAGCTTCTGGCTGGGTTCTGATGAGGTTGGTAGGGTGGGAACTAGGTGGCCTCGATCCCGGCGCACCCCACACCTCACACGCCCCCACGCCCGCGCAGGTCATTGGCAGCAGCCCGCAGATGAGTGGCATGGCTGCCCTGGCGGCTGCTGCCGCCGCCACCCAGAAGATTCCTCCTTCCTCGGCACCCACAGTACTGAGTGTCCCAGCGGGCACCACCATTGTCAAAACCGTGGCTGTGACACCTGGCACTACCACCCTCCCGGCCACTGTGAAGGTGGCCTCCTCGCCGGTCATGGTGAGCATCCCCCGGGCTGGGTTCTCAGCCAGCAGCCTCAGGGCCGGGGGCTCCCAGGCACTGTAATCGAACGGTGGTCACTTCTTCCGGGCTTTGGACCAACTTGCAGAGGCTGTAGGTCTGGAATTGGGGCTTGCTGTGGGCTGTGAAATAAGCAGTCCCCCTTAGGGGTGTGGCGGCCTCAGGCCAGACCTGTGGCCATTCCGTGTCCTCCCTTGCCTCCTAAAGGGAGGGCAAAGCAAACTGAGCTGTTCTTGGTGTGGGGAGGCACGACATGCGCAGAGCTCTGTGCACACCGGGACGTTCCAGGCTGTTTCTCTCTGTGCCCCGCCATCACTCTTCTGTGCTCCCTCCAGGTGAGCAACCCAGCCACACGCATGCTGAAGACCGCAGCCGCCCAGGTGGGGACGTCTGTCTCCTCTGCTGCCAACACTTCCACCCGCCCCATCATCACGGTGCACAAGTCAGGGACTGTGACGGTGGCCCAGCAAGCCCAGGTGGTAACCACAGTTGTGGGTGGGGTCACCAAGACCATCACCCTGGTGAAGAGCCCCATCTCCGTCCCAGGAGGCAGTGCTCTGGTGAGTGATGGGTGCTGCCCGACTGCATGTGACAGTCCCTAGGCCATGCCCTTGTTTGGTTTCTGGATCACTCTTTGTGCTCCATCCTTTCCTTTTTAGATTTCTAATCTGGGCAAAGTGATGTCAGTGGTCCAGACCAAACCAGTTCAGACTTCAGCAGTCACGGGCCAGGCATCTACAGGCCCAGTGACTCAGATCATCCAGGTGAGCTTGTGGGCCCCAGACTGTGACACAGGCAAGAGTGGCCCTGGCCTGGGCCTAGAACTCACATCCCTGCCTAGATGAGAGCCCATGAGCACGTGTGGCACCGAAGGTCTTGCTGCTTAGTCCTGCGGTCTTCAGAATATCCTCTGAGCCACTTGGGCCACCAGGAGACTAGCCAGACCAGGCTTTCCACTAAACTTCCTACTCTGACAACGATACTGGTTCACCTTGCCTCCCTTCACGTGTTTTTCCCTTACAGACCAAAGGGCCTTTGCCAGCTGGGACCATCCTGAAGCTGGTGACCTCAGCAGACGGCAAGCCCACCACCATCATCACTACAACGCAGGCCAGTGGGGCAGGGACTAAGCCCACCATCCTGGGCATCAGCAGCGTGTCCCCCAGCACCACCAAGCCCGGCACGACCACAATTATTAAGACCATCCCCATGTCAGCCATCATCACGCAGGCGGGCGCCACAGGTAGGACTTCCCCCAGCGTGCCAGTGAGGACCCTTGTCGGGAGAGGAGAGCCAGACAGCAGCTGAGGGTTGGGCTGTGATTTGCTCTCGGCTTTTGTTCTGGTTTCCCTTCTTTTCCATCCTCTTCTTACCCTTAGTCTTAGATGTGTCGGGAGGTAGTAGGAGTGTAGCGGTAGTTGCTGCTGCTTTGTTTTAATTGAGGGGCAGCAGGGGTAACGACTTGAAAGGGGGCCCAAAAGAGGCAGGTCATGGCAGCTAGTGCAGGGCTGAGCCCCAGAGGCAGCAGCCAGGGTGGGAGGCGGCTGCAGTCCCTCATGGCCCAACCTGAAGCCAAGCTGCACCTCCTCCAGGTGTGACCAGCAGTCCTGGCATCAAGTCCCCCATCACCATTATCACCACCAAGGTTATGACTTCTGGGACCGGAGCACCCGCCAAAATCATCACTGCTGTTCCCAAAATTGCCACCGGCCACGGGCAGCAAGGAGTGACCCAGGTAAGACAAAGCTGGCCCTCCGCTTGCCCTAGTGTTCAGTCCAGGACCCAGAAGTCCCCACGTTTCTTCCTCAGGGGCTGGGAGGGGGCAGCATCGGGTCCAGCCAGCCCGTAAATGACACTTTTTTCTGCTGTTCCAGGTGGTGCTAAAGGGGGCTCCCGGACAACCAGGCACTATCCTCCGCACCGTGCCCATGGGGGGCGTTCGCCTGGTCACCCCCGTCACTGTCTCTGCTGTCAAACCTGCTGTCACCACGTTGGTTGTGAAGGGCACCACAGGTGCGCAGCCTGTGGGCTGGGACGCCTTCCCTGAGGAAGGTGGTGGAGGGCACAGGTGCTCTCTCCAGGCAGTTTCCTGTCCCCATGGGGTATGCCCCAGAGTTCCCGCATCCCACCCCCATCTCCTTGCCTTTAGGTGTCACGACCCTCGGCACAGTGACCGGAACCGTCTCCACCAGCCTCGCTGGAGCGGGGGGCCACAGCACCAGCGCCTCCCTGGCCACACCCATCACCACCTTGGGCACCATCGCCACTCTCTCAAGCCAGGTGATCAATCCCACTGCCATCACTGTGTCGGCGGCACAGACCACACTGACGGCAGCCGGCGGGCTCACCACCCCCACCATCACCATGCAGGTAGTGGGGCTGGGGCCGCGGGAGAGCGCGCAGGTGCGGGTCAGGGACTCTGTGTGAAAGCACGTGAGCCAGCCTGAGGGTGCCGGTCTCCATCTTGGGCCATCCTTTCCAGGCTGCCTTCCAGTGCTGTGTGCAGCTGGGTCTTCTTTCTTCCCTCCTGTGTGTGGCACCCATGGGACGTTGTCCCCATGTTGGGAAAGCACGTTTCTTAGTCAGTTTCCTGTCGGGTGTGGTGTCGATACCAGACGTCAGCCATCTGCAGCTCTTGAGCACTAGTTCTTTCTGTAGCGGTCCTGTAGAGGGTACGACAGTTCCTCTTCGGACGCATGTAGTGTTGTTTTTCTCTTCACACATCTTTGCTGAATTCATGGAAGCAGTGAAGCATCTGTTGCTGGCCTTGGCGCAGCCTGGGGTCAGCAGGGTTCCCTCCCTGACTAAGGGCTGGCCCCAGCCCAGGCCCTGCTCCCGCAGCCCCTTTCTAGTCCCTGTGGCCCCCAAGGTGAAGCAGTGCCTCTCCCCGGGTTCCTGAGTGAATCAGTGTCTTGGGGTCAGAGGGTGAGCAGGCCTGGATTTGCCAGGGTTGTTGCTGTAGGAGCCAGAGCGGTGGTTTCGACTGGCGGAGATGACCCTGCAGGACTGTGGGAGGGACAGGCACATGAGAAGTTGCCCTAACGCTCCCCATCTCGCGTCTCCCCTAGCCCGTCTCCCAGCCTACCCAGGTGACTCTGATCACGGCGCCCAGTGGGGTCGAGGCCCAGCCTGTGCACGACCTCCCTGTGTCCATTCTGGCCTCACCTACAACAGAACAGCCCACGGCTACAGTCACCATCGCCGACTCAGGCCAGGGTGACGTGCAGCCCGGCACCGTGACACTGGTGTGCTCCAACCCGCCCTGTGAGACTCACGAGACGGGCACCACCAACACGGCCACCACCACCGTCGTGGCTAATCTGGGGGGGCACCCCCAGCCCACCCAGGTGCAATTCGTCTGTGACAGACAGGAGGCAGCTGCTTCTCTCGTGACCTCAACAGTGGGGCAGCAGAATGGCAGCGTGGTTCGCGTCTGCTCCAACCCGCCGTGCGAGACCCACGAGACAGGCACCACCAACACGGCCACCACTGCCACCTCCAACATGGCTGTGCAGCACAGTTGCTCCAACCCGCCGTGCGAGACCCACGAGACGGGCACCACCAGCACGGCCACCACCGCCATGTCAAGCATTGGTGCTGGCCAGCGGCGGGATGCCCGGCTTGCCTGTGCAGCCAGCACTGTCCCCACCGTGGTCCGGGTCAGCGTGGCTGCTGGGGTGTCAGAGGGAGCCCAGAGTTTGGTCAAGGCCGCGTGCCAAACCCGCCAGACCAGTGCAACCAGCACCACCATGACTGTGCTGGCCACTGGGGCCCCATGCCCAGCCAGCCCGCTCCTCAGACCGAGCCTGGCGCTGGAGGCTGGAGGCCACGGCACCACGCTCGTGCAGCTGGGCCCTGCGAGTGCCCGTGTCAGGCCCAGCGGCCAGGACAGCCATGTCACCGGCCTGGGCCAGCTGGTGCCCGTGGGGCGCCAGCTGGAGGCGCATCACACCCACACAACCAACAGCCCCGCCACCGCCCGCTCTACCGTGGGTGCCGGCGAGCCCGGCGAGGCGCGGGGGACCCCCACGCTTGTGTACGAGGGCGCACCCAGCGCCACTGTGACTGCAACAGCCCTGGGGGCGCTGCTGTGCCCCTCTGCCACCGTGACCCAAGTCTGCTCCAACCCGCCGTGCGAGACCCACGAGACAGGCACCACCAACACGGCCACTACCTCGAACGCAGGCAGCGCCCAGAGGGTCTGCTCCAACCCACCGTGCGAAACCCACGAGACAGGCACCACCCATACACCCACCACCGCCACCTCCAGTGGGGGTGCGGGCCAGCCAGAGGGTGGGCAGCAGCCCCCTGCCAGTCGCCCCTGTGAGACTCACCAGACCACTTCCACCGGTACTACCATGTCAGTCAGTGTGGGTGCCATGCTCCCTGACGCCACCCCCTCCCACAGGACCCTAGAGTCCAGCTTGGAGGTGGTGGCACCACCCGCTGTCACCCCCCAGGTTGGTGCCGCATTGCTGGCTCCATTCCCGACACAGAGGGTGTGCTCCAACCCTCCTTGTGAGACACACGAGACAGGCACCACGCACACGGCCACCACCGTCACCTCCAACATGAGCTCAAACCAAGGTGGGTGAAGGCAGCCAGCCTGGCACTCGTGATCTCCTGGGGATTGGGGCTCAGTTAGAGGCGGTTAGGTGGTCAGATTCCACGGAGCTCAGCTTACCGGCCGGGCAAGTTCTCTGGGCAACTGTGTCCTTGGTGGCAGAGCCAGATGGAAACCCTGCCTGCCCACCTGCCTGCTTGGCCCCTGTTGGGTGAGGGCCTGTCACTGTCATTTGTGCTTGCCCCTCACAGATCCCCCACCGCCTGCCAGCGACCAGGGAGAGGTGGAGAGCACCCAGGGTGATAGTGTGAACATGTCCAGTTCTGGTCCCATCACAACAACAGTGTCCTCCACGCTGACCCGAGCTGTGACCACTGTGACACAATCCACTCCGGTCCCAGGCCCTTCGGTGCCGGTAAGAGCCCCAGGAGGGTCCTCTGCTGTCTCCCTCCTGCCCCCTAGCACCTCAGGCCTGCGCTGTTCTGGAACTGGACATCAGGTGGCACTCTTGCACCAGGCACTGTGTGCTCCTGGTTCCTCTTCCATGCCATAAAAGGGCAGCCTTGGGGTAGGAGGCAGTCCTCTAGTCCTTGGTGTCCCGTGGGTGCTTTCGTTTCTGTAGCTGTTCCTCATGGCTTGTCAGTTTGTTGGCGCCTGTAAGAGTGGCATGCCATGAGTCTGAGCACCTCTCTGGCTAGACCAGGAGGTCTCTCCGAAGATGAGTTAAAGTTGGCCAGCAGATCTGGAGGGGCTCTGCTCCTCTTGGCTGTGCCCTCTGCTGCTCAGTGACCTGCTGCCTCTGCCCATCGAACAGGGCAGCACTGGCCTGCTGAGAATGAAACTACAGGCCCGCAGGGAGAGGTGAAGTTCTGCCTGGTTCTGGTCTTCCTCTCCTCCCCTCTGACGGGGACTTCTCTCCCTTTCTAGAAGATCTCATCAGTGACTGAGACTGCCCCAGGGGCTCTGACCACCGAAGTCCCCATCCCGGCCACGATAACAGTGACCATAGCCAACACAGAAACTTCTGACATGCCCTTCTCTGCTGTTGACATCCTGCAGCCCCCAGAGGAGCTCCAGGCCTCGCCAGGGCCTCGCCAGCAGCTTCCGCCGCGGCAACTCCTGCAGCCCGCCCCCGCGCCTCTGGTGGGGGCGTCCGCCGAGGTCCTGCCCGCCTCTCAGGCCCCTGAGCTCCAGGCCGCCGTGGATCTGAGCAGTACAGGGGACCCGTCTTCAGGCCAGGAGCCTGCCAGCTCAGCCGTGGTGGCTACTGTGGTAGTCCAGCCACCCCCACCCACACAGTCGGAAGTAGACCAGTTGTCACTTCCCCAAGAGCTGATGGCCGAGGCCCAGGCGGGCACCACCACCCTCATGGTGACAGGGCTCACCCCTGAGGAGTTGGCGGTGACGGCTGCTGCCGAAGCAGCTGCCCAGGCTGCAGCCACGGAGGAAGCCCAGGCCCTGGCCATCCAGGCGGTGCTCCAGGCCGCGCAGCAGGCCGTTATGGGTAGGTGCTGGGGGTAGGTGGTTCACCAGGCTGCCTTCAGTCGAGGCCCCTGTGGGAGCCCAAAGGGGACAAAGGACACCCCTTGGGAGGAGTGAAGACACGGGGTTCCGGAGCCTCCCTGCTGACAGCCCTGGTCGGTGGGTGGTGGTGATGGGCAGCCTGAGGAGAGGAGGCCCCTCCTCTGCCAGGGCGGCACAGGTCAGATGTGGCGGGGCAGGCAGCTGAGCCTGGTGCCCTGGAAGGATGCAGGACCCTTTGGCTTAGGTGAGGGCAGCTCTGGGGGCTCTAAGGGCCTGCACCTGTTGAGACTGCCCTGGGCTCTGGAAGGGGTGTGACTGTGGGAAGCCAGGATGGGCTCTCCTTGTCTGCTGTTCCTCTTGAGGAGTACGTTTCCCACCCTGGAGCAGGCACCGGGGAGCCCATGGACACATCTGAGGCAGCGGCCGCGGTGACACAGGCCGAGCTGAGCCACCTGTCGGCTGAGGGCCAGGAGGGCCAGGCCACCACCATCCCCATCGTGCTGACGCAGCAGGAACTGGCCGCCCTGGTGCAGCAGCAGCAGCTCCAGGAGGCTCAAGCCCAGCAGCAGCAGCACCACCTCCCCACTGAGGCCCTGGCCCCTGCCGACAGCCTCAACGACCCGGCCATCGAGAGCAACTGCCTCAACGAGCTGGCCGGGGCTGTCCCCAGCACCGTGGCCCTGCTGCCCTCCACGGCCACGGAGAGTGAGTGCAGCCTGGCCTAGCCGTGGGCACATTTCCCGCAGCACTGCTCCCCCAGGGGACTCAGCTGATGGGGGAGGAAAGGGAGGTTCTCGTCTAGCCCAGGAAAGGGGCTCACGTGCCGAAGCCGGGTATGTGGGGCCTTTCCTGCTGATGCCTCTTGTCCTCCCAGGCCTGGCTCCGTCCAACACGTTTGTGGCCCCCCAGCCAGTTGTGGTCGCCAGCCCCGCGAAGCTGCAGGCCGCGGCTACCCTGACCGAAGTGGCCAATGGCATCGAGTCCTTGGGCGTAGTGAGTCTGGGGTGATGGGGCATTAGGGGTGGGGACTGCATCTGGGTGCCAAGGGCCTGATCTCTTCTGCCCTTTCTGTCTTCCAGAAGCCAGACCTACCGCCTCCACCCAGCAAAGCCCCCGTGAAGAAGGAGAACCAGTGGTTTGACGTGGGGGTCATTAAGGGCACCAATGTCATGGTGACACACTATTTTCTGCCACCAGATGATGCAGTCCAGTCTGATGTAAGTGTCCCTGGGAGCTGATACCCTCAGGTGGGCAGGGACTTACGAAGCTTCCCGGGGGTGTTCTCTGTCTTAGGGCTGCCCGGTGCAGAGCCCTCCCCCACATATGCCTTCTTCCTATACCCAGTGAAGCAGTGGAGAAGCCCTGTCTCAGCCCACCTCACCCTGCCCCCCTCCCCCGCCCACCACAGACCTGCATCATCCCCAGGGTGGGAAACCGCTCTGCTGGCTCCAGAGCTGGACCCTGAGCTGCCCTCTTGACAGTGAGGCTCATGTCACCTTCGTCTCTCTCTTCCTGTTCTCCCGGCCCCTTTTCCCAGGATGACTCGGGCACCGTCCCCGACTATAACCAGCTGAAGAAGCAGGAGTTGCAGCCGGGCACTGCCTATAAGTTCCGTGTCGCTGGGATCAATGCCTGTGGCCGGGGGCCCTTCAGTGAGATCTCAGCGTTTAAGACGTGTTTGCCTGGCTTCCCAGGGGCCCCCTGTGCCATTAAAATCAGCAAAGTGAGTCTCGCTGTGGGGTCACTCTCTGTCCTCGGCTAAGCCTGTACAAACGGGGCTCCCTTCTGCACTGGGCCCAGTGAGGGTGACTCAGGAGGGGCCCCAAGATGTGGGCAGAGTCAGCTGGGTCTGGGGTGAGGCTCCTGGTCCTGGCTCTGTCACCCTTTGCTGGGGTGACAAGGATAAATTCCTTCCTGGCCCCCCTCCCTGCCGCCCGCAGTGTGGCAACTAATGTTCAGTGTGGGTGTCCGCTGCAAGCCACACTCGACATGTCTTTCACCTAAGCCTTAAACCATAATGAGGAGTTCGAGGGCCTATTGTTCTGATGAGGAAACTGAGGCACCAGGAGGCTCAGTGACAGGTTAGCAGAGCAGGTGTAGAATGCTGTGTGTCGAGTCCGCATTCATTTTACTTCGTCGTGATGCCGGGCTGCCTTCCAGGTGGGGCAGATGAGGCGTCTCTTCCCAGCCTCTTGAGCTCTGCTGGGAGATACGTCTGTTGTGCTAGGAGGAAGGGTGATGTGTGAGCACTCAGTTCTGGAATCTTTGACATGTTCTAGCCCTCCTGTTCCCAGACGGGCAGGGTGGGAGTAAGTCACCAAGGCCAAATGTGGCACAGCTTGACCTCTGCCCCCTGGGTCTAGAGTCCGGACGGTGCTCATCTCACCTGGGAGCCGCCCTCTGTGACCTCCGGCAAGATTATCGAGTACTCGGTGTACCTGGCCATCCAGAGCTCACAGGCTGGGGGCGAGCCCAAGAGCGCGCCCCCAGCCCAGCTGGCCTTTATGCGGGTGTACTGTGGGCCCAGCCCCTCCTGCCTCGTGCAGTCCTCCAGCCTCTCCAACGCCCACATTGACTACACTACCAAGCCTGCCATCATCTTCCGCATCGCCGCCCGGAATGAGAAGGGCTATGGCCCGGCCACCCAAGTCAGGTGGTTGCAAGGTGAGTATGGTTCACTGGGCTCCTGGGGCCCGCTCTGGGGAGGGGCATGGGCAGTGGAAGCCCCCAGTGAGCATCAGGTGGGCCAGGGGACCCAGTTCCTGGCTGGGTTTTGGAGCTTTAAGTTCTGGGGCATGTGATGGCCTAGGGTGCCATGGCAGTGTCTAGGGGTACGGAGAAAGCATCTTGAGGGGTTTGAGGTGAGTTGGGATGGGGAACGGAAGCCCCAGGCTGCCCTGTCAGGTTTTGTGCCTACTCCCACTAGGCTGAGTCCAGGCTGGCCAGCTGTGCTGCGGGGCTGGACAGGCGGGGGTTTGCACTGGTCTTGCTGTCGGCCTGTTGGGTGGCCGTGTGACTGCAGTGCTCACCTGCCACCCCTCTGTCCTTCCAGAAACCAGTAAAGACAGCTCTGGCGCCAAGCCAGCCAGCAAGCGGCCCATGTCCTCTCCGGAAATGTAAGCAGGAAGTGCCTTTCAGGAACCTTCTGAGACTGGGGGTAGGCAGATCCTGTGGGAAGGAGCAGTGGAGAGTAGGGAGAGGGGGATGTTTAACTGGGTGTGACCCCGCTGGGTACCTGCCAGGATCCCCAAGGAGTCCTGCTCGATTTCCTGTCGGGACCCATGCTGACATTCTCTTTGCCTTTGCCTCCCGCCTTCGAAGGAAATCTGCTCCAAAGAAATCTAAGGCAGATGGTCAGTGAGAAGCAGCTGCCGGCACCTGGGCTCTTCTCCAGACCCCCCTCTGCTTCAGGATCGCCACCCGCCAGGGCCTGCCCATCCCTCCCGCCCGGCGCTCGCACTTCACCCTCAGAGCCACTGGCTGCTGTTCTCTCTCCCTTTCTCTCTCTGTTTTTAAAATAATCTCAAGAAAGCACATTTTACCATTGCTGTTGGGAGGAAGCGGAAGGCGGACATGGAAGAGCAGCAAGCATGTGAGAGCGCGGGGTGCCTTCCTCCCCTCTTGGGCCCAGCGCTGGGCCTTCGTTCAGCTGGGAGCTGAGCTAGAGTCTGGAGGCCCTCAAGGGAGGGATGGAGAAACTGAAAACCAAGACGATGGAAAGCACGCACCTCCGACGCCTGCACGCCTCATGCTGTTTGTCTCCCTCATGCTGGAGGGAGCAGCCAAGGCCTGGGGGGGCGGGCTTGGAGACCAAGGAGAGGCGCTCCCCCAGCCCTGTCCCCCGCCTCTGCTCCAAGAGGCTTTACAGGGCACCCGGGACTGGGTGTCTGTCTGCTATTTTATTTTGTTACTTTAGCATTTCCCGCCCCTCGGCTTATCCAACCCCGTCTCTGCCCTGCAGTCCCACTGGAAGCTGCCGCGTTTTCTCAAGAGGCCTTCGTCTCCCCTGCCACCTTCTTTTCCATTTAAAAAAGAGAAGAAAGAAAAAAGGGGGTGGAGAAGGAACCCTGAGGTGGCCTGAGCAGTGTTCTGTGAAAACCTCCTGACTCCCAGTTGGGGCACAGAGAAGCCCCCACCGAGCCTGGCCTCGGCCTCCTGGGGTCGGGGCTCAGGGCCACATCACCAACTGCTGCATTTGTTGTATTTTTTTTTTTAAGTTGAAATTGATGAAGTTAACATTTTTTATTGTATTTTTAGCCTTAGTGTGTGGGGTTTTGTCCCTTTTTTTTTTGTTATTGTTAGCTGTGTACAGAATGTGTTTTTGTTTTTTTTTTTAGTTTTTTCCTTCCTTGGCCAAGCCTTGGCAGGGATCTTCCTGGAGGAAAAGCTGGGAGCAACTGGGGCAGGAGAGGCCTGGAGTCTCCCCTGTGGGCCTGGTGTTTGCCACCCAGCCTGATTTCCTCTTGCTGGCCCCTGCCCTCTGCCCCTTCGCCTTTCCCGGGGCCTCTGGGACAAAGGAGGGTAAACTGTCGAGCCTCACTCCCCTGGGGTAACTGCTCCACACCTAGAGGCTTGAACTTGCCAGTCTGCTGGAGCCTGAAACCAGGTTTCTGAGGAGGATGGCCTGAAGGTGGGGCTGCTGCCTGCTACCCAGTCCTGGGTTCACAGCGCTCTCCACGACCCCCAGGCTCGCTTGCCTGGCATGACCGGCTTAGGGCATCCGACACCTACAACCGCCACTTCCTGCAGGCCCCCCCCCCCCAGCGGCAAAGCTGTAAGAAAGGGGGTGCATGATGGAGGGGAACTCAGCCTCAGAGGCAGCCTGGGAGGGCAAGTTGTGTGGTGTCACCGAGTCTATGAATTTGCAGTGCAGTCCCCAAGCTGGGCCCATCCCCTAGGGCCAGACTTGGGGGGCTTGGGGCTCTGCTTGGAGTGGCTAGTGAGACAGCTTTTTGCCCCATGCCCAAGCTTTAGGTAAGGAGCGATGCTTGCAAGCAGGTCACACAGAAGGATTTAAAACGAGCAGCCAATCTTTTCAGACCCCCTATCTCTGCTCTGGAGACGCAGCTGTGGCTGGTGGGACCCCGGCCTCTGCAAACCCCCGCCCCCAGCCCACGCCCTCTGGGGCCTCTGGTTTGTTGTATTATAGTATATTTCGCTGTGGAAAATGTCATGTTTAGTCACCTTGGAGCCCCCTCGCCTGGCCCCATTGTTTTCCCCCCACCCTCTTCCCGAGCGCCCTTTGATTTCTCTTGTTTCTGAAAACAGTACACCCGTTCATCTATTGTAGAGTAACTCCCCGTGACTCAATATTACCATAGTGCGATGTCGTTTTGTGCTATTTTGAACAATTAAAAGACTTTTTTTGAAATAATCTGCTGTGTTGTGCTGTCTGGGATTCCCACAGGACGAGGCTGGACATGGGAAGCTGGGCCCCCAAGCCTCAGTAAACCCTTTGGGAGCCTCTTGCTTGCAGGGCCTGCTGTGAGCAGGATTCTGCTTCCCAGTTGCTTCCCATGTTTCAGAGTTCTGCCAACTGTGGCCTCGGTCCTGAGCTTCAGTGCACTGGGACCAGGTCGCCCACAAAAGATCCCGTGGCAGCCAGGGTGCAGTGCACAGGACAAGGGCTCCCTGGGCAGCTGCTGCCTATTCTGTGTGGAGGCCAGATCACCTTCCCTCTTCTCAGACCAGAGGACGGGCCAGGGGCAAAGTCTTAGCAGGTCACCAGCTGCCAGTCCCCTTGGACAGTTGTGCAGGGCTGTTCCCACCGAAAGCTCACGGCTGCCAGGGTGTCAACTCTGCAGGACAGACCAGCGTTGCCCATGGGCTGCCTCCCGCCGGTGCTGCCGGAGTGACTCCTCTGGTCTGACTCCACGCATGTGAGCCAGGGCCCCAAAAGGGAACCAGCAGAACTTCTGTTGAACCAACTGACAGTCCCACTATTGGAGTGGGGTGGTATCACTAGGGTGGGTGGTGTAGCCAGTGTTAGATGGGAAGAATTACTGCTCAGTGCCGACCAGGCAGGAGGCCCAGAGAGCCGGGGCAAGGCTGCCCGAGGACTGCAGCCTGGTCCCCGTGCTTGTGATAGGGACAGCTCGCCTGCCCCATTTCCCCTTCTTGGCAAGTCACTCTGGTACCAAAAGCCGCCTCCTCCATCTCTGCCTTGTGGGTGTGCTCGTGCTCGTGCAGTGTGGGCTTGTGGGCAGAAGGAAGGCCTGGACGATTCCACCTCACCCTGGGAAGCCTCGCAGAACGAGCTCCTCTTGGCTCGGGGACTCCACTGGGCTCACGGTGTCTCATAGCCTGTGCAGTCCTGTCAGTCTTGACACCAGAAGCCATGGCTCTGTCTTCCCCACCACAGAGCCCAGCCACCTCACGCCTCATGGGGGTGCCCAGGGATAGGAGGACGCTGGCCGGCTGGGGTGGAGGGTCCATGGGGAGTGTCCCAGAAGGGAAGGGGCCGGTGCAAGTCCGTCTCGGGGGTTTCTTCCCACCCACCCGCCACTGTCCCCACGCTCACTTGTGTGGCACTCCGGAAGGCAAAGGCCACACCAGCAGTGTCTGGCGCTGATCCCAAAGTACTGGGCTTCAGTCCGAGCACCCCGATCCTCAGCCTCCTGGTGACAGGCCTGCTTAGGGAGAGGCGTGCCTGCCGGTCCTCACTTGGGGACTGGCCGAGGGCCCGTCCAGTGGACCCGGGGCCAGAGGATGCCCCCATAGGAACCTGGGAACCTTCCACATACCAAGGCTTGTCCTTAGCTAGGCCTGAGGGAGACAGAGTGCAGGGAAGGCAGGGGAAGGCCAGACCTGAAGGGATATGCCGTAGAGAATGACAGGCATCTGCAAGCGGGGGCAGGCAGACAGAAGCCCAGCTGGGCACAAAGCCAGGACCCCTCTAAGCCTGACGGAGGGTGGAGGGGATGCAGAGCAGCTACAGCACGCACCTACCTGCCGTCCAGGGAGGCCAGTCTTATTCCTGAGCATCGCAAAGAGGAATTGTTTGGCCTTGAGAGGGCCAACACGCAGCAGGAGCTCTGCCCACCAAGCAGCCATCGCCTGGAGGGAGGCTGCCACTGTGAGAGAGACCAGCACATTGCAGTGGGAGCCGTGGTACCTAGCCCTCTCCATGCCGCTCTGTCCCAGAGCTGCAGGGATGAGGCAGGGAGGCTCAGCTATGCGCCAGGCTACAATCCATCCTTCTGGAAGACAGAACGACTGACTCCGAGGTCCAAGTTTTCCCTGAGCCACACTGGGATCCCAGGGCCCTCAGGTATTCTGGCCCCTGGAAGGCCCCCCTCCACATAATTCTACCCTAGTTGGGGGAAGTAGGGGACAGATTGCCTAGCCAGGCAGTCACAGAGCCACAAAAACCAGATCTGGGCACTGGAAAATAGGCCTGGAGAACTTGGTGGGCAGAGAGGTCCCAGGATGCCCACTCTTACCTGCCTAGTTACTGTCTGGCCTTCCAGCCGCATTACTTGAGCGAAGGAGTCAGGTGGTGAGGAGATGCTTTGTTAGAGAAGACTTGCCTACCATGTGGGGGCACAGGTCAGAGGGGCCTCAGGGTTCAAGTGTTTCGGGCTGTTCCCTTTCCTGCTGCACCTGGGCCCCACGCCCTGCCCTGTCCCTCCCCTTCAGGGCCCCTCTCAAGTTGGGGAGAGGTGGCCTGAGGAGGAAAGATGGCACTGCATTCCCCCTTCTCCCTTCCCACCTGTCCCAGCCCATCCTGCCAGCTCACCCAGCACTTTCCATCTTGGGCAGAGGGCGATCAGCAGAGGCCATCGCGGGGCTCCACCGGACTCTGCGGCCCCCGAGTCGCGAGTGGGGGCGGAGCCGCGCGCCAGCCAAGTCCCGCCCCCGCCGCGGGCCCTGCCCCCGGGTCTTGAGGAACCTGGGGGGAGGGGTGGGTGGGGCGAGGCTGGGTCAGCTGAGGGACAGTCACGGGACCGGGATCTGCTCCCTCAGGCTTCCTGGAGGAGAGGGAAGGATAAGCGACGGTCTCCGAGTGTGGCAGGCCAGTGGTATTGGGCCCCTGGCGGGGCAGGGGGGACGGACGGGGAGGGTGTTGTCCTGGAGGGTCCCTGGGACGGTGGGATGAGTCCTGGGGCCAATCTCTGTCCGGAGGGCAGACCCACACAGGGATGGTGGGAATCCTGAGGGCTGACTCCTGAGGGCTGGGGGCCTAGGGGACACGAGTCAGGCAGCCCTGGGGTCCACTCGAGCCTGGGGTGACCTGGGGCACCAAGGAATCCATTGAGGGATCTGGGCCCCGGTCAGATGGGGAGGTTTGTGGGGAAGGTGCGCCACCACGTCTGAATTTCCCCAGGAAATGGAGAAGGAGAGAGAGACTCTGCAGGCCTGGAAGGAGCGTGTGGGGCAAGAGCTGGACCGGGTGGTGGCTTTCTGGTTGGAGCACTCCCATGACCAGGAGCACGGGTGCGCCTCGCCCTCCTGGTGCCCACGGCGGGGGTCCTTGCCCCTCCTGAATCCCCACCTCGCTCTCAGCTGAATCCGACTTGCATTTCCCACAGGGGCTTCTTCACATGCCTTGGCCGTGATGGCCAGGTGTATGATGACCTCAAGTATGTCTGGCTGCAGGGGAGGCAGGTAGGAGACATGCTCAGGCTTGCAGCTCTCCCAGGGGCAGAAGCCAAGTCCCGGTCGGCTCCACACTCTTCCCCCCACAACAGGGGCACAGAGGACTCCCCCTCACCCCAGCCCTGAGGGTTGTGCTGCTCACCACTTAAGCTGTGGTCCCTCCACTCCCCTACAGGTGTGGATGTATTGTCACCTGTACCGCAGGCTTGAGCGCTTCCGCCGCCCTGAGCTTCTGGATGCAGCTAGAGCGGGTGACCCCTCCCTGTCCCCATCTCCCCAGAGGCCCCTCCATGTTACTTAGCGCACGCGTGCCTAGTTCCTAGAGGGGTCTAGAAGCAGGGAAGGGTGGGGTATGCTCACAGGTAGGGAGGAAGGGGAGGTGGGGGGTGTTCTCACCCAAGTTCTAGCCTGCCAGCTTCCCAACCACCAGGTGGCGAATTTTTGCTGCATTCTGCCCGAGTGGCACCTCCTGCAAAGAAGTGTGCCTTTGTGCTGACAAGGGATGGCCGCCCGGTCAAGGTGCAGCGGACCATCTTCAGCGAGTGTTTCTACACCATGGCCATGAACGAGCTGTGGAGAGTGACAGGGGAAGCACGTTACCAGGTGCGTAGGAGGACGGCTGCCCTGAGAGTCTCCATGCCCTCGCCTGTGCTGGGCAGTGCTGTCCCCTAGGTCCTGTCTGCAGGCTGGGTCTGTCGTCCACCACAGTCCTTCCTCTCAGCCTGCACAGCCTAGGGTCATCCCTGGCCCTTGTTGTGCTGTATTGTCACTGTTTGTCTACGGGTGATTCCCCAAGGCCCACACCCACCCACAGGGGTCCTGGGCACAGAGATGCTACTAAGCCAAACTTGGGTCTGATTGCCCACTCGCAGTAAAGCCCATCTACTAACACCGGGTTGTGGTGAAGGGAAGTACAGCGTTTATTGCAGGTGCCAAGCAAGGAAAACGGGCAGCTCATGCTCAAAAGACCTGAACTCCTGGATGTCCTTCAGGGAAGAGTTTTAAAAAACAGTGCTAGGAAGAGAGTCACTGTGTCTGTGATCGGCTCATGCACAATTCTCTGATTGGTTGGTAATAAGGTAACAGGGTGATGTTTCAGAATCTCAATCATCAACCTTCTGGCTCTAACCAGTCTGAGGTCAAGGAGCTGGTGGTCAGCACGCAGTTATCTTCTTCCACCTGGTGGGGGTTTCAGTACCTGCAAAACAACTCAAGGATATGGCTCAGAATATTGCCTCTAGCCCTTGGGGAGGAACTAAATTAAAGGTCCTTGACTTTCTTTAATGGCTAAATTATGATTCTTTTGTCTTGCTTGACTGTTTTCCTTTGTGTCTAGATCTTCTCACTTCTCTGATTAAATGTGCTTTTTGGAACTTGGGAGAGGCCTAGAAGGCTAAAGCCTTTCTACAAACAAGACACAGGAGACAAGTGGTCTATTCCCAGAAAGGCCCTGCAGGGCCCTGCTCAGTTTCTGAGGGACTAATGTGTGCTTGGCCCTGGATGGGAGGGGGCTGCTCCCTCCTCCCTGGGCCCCCTTTTGCTTTCAAACCTGACCTCGAGGCCTGGGAGTGGTCTGCATCCCCAGACTGGAAGCCCCTGAGGCAGGGTAGGGCAGGCCCAACCTGCCCCAAGGATCTAACCCAGGCCCAGGCCCAGAGTTGGCCTTGGTGAAGGTGTCCTATGAATGGGTGGGGAGAGATGGCTCACCCACCCCAGGGCCAAGCCCTGGGGGCCCAGCAGGTCAGGACCTGGGGGCCCAGGCTGGGTGGGATGCAGCCTCAGTCTGGACCTCCCCTCCCCAACCCCCAGAGTGAAGCAGTGGAGATGATGGATCAGATCATACACTGGGTGCGTGAGGACCCTTCTGGGTTGGGCCGGCCCCAGCTCCCTGGGGCCCCGGCCACGGAGTCCATGGCGGTGCCCATGATGCTGCTCAACCTGGTGGACCAGCTCGGGGAGGAGGACGAGGAGCTGGCGGGCAAATACGCAGAGCTGGGGGACTGGTGCGCTCAGAGGGTCCTGCAGCACGTCCAGGTGGGGGCTGGAGGCTGATACAAGCTGCCTGACAGGGCCTGGGGAGCTGGGGGCAGGGCGACCCCTCCTCTGCCCACATCCACCCTGCACTGGGCCCCGATGGGCCCCTTTACAGACAGGGAAACTTGGGGAGGCTCCGCCGGGATGAGGTGTGGCCAAGGACCCTCAAGAAGGTGGAGGAGGGCCCCGGGGGAGCCGGGTGCGGTGAGGGCAGGAGGGTGGGTGCCAGGGCCCCACGAAGCAAGAAATGCGGCCAGACCCAAGTTTGTCCCAGGCCTCTGTGGTTCAGCCCAGTCTGCCCAATCTCTGTCCATGTTCAATGTTTTGCCCTTTTCACATCAGGGGGCCGAGGCTCAAAGCAAGGATTAGAACTGGCCCAGACCCTTGGGAGTGAATTGGCTCCACCTCAAATGCCCCTCTGAGCCAGGCCCCGCAAGCCTGAAGATCCGGGAGGGAGGGGGTGGGGGAGGGGAAGAGGCATCTTTCTGGTGGGATGATGGAACTAGGTGGGGCGAGGGAGGGTAGGTGCTGAAGGCAGAACTACTTTCTACTGCTTCCTTGGCAGAGGGATGGGCAGGCTGTGCTGGAGCATGTGTCCGAGGATGGGGAGGAACTTTCTGGCTGCTTGGGGAGACACCAGAACCCAGGTGAGGGGCAGGGTGGGCTGGGAGGCCACCCAGGAAGAAGGGAGCACTCCGCCTTGGGTTCTGGGCTTCAGATGTAGGCAGTGCCTGGGGACTGCTTTCCTCCCTCCATCTGCTGCCCACAGAGGGGCAGGCAGAGAAGGGGGGACAGTCCTCTCATGCTGGAGTGTTAGCAGCAGGAGAGCGACTCTGGGACAGACTTGGGAGGGCAAGCTCTCTGCAGGAGAGTGGCAGTCAGACTGGGGAGCTCAGAGCAGCCCCCACTGCTAGGCAGATAGGAAGGGAGCCAGCGGTCAGAACGAGGGCTCAAGCGCCCCCACCTGGGGGAGGACCACCGCCGGCCTCACTCCAAGTCCTCACCAGGCCACGCCCTGGAAGCCGGCTGGTTCCTGCTCCGCCACACCCACCGAAGAGGGGACCCCGCGCTCCGAGCCCACGTTATCGACAAGTTCCTATTGTTGCCTTTCCGCTCTGGATGGGACCCTGAGCATGGAGGCCTCTTCTCCTTCCAGGATGCTGACGGCCTCTGCCCCACCCAGGTGGGAATGGTGCTAAGGCTCTCTGGCCTGGGAGGTGGGTGCTGTCATCACTCATTTCACAGAGGGGGAACCAGGGCTCAGAGTAGTGAACTTGCCCAGTATGACCCCAGGGGCAAGTCTTGGCTTCTGTGCTAGTGGTCCTCGACCTCGTGCACACAGGGAGGCCACGAGGGAGCACAGCCAACAACGCTGATGTGGAGACGTGCATCCCTTGACCTTTGAAAGGCTCTCCAAGTGATCGTAAGGCCCCAGCAGTGGGAGCAGACTTGCTCCCTGTGTCTTTTGTCTCTGATTGCGCCTTGGTCCTGCTGAGCTCTGCAGAGGGTGGCTGATGCTGCCACTGACAGGGGCTGAGTGACCAAGGGGCCTTAGACAGACTGATGAGACAGACAGGGTTCTGATTCCAGGGCTAAAGTGGAGCCCACCCCATCCTGGCCCTTGGAAGGGGCTACTTGGGCTGCATCTGGGTCAGGAGGCTGGTCCCACTCTGAAGGGCGCTTACAACTCCCAGAGATGTGCAGCCTGTTCTTCAGCTCCATGTGCTTGGGCTGGATGGAGTCTGAGCCGGGACCTGAATGCAGGAGGTGCCTTTCCTTCCAAGAGGGGTGGTGGAGGGCGGGACCCTGGGCTCTCAGCTGCCCACCTCTGCTCTGCCTGCAGCTAGAGTGGGCCATGAAGCTCTGGTGGCCACACAGTGAGGCCATGATTGCCTTCCTCATGGGCTACAGTGATGGCGGGGACCCCACCTTGCTGCACGTGTTCTACCAGGTAGCCGAGTACACCTTCCGCCAGGTATGTGCTGCTTCCCGGCCCACGGCCCTCCGTGGGCTCAGTGGGGGTGGGAGGAGATAGCAGACGGCCACTCCTTCCCAAGCAGGCCGGGGCCAGACTTTCTCCGACGTGGTCCCTCAGCAGGTCTAAGAGTTCCTGAAGGCCCCAGCCCTGCTGCCCTCTGTTCAGTCAACAGAGTGGCCCCTGCCCCACTGGACTCATATTTTGGTGGCAGTGGTGGTGGTGGTAGGACTGACCATAAAGAGGTAAACAAGGAAACACATACATGGTGATGAGAACTCTGGAAAATAAAGCAAGGTCAGGGGACTGGGGGGCCAGCGGGAGGGGGAGAAGGTGGAAGGGGTGCTCTGCACAGAGGAGTCACCTGTCGGACCTTGGCATTCCTTGGTCCTAGGACTTTGGGAGGGAAGGCTGGAGGGCACCAGGTGAAGGCAGGGAGACGGGACTGTGGCTGTCATCCTGGCCAGTGAGTGGGGGGCCTGGCCTGGGGTGGGCATGGCAGTGGGCACAGGGCTCAGAGCCTGGTCAAGCAGGAGAGGTCTGGGCTGGCCACAATTGTTTGGGCATCGTAAGAATATAGTTGATACTGCAAGCCATGAGGCAAGGTGAGCTTTGAGGGTTCAGAAGGAAAAGAGAGGAAGGAATAGGAGGGCCCAGCAAAGGAGACAAGACCCAGCTGTGAGGTAGGGAGGAAGCTAGGCCCCCCCTCTCCACCCCAGGGGACCGAAGTGCTAAGAGCAGAGTGATGAGCTGTACCAGCTGCTCCCGAGGGGCACCTCGGGTGCTGAGCCTGATGGTGAATGAATGAAGATCCCTGATGTGTTTCTCAAGCCACAACTCACTCCATTAGTAAATTGCAGACAGGAGGGATTATAACAGGTGGTCTCATTCTGGGGTCCATGAGTTTTGAAACCTGGGAGAAAATTACATCGTTATTTGCACTAACCTCTAACTGAAATTCAGCTTTTGCTTCTGCTATGAATGAAAGCAGGAAACCACAGCCGTGCTAGCAGAGGCTGACTTTGTCACCAATAGAAATCCCAAGTGTGGAAAAAAAACAAAAAAAGAAATCCCAAGTGTGTTCATGTTACGTTTGCACACACTCATCACTACTCCCAAACCTACGCATCATGAGGCCCACGGCGATACGTCTTAGTACTGAATGCATACATAAAGAACGTGTGTTCAAGGCCATCAGTTTTAACTGCATAAAGTGAAATTTAAGGAATACATTTTAAAGAAAGAGCGATGGCATTGAACAATTTCAGAAGCTTAAATCAACAGGTGAATCATTACGCACTAATCATAACAGAATACGAAAAGCAAAAATTCAGACATCCATGGAATGACTGGACAGGAAAACAGTGAAATCCTTTGTTATCTTCCTGTGTCAGATCAAGTAATTGAAAAATAAGGACACAAACCATGTCACTAGAAAGATAGAATGAAGAGATAAGGAACTAGTTTTACCCCCTCTGAAGCAGAATACACCAACTCACAGGTCCCAATTTAAAAAGACATTTTGATAATGGACTTCAATGTCATTGATTTCTTCTATGATCCTTCTGAGAAGGGGTTCCACTGAAGTCTCTATCAGGGGAGGAAAGAGAAGGGCCTAGGCCAGGGCTCTGAACTTCTGGAAGGAGCTGACAAGCCTCCAGGGGACAGGTGCCTGATGGGATGTGGGCTGGAGAGAAGAAAGGCATTTAGAATGAGTCCGCAGAGCTGCTGGGCAAGGGTAGGCTTCAGGTGGCTCCGAGGGAGCCAGATGTGTGTTTGTGACGAGCTCATCTACTGAAGCAGGGAACAGGAGCTCTAAGGGAGCAACTTGCTACAAAGGTCCATGACAGGTCAGCACTTCCACCAGGGTTCTCTTTCTTTCTTTAAATGAATTTTATTGAAGTACAATTTATATACACTAAAATGTATCCATTGTAAGTGTTCAGTTCACTGAGGTATAACGATGCATATAACTGTAACCACCAGCACAATCAAGATAGGGAACTTTTCTATCATCTCCAAGCAGGTTCTTTTTACTCTATCTTGCAATGTTTCATTTCACAGCCTGTGGCCCCTTTCCCAAGTGGATAATCTAGGTGCAGACTCCCACCCCACTGCTGAAAAAGGAAAAGGGAAAGCCCCTCGCTTCCATCTTTGTCCAGGACGCGGGATCTCGTTTAAGAGCACTGATTCTGGAGCCATGTTACCTGGGGTCTGCCAGGGCTCTGATCCCGGGGTAGCGACTTAGTGGGGACGGTGAACGCCCCTTCCCCAGGCCTGTGGCATCTGGGCGGCTCCTGCAGGCGCTACCTGTCACTGCCTCCTTGTGATTGCAGTTTCGCGATCCTGAGTATGGGGAATGGTTTGGCTACCTGAACCGAGAAGGGAAGGTCGCCCTCACTATCAAGGGGGGTCCTTTCAAAGGTGAGTGGGGGACAGGGCGGGGTCGCAGGGGATCGGCTGCCCCCAGCCCAGCCAACCTGCCTCTCCCCTCAGGCTGCTTCCATGTGCCGCGGTGTCTCGCCATGTGCGAGGAGATGCTGAGCGCCCTGCTGAGCCGCCCTGCTCTGGCCCCGGCCCGCCCAGTCCCTGACCCCGCCCGCCGAGGCGCAGAATAAAGCTGAGCCTGCTCCACTGCCCGTGTGCGAGTGTCTGTGGGGTCGCGGAAGGGGAGCAACCGCTGCGCTGGCTAGACGGCACCTGCTCGGCGGGACAGTGGCAGGTCCCGCGCGCTGGACCCTCCCACCCTGCAAATAGGCCCGCCCCGCGCCGAGGCCTGCCCGGCCATTGGCCCGCCCTGCCCCGGCCCGCCCCGCCGAGAGGCCCCACCCCTCCCTTGGCCCGGCCTGCACATTGGCCGAGCGGCCGGGAAGGCGGGTCCGGCGGCGCGCACTTCCGGCCGGTGGCCGGGCCCGGCACGCACCGCCCCTTCCGCCACCGCCCCCGCGATCCCGGACCCAGCTCCAGCCCCAGCCGTGGCCTGGCAGCCCCGGCGTCGCTTCGCAGCGCGGCGGCAGCTGACTCCGCGTTCACGACCCGCTGGGAGCCGCGAGCCCTGCCGCCGTTATGAACATCCGCAATGCGAGGGTGAGGAGCCGGGGCCGGAGCCTGTCCGCGCCGCGTGAGAGCGGAGCCCGGTGGCCGCGTGCACATGGGCCCGGACGAGCCCCGGGCCAGTCGCCCTGCGCGCCTGCGACTGCCCCGCGCGGAAAAGAGAAGGCCACCCTCCCCGTGCGGCTGGACCTACCTGAAGAGGAGGCTGGGGGAGCTGGGGACGCAGGGCAGGGGCTGCGAACCCCTTCTTTGCGGGATGTCGGGGCTCAGTTGGCTTGTGTCCGGCAGCTTCCTGGCGCTCACGTTCGTTCCTGGAACAGTTTTTGCACAGCGGCTGTGGGTCAGGCCTGTGCAGAGACAGATAGTCACAGCACCCGCCCAGCCCTGCGGGGGGAGGGGTCAGTGATTAGACAGACAGTGAGCAGGGTTCTAGCACGACTGAGGCCTACTTAGTCACCACTGCCCCTAGCCTGACTGCATTCCACTGTCCTCCTCCCCCCGCAGCCAGAAGACCTGATGAACATGCAGCACTGCAACCTCTTGTGCTTGCCGGAGAACTACCAGATGAAATACTACTTCTACCATGGCCTTTCCTGGCCCCAGGTGGGCAGCTTTTGACTTTGGGGATGGGGGAAACAAGGCCAAGGCAATTCCAGCCTGGGTCGGCTTGGGAGGAGTAGGCCGACCAGGTCTGGAAGGAATAAGCCAGATCGTAAAGAGCCCAGAGGAGCGCATGGATTAAAGAGACCCTGAGTGTTTTCAGCTGGGGTGGTGCGGGGGTGGAAACGAGGTGCCTGAAGAGGGGCGAAGAACAGGGCCAAGTCAGAGGCAGGATTCCACCTGCATCTGTCCTCTGCTGGGCACAGTGTGGTGTGGGGAAACCAAACCACTTGGCCCAGTGGTCAGGAGCTGTCACTGAACTCACCACTCGATGGGTTCTATCTGTCATGCACACGGTGAGAGGCAGGTGCCCGGGCCGGTTATCCCCTAAGGGCTCCTCCAGCTCGGGCCAGAAGCTGTTTTCTGACTTCTCTTTCCTCCGTGTCACCCAGCTCTCTTACATCGCTGAGGATGAGAACGGGAAGATTGTGGGGTACGTCCTGGCCAAAATGTGAGTCACCAAGGAGGGAGAGACAAGCCTGGTGCCTGAGCTGGGGCCAGCGGGTGGGAGTAGGGGTACTTTGGAGGAGGGGCATGTACCCCGCGTGTGTCTGATGGATGCTGCCTGGGTTGGGTTTTTCTTTTTAATTAGCTAGTAGACTGTTCTTTAGCTTTACAGAAAAACTGAGCAGCAAGTAGAGTTCCCATACAACCCTTCCACTCTTTTCCCTAGTGTCCTCTCGTTAACATCTTGTGATACACTTGTTACAAATGATGGACCAATATTGCTCCGTTATTATCAGAGTCCACAGTTGACATTAATTAAGTTTCACTCTTTGAGTTCTACCTTCTAGGGACAAATGTGGAACAACGTGTACCCACTACTGTGGTATCACACAGAGCAGTTTCACTGCCCTGAAAATCATCCGTTCATCCCTCCCTCCTCTCCAACCCCTGGTAAACATGGATCTCTTTACCGTCTCCATAGTTTTACCTTTTCCAGAATCATACAATGTGTGGCTATTTCAGACTGGCTTTCACTTAGTCATATGCATTGAAGTTTCCTCCATGTCTGTTCAGGGCTCTGTAGCTCATTGCTTTTTAGCACTGAACAGTATTCCACTGACACTGCGCTTGTCTTTTGGCTGCTGCCTGGGGTTTGGGGGGGGATAGTGTCCCAGCTCTCCCCCACTCTGGGTCTAGGGGCACTTTGGGGTTCCTTCCTAGCCTCTCTCCTGTCTTCTCGCTCTAGGGAAGAGGACCCCGATGACGTGCCCCACGGACATATCACTTCCCTGGTGCGTAGGGCCCCCCGTGCTTGGGGTGGGGGCATGGAGCCGAAGTTAGTTGGTGCGGCCCCTTGAGGTCCCACCTTTCTCCCACCAGGCTGTGAAGCGTTCCCACCGGCGCCTCGGCCTGGCTCAGAAGCTGATGGACCAGGCCTCCCGAGCCATGATAGAGAACTTCAATGCCAAATACGTCTCCCTGCATGTCAGGAAGAGGTGGAAGCCAGGGCTGAGGGCAAGGGAAGTGGCGGGGCGGGAGACACTGTCTTGATGTGGGTCCTGGGGTGCTTTGACTTTCGGAGAAGAGTGGGAAGTGGGATTAGTGCAAGTCTGTGCAGCTCAGCAGTGCCTTATTCCCCTGCAGTAACCGGGCCGCCCTGCACCTCTATTCCAACACCCTCAACTTTCAGTAAGTAGATCTAGCTTTTTCTAATGGAGTGGTATGGTCCCAGGTCTGACTTATCCAGGTGGCTGAGATGACCTGAGCTGCCTTCCAGGCAGGGGGGCGAGGGGGGCAGTGGGCAGCCAGAGGAAAGACTTGGATTTGGCCAAGATGGGAGCAGGCCATGGACTCCACACGCTGCCAGGATGCCTCCCCCACTCTCAGTGGCAGCAGCACTTGCCTGCTGCAGTTGTGATTCAGGAGGACATCTGGTGCTTTTTGTCGGGTGGAAGAACAGTTGCTTGATGCTGGTGGGGCCAGGTGAAGGGCAGCATGGTGAAGAGCGAGCACACAGGCTTTTCAGCGAAAGTTTGGGAGTAGAGATGAGGGCCCAGGACATGGGCAGAAACCGAGGACTGCAAGTGACCAGGCACCTAGAATCATCTGAGCAGGACCAGAAAAAAGAAAGATGTGGTTCTATAGAAACCTAAGCACATCCAGGCAGGAAGGGCTGCTGGCAAGAGCCCCAGAGGGGTCTAGAGCCCAGGGTGTCCTAGTGGATAAGTGCAGGCCTCCCCAGGGATGTGGGAGTCACTGTGTGCCCCACACAGGACAGAGAGCCTGGCAGGGAACTGAGATGCCCAGGACGTGGTGGCAAGAGCCACTGGAAAGTGAGGCTGGGTGGGCTGTCTATGGAGGGCCCACTGAG
Organism: Camelus dromedarius; assembly: GCF_036321535.1. Lineage (NCBI taxonomy): Eukaryota > Metazoa > Chordata > Mammalia > Artiodactyla > Camelidae > Camelus > Camelus dromedarius. The sequence continues at coordinate 1,442,121 of NC_087472.1, forward strand.
ACAGCACTCAGCTTCAGTTCGGTGGGGGATGAGGAAGGACTGCAGGAAGGCAAGTGGCCTCCAGACTGGGCATTTGAGGAAGGATCTTTGACCCGGATGTAGATGCCTCTGGTGGTCAATTCCTTGGTCTTAGGGCAGGCAGGCCTCTAGGCTGACCAGTCCAGCTCCCCTTCCAGTGGCAGGGTGCCCAAGCCTGCACACACCCCTCTCAGCGCAGGCTTGGCCCCTGAGCTGCTGGTGCTGGGGGCCACGCTGCCCGGTAATGATGGCCAAGAACAGGGGCCCCAGACCACTCTCCCGTCTAGGCATTGGAGTCAGCCCTGCACGCTCGGTCAGTGATAGGGAGCAGAGCAGGGAGGGAAGGACTGCTGAATTCAGGGCTTCAGCTCACAGGAAACCACAGAAACAGATCCTTGGTAGCCAGGTTAGGGATACTGGATGGTGGCAGGATGGGGCAGTATGGGGAGAGCTGAATGCTACTTACTGTTGGAGAAAGCACAGGGAAGGCTACATTGGAAATGTCTCCCAAAGGGCCCTTCGAGGGGTGGTGGTGGAGGGGATGACACCCTGCCCCATTAGCATATGATGCCAGACGGTGGAGGGGAATTTGCCCTCTGATTTGGGTTGCCCTCCTCTTCACTCCCTGCCCCCAGGATCAGTGAGGTGGAGCCCAAATACTACGCAGACGGGGAGGATGCATACGCGATGAAGCGGGATCTCACCCAGATGGCTGATGAGGTAAGAGCCCCATGGGGCCAGGGCCGCAGTCCTCGCAGACAAAGAAAAACAAGTCAAGCAGGGGCGGCCCTGAGACAGTTGGAGGCCCACGATGGCTGGAGGAGAGATGGACGAGGTGCCAGCCCTGGCGGCTGTGTGGCCAGGAGTCACGGCCCTCTCCCCTCAGCTTCCTTAGCTGCCTGGTGGGGAGCTGGACCTTAGTAGGGCTATAAAGGCAGCCGTAGGCCCAAGGTTCCTTTGTCTGAGGCGTGATGTGAGAGGTGGGAGGAGGCCCCTGGATGTGCTGAGAGGCAGGACCCGAGGACGGCCAGGGCCTGCTCCAAGGCTCAGGGCTCAGATAAAGCCAGGCTGAAGAGAAAGTCAAGGTTCTGCCCAAGGCTCCTCAGGGGCCCCAGCCCGTGAGGGAGTCTTGGGCACCTGCCCTTTCCAGGAGAGGCCGCACCAAGACTCAGACTAGGTCTCCTGACTCAGTCCTGGGTTTCCTGACCCGGGCCTTGCCACCTCTCCTCTTGCCCCTGGCCCCAGCCAGCAACAAGGCAAAGGCGGTGGGAGAGGCCTTCGTGGTCTAGAAATTTAGGCCCTGTCTCCTTCCTCCCGCCTCCCCCTGGGTTCCTGGCGGCAGCTGAGGCGGCACCTGGAGCTGAAAGAGAAGGGCAGGCACGTGGTGCTGGGCTCCATCGAGAACAAGGTGGAGAGCAGGGGCAATTCACTTCCAAGCTCCGGAGAGGCCTGTCGTGAGGAAAAGGGCCTGGCTGCTGAGGATAGCGGCGGTGACAGCAAGGACCTCAGCGAGGTCAGCGAGACCACAGAGAGCACCGATGTCAAGGACAGCTCAGAGGCCTCTGACTCAGCCTCCTAGAGCCTGCCTGTGCTCTTCTCCCTGCCCTGGCCTGCCCATTCCGTCCTCCACCTGGAAGGCTTTCACAATAAACTTCACCCAGTGGCCTTGGGGAGTTTGTGTGTGCTAGTGTACACATTTTTGGGGGTATGTGTGTGTGTCTGGCCCTTCTGCGTCCCTCTGGGTGTAGACCTCATAGCCTTTTGGCACAATGTGTCCTGCCAAGCCCACCTAGAAGGGAAGAGCTTTGTCAAGTGTGATGGCTTCTAGCCGTCTTCGGGTCCCCAGGGAAGGAGACCCTGGCACTCTGGGGCCTTTGGAGTCCTGCTCTGCTGCCGCCTTGCTAGGTTCCAGATGCGTCAGTCCAGCTGCCCATTGGGCTTACCTCCCAATGTCCTGTCTCAGGAATGGCCCAACCAGCTACCCAGCTGCTCAAGCCCTGGCAACTGTCCCTGATTCTTCCCTTCCCTGCCAACCAAAAGGTCAGCGAACCCTGTGTGTTAGACCACCATAACACCCCTTGAATCTACTCCCTAAACGAAGCCTTTGTTTGAAAATAATTAGTGGACTTTATTTCTGGTAGTTTTAGATTTACAGAACTGAGCGGATAGAGTTCTTATGGACCGCTCTCCTCATGTTCCCCCGTTATTAACATTTTGCATTAAGTGCTACATTTGTTAAAATTGAGCCAATATTTATACGTTAACTACAGTCCAGAGTTTACATTTCCCAGTTGTGCACTCTGGGTTTTGACAAATGCATAATGTAATTTCATGTAGAATATAGGTCCTCTGTTTTTCATAGCTTCCACTGTAACTCGAAAATTTGCTCCTGTGCCTTTCTTCCCTGCCATTCCCCCTAGCTGCAGTGCCATTGTTTGCAGCTCCTCATCCCTGGGCGGGCTCTGCCTGGGCCGCCCACCTCCCAGCGGAGTTGAGCACCCCTTAGCTGTCACTGTACCTTATGCCCCTGCTCCCCTGCTAGGCTGAATAATTCGCCACCGGGGTGAGCTCGGCTTTCTCGCTGGCTGGCGTATGGCACGTGACTAACAGGCAGCCGGGGAAGTCGAGACTAGTAGCCTGGTCCGGGAACCGAAAGATGCGCCTGCGCACGGCTGCTCGCTCGCTGGCTGCGGGTGGGGGAGGAAGGCTGTATCCTGATTGGCTCAAGGCATAGCCTTGCCCCGCCGTCTGCGCGGGGAGTCAGTCTTCCAGTTCGCAAGCCGCGGCGGGCTTCGTTCCCAGGCTCTGATTGGTCCGGCGGCCGGGCTCCGCGCGGCGGAAGTGCATGCGCATTACCTCGGCCGCGTCCCGGCGCCGGTGGGAGGGAGAGGGCGGAGGCTCCCACGGCGCCCTGCGGCATCCACCTTCCGTCCTACCCAGTCAGGCCCGCCTTCTGCTCTCCTGGCCGTGCATCCTGGGCGGGCACGCTGACGCTCGGCCGCCCCCCGGCGGTTGGGCTTCCTGGGCGGAGGTGGGAGCTGCGGCGTGGGTGGAGGGCAGAGAAGGGAAGCCGCAGGCTCTTGGGGCCCAGCACTTCCTCCGCCTCTGCAGGACCCGCCTCTGGGAGGGGCTGCTTCAACGCCGAGGTGCCGAACCGAGGCTGGGAGGCTGAGGGTGGGAAAAGCTGGAACCCGTCCTCCAGCTGTGTGGCTGAGGGTGGGCTCCTGGGGCGTCTCCCCAGTGGATGAACCTATACACAGAGGTGCACAGCCTTGACCCCTGAAGCCCGCATTGTGAAACTTCTCCTGGAAAGCTGACTTGTGGGAAAATAGGAGGGGCCTCACAGTACCTTAATGTGGGACTCTAACTGCCCAATTCTTGCTTTCATCTGACAGGGACGGCTGTTAACAGTCTCCCCGTCGACCTCATCTCCCCCTGGTCCATCCTCCTCGTAGCAGACCCGACTACGTCAGCCCTGCGGTCAACCCTCAGGACTGAATGTTCACTCCACTCGTCGACAAGTTTAGCAAGGTCCCGCAGATCTGGTCCTCCCCTTCTGCGCGATAATGATAATGGGTTTTGGGATTCTTTGAAGGGGAACAACAGAGCTGAGGATGCAGCAAGCAGTAGGGCCTTAAATGCCAAACTAGCCTCCTAAAAGCCAGGGCTAGTTAGTTACTCAAGGCTTTACAGCGTGGTTGAGTGGGAGCATCGCGTGAGTATTTCTGGAGCCTTAAAGTAAAAGGACAGAGGAGAGCACTTGAAGGTAGGGGCCGATGCCAGTTAAACAGCAGTTTCCTGTGGGCTTGAGCCCTGTGCTTCGCACTGCTGGATGGGGGAGGGACTTTGGGGGACCAGTCAGGGCTCAGATGGAGGGTAGGGGGCAAAGGTTGTTGGGGTTAGTGGAGGTGGGGCATGCGTTCCTGCTGGGGTTGGGCCAGCTCCCAGGCCCCCTGGACACATTGCATCTTAAAGAAGGGCCTTAGTACTCAGGGCGGGGGTGGGGAGGGCAGGGAGCTGAGGAGGTATGTTTTCCCTTTCTGGGCAAGAGAATTGCTCACAGTTGAAAGCCAGGAAGTACCTGCACAGACTCCCCTTCCTCCCAGAGCAGCAGGTCGGGGTCACGTGTGCCCACATTTGTACAGAGGCTGACTTTGACATCCATGCACACACATGTCTGGACCCCTTGTACTAGTGTCTACAGACCTGCTTTCCCCGGGCACAAGCCTGGAGCCTGCCTTCGCCCCTCACTTGCCATTTATGCCCCAGGGATTTCCTTCCCACCCAACTGAAGACAGTCATCTAGTCTGGCTTGTCACCTGCTGCCTGCATTCTGCCTCCCCAGGATACTGGAGAAACACTGTTGCCCTGTGACTTAGAGTTGGTAGAGAGAGGTGAAGGAAAACTCCAGCACCCCTGGATAAGGGAGGCCCCAAGGTGCCCCCAGGCTCAGGAAGGCCTTGCTCTGAGGGAGCAGGAAGAGGGCCACCCCTCCCCAGCCCCGCAGGCTAGGACAGGGCAGGTGCAAGCTGCAGGGGAAAGCAGAGTCTCTTCCGGCAGCCGGAAGTGGTAACCACCTATGGGGAAACGAGGCTTGTTCCTCCCGGGTTGAGCAGAAGGGGAACCTTAGCCCAACCCTGCTCTCTGCCCCCCACCCCCACCCCTCAAGGGGGCCTGGAGGGAACAAGGGCTGAGGTTCTGTTCTCTGGTACTGACCTTCCTTCCCAGCTAGCTCTCCCTCCCAACTCCTTCTGTTTCTCTCTCGGGGCTGTGACTTGGGGAGGGTGGGCCCATCTGATGTCCTGGTGGGCCTGTGGGAAGCAGTTGACCAGGGCCTGGAGCAGCTATGGTGTAACTGCTTACTGGCATTGACGGCCAGTGGCCATGATGTGAAAAGTGCAGTCTGGCAGTGGTCACCAGACAGCCTCCTGGAAGTTGGGGGGAATGGCAGCCAGAGGGTGCCAGTGTGCTGGGCACCTTGGGGCTCTCACACTGGCCCTGGCTGCTTCGCAGTCGAACTTAGGGCACAAGGCCTCCCAGGTGTGCACCCAGGTGGAGGGGGCGGCAAGGCCGGGCTACAGTGGGAACCCCCGCCCCCCGCCTCGCCCCCACCCCGCCCCCACCCCCAGACCCTCGCAGGAGGTGCCAGGCCTGGGCCGCCCCGCCCCGGGAGCCGCGCTGGGGGCGGGGCGGGGCGGGGCGGGGCCGGCGCAGGGTGCTGGCTGCCGGGGGCCCCAGGTCCGGGCGCCTGGCCCGCTCGCGGCCGCGTGGGAGCAGTGGGGCTCGACGGCGCGGCCGTCCGGCCGCCATGGCCGCGCACGGGAAGTTGCGCCGGGAGCGAGGGCTGCAGGCCGAGTATGAGACGCAAGTCAAAGGTGAGAGGGCGCTGGACACTCCCGGCCCGGTCCCCTGCGGAGACCCCGAAGGTCCTGGGGGAGCCCGAAAAGTCCTGAGCGTCGGCCCAGGGCCCGCTGCGCTCCCCCAGGGACCTCCAGGGACCTCCAGAGGGGGTTGGGGAAGGGAACCCGAGCCCCCTACCTGCTTCTTCACGCCTCTTTGGCCTCAACGGCCTGCCGTTCCCCCTCCCTCCCTCCCTCCTTCCCTCCCTCCCTTCTTTCCTCCCTCCCTTCCTTTGGTAGTTCTGCCCTCCTTGGTTCTCCGTGCCCCTCACCTAAGGAGCCCCAAGAAGGAAGGGGGGCACCAGGTGCACCAAGGTGCACCCCAGAAAGTGGCATTCTAGCCACAGTGAGATCAAACATCTTGACTTTGCTGAGGGGAGCCGAGGAAGATGTCCGAGTACCTAGGTGGATGGATTAGTGATGGTTTTCCCCTAAAACCGCTCCAGCCCCTGTAGCCCAGGCCCTTTTCCCTCCCTTGGGCACTGAGGTGGCTACAAGTTGAAGCCTGCTGTCTCTGGGTCAAGCTGGCACGGGGAGACTTGGCCTGAGAGAGTCAACAGGGCCAGCTTTGGGCCTTTTCGGAGTAGACCTCTTTGGGTTCTGATAAACACGCTGTGCAAATCACATGCAAATCAGCTTTGCAAACTCTTAGTCAACAGCTTCTACAAGAGTCACTCAGGGTGACTCTTGCAAAGGGAAGAAGCTTTCTGGCGTCTTCAGATGTGCGACCCCATATATCACTTTCGGTCGCTCAGTTTTACTGATGAAGGAAAGTGAAGCTCAGAGAGGAGCCGTGACTTGCTCATGGTCGCACAGCACTATATATAGCTCCTAGAAAGTAGAATGAAATGACCCTCGAATTTCCTTCCAATCCAGAGATGCAGGTTCCAACATTATTAGTCAGTATGAGCAATTTACACCAAAGTACGCTCAAGTCCTCCCCGTCTGGGACGGTGGCCCGCTGCCCAGAGCCAGCTTGAGGTGACTTTGTGTGGGGTGAGCCGGCGCTCCAAGCCTTGCCTACTTCTTTTCTCAGATGAAGAGAATGGTCCCCTGTTCTGCTTCCCCCAAATGTATTGAGGCTGAAGGACTTTGGAAACTTCAGTCAGCATAGATACGAGGCCATTCATTCACATGGAAAATTGGGGTTTTGAGCAAGGATGTCTTTCAGATGTTCCTTGCCTGCTCTGGGTCTTCAATGATTTTAGCTTCTGTTCCCTGTCTCTCCCGTATCCCCCCCCTCCGCCAAAAGAAACTTCCTACTGTGCTAGAAAAACAAGATCACTGTCTTGACACCCTGAATTCTGAAAGGTCAGCACAGTGGTTTGGGAGGCCATCTTTTTTGCTTTGCTTGTCAGCAGAAGTGAGACCGAATGCTTCGCTCACAGGAAGTGCTGGTGGGGCCCAGTCCCAGCTTTGCAGTTCAAGCATACGTGGATTCCATCCTTCCCTTTGACAGATGTTTTGTATGCATCGATTCTGTGCCGAGCAAAAGAGAGGCAACCCCTGCTCCCATATGGCTCATGAGTCTCGTAGGGGAGACGTACAGTAAACGACCTATCACACAACTAATTTCAATTACGATGAAAACCACTATAAAGGGAAAGCTCGGATGTCAGGAAAGGGGATGGTAAGAGGGTCAGACCTAGTTTGTTGGGGGTGGTTCCCTGATGAGTGGATCTGAGCCGAGATCTGAGCACCAGACGGTGACGCAGCCTGGAGGCTGGGGAGCTAGGTACCAGCTCGCTGTGCTCAGACCCCGAGAGCCCCATCCTCTTGACACCAGCCAGCACATATGTCCGAATCCCAGCCGACGCTTGGTTGCACTGAAGAATAAACATAACAGTTTGGTGTGCTGGCCTGTTCAGCCCCCTTCAGTGGTGATAGGTCCCCAGGGAAGAATGGCTGCAGGAGGGTGGGGCAGAGGCCAGAGGAAGGGGAGGTGAGCCGGACGTCTCGGATCTTTCTTGGAATGAAATGCTATTGACTTTTATCCAAAAAATTTTACACTGATTGCAAGTGGTGTGGCGCCCACTCCACCTGGCCGTGGAGCTGAGAGTCAGCCACTGGAGCCTGGCCTTGGACAGTGTAAGGACACTGTCTCTCACTGGGCTCTGCCTGCTCGACCCTGGTTTCACTGACAGGAAGCCATCCCCACCCCAGCCTTCCATTTTTCCAGCTTGAGCCCTGTGTGCAGAGTGAGTGCTCCTGTTCACTAATTCCCGTGAATGCACGAGGATGGTGATCCCTGGCCCTCTCACTGAGCCGATCCCAGTGGTGGAAAGGACTGGCAGGGCTGAGGGACAGGTTATACCCGAGCCACATCTGTGGTGCCTAGAGCCAGGGAGAGGGATCCAGGGGCTGAGAATAGAAAGGGGACATTCAGGAGAAGGGAAATCAGAGGAGGAGATGGGGGTGCTGGGGAGTCACTGGCAGGACAGGAATCCAAATGGTGGCTGACCGAGCTGTCCACAGTGGAGCCCTTTTGGACAGCCACTCTCTCCTAGGCTGGCTCCCTGGTCCAAGCTCCCGACAGTCTTTGCCTGGACTGGTGCAGGAGCTGCCACCTGGGCTGGGCACTTTTCCTCTGTCACCCAATGTCTGCCTGGGCTCCGCACAGCAGCTGCTGGGGCCCTGGGACTGCAGGTGGACCACAAAGTTCCTGGGCCTGCTGCCCCTGCTCCTGCCTGCGAAGCCTGCTCCGGCCACACTGGCTCCAGCAGCCTTCACCGCCCCCTCTAGCTGAACACTCTTCCCCCAGATGTCTCCACAGCCCCTCTGTCACTTCCTTTAGCTCTCTATTCCAGTGTCGCTTCTTCCTGACTGCCCTCCTCTAGAGGAACGCCTCCCTGCCCCTACCTCTGGCTCAGATCTCCCTGTGTCCCTCTTTCAGCACCCCTTGCTCCAATGCATCCTAGTTCATGTCTGTCTGCTTTTTGTCTGTCCCCCTAGTCCCATCCCAGCTCCAGGAGGGCAGGCACTTGGTCAACCCACTTGGCCACTGTAGTTTGGTGTCTCGACCAGCTGGGTGCCTAATCAGCATTGTGCTGAATGAAGAAATTGATTGATGCCCCTCCCTGGGCACCTGGTCGGAGATGAGTGAGTGGGCGACCCGCTTGACAGAAGCCAGGACAGCACCTTATTTCCCCGGGATGCCCAGGGCTGGCCACTGGGTTGCTTCAACTTCTCATTTAGGTGGTTCTTTGCCATAGGTCTGTGTGGGGAAAGCAGCATTGCCAAATCAAGCCAGCGATAAGGTGTCAAAAGCCAGCAGCATGGGGGCCCTGGGTGTGGCTCTCTCTGCCGGGAGGAGGGTTTGGGGCGCCCTGGGGCTGGGTAATTGGGAGTCGGGACTGGGAACAGAAAACAGAACAGCTGCCTCCTCCTGTCACTTGTCAGCCCCAGCCAGCTCGCCTGGGCCTCCCTGTGGGACTGCCCTTTCCCCTTGGGGCTGAGGGCAGGCTTCCCAGCCATCGAGGCCACAGGCTGACTGCAGGTTTGGCAGCGTCCCCTGGCAGCCTCGCCCCTGCAGAGCTCTGTGTGTCTGTGTGTGTGCAGGGGAGGCTGCCCTGCCTGGGGTCCTGGGTACCCAAGGGGCAGGAAGTGGCAGGGGAAGCAACTCAGGGGCTTTCCGGGAACCGGGGAGTGATAGGAAGGCCAAGTGAAAGGTGCCTGCCGGGGCCGTGGCCAGCTGGGGCTGGGGCAGCTCTGTGCTCTTTGCTCCCACCATCCCAACCTGCTCCAGCCTCCCCTGTCCCCTGCCCCAGGATCTGTCACGCTCCCTCTCACCCTGGTCCTCTGCAGGGCTCTCCCCTCTCCCTGGAACAGCCCTTCCATTCTTCTTCAACCAGTTGGGCCTGGCGGTTTCCCTTTAGCCTCAGCCCTGAGGTCCCTTTCCTTAGGCCTGCCCTGAGCCCGGCTGGACAGCTGAGCCCGGAACTCCTCCCTGGGGGCCAGCTTTCTCACCCTCGGGGCAGACAGGATCAGCCTGAGACGCGGGCCCCTCCCCCCCTCCCTGCAGAGATGCGCTGGCAGCTGAGCGAGCAGCTGCGTTGCCTGGAGCTGCAGGGCGAGCTGCGGCGGGAGCTGCTGCAGGAGCTGGCCGAGTTCATGCGGCGCCGTGCCGAGGTGGAGCTGGAGTACTCCCGTGGCCTGGACAAGCTGGCTGAGCGCTTCTCCAGCCGAGGAGGCCGCCTGGGGGGCGGCAGCCGGGAGCACCAAAGCTTCCGGTGGGTACTGGCGGGCTGGATGGCCGTGACCTGGTCCAAGGCCCCTCTCCCGGTCTGAGTGCCCCTTTGTCCCCAGGAAGGAGCCATCCCTCCTGTCGCCCTTGCACTGCTGGGCTGTGTTGCTACAGCAGACGCGGCAGCAGAGCCGGGAGAGTGCAGCCCTCAGCGAGGTGCTGGCTGGACCGCTGGCCCAGCGCCTGAGCCACATCGCGGAGGATGTGGGGCGCATAGTCAAGAAGGCAAGGCCCCTACCCTGGGCCGGGGGTGTGTGGATGGCCTCAGGATCTAGCTGGATCCAGAGGTGCCAGGGCTGGGAGGGCACAGGAGGCCAGGCGGGCATCAGGCAGAGGGGAGCTGAGGTGTGGCAGTGGGCGTGGCCTGGGGCAGTACTGTGGTCACTCTCCTCCTCCCCAGAGCAAGGATCTGGAGCAACAGCTGCAGGAGGAGCTCCTGGAAGTGGTGTCAGAGCTACAGACGGTGAGAATACAGTCCGGCCCGCCCCAGTCAGGGGACGCCGTCACATCACATCATCCTGGGCTAGGCTCAAAGAGGAGGACTGGGTGCCCAGGAGAGACTCAGGTTTCAGGGACCACAAGCATGGCCCTCTCTCCCTGCTCTGGGCACCGGGTGGCTGGGCTGAGCACTTGCGCAGGATCTCCTAGCACTCAGGTCTGAGTCCCAGGTGGGTGGGGAGGGGGAGGGGGAGGGCTGGCTGGGGCCATGGCCTTCAGTGGGGCTGCCTGGCCCTGGGCCTCCTTGCAGGCCAAGAAGACATACCAGGTGTACCACATGGAGAGTGTGAATGCCGAGGCCAAGCTCAGGGAAGCAGAGCGGCAGGAGGGGAAGCGGGCAGGCCGGAATGCCGCCACTGCTGCCACCACCACCACCGGCACCGAGGCAGGGCCTCTCCGCAAGGGCTCCCTCAAGAAGGGAGGGCGGCTGGTGGAGAAGGTAGGCCTGGTGGGCACCTGTCTGACTCCAAAGGCTCTGGCTCCTGGTCTGTGTCCTTTTGAGTCCTTGGCCCTCACTGGGGCCTGCTGGGAGGGGGTGTGTGGAGGAGGAAGGGAGGGCTGGCTCTTGGGGGCTCCCTACGCTGGGGTGGGAGAAAGAGGGGACTGGAGAACAGTCATGAGGCCTGGAACAGCCTGCCACAGTGTCCCCCATGCTCCTAGCTGCCCCCACCCCCCTCCAGCCCAGCCTGGGCAAAGAGAGATTTGATGCTCCCAAGCCTGGGGGCCTTTCCACCCGTCATCCTTGCCTCCCAGACTGCTGTGAGATTTCAGAGGAGTAAGAAGACACGTAGGATGGGTGATTGAGGGACGTGCAGGGAGAAGTGTTTGAGGTGGTCCCTGGAAGAAGGGTGAGGACAATGAGTCTGGCAGGGTTGGGTAGGACGGCCATCAGGACTTCTGGGCCAAGTTGTTGAGGCCTGTGGGATATGGGGGGCAGCTGTCCTCATGGGAAAGGGAGGAGAGAGAGCATGTTGGGCTGTGGAGGTGGGGAGGCCAGAGACGGGGGCCAGCCAGCCTTCTGGGTGACCCTGGTGTGCTTGTGTGGTCCTGAGCAGCGTCAGGCCAAGTTCTTGGAACACAAGCTCAAGTGCACAAAGGCACGCAATGAGTACCTGCTCAGCCTGGCCAGTGTCAACGCTGCTGTCAGCAACTACTACTTGCATGATGTCCTGGACCTCATGGATGTGAGTGGTCGGGGCTGGGGCGGAGGGGGGGCACCTGGTGCTTGGAGCCTGCCCGAGCCGTGTCCCCGCTTCCTCCCCAGTGCTGTGACACGGGATTCCACCTGGCCCTGGGGCAGGTGCTCCGGAGCTACATGGTGGCCGAGAGCCGCACCCAAGCCTCCCAGATGCAGGGCCTGGGCAGCCTGGAAGAGGCAGTGGAGGCCCTAGACCCTCCAGGGGACAAGGCCAAGGTGCTGGAGGTGCATGCAGTCGCCTTCTGTCCCCCGCTGCGTTTTGACTACCAGCCCCACGAGGGGGATGAGGTGAGGGTCCCTGCCCACCCCTTAAGGCAAATGGCTTCCTGGAGACTGTAGGTAAATCAGGTCGAATGACTTCACTGAGGAGTCGAAACTCCTGAATACAGCTTCTGTCTCAGAGCCTCGTTCAATGGCCTCAAGGCCAGTGAGACTCAGAGGTTTCCCCACTTGCATTGGAAGCAAGCAGCTTGCTTCTGCAGCCCGGCCGATGAACGCACACCCCCAGTAGCACACACAACCAAGAGACCGCGGGTTCGGAGGCCAGCTGGAAGGCGGCGTGTAGCCGTCTGCGTAGTCTTCCTTCCGTGGTTCTGTGCACTTCAGACATTTCATGATGCAAACTTGCAGGAAAATCAACCGTGCCAGCAGGAAAATGTAACTAGGCACCTTTATGCACACCTCTGACCTGTTTTGTCCCTGTGTGTTTATCCTGATGACCACTGTGCATGGGCTGGCATTACACTCAGCTTTTAGTTAGTTAATTTGTATTTTGACCAAAGTCCTGTCTAAAAGAGTCAACCATTCCTCAAGGCTGACAATGGCACACAGCACTTCTCTGACTGACCCTTTCTGTTCCTGATTCCCACTCCCCAGAAACAGCCATTTCCCAGTCTTCTAGCTGCTTCTCTCTGTGTTCAGACTGCCTGGTGCTTTTCAGCTCTCCATAGGCCCTACCGACTTCCCTGCGTGGAGGATTAAGGCTGCTCCCCACATCACCATCTCCCTGCAATACTCCTTTCCGTCTATTCCACCACCAGTCAGTCTGCATTCCTGCTTCCTTCAAAGCCCTGTGCTGCAGCCCCCTAGTCCAGACTGGTCAACTTGTAGGCCTGCAAAGCTGGAATCCTGTAGCTTCCCTTCCTGGTCATCCAGAGCATCCCTGCCATTCTCTCCTGCACTGGACCCTCTGTTTTCTGGACCCTGTGTCTTCCTCTTTCTTATTTATTACCCTTGTTTGGGCAGCCATCTTCCCCCCGTACTTTCCTGACTTTGAATACCTGAAAGTGTCTGTATTCTCTCCTTGACATTGATGGTTAGTTTAGCTGGGTATGGAATTCAAGGCTGAAAATCGTTCTCCTTTTAGCATGTTAAAGGTATCACTGCAGGCTTTCCATACTTGTAGGTGAGAAGTCCAATGCCCTTCTGATTTCTGGACCTTTGTACATGATCTGTAATTTTTCTCCCTGAAGCTTTTAGGATAGTCGTTTTCCCTGGTGTAAAATTTTATGATGATATGCCTTGAGGACCCTTCTTCCTTCATGTTGCTAGGCAACCAGGGGGCCCTGTCAGTCTGGAAACTTGCATCCTAAGGTTTTGAGCTGAGATTATTCCTTTGATAATTTTTTCTCTCAATTGTCTTTTCTCTTGCTTCCAAGAATCCTTTTTTTTTTGGAGGCATGGTAATTAGGTTTATTTGTTTGTTGGTTTGTTTGTTTATTCATTTTTTAATGGAAGCACTGGGGACTGAACCCAGGACCCAATGCATGCTAAGCACGTGCTCTACCAATTGAGCTATACCGCCCGCTCCATTAAGAATTCTTGTAATAGCATGTTAGAACTCATGGGTTGATTGTCTAATTTCCTTACCTTTTCTCTTTCCTATTTCCCATCACTATACCTTTTAATTTTGCTTTTTTTTTTCTTTTTTGTTGAGGGGAGGAAATTAGGTTTATTTATTTAATCTCTTTTAAGGGAGGTACTGGGGATTGAACCCAGGACATCATGCATGCTAAATATGCACTCTACCACTGAACTGTACCCTCCTCCCCCAATTTTGCTTTCTTAGAGATTTTTTTCAATTCTCTCTTCCAACCACTTGTTGAATTTTTCTTTAAAATTTACTTTCCAATTTTTTTGTTTCTAGGAGTTCTGTTTTGTTTTCAAAATTCCTGTTTAAAATAATCCTTTGTTCTTGTTTCATGAATACAATATCTTCTTAAATCTTTCTGAAATATTCATTTTTTTCCTCAACATTTTCTGCTATTCCCTGCATTTTCTGTTTTCTTGCTTTTTTGGGGGGGAGGTAATTAGGTTTTTATTTATTTTTTTTTTAATGGGAGTACTGGGGATTGAACCCAGGACCTTGTGCATGCTAAGCATGCTCTCTACCACTGAGCTCTACCCTCCCCCTTGTTTTCTTGGTTTGATCTGTGTCTTCCATTTTAGAGCTCTCCCTCAAATGGCTGGCAATTCTTGGTCATCAGTTCATATTTAAGAAGAGGTAGGCACTGAGAGGTGGATTTGCTACTTGATGTGTGTGAACAGAGCTTGTCAGTGGGTTTCCCCATGGGGTGGCTAGGCAGGGACTCCCACACCATGGGGACCTGGGGGGGTCTCCTACAAGGCTGCTAGATAGAACTCGCAGGACTTGGGGACTTAGGGGAGGGGCTTGGCTCAGGCTTGAATGCTGTCAGGGAGCCAGAGTTGCTCTGACTGGGTGTCTTAATAAATCTTATCTAGGGGATGGGGCAGGGCTGAATAAAAGGAGGCTGAAGCTGTCATCAGTGAGGAAAGAACTGTCACTCTTATTACCCAGGACGCAGGGAGGTTTGGTCATTTTTGTGGCTTGGGCAAAGGTCTTGTTTCTGTCTGGGCTTGAACATGCTGATGAGGTGATCTTGTTTTTGTCTTCATGGGCACAGAGTGGCTTTGCCTGGTGTTGATGCTCTGTGACGTCCCTTATGTGCAACATGGTGACACCGAGGCGTGGCTGAGCCCCTGGCTGCTGCACTGCCCCCCGCCAGTGGGGAGCTACACCCCCTCCTGCAGCTGCAACTAGTGTCCCTGGGGCCAGAGCCCCCTGATTTATCCTTTCCAGAGAGCACATTTCTAGTTTCCTGCTAATTGTGTGAATTTGAGGGGGTGGGTCTTCTAATATCAGTGTTTCCTAGGGCCTGGATAGAAATTTTAGAATTGTGGTAAAATATATCTAAGATTTAGCACAGTTCACTGGCATGAAGCACCTTCACTTTTTTATCCTCCAAACTGACTCACTTTGTGCCCCTGAAACGCTGACTACCCCAGGCCTTGGCCCCCACCCTCCTACTCTCTGTCTCTAGGAATCCGGCTCCTTTAGGCACCTCATACAAGTGCAATCATATACTATTTGTCCTTTTGTGACAAAAGGTTGATTTCACTGAGCATAATGTCCTTAGGGTTCACCCACTTGGAAACATATATCAGAATTTCCTCCTTTTTTTTTTAACAGCTGAATAACATTCCATTGTATGGATAGACCCCGCTTTGCTCCTCTGGGTTTCATCCGTGGGCACTGGGGTCGCTTCCACCCTTGCGCATGCAAGCAGAGCAGCCGAGGGGCCATGCTCCAGCCTCGGTGTGCACAGCTGTGCTCCTTTCTCCTGGGAAGGTGTCCTTGCCGAGCTTCAGAACTGCGGGTACTAAGTGTCAAGGCTGCTGAGCCTGTGCATCAGCCAACAAGGAGCAAAAGTGTGCCCTGGAGCACTCCATGCCTGCTGCCCAGCCCGCCCCCTCGCCCCTCACCATGCCGGAGCTCCCAGTCCTCAGCCCCCCTGGATGCTGCCCCCTGCAGGTGGCTGAGATCCAGGTTGAGATGGAGCTGCGGGATGAGATTCTGCCCAGAGCCCAGAACATCCAGAGCCGCCTGGACCGACAGACCATCGAGACGGAAGAGGTCTGAGCAGCCTGGCCCCTGGGAGGGAAGGGACCTGGAGACGTGGAGCCAGGTGGCTGTGGCCTCCCCTCCCTCTTCCTTCTGACTTGGACTTCCTGCCCGCCACTTCTTCCTGCCCTGGCGCTGCCCCTCCCCAGGTGAACAAGACGCTGAAGGCCACACTGCAGGCCCTGCTGGAGGTAGTGGCATCAGAGGACGGGGACATGCTCGACTCCTTCCAGACCAGTCCGTCCACAGAGTCCCTCAAGTCCACCAGCTCCGACCCGGGTGCTCGGCAGGCCAGCCGGAGGCGGGTCCAGCAGCAGGAGACTGAGACTTTCTATGTCACAGTGAGGGCTGGGCCTCGGGCTGGGAGGGCAGGGGCGGGACCCAGGGAGGGCCCGGAGCCGGCTCAGAAACTTTCGGCTCTTCTTGGGGCTTCCCAGAAACTCCAGGAATACCTGAGTGGACGGAGCATCCTTGCCAAGCTGCAGGCCAAACATGAGAAGCTGCAGGAGGCCATTCAGCAAGGTGGGCCCCGCTCCCAGCCCCAACACCTGTGCCTCTCTACCCAGAGAGGTTGGTTGGCGTGCAGGAAATAACCCAGTGAGGATCCGGGCCTTGGTCCGCCCCTTTGTCTTGCCGCTGCCTGTGGCCTTCAGGCCACACCTTTCCCTTTGCGGTGCATTGAGGGACCTCCCAGCCTGAGAGGCACAACCCTGTTTTCTCCTCCCCAGGTGACAAGGAGGAGCGGGAGGTGTCCTGGTGAGTCCTTTGTGAAGGGCTGCTTTGTTCCTAGGAGCTGCAGTGTCCCCACCTCCCTTCTTGGGGCCCAGCTCCGCTGTTCCTTCTTCAATGGTCTCGGTTTCCCACTTTGCTCTGTGGGTTCTGGAACAACCCACAAGCTCTAGCGTCCTGTTTGGCTGGGCTGGGGGAGGTTGGGACAGCCTATTCTCCACACCCACCCCCCTCAGAACCAGCTCCTGTTCACCACAGGACTCAGTACACACAGAGAAAATTCCAGAAGAGCCGCCCCCCTCGTCCCAGTTCCCAGTATAACCAGAAGCTCTTTGGGGGAGACATGGAGAAGTTTATCCAGGTACTTGCTTTGCCTCACCCTCTCCCTGCATTTCTGGTCCCTCTCCAGCCCCGGGCCCCCTCTGTGTCCTGCCTGTGGCCTCAGTATCCTCTGTGGCTGACCTCTGGTCTCCTCCCGGGTGGGCCTTTGTCAGGCCTGCGCTGATCAAAGGGCGCCACCCTAACAAGGATCAGAAAGCTCCAGGTGGCGGCGTTTAGAGGGCCGAGGAGTTGAGTGAGTTAACACAAGGGTGCCGGCAGGCCCCACTTCTGGGGACTAGACAGCGAAATAAGGGAAGCAAGGACGGTCAGAACAGAAGAAATAATGCTATCACGTGCAGTGATGTGATTCCGTAGGTGACCACTCAAGAGAATCAACAGATTATTTCAGTGAACAAATTTGAGTTTCATGACATTGTTTGATTCGAGGTCAACATACAGAGTTTCATTGTGTTTCACATGCCAGCAATAAAGAGTTAGCAGATACCATGTAAGGCATGGCCAGTGGTGGTACCCGGGCTGTCAGACACCTGGGCGTGGATGTCACAGGCCATGTTGTCCAGCAGCATAACTCGATGTTAAGAGAAAATAAAAGCGAGTGAGTGAGCTGGTGGGCTGTGTGCACAGTGACATGGACACCCTCTCTGTCCCTGTCCCCAGAGCTCAGGGCAGCCCGTGCCCCTGGTGGTGGAGAGCTGTGTCCGCTTCATTAACCTCCATGGTGAGGAAGACCTGGGCCCCCTGCCACCGGCCTGGCCCCTGATCCTGGAGGGAGTGGAGCAGAGACTCAGTGACCACGGCTCTTCGTCTTCCCGCAGGCCTGCAGCACGAGGGCATCTTCCGGGTGTCGGGTGCCCAGCCCCGGGTCTCAGAGATCCGTGACGCTTTTGAGAGAGGTGGGGACGGGTGGGGTGGGGTGGGAGGTGGGGGGTGCTGGTAGAGTAGGTGTGATCGGCCTTCTGGCCCCCTCCCCCACCATGCTACCGCCAGGAGAGGACCCGCTGGTGGAAGGCTGCACGGCCCGGGACCTGGACTCAGTGGCAGGGGTGCTGAAACTCTACTTCCGGAGCCTGCAGCCCCCGATATTCCCCCCAGACCTCTTTGGAGAGCTGCTGGCTTCTGCAGGTGAGGCTAGGGCCCGAGGTGGGCCCTGTGGGACGGGTGCCTCCCCAGTGGCCAGGGCTGCGCTCACCAGCTTCTCTCTGGGGGGATGGCCTTGGCCACAGAGCTGGAGGCCGTGGCTGAGCGGGTGGAGCATGTGAGCGGCCTCCTGGCCCAGCTGCCCGGATCGGTGCTGGTGGTCCTCCGCTACCTCTTTACCTTCCTCAACCAGTGAGTGCTTCTTGAGGGGCGAGGGCAGCCGGGGCGGGGGCCCCAGTTGGCTGACGGTGGGGGCAGTCCTGGGGGCACGGGGCGGAGAGCTCCCTGCCTATGACCATGTGTACCCCCAGCCTGGCCCAGTATAGCGACGAGAACATGATGGACCCGTACAACCTGGCAGTGTGCTTTGGGCCGACGCTGCTGCCAGTGCCTGCTGGGCAGGACCCAGTGGCCTTGCAGGGCCGGGTGAACCAGCTGGTGCAGACGCTCATCTTGCAGCCCGCTCGGGTCTTCCCACCCCTGTCCCTGCTGCCTGGCCCGGTCTATGAAAAGTGTATGGCGCCACCTTCTGCCAGCTGCCTGGGGTACGCTCTTTGTGCTTCCTGGAGTGGAGGTCCAGTGGAGGGGAGACCCCTTGTCTGCTCATCCATCTTGCTCTGCTTTGGACTTCAGGGATGCCCAGCTGGAGGGCCCAGCGGGGGAGAATGAGCCAGAGCTGGAAGCTGGGACCCTGGCCCTTGAGGATGGTGAGGGGGACAAAAAGGAGGGCCCCCCCATCCCTGCCCCGGGTGCCCAGTACACCCCCTACTCGGATCCCCTCTCCTCCCCAGACCTGGAGGGGGTCGTGGAGGCCGTGGCCTGCTTTGCCTACACGGGCCGCACGGCGCAGGAGCTGAGCTTCCAGCGCGGGGATGTGCTGCGGCTGCACGAGCGGGCCTCCCGGGACTGGTGGCGGGGAGAGCGTGCTGGGGCCCGGGGACTCATTCCACACAAGTACATCACACTGCCGGCAGGGTGAGTGAGCGATGCCCACCCTTCCCGGAGGCTCACTTCCCCTTCTCCTTTCACCCAGGTTGCTGGCTCTTCCCCCACCCCGAGTCCCAGCTTCATTCCTTCGGCCTGGGGTGGCCCAGGGGGTGCCTTTCTTACCAGTTCTGGCTGGCACTGAGCCGTCTGGTCCCTGAGCCTAGGCCCAGAATGAGCATTCTCATCAGGCCGTCTTTCTGACCCCAGGGCAGAGAAGTTTGCTGCGGGCCAAGGGCCGCAGGCCTCAGGGGAGCTGGTGAGCAGTCCCGAGGGCCTCCCAGCTGTGGAATTTGTCCAGAGGTGAGGACGGGCAAGACAGCCCCTCCAGAAGACCCCTTCTGCTGGCCCTGCTGGCCCACCCCAGCCTGAGCCCTGCTGTGGGGGCGAGGCGGGTCCCAGGCAGCAGGCCCTGGTCCAGGTGGGAGGGGGAGGGGGTCAGGCTTTAGCTACAAGAAGCGGGACCAGTCTCAGTTCCCTTTCCCTCAGCCACGCCCCAGAGGGGAGAAGCCATTGCAGGTAGTGTGGGGACTTCCAAGGGCCCCTCCAGGCTCACTGCCTGTGCCCTGCAGGCCAGAGCCATGCACCCCACCCGAGGCCCCTCTGGGCACACCCGGGGGCCCTTCTGGACACAGACGGCACTGCTTGGTCCTGACATCCCCAGAGCGACACGTGGAGGTGGATAAGGTGAGAACTGGGACAGGCTATGTGGCAAGTGGGGGAGCACTGCTCCTGGGTGAGGCGTCTCTCCTTCCCCTCATGAGCCAAACTCTTCCCTCCTGAGGTGCAAGTCTGACCTCAGACAAGCCATCTGAGCCCAGCCTAAGGAGGGGCAGGCCAGCAAGGGTATGAGGGCAGCAGGGAAGGGGGGCCTGGATAGGGTAGAGGGGGGACATGGGGGCTCGCACATTTGGGCTTCACGTTTGGGTCTCGAGTGGGAAGTGGTGAGTGGTGTAGGCAAGGGGCTTCTGGGCAGGCTTCAAGGCTGGCATCGAGAGCCAGGCTATGTAACAGGCGGTGACATGGCAGGTGCTTGGCGAGCCAGGGAGGATGAAGGGGACAGACAGGAAAGAGGCTGGGGGAGATGACTGATGGAGGAGCCGGGCAGGGTCGTGGTTCTTAGGGAGAGAGAGTGAGTGCTGGTTGCGGCTCAGGTGCAGCCTGGGGAGACCCAGCTCCCTGCTCTGTCCACTGGGCCCAGCGCCCCCACCTGCGGGCTCCCAGTGAGCACCACTGGGCTGAGACCGAAGCCCCAGCAACAGTCTGGGCAGGAGGATAGATGGCAAGAGCATTCTGTGTCCTGGGTGTGGCCCAGCGGCCGGGTCTGGGAGCCCAGGGGCAGAGGTGTGACCTGGGCTGTCGGGTGTGGTGGCCGGGGGAGCCAGAGCCAGGCGGTGTGGGAGGTAGGGCAGCTGGGAGACCCCAGGGCAGGCGGGCAGCTGGGGAACCCTAGTCTGGGAGGTCCGGGCACACTGGTGGCCCCTGAAGCCGGGGGTGGTGGCTGTGATCTCAGCCAAGGAGAGAGTGGGCGTGAGAGGAAGAGGGGGACCCGGGCCCAGCCAGAGCACCCCCATTTCAGGGCTGGGCTGAGGATTGCTGTCCCCAGAGGAGCTGTGACAGCCACACTAAAAGTGTCAGGAGCGAAACCGGGCCAGGGAGGGGTGGCAGCTGCAGGTCCCACAGAGAGGAGGGGCCTGGGGACAGGCGGTGGCCGAGGACTTTGTTTTTGAGTGGGGAGGAGTTCAGGTAGAGGCTTGGGCAACAGAGGGCAGGAGGATCTCACTCCTGGGTTGGTTGGCAACATTGATGGGGGTGGGGGGACTGGCTGTGCAGGTAGGGCTGCTCTCACCAGAAGCCCTCCCTTTCCCTCCTCTTTTCCAGGCGGTGGCACAGACCATGGACTCTGTGTTTAAGGAGCTCTTGGGAAAGACCGCAGTCCGTCAGGGCCTTGGGCCAGTGGCCACCAACTCCCCTAGCCCTGGGCCCTGCAGCCCGAAGCCAGCTGCCTGCAGCCGCTTCGGCAAGAACAAAGGCTTCTCCCGTGGCCCTGCGGCCCCAGCCTCCCCCTCAGCCTCTCATCCCCAGGGCCTGGACTCACCCCTCAAGCCGCACTGAGGCGGCTGCCGGTCCCTCTGCAGGCCCCGCCCCGCCCTAGGTGGCCACTGGCGAGTCTGGCCACAGTCCCCAGGTCCTTTGCTTCTCCCTGGCCCTGTCCAGCCTGCCTGCTCATGACGCTTTGCAGAGAGGAGGACGTGGCTGCCCCAGCCCACCCCTGGCTCCCCTGCCCTGGCTCTGGAAGGCGGCCAATGAGGGAGGCTGGCGGCAGGCCTCTCCTGGGCCTGGCCGTGAGGGCTCGTCGGTGGTGGTCAGGTGGTGGGCGCCCTTGCTCAGCCCAGGGCGCTAGCCTGGTAGGGGTTGGCAGGTGTTGGCTGCCGTTCATAAAATCCTGTGCGTTGACTCCCCCGTGTGAGCCAGCTCTCTGTCTTGGGGGTTAGACAGGTGGGTACAGGGCTAGCCCCCTGGCCCCCCAACTTCTCAAGGCCAGATAGTGGGGCGCTCAGCAAAGATGGCAGGTTGGGAACAGCTTCTGCAGGGGGTTCCTTGGCACAGGGCTATGTGGGTCGGGGACCTGCACATTGGAAGACCCAGTCGCCTGAGTGCTGGGTTCCAGAGATGTGCACATGTCTGTGGGTGTGGGAGAGGTCTAAGACTTTCCATGCTGCCCCCACACCCAGTGTTATCCTGATCTAAGGAAACTCGCCAGGTGGAAAATGAATTGGAACTTTTATGAGAGAGTGAGAAGGGAGGGCAGAGGGGGACTAGGCAGGTGGAGAAAGGAAGGTCCCCTGGCCCCACCCCCTCTCCTTCCTCCTGGGCTCCCTGAGACGCACTGATTGGGCCGGAAGCCATACGCCACCCCCAGACCCTGCAGCCTATCGCTGTGGCCCCTCCCCACACCTGGTGCCAAGGAGCTGTTCTCCGGCCCCTCATAATCACAGAGCCAATTCCCGATGGGCACCCCCTCTCCCAGTGGCTCCCAGGCTAGCCCCAGGCAGGCAGCTGAGCTTCATGGAGCCTCTGGAAGGAAGGCACCCAGTGGCTTCTCAGGAGGAGGTGTCTTTGGGCAGGAAGGAGCTGGCAGTGGCGCAGGACACATCCTGGGGCCCCAGGCTGGGCCGGGTGCGCCTGCAGGCGCAGCAGAGCAGACTCCGCAGCTCTGAGGAGACGCTGCTGCTGAAGGAGGCGTAGATCCAGGGATTGGTACAGCTGTTGAGACTGGCCAGCAGCATGAGCAGCACGAAGGGGGGCCCTGTGTAGGTGGAGGAATCCTCTCTGGGGCTGTGTGCCCGGGGAAGGGTGTGAGCCCACGTGCCCGCTATGGGCTAGCAGTCCACATAAGCACTCGTGGCTGGATGAGTTGGGGGTTGGGGGAAGCAGGGCGGTAAAGGTACCCATGCTGCCAAGCCCGAGTGGCCCCCACGGCCCAACCACAACCACACCCACCTTCTTGAGGTGCCTCTGGGTCCCACGCTGCCCACAGCTGCACAAGGAAGAAGGGCGCCCAGCACAGCACGTACACGATCACGATCACCAGGGTCATCCTCACGGTCTTGGCCATGGCGGCCGACACCCGGGCTCCCTCGGTGGGACTGCCAGTCCGGCGCCCTCCACGGTGCCCACCAGCCCTCTCTGCTGGCCCTGGCACCAGGCTGGCATGAATCTCCCGGAAGATGAGCACCTGGCAGGCGGTGATGCCCAGTGCAGGTGCCACAAACACCACTAGGGCAATCCAGGTGACGTAGGCACGGAGGCCCCAGGGCTCGGCAAAGCGGGCCCAGCAGTCGAGGACCCCGCTGCCATCGCCCACGTCGCGCTGGGCAAAGATGAAGAGTTGGGGCAGGCTGAGAAGAAGCGAGAAGGCCCAGGCCACCAGCACTGGCCGGTTCCAGTGAGCTCCACCTCCATGGCGGTATGCCAGCATGGGGCGGCAGATGGCGCGGTGGCGGTCCAGAGTCATGGCCAGGATCATGTAGGAGGAGGCATACATGCCTACCATCTGCAGGTACTTGACAGCCCGGCACAGGGCGTCAGGCCCACGGAAGCGGTCGGTGGCATCCCAGGCCAGCTGGGGCAGCACTTGGAACAGAGCCACGGTCAGGTCAGCCAGGCACAAGTGGCCGATGAAGACATGCATGGGTGCCCAGCGGCCCCGCCGGCCCCGGCGCACCAGAGCCCCTAGCACCAAGCCGTTGCTCAGGGCCACGGCCACGAAGACCGTGGAGAGCAGGGCCAGCTCTGCCTGGACTAGCAGCGGGTCCCGGGTGTCCAGCGGCTCCTTCTTGCTGCTGTTGCTGGGTGGGCTAGGCTGAGAGAGGGGCCAGGGCACAGCTGGGCAGGGGTTGGGGGGAGAGGGCCAAGTTAGAGCTCAAGGAGTTTCCAACTGGTCAGGTGGAGCTAGTGGCCCAGGCAACTGCCAGCCTGGGACTTCTGCTTCCCTCCAGCCCCCCACTTCCTGGCTCCTAGGCCTGCAGCAGGACACACAACATTACCCCCAACCTTGTGTGGTAGGGAGGGAAGGCCAGCATCCCCAGCCCCCAGCCCTATAGGGCCCTGCCCTCCCCTCCCTGCATCAGCCACCTGGAGCAGAGGGTAAAGGAGGTCTCTGAAAGAGGGGCTTTGGGGCTTTATCCCACCCTACTCGGCCCACCAGGCTCATCCCAGTTGCGAGGGGTTGGGGGATGGGGAGGGGCTGGTGGCAGGAACCTTACCTGAGGCGGTGGATGCCATGAGCATGGTGGGGCTGGGCAGGTGTCCTGAGCGCCTGGAGGAGATAGGGTGGGGAGGTCAGCCTCAAACAAGCAGCCCTGCTGCCCAGAGTCTCTGGATAGAGGTCCTTAGAGAGGTGCCAGGGTGGTGGGGTGGGGGTCTAGCCTGTGCGTACAACTGCGTGCGTGTGTGCATGTGTGCATGTGTGCACGTGTGTGTATTCCTGAGATCAGGCACCAGGGGTACACCCTTAGCCTGATCAAGGTTGGTGAGGTCTGGCCACTGAGCCCGACATGGACCTCAGAGCTCTCCCAGGACTGGGCAGGGGAAGATGGAGAGAGGGACAGTCAGACAGGTGAACCAAGCCTAAAACCCGCCTAGGCAGCCCATGAGACCCAAGGCAGACATATAGACCCCTTTTCCCTGACAGAGGCCAAGACAGGTGGCCATAGGAGGGCTGGGGACCAGGTGGGAGGGCCGGTGTGCCCCCTGACTGCCCCTTACCTGGTCAGGCTCCCGGGCTCCTGGGCAGCTGGGCGGCAGCGGGCGCAGAGGTGGCCCAGGAGCTCAGATCTGCTTTCCATCGCCTGCCCCGCCCCAGCCCGGCCTCTGGGAGTGACCTGCCCAGGAGGGGACTTCCTCCCCGTCTCCGGGCCTCCAGCCTCTGGGCTTCTGGCACCGGGAAGTAGGCTCCTGGCCTCCTCTGCTTCCCTTCTTGGCCCCAGTCATCCCAGGTCTGTCCCCAGGACTCCTTTCTCCCCTGAGCCCTGTGGAGCTGGTGGCCAGCTTGGCTCAGCTGCAGCTGGCTGTGCCCCCCAGCCCCACTGCCCCCCCTTCCACCAGGCCCACCTTATTAGAATGCTGGGGAAATTGAGAGCAGAGATGGGTGGGACTGGCTGGGGATCAAACAGCTTTTTTGAGGCAAAGCTTGACTCCACTTTCCCAAGCCAGGTGCCTCCTTTGGGCCCTGGCTGGTGAGGAAGGGGTGAGGGCTCAGGAGGTCCCCACTACATGCAGAGCCTGCCAAGGCCCCTCCCACTCCTCAATTAGGGACAGGAAGGGAGGGGGTGGGGCAGGCTCAAGATGAGGCTTAATATGCCCCTGTGAGAGCCAGCTTCCTCCCATGGGCTCTGTGGGAGCCAGGGACACCCCACCCTTTTCCTCCTTCCCCATCTGCAGCTACCTGTCCTGGAGGGAGGGGCTCAGAGCTTCTGTACCCACGCACATTCCAGGCTCCCTCCCTCTGTCTCTCTCACACATACACACAGACACACACAGACACACGCGCACACACACACAGAGACACGTACACAGAGACACATATACATACATACACACATGTACACACGTGCGTCCTCACATACATGAAACAGCCACATGCCCACGTACCCACAGAAGCACAGACAGACATACATTCATGTTCTGCGCACTGTGTGAGGAGTGGTGAGCCTCCTACCAGGGCTTCAGGACTGGGCCTTCCCTCCTTCCTCTCCCCTCCTCAGGCTCCAGGATCCCCTCCCCTCTCCAGGCTCCAGCCCATCCTTTCCCCCATCCTGGCACCCTCTTTACCCTCCCTATCCCAGCTCTTGCCACAGGCCCTGGCCTCACTTAGCCTAGTCCGACCCAGCCCAGTCGAAGGCAGTGGCCTGCATGCCGCCCAGAATCTGGCTCTGGGCTGAGATTGGCCCTTTCTTCCTGTTTGTCTGTCTTCTCTGTTGACCTGCAAGGCTTGAGGCCAAACAGCCTTTCACAGACCAGTCCCAAGTACAGCCAAGGCCAAGGCCTCCTCTTCCTGGCCAGAGAGTCTGGTGGTGCTGGCCAGAGACCTCGGGGCGGGTGTCTTACACACTCACCACAGCCCCACCCTACACACTGCACACCAGCTTGATGCACACACGGCGCACACGCCTCTGCACACGTGCTACACATAGAGCACACACAGGGCACACAGTGCACACATGCATGCTGCTCATACACACACTGGCACATACGTGCCGCCATCATGTGCTTGTTGATCATGTTTTTTGCTCAACTATTTGGAAGTAGTTTTCAGAACACCCACAGCCCACGTCTCAACACTTTAGCCGTGCCTCCTAAGAACGAGAACATTCTCCCTTTCTCCCCATAACCACAGGAGCCTAGAAATGACTTTTCTCTTGCCTTCCAGATCAACAAAAATGGTAGAAAGTGGAGTTCCTGGGCAAGATTCTAGAACAGATTTTCCAAGGGAAAGCTGTGAACCACTGGGAAAAAGTCACACCGCACCCAATATATCCTTCCTTCCTTCCTTGTGCCCTGCTCCCCCCTTCCCTCCCCCCCACCCCCTTGTACCTCCTGGGAGTGGCCACATGGGGCCCCAGTCCCCAGAATCTCCCAGCCTGGCAGGTGAGATGGGACCTCCCTTGTCCCCTGGGGGAACTGAGGCTCCTGAAGAAGAGTGCCTGTCCCCAGCTGGGCGACCTTGGACAGGCTGTGGCCAGCGCTGCGTGACTCAGCTCCCGCCTCTGTAAAATGGGGATCTAACGATTGAAAGCTGCCTGGTGGCGTTAGGATGGGCAGAGACCTGGGGAGACGAGACGAGGGTGGTGCTGGAAGCTGGGGAGGGAAGCTCCCGGGAGGGGTCGAGGAGGCAACGCCAGCCTCGAGGGGCAGAGAGGTGATCGGCTCCCCCTGGGTCTCTCTGCCTGGACCGGAACGAGGTCATACAGGACTGTATCCCAAAGGAGAGCTGGCGCGGGGCCGGGACCATCCCTGCACTCCTTGTTTCCTGTTGTTGAGTCAGGCGAAAATTCTCCGGGAAACCCTCCCGAGCGGTTTTCTCCAGGATCCCAGCAAGGGGAGGGGTTTGGTCCACACCAAGGCCACAACAAGTGTTGGGGACCTCTGAGAGAAACCGAGAGCCCCCAAGGCAAGAGGGTGTGCTGGGGAGAGAGTCTGGCTTCTGGCTGAGAGCCCCCAGGCTCTGGAACACTACCATAGGCACTGTGCCGAGCAAGAGGCTGGGCCAGGCTGGGCTGAGTCCCCTGCCTGCAGCAAAGAACCGGTCAGAGGCCAGAGGCCCCAGCCACCCCACTGGGGACCAGAAAGATAGGGCTCAATAGCAGTTCATGGAAGAAACGCTGCCCGGCGTATTCACCCCTGGGCCGTGCGAGCCGGCAGGCAGAGGCAGCACAGGGCTGCTCAGAAGCCTCCACCCTCTGCGCAGCCTGAACTGATGGCAGGGCACCTACCTGGAGGGGGCTTCCCTGACCCCACTCCTTGCATGGGAAGATCCCCGGGCCTGCCTCCCTGAGCCAGGCAGATGGGCAGGGGCCCGGAGAGGAGAGAGAAAGATAGATCCCTGAAAAAGTGTTGAAGGAGGTGGCTGAACAAGTCCACGCCCATCTCAGGGAGCACTGGGAAGCTGGTTCTGGAAGGTGAGAGAAGGACTTGGCCTTGGAGCTGTCACTTAGCCTCAGGGGGCCTCAGGCCCAGGGCAGGACTGAGCAGATGCCCTCCGCATCCTTCCTCCTCCTCCCGGTGCAGCTCCCTCTTCCCTGCCAAGTACCATCTCCCTCTAGGACTACATTTGCCGAAAGGGTTCTGTGTGGGGCCTAGGTGTGGGCCTGTGTCTCTGCCAGCCCAGTGTCTGAGCAGAAGAGAACAGGAGGCCCTTGCCAGCGGTGACAACCCCCTAGTAAAACACGTCTCTCACAAAGGAAGGAGGTTTTGTGCGCTGGCAGCTCTGCAGTCCTCTTGCAGCTGACAGGAGGGAAAGCAAGGCTTACAGAAGGATGTGCCTTCAGACTGAAGCAGCACTAAAAGCACCCTGAATCAAGATGAATGGGAAACCATCCCAATAAACACATTTTGGATGAAAAAATGTTTTAGCACAGGGAACTATATTCAGTAACCAGAACCATTTGCTCAACCAGTGTCGACATAGGACCTGCTCCGGGGAGTGCAGTCCTGGGGGGACAGGCAGTGTGGATGGAGAGGAAAGGCACTTCTCAGGGATGGAAGAGAAAGAGGAGCCAGCCAAGGACATGAAGACAGAGTGATGAAAAAGCCAGGAGAAGTCCAGGGGCGCACAGGTTCGCGAGGCTGGGAGGGGAGGCAGTATGTTTTATTTGGTGGACATGCTGAGAATTTGAGCCCAGGAGACGGCGTCTCAAGAGCCCTGAGGGACTTTTCCGAAGAGGTCCCGGAGGAGCCAGGATGTATAGGAGTTTTTGCAAAAAAAAGAAAAAAAAAGGTAGTCAGAACATCAAAAGATTACTGTTAATTAAAGGAAAAACAGACATCTGAAGTTAAGGAATTTCGCAGTTTTCTTTGTATGGGAAGAAGCAAGAGACTGGGCTCATTGAAGTCATTCCTTTGACATGCACCACAGCCACTATCCAGTTCTTTCCCATCCTGAGTCCCCTCAGGGTGTGGCGAGCAGGTCTACTGATGTGGCCAGAAGCACACTTTGTCCACACTGGGGATGGAGAGAGACGCCCTAATTGGGGATCCCTCCTGATGGAGTGCGCATTGCAGATGATGGCTCCTGCCTGGCAGTGGGAAGAATGAGATGCCACGCAAGGAGCAGGGTGAGGAGAGGCCGATGAGGTGGAAGAGCTTTGGGTCAGAGGATGGGCTTGAACACGTCAAAAAGACATTTACTAAAAACACGTGTGTGTGCGCACGCTTGTGCGAGTGTGTATTGGGACTTGCGTGGGCCAAAGACGACAGACAGACAGGCTGTCCACTCACCTGAGGTCTGAATTCAAGCGAATAGAAATTTTGAAAATTAGACGAAGCCTGTTTGCGAGCGGTGCTTTGTGGATTAGGAGCCATGCGGGCTGGGAGGGGCAGGGTCCACAGCAAGTGCTGAGGGCACCCCTCTCCCAGGTCGAGGAGCTGAGGGGTAGAAGGCAGGTGGGCGTTGGAGGGCGGTGCCCCCAGATGGCCAGGACTTCCTCATCTGTGGGGAAGGCAGCCTGGCAGGGGGCGGCTCCTTTTTTGGTCAGTTTCACAGGCACATGGTTTAAAGTGGCAGGTTGTCCGGAGGCTGAGGCTTGTAGCAAAAAGCAGCAGCCACCCCTCCCCAGTTCCCCTTCCCAGAAGCCACCGATCTCAGCGCCTTCCAGGGGCTCTCTGGGTAATTCCCTCTGTCTGGCTCAGCACCGAACCTCCGGGCCGTTTCACCACCACCTTCACCACCACGTGCCCTTCCTTCCATCAAGGCTTCATCAGTGCAGCCTGCTCCTACTGTTCTCACTGCCAAGGCCATGATTTCTCTCCTTGTCTCGAATGACTTTTTAAAATCAACTTTATAGTGGTAGGTTTAGCATACAATAAAATTCACAAGTTGTTTCATGAGATCTGACACACATACAGTCGTGTAACCACCACCATAATCATGATATACAACATTTCCATCACTTCAGAAAGTTCCCTCATGGCCCTTTGCAATCTCTTTCTCCCACCTGGAGCCTGACAAAGAGGATTTTTCTTTTTTTGTTGTTTTATTTTTTTGGGAGGAGGGGCCTTGATTTTTAAAAAATTGTTATTATGCTTATTTTGGGGTGTCCCTGATTTTTACTTTTATTTTTTATTTACTTAAAAAATTTTTATTTTTAGGTTTTTTGCAGGGGTGGGTAATTAGGTTTAAATTTTTTTAATTTATTTTTTGATGGAGGTACTGGGGATTGAGCCCAGGACCTTGTGCATGGTAAACATGCACTGTACCACTGAGCTATACCCACCTTCCTGATTTTTCTATCACTATGGATTTATCTTCCCTAGAATTTTATATAAATAGAATAATAGAGTATGTAGTATTTCATGCCTGGCTTCTTTCACTCCGCAGGATGCCTTTCAGTTCATCTCTATTGCTGTTTGTATCAGGACTTTGTTCTTCTTTCTTGCTAAGTAGTGTTCCGTTGTATGGATGGACCATAGATAATTTATTCTATTACCAGTTGGTGGGCATGTGGGACTGTTCCTGCTCTGGGGCTCTGATGAATAAGGCTACTCTGAACACTTGAGTACAAGCCTTTGTGTGCTTTAACTTGTCTAGAGTGAGTCCTTAGCAATGGCTCACGTGGTGAATATGTTTCAATTGATAAGAACCTGGCCAGTTGTTTCCCACAGTCCTGGGTACCAGTTTGCATTCCCAGCAGCAATACGTGATGGGACAGTTCCATTTGCTCTGCATCTTCACCAGCACTTGCTATGATCAATCTGTAATTTTTTTAGTCTCTTTAATTTTTACCATTTTAGTGGGGTTTTTTTTTATTGGGGTTTTATTTTGCATTTTATTTTGACTGATGATGGTGAGAATCTTTTCATATAGTTATTTGCCAGTTGTGTGTATTCTTTGGTGAAGTATCTAGTCAAATCTTTGTCAATTGCTTACAGTTTTCTCAATTATTGAGTTGCCAGACTTTTTCATTCTTAATATATTTTGGAGACAAGTCCTTGAACTCAACTCCATTAATAGGTACAGGGTTATTCATTATAAGTGATATCATATGATATTTGTCTTTCTCTGGCTTATTTCACTTTCTCCCAATGTGTAGCAAACATCTTAAATTTTGACAAAGTCTAATTTCACCCATTTTCTCTTCCATGGTTTGTGTTTTTCTGTGTCTTATCGGAAAGGCCTTTGCCTAGCTCAATGTCACAAAGACACTCTCCTATAGTTTCTTCCAGAAGGTTTCTATTTCTAGCTCTTACATTTCAGTCTGTGATTCATTTTGAGCTAAATCTTATGCATAGAATGAGGGAAAAGTCTAGGTTCATTCTTTTGCATGTGGGTACGCAGTGATTCCAGCACCATTTGTTCAGAAGACTGTCCTTTCCTCGTTGAATTACCTTGCCAGCTTTGCAGCAAATTGATCATAGGTGTGTAGATCTATTTCTGGACTCAGTTCTGTTCTCAGTGTGCCCATCCTTATACCAGTGCCACACTGTCTTGATTACTGTCGATTTATAGAAATCTTGAAGTCAGAAAGTATATATCTTTCACCTTTGTTCTTTCTCAAAATCTTTTTGGCTGGTCTAGGTAATTTGCATTTCCATATACATTTTATTTATTTATTAACATGATTTGACATGTTTTTTAAAATTAAAAAAAGTAATACAACTAAAGGTTACACTCCATTTATAGTTATTACAAAATATTGGCTACATTCCCGTGCTGTACAGTATGTCCTTGTAGCCCATTTTATACCTAATAGTTTGTCCCTCCCGATCTTCCACCCCTATCCTGCCCCCCACCCCACTGGTAACCACTAGGTGGTTCTCTGTATCTCTGAGTTGGCTTCTTTTTTGTTATATTCACTAGTTTGTTGTATGTTTTAGATTCCACATATAAAATGATATCATACAGTATTTGTCTTTCTCTGTCTGACTTATTTCAGTTAGCATAATTCCTTCCAAGTCCATCCCTGTTGCTGCAAACAGCAAAATTTCTTTCTTTTTTATGGCTGATTAGTATTCCATCGTGTGTGTGTGTGTGTGTGTGTGTGTGTGTATATACCACATCTTTTTAAAAATGTTTTTATCGAAGTATAGTTGATTTACACAATGTTAGTTTCAGGTGTATGGCAAAGTGATTCAGGTATACATATACATACATATATATTTTTTCTTTTCAGATTCTTTTCCATTATATGTTATTACAAAAAATTGAATATAGTTCCCTGTGCCATACAGTAGGTCCTTGTCGTTTATCTATTTTATATACAGTAATGTATATTATCTGTTAAACCCCAACCCCTAATTTATCCCTCCCCTCCCTTTCCCCTTTGGTAACCATAGTTTGTTCTCTATGTCCATGAGCCATTTTTAAGCTTGTAAATAGAATTTGTATCATTTTTTTAGATTCCACATATAAATGATATCATATGACATTTGTCTTTCTCCGTTTGACTTACTTCACTCAGTATGATAATCTCTAGGTCTATCCATGTTGCTGCAAATGGCATTATTTCATTCTTTTTTATGCCTGAGTAATATTCTAGTGTGTGTGTGTGTGTGTGTGTGTGTGTGTGTGTACACAATATCTTCTTTATCCATTCATCTGTTGATGGACATTTGGGGTGCTTCCATATCTTGGCAATTATAAATCATGCTGCTATGAACATTGGGGTGCATGTAGCTTTCTGAATTAGTTTTTTCTGTTTGTTTTTTTCAGACATATACCCAGGAGTGGGATTGCTGGATCATATAGTAGTTCTCTTTTTAGTTTTTTGAGAAAGCTCCATACTGTCCTCCATAGTGGCCACATCAATTTACATTCTTACCAACAGTGTAGGAGGGTTCCCTTTTCTCCACATCCTCGCCAACATTTATTATTTGTGTTCTTTTTGATGACAGCAACTCTGATAGGTATGAGGGGATATCTGATTGTGGTTTTGATTTGCATTTCCCTGACAATTAGCCATGTTGCGTATCTTTTCACGTGCCTGATGGGTGTCTGCATTTCCTCTTTGGAAAAAGGTCTATTCAGTTTCTCTACCCATTTTTAAATCGGGTTGTTCATTTTTTTAACATAAGTTGTATGAGCTGTTTATATATGTTGAATATTAACCCCTTATCAGTTATATCATTTGCAAATATCTTCTCCCATTCAGTAGGTTATCTTTTTGTTTTGTTGATGGTTTCCTTTGCTGTGTGAAAGCTTGTAAGTTTAATTAGGTTCCATTCATTTATTTTTCCTTTTATTTCCTTTAGAAGACAGATCCAAAAAAATATTGCTTTGATTTATGTCAAAGAGTGCTCTGCCTATGTTTTCCTCTAGTAGTTTCATAGTATTCCATCTTACATTTAGGTCTTTAATCCATTTTGAGGTTTTTTTTGTGGCGGGGAAGGGAAGGTAATTAGGTTTATTATTTATTTATTTATTTTAACGGAGGTACTGGGGGTTGAACCCAGGACCTTGTCCATGCTAAGCATGTGCTCTTAACACCACTGAGCTACACCCACTCCCCAAGTTTATTTTTGGATATGGTGTTAGAGAATGTTCTAATTTCATTCTTTTACATGTAGTTGTCCAGTTTTCCCAGCACCACTTATTGAAGAGTCTAGTAGTAATAGTCTAGGTAATTTGTATTTCCATATAAATTAAAGAATCATCCTGTCAGTCTCTACAAAAAAAAAAGAAGAAGAAGCCTGCCAGGATTTTAATTGCCATTATGTTGAATCTGTAGGTAAATCTGGGGTGAATTGACATCTTGACAATAAAAAGTCTTTCAACCCATGAATGGGGTATTTCTTTCCATTTATTTAAGTTTCTTTAATTTCTCTCAGCAATATTTTGTAGTTTTTGGTGTACAGGTTTTGCACATATGTTGTTAAGTTATCTCTAAGTATTCTTATTTTGGGTGCTATTGTAAATGGTACCCTTAAATGTCAATTTCTGATTGTCTGTTGCTAGTGTATACAACTATTGATTTTTGCATATTAATTGTTTATCCTGCAAACTTGCTAACCTCACTTGTTCTATTGGTTTTTGTAGACATCTTAGGATTTTTTTTAAACATAGGCAATCATGTCATCTTTGAATAATGACAATTTTACTTTTTCCTTTCTAGTCTACATGCCTTTTACTCCTTTTCTGCGCCTTACCACACTAGCTAGGGCTTCTGGTGCAGTGATGAGTGAGAGTGATGAAAGCAGATATCTTCGCCTTGTTCCTGATCATAAGGGAAAGTAGTCAATCTGTTGCCATTAAATATGATAGTAGCTGTGGGTTTTTCATAGACACGCTTTATTGAGCTGAGGCGGTTTCCCTCTGTTCTTAGTTTACTGAGAGCTTTTATCACAAGTGAGTGTCGTCAAATGTTTTTCCTGTATCTATTGAGAGGCTCATATGGTTTTCTTTTTCTGTTGTCGCTGTTAGTATGATTAATTACATTGACTGATTTTCAAATGTCAAAGCAAACCAGAGCCCTATTTGTTCATGATGTGTTATCTCTTTATATATTACTGGATTTGATTTGCGCAAATTTTGGTTAGTATTTTTACATCATGTGTATTTATGAGCAATACTGGTCTGTAGTTTCCTCTTAATGTAATGTCTGGTTTTGGCATAACAATAATGCTGACCTTGTAAAATTAATTGGGAAGAGTTCTTCCCTCTTTTATTTTCTGGAAGAGTTTGTGTAGAATTGGTGTTATTTCTTCCATAAGGTTTGGTGGCATTCACCAGCGAAGTCCTATAAGCCTGGAGCTTTCTTTGTGAAAAAGTTTTTAGGTACAAAAACAGGGTTATTCAGGTTATTTATTTCTTCCTGAATGAACTTTGATTGTATGCTTCACAGAATTTTTTTCTTTCGTCTAATATATTACCACATGTTTTCCACAATATTCCCTTATTATCCTTTTAATGTTTGTAAGATCTGTAGTGATGGCCCCTCTTTCATTTTTTCCGATCAGAGTGGCTAAAGGTTTATCAGTTTCATTAATCTTTTCAAAGACCAGCTTTTGGTGTCATAGATTTACTATATTATTTTTCTGTTTTCTACTTTATTGGTTTCTGCTCTTTATCTTTGTTTTCTCACATCTACTTATTTTTTATTTAATTTGCTCTCCCTTTTCTAGTTTTTAAAAGTGGAAGCTTAAATAATTGATTTGGGGGAACACCCTTCTAGTTGCTAGATTGAGATGCTGCCCAATTCATGAATCACCTAATAAAGCCAATTTGATCTTCAAATTTACTCAGTTAAATTTTGTTTTTTAACACTAGGCAGATAGATCAATGAAACAAAATTAAAAGCCTAGAAACATGGATATGTAAATTTTTATGCATAATTTATATATATATATATATATTTATTATAAAGATGGTGTTCTAAATCAGCTGGGAAAAGATGGTTTATTTAATAAAAGATATTGGAGAAACTAGAAAGTGATCTGGAAAAAAACGGATCACCACCTCACACTTTATAGCAAAATAAATTCCAGATTAGAGGAAAGATTAGAATGTGAAAAGTGGAAGAACACAGGTACTGGAAGAAAACATGGGAGAATTTTTGTATCTCTCTGTGGACAAGCCTTCCTCAGTATAGCGAAACAAACACAAATAAACAGGTAAAACAAGAAGCTGTAAAAGAAAGTACTACTAAATTCCAACTGTTTTCCCCCAGCTTTATTGGAGTATGATCGGAATTTGAAATTGTATATATTTGAGGCATACAAAGTGATGTTTCGGTATACGCATACTTTGTGAAATGAGAAATGATTACCACAATCGAGCCAATTAACACATCCATCACCCCTTCTAGTTGCTTTTTGTTTTGGCGGTGGCGGGGAGAACCCTTGAGGTGTATGCCGAGCAGAGTTCGCCGTGCTCTGTATTAGGCTCCAGAACTTATTCAGCTCGTAAATGAACATTTGTGCTCTTTGCCCTGCGCCTCTTCGTTTCTCTCCACCCCAACCTTTACTAATCACCATTCCTCTGCTGCTACATGTTCCACTTTTTCAGATTCTGCCTATAAGTGAGATCATGTGGTATTTGTCTTTGTCTGGATTATTTCACTGAAATTCACTAAATTCAACTATTAAAAACATTCTTTTCATTCCTGCATGGAAAAAAGTCGTAAGGAAAATAACAAACTGCAAAAAATAATTGATCTGGGAACTTTCTCCTTTTCTGATATAAGCAGTTAATGTTATACATTTTCTTCTAATCACTTGTTTAGTCGAATTCCTAATTTATGATATTTTATGTCTTTAGTTTTATTCAAATAAACATATTTTCTAATTTAATTTGTAATTTCTCCTTTGGTCCATGGGTTACTTAGAAGTGTATAGGTTTTCATTTCCAAACAGTTGGAAATTTCCTAGATATAGTTTTGTTATTGGTTTCTAATTCAATATCATTGTGATCAGATATCCTGCTTTGTATGATTTCTATCCTTTGTAATTTATTGAGACTTGTTCTACTGCCCAGAATGTTGGGTGTCGGATTGCATAAATATCAATTAAGTTGCTTTGGTTGATAGTGTTGTTCAAATCTTCTATATTCTTTTTTTTTAAAGGAGGTCCTGGGGATTGAACCCAGTACCTTGTGCCTGCTAGGCATGCATTCTACCACTGAGCTATACACTCCCCCTAAATATTCTATATTCTTAATGATTTTTTTCCTATTTAGTTTATCAATTCCTCAGAAAGGGATGTAAAAGTCTCCAACTAGGCTTACAGATTTGTCTATTTCTAGAACCCATTGGTGCTGTCAATTTTTGTTTCATATATTTGGGGGATTTGTTATTTGGTGCTTGCATATTTTAAATGATTATGTCTCTTAGTTATTTGTCCCTTCCATTATAAAATAGTCCTCTTTATCTCAGGTATAATCTTTGTCTTGAATTTGACTCTATCTGATATTAATATAGCTATACCAGCTTTTTTATGCTCAGTGTTTGTGTGGTATATCTTTTCCCATCCTTTTACTTTCAACTTTTCTGTGTCTTTATGCTTAAAGGATGCTTCTTGTAAATAACATATAGCTATTTTATCCAGCCTGACAGGCTCTGCCTTTTAACTGATGTGTGTGGCAGATTGTGTTTTTCAAAGGTAGCCCCAACAATGCCTCCTATCCCACATGGTCTCCTGGAGCCTTGCCATTTTCCCATCAGGAGGTGGAATTTAACCCTCCCTGCTATAATCTGGCCAGGCTTGTGACTTGCTTGTAATCAACATGATATGATAAAAAGTGAATGCCGCTTGACTTCCGAGGCAAGGTCAGAAAAGGAAGTGTGGCTTCTACCTTGTTAGCAGGGATGCTCACACTTCCAGCCTTTGGCTACCACCTAATCAGTCCAGGTTCCCTGCAGCTGCCATGCTATTAAGAAGCCCAAATTAGCCCTTATGGAGGGACCACATGGAAAGGCTCCAAGATGACATGAACAGAGAGAGATGCTCAACCAGCTCTAAGTTGCTCCAGCCACTGTCTGATGGCAACTGCATAAAAGACCTTCAGCCAGAACTGCCCAGTTTACCCTCTCCCAAATTCTTTTTTATTTAATTGTAGAGTTGTGGTATACATATATGAAAAATAGTGATATATATATATATATACACACACACACATATATATGTCTCAAACCATTTTAAGTGTACAATTCAGTGGCATTAATTACATTCACAAGGTTGTGCAGCCATCAGCCATCACCACTACCTGTCTCCTGTTTCCAAATCTTTTTAAAATCACCATAAATAGAAGCTCTGTACCCCTTAAGCAATAACTCTCCACTCTCCCCTCTCCTCATCCTCTGGTAACCTCTAGTCTACTTTCTGTCTCTATGGATAGGTATTTGATATAAATGGAAACATACAATATTTGTCCTTCAGTGTTTGGCTTCTTTCACTCAGCATACTGTTTTCAAGGTTCATCCATGTTGTAGCATGTATCCAAACTTCATTCCTTTCTATGATTGAATAATATATTACTCATTCACCTGTTGATAGACATTTGGGTTGTTTCCACCTTTTGGCGATTGTGAATTATGCTGCAGTGAACACTGACATTACAAATATCTGTCTGAGTCTCTGTTTTCAATTCTTTTGAGGATACACCTAGGAATGGAATTGCTGGATCGTATGGTCATTCTATGTTTAGCTTTTTGAAGAATGTCTTTCCCATATACTTGACTCTCAGAAACCATGAGCAGTAAGAAAATGATTACAATTGTTTAAAAAGACTAAGTTTTGGAGCAATTTGTTATGCGGCAACAGTAACTGGAATAGAGTTTTAGTCCATTTATATTTAATATAATTATTGATATCTTTGGGTCTAAGTATATCATCTCAATGTTTGATTTCTATTTATTTCACCCATTTTTCTTCTTGTTCTTTTTTTCTGCCCTTTTGGGAGTGGACAAATTGAATTTTTTTCAGTATTTCATCTTGTTTATTGACTTTTTAGTTATAAATCTTTTGGTGTTATTTTTAAAATTGTTGCTCTAGAGATTACAATTTGTTTCTTTAATTTAGCACATTCTACCTTTGGAAAAAAATATTCTACTACTTTATGAACAGTGTAAGAATGTCACAACAGTATTCCAATTGCTACAGTCCCAACCTTTATGTTCTGGTTGTCATATACTTTATTTTTATGCACAATATACAAAAAGATAACTCCACAGTACATTGTTATTATTTTTACTTTGAAGAGTAAATAGTCAGATTTCTGGTCAAGACGGCAGAGTGATAAGACCATGAACTCGCCTTTCCTCATGACTACAATGAAACCACAACTGAATGCTAAACAACCATCGAAAAAAGATTGGAACCTAGCAAAAAAGATCTTCTTCAACTGGAAACATAAAGAGGAAACCACAGCAGGACGGTAAGAGGGATGTAATGCTAATATAATTGGGCCCCATACCCCCAGGGTGGGTGACCCACAAGCTGAAGAATAGTTAAGTTGCAGAGGCCCTCCCACAGGAGTGAGAGCTCTAAGCCTCACGTCAGGATCCCCAGCTTGGGCCCTGGCACTGGGAGGAGAAGGAGACCCCAGGACATCTGGTTTTGAAGGCCAGTGGGGCTTGGTTCAGGGAGCCCCAAGGGACTAGGAGAAACGGAGACGTCATTTGCTTGGGACGCATACGCAGAAACTCGCATCCGCCAGGTCCAAGGGCAGAGGCAGTGATTTCATAGGAACCTGGGCCAGACCTGCCTGCTGGATTTGGAGGATCTCCTGGGGACATGGGGGACGGCTGCAGCTCACTCAGGGGACATAAAAGCTGGTGGTGGACATTCCAGGAGTGTTCATCTACATGAGCTTTCCTGGATGCTGACATCTTGATTGGATCATTAGCACCAAGACTGAGCCCCACTCAACAGCCTGTAGGGAAGCCTCAGGCCAAACAACATACAGGGTGGGAGCACAGCCCCACCCATCAGCAGACTTCCTGAGCCACAGAGGCCTCTAGACACAGCCCTGCCCACCAGAGGTCCAGGACCAAGCCTCACCCAGCAGTGGGCAGGCACTGGCTCCTCCTGCCAGGAAACCTGCATAAGCCTCTAGTCCAGCCTCATCCACCAGGGGCAGATACTAGAAATAAGAAAACAACAATCCCAGAGCCTGTGGAAGGAGTCCACAAACACATAGAGAGACAGAAGATATGAAGCGGCAGAGGAATATCTCCCAGGCCGAGGCGCAAGAAAAAAATCCCAGAGGAAGAAATAAGTGATGAGGAGATAGGCAATCCATCTGAGAAAGAGTTTAAAGTAATGATGGCCAAGATGTTCAGGGAACTCAAGAGGAGTATAGATGCACAGAGTGAAGTTTTTAGCAAAGAGGTGGAAAATATACAGAATACCCAAACAGAGTTCAAGAATAAAATCACTGAAATGAATAACACACTAGAAGGAACCCAGAATAGACTAAACGAGGCAGAAGAACAGATCAGTGAGCTAGAAGACAGATTCGTGGAAATCACTGCTGCAGAACAGAAAACAGAAAAAAGAATAAAAATGAATGAGGATAATTTAAGAGAACTCTGGGACGACGTGAAGTGCTCTAATAATCGCATTATAGGGTCCGAGAAAGAGAAGAGAGAGAGAAAGGACCTGAGAAAATCTTTGGAGAGATAATAACAGAAAACTTCCCCACCTTGGGAAAGGAAACAGTCACCCAAGTCCTGGAAGCGCAGAGAGTACCACACAGAATCAACCCAAAGAGGAACACACCAAGGCACATAGTCATCAAACTGACAACAATTAAGGATAAGGAGAAAATATTAAAACTAGCAAGAGAAAAGCAATGAATAACATACAAGGAACTCCCATAAGGTTATCAGCCGATTTTTCAGCAGAAACTCTACAGGCCAGAGGGGAGTGACGCGATATATTTAAAGTGATGCAAGGGGGAAACTTACAACCAAGAACACTCTGTCCAGCAAGGCTCTCATTCAGCCTTGATGGAGAACTCAAAAGCTTCACAGATAAACAAAAGCTAAAAGATTTCAGCACCACCAAACCAGCTTTACAACAAATGTTAAAGGACCGTCTCTAGTCATCAAACCATAAGAAAAGAGAACAAAAAGAAGAAAGGGGGAAAATAGAGACCTACAAAAGATTGCTTTGGCTGTTTGGGGTCTTTTGTGGTTCCTTATAAATTTTGGAATTGTCTGTTCTAGTTCTGTGAGGAATGTTGCGAGTATTTTGCTGGGGGTTGCTTGGATCTGTGGATTGCTTTGGGTACTGTGGCCATTTTGATGGTGCTGATTCTTCCAATCCAAGAGCACAAGAAATCTTTCCATTTCTTTGTGTCATTTTGGTTTTCAGAGTATAGGTAACCTCCTTGGTTAAGTTTATTTCTAGGTATTTTGTTGTTTTTGATGTAATGGAAATGTCTCTGACAGTTATAAGGTTCTGGTTTTTGAAGTGAAAAAAAAACGTGAATAAAGGGCCACAAATGGCAAAATATCCTTCTTTTTTATGGGTGAGTTGTATTCCATTCCATATATATACATACATATATACATATGTATATGTATGTATGTATATATGCACACACTGCATCTTCATTATCTATACTATTGATGTGCACTTAGGATGCTTCCATATCTCGGCAATTATAAATAATGTTGCTGTTAATAGCAGGGTGTATGTATCTTTTTGAATTAATTCTTGTTTTGTGGTTGGCATTATTCCTTTGATAACTATGTAAGTTTAAAAAGCTAAAGCTCTAAACGTTCTCAGAAACAATGAACAGTACATATATGTAAAATAAAAATATATGTTCAGTGAAAAATAAAAAAGAAATGGGCTATCAAGCCATGAAAGACATGGAAGAAATTTAAAAGACATATTACTAAATGCAAGAAGCCAGTCTGAAAAGGCTACAAACTGTACGATTCCAACCAAATGACATTCTGGAAAAGGCACAGCTACAGAAACAATAAATGATCATGGTTTCCAGGGGTTTGGGGAGAGGGAGGGAGGGAGGGATGAACAGATGGAGCACAAGGGATTTTATGGGCAGTGAAATTATTCTGTATGATACTACAGTGGTGGCTACATGTCATTATGCATTTGTCAAAACCCATCAAGATACAACATCAAGGGTGAACCCTAATGTAAACTATGGACTTTGGTTGATAATAATGTGTCCATCATGTTGGTTTGTCGATTGTACCAAATATGCCACACTGATGAGGGATGTTGAGGGTAGGGGAGTATATATGTGTGGGTGGGGATGGCTATGTGCTAACTCTGTATTTTCTGCTCAATTCTGTTGTGAACCTGAAACTGCTCTAAAAGAATAAAGTCTATTTAAAAAAAAGAGTAAATAGTCGTATATTTTCTCTTTCTGGTGTTTTTCATTTCTTTCTTCAGTCTGGTATAATTTATCTTCCATCTAAATAATTTATTTTAGCATTTCTTTTATTGCAAGTCTGCTGGAGATGAATTTGTTATTTATTCTCAGCTGGGGATGTAACCTTATTTTGCCTTAATTTTTGTAGGATATTTTCACTGGATATAGAATTCCAGATTGAAAATTTTTAGTTTTCTTTCAGCATTTGAAGATGTTGTTGGTTTTCTTTTTAGATTAGGAATCTGCTGTCACTCTTACTGTTGCCTTGTAGGTAGCATGTCTTTTTCTCTCTGACTGCTTTCAAAGTTTTTTTTTTTTAATTTTGCTTTTCAGCAGTTTGACTACGAAGTGCCTAGGGGATGTCGGAATTATGATAACTATATCATTATTTTAAAGTCTCTATCTGATAAATCCAGCACCTGGGCCATCTATGAGTCTGGTTTTATTGATTCTTTCCTCTTGAGAATGGATCATAGTTCCTTGCTTTT
Source organism: Camelus dromedarius (assembly GCF_036321535.1). Taxonomy (NCBI): domain Eukaryota; kingdom Metazoa; phylum Chordata; class Mammalia; order Artiodactyla; family Camelidae; genus Camelus; species Camelus dromedarius. Next base: position 1,483,142 of record NC_087472.1, read on the forward strand.
CCATATGTATCTTATTTTTTTATATTGAATGCCAGACATTGTATATAACGGAACAGTAGGGAGTATAATAAATAACATTTATGCCCCCAAAAGGCATGCCTTTCCTTCTGTTAGGCTGTGTGTGTGTGTGTGTGTGTGTGTGGTATTGGAGGGTAGTTTTGAGTCAATCTGGTCTGGGATTTCTGGTTGCTTTAGATAGATTCGGTTCCCCGAAGACTCCAAAGTCTTTCAAGACAGGATCAAAACCTTCTCTTTAGCAGGATTGTGAGCTGAAACTTCAGTAGATCCATGAATACGTGCCTTAGGAGTATCTCTTTCAGGTCTTCTGCCTCAACCACCACCACAGCAAGCTCCTCCTCCCCCTGCCTTATGACGTCAGCAGCCCCTGTGTCCCTGCAGCCTGGGGATGGTCTCTCTTAGCGCTTCTGCTCGCCTCTGGCCACCACCCACCACTGGAAGGTCTGCAGTGTGATTTCTCTCAGCCCACCTGCCCTGCCTCCAGACTTTTCTTGCTGAAAACCTATGGAAAGGAGTTGGTGGGTAAATGCAAACTCTCTTTCTGTCTGAGGCCCCTAGGGATTCAAACTGTCATGTGGTCCCATACTTGTCCTTTAAAAAATTCATTGCAAGTTGTTGTTGTTGCAAGTTCAGCTCCCTGATAGGCTGCAAAGAAAAAAAACCCCTACGGTTTTGTAAGGATGTCGTATTGCATTTTTTGGTATCCTAAGCAGAAGCAAAATATCTGTCTACTGACTTTTGAATTTATTTCTTTATTTTTGATCTTTCTGGGGGGAGGTAATTAGGTTTGTTTGTTTGTTTGTTTATTTAATGGCGGTACCAGGGATTGAACCCTGGATCTCATGCATGCTTAGCATGTGCTCAACCACTGAGCTATATCCTTCCTCACCAACTTTTGAATTTATGCTACCACAGAAAGTTCTTGTTTGTTCTCTGAATGTTCTTTTTTACGGCACCTGGTTCTTCTCTCATGGATGTTCATTCTATGATCTCCCTGAGGATGTTAAGGAGTTTTTAAGAAAATATTTCTTATCCTTCACAATCCTGTTTCCCACCAATTGTTTTCCTCTTCATTTTGATCTTTCTCTTTTATGTTTTCCTGTTAGAGGCTTCCTCGGGTGCCGAGGGAGTCTGGTTGTCATCTCATATTTAAGAATGAGATAATACAGAGCTTATTGGAAGGGATGGGCTTGCCAAGTAAGGGCTTCATTGTAGGTGGAAGCACCTGGGCTGTTTTCATGGGGAATCCCAGTGTGACCCTCTTTGGTCCCTTCCTATTAGAATGGTCTAACAGCCCAGAGGAAGATCTTTAGTCTAACTGGGGCTGGCTGGACAGCATGGGGCAAGAGGGCCCAGATGACTCCATGTTCAGTGAGCAAATATTCATTCAGGCTCCCCGTTTTCTGTGTGGTGCCCCCTAGGCTGTTTCTGGTGTTTTCCAATTGGGACACTCTTGGTTTCATCATCTCCAAAGAATGAACTTCCTCTTCTGCTGGGATGGAGGATGGCATCCAACTGCCTCTTACACACTTTCAACTACCCACCCCCGCCCCCCCTTTCCACTGATTTCTAAGTGTTGTATGAGCTCTGCCCTGTGAATTCAGCTGGTGCTCAGTTGTCCGCACCACCCTGGCTTCTTGGATCCACTACAGTGGTTACTTCTCTGCTACCACAATCTTGGTGCTGTTGTCTCATATCCTAGTGATGTTGTCCTTGGGAATTTTGCTGTTAAAAAGTAATTTATTGTCATTATAGGGGGGTTTCAGTGGGGAGAGAAAGTAAATGCATGTGTTTAATCTGTCCTCTTTGTTTCCAAGTCAACAGTATGAGGGAAAAGTCTGGAAGAGCAACTGAATGGAAAGAGAGAGAGAGGCTGGCTAGGGGCAAATGGCAGGATAGTTTGGAGCCCATGAATCCCTAGTGACACTTGTCTACACACTGATGTGGTTTTTGCCAGCAGCACTTTCTGCAGCTTGTGGAAGGGGGAGCAAAGTCAACGGACAATTCTGTTCAAAGTTTGGGGATTTATGGGAAAAACAAGAGAATAAGTGACTTAAGTGTGGTTAGACAGGACAGGCCAAGCAAGGTGCTGACAAAGACACAGCTCCCTGCTGTGGAGCACCTCCGGCCAGTGATTGACACATAGATGGTGTCTTAGTCATAACAAATGGAAACAAATAGAGACTGAAGGGCTTAAACAACAGACATTTATTTTCTCAGTGGTTGGGAGGCAGGAGGTCCCAGATTAAGTTCTGGCAGGGTCAGTTTATGGTAAAGGCTCTTCTCAGCTTGTAGGTTGTCTTGGGGCGGGGGCAGGCCGGTGGGGGCTGGTGTCTCTTTACATAAGGACACTAATCCTATCAGACCAGGGACCCACCCTTATGACCTCTTTCAACCTTAATTACTTCCTTAGAGGCCCCATCTCTAAATACAGTGACATAGGGGTTGAGGTTTCAACAGATGAATTTTTTTGAAGGGGACAGAAAATTCAGTCCATAGCGGATGGCCTAACTATGTGTCAGATAGCCTGCTCCAGCCTCAGCTTCAGCTGCTTGGACCAGGAGCAAGCACTGGCCAAGAGCAGCTTGTCTACATAGACCGGTCAGTTGCCTATCAGGTTACCCAGCATGAAGGCTCTTCCCAAACCTACTTAAAAATATGGTTCAGATTCCCCAAAGCTCAGGTATGTGATTCTGCCTGGGTTCCCATCTGTGTGTCTGAGATCACCGTTGTAATGGTCAATTTTATGTGTCAGTAAACTTGATCAGGCCATGAGATGCCCAGACATTTGGTCAAACATCACTCTGGGTGTGTCTGTGAGGATGTTTCTGGATGAGATTATTCTTTGAATAAGTAGACTGAGTGGAGAGACTGTCTTCCCTAATGTGGGCAGGTCTCATCCAATCAATCGAAGATCTGGGACATGGCTGTTTTCCTGTTCTCGGGCTGGAATTTACACCATCAACTGTCCCTGGTCTCCAGCTTGCCAAGTGTGAGAGGGGGTTCAAGAAATTGAGAGGTTGAGATGTTGTGTGGGTGAGGGGAAGGTTGGGAGCCATTGGTTAATAAGGCAGAGTGATACCACAAGAAGGTACAGAGGGTGGCCAGGTCCAAGGAGAAGAACCTCAAAGGAGCCTCTCCACATGGCCGCTGAGCACCCTCACAACATGGAGGCTGACTTCTTCAAGACAGAGCAGCCCAGGAAAGAACAGGGAGGAAGAACACATATCTTTTACGACCTGCTCCCCCAAATTGCTTGCTATTATGTCTGCTTCACTCTACTCATTAGAAAAGAGTCACCAAGTCCAACCCACACTCAAGAGGTGGCACCTCTTGAAGGGAAGAAATGCAAATACTTTGTGGCTAAAGGTTGAAATCACCAGAGCAGAGCCATTGATTAACTTGAGACTTTGTTAAGAAGGCAAATTTTAAAGGTAGCTGCTGAAAAACTCGTGCAGAGCTTCTAAATGAATCAAGGGGAGAATGAAGCAAGAAAACAGACTCAGTCCGTCGAAAAGGTGACCGAGAGCCGAGGGAACGGCTGGGAGGGCTGCTGGTGCTCAGCTATCACGCCCACCTCCTTTTCATGTGCCTCGGTCTTTACTGCCCACGTGGGGCGTTTCCCAGACAGTGCGCAGCCAGGCTCTGGAAAGCAAATTAGGTTTTGCCAATTGGGTGCACTCACACAAGAGTTGGAAAGCTGTGTGGAGTTGCTTTGCTCCTAGATACCAAGGCCAAGGAGGCGTGGGGCTTTGGCAGTGGCCCCTGGTTCATGACAATGGCAGTGTCATCTTGAACTCATCAGGTATGCTGGTGGCTGCCTGTTACCCCACCTTGTTGATGGTGGCAGAGGTGGTAGCTCCTCTGGGGAGTCAGTTTGGTGGTGGCGTCCTGTGGACCCCACCCAGAACATACCCCTCCTGCCCCTCCAGTGGGGGTACTCACTTCCAATTCCCTGTGCAAAATCCCTTTCTGTGTAAGATGGCTGGAGTGACTTCTGCTTCCCGCCCCTTCACTGATAGAAAGTGAGAGTGGAGGGAGAGAAATCTGGAAAGCAGGGCAAATAGAAAGAACTTAACAAGCAGACAAGAATAAGTACACACACACACACACACACACACACACACACACACACACGTGCAACAACAACATGGATGAATCTCAGAAACTCTGCTGAGCTAAAGAAACCAGCCAAGAGTACACATTGTATGATTCCATCTGTAATGCACTCTAGCAAAGACAGAAAGCAGACCAGTGGGGTCCAGAGGCCCGGGCTGGGGCTGGAGGGAGGGGCTGACTGCCCTGGGGCACACAGGGATTTGGGGATGTGATGGAAATGTTTGAAATCTGGATTTTGGTGATGCTTACATGACATTTCTCAAAACTCATTGAACTGTGCCCCTGAAAAGGGCAGATTTTACTGTATGTAAATCATACTTCAGTAAAGCTGATTTTTTTAAAAGACGAGGAGGATTAGACCAGAGCAAACTAAACCAAAATCCAGCAGTCTGCTGTTTCAAGAGACACGAAAACACCGAAAGATGGAAGGGGGAAGAACAGAGAAAGAGGAGTCAGGCTCAGGAGTCCACCCTGCTGGCACTTTCTTCCCACTTCACTGGCTTCTGCGACTCCAGTCCCCTCATCTCAAGGCCGTTCCTCTTGCGGGGGTTCTGGCCACACTCTGGGGGGCTGTCCTTGTCCAGCTAGCTGACTGTGCCCACGAGAGGGAAAATGAAGCAGGGGGCCGTGAGGAGCCCTGGCCATTGAAGGGGGTATGAGTGGGGGACAAGACCCAGATGTCTGTCTGTCCAGTGCCTCCCCACCTCCACAGCAAGCATGTGGCTGTGGAGAGAAGGCTCACCTCTTATTGGTGGCCAACCCCTCCTACTTCCCTGGGACTTGCCTGCCCTCAGTCCTCTCTTGTTCCCACTGTCACTCTCACTGGTCCCTCCCGTTTGGCACGCGGCAGTCACACAGAAGCAAGTTCAAATCCCAGGTCTGCCATTCACCTGCTGAGTAAGTCACTTGACCTGTTCGAACCTTAGGGTCGTCACCTGTGAAATGGGGGCAATAATGGTGCCTACTTCACAGTGATGGGCTGAGGAGCAGTTGAGGGAAGGCAGACGGAGTGCTCAGCAGGTACAGAGCCTCCTGGCTGCTGGGGTGCCTCTTGGAACCTCGGGCTCCTCCCTTGGTGAGTGAGGACACCAGACCCATCCTCACAGGGTTATGTGGACACAGTGAGCTAATGAAGACAGAGACTCTTCCCAGACTCTTTGGCCTTCAGTTTCCTCACCTGTAACGTGGGCTAACGGGTGACCTCCCTGACTGATGTGCAAGAGAAACGTGCTAATATCTGAAATGTGCTTGGGACAGTGGCAAGCCCCTGGTAGTGCTTGCTAAATGGGACTTCGTGTAATACTAGTGACGAATACCAGCGGTGAATACCTGTGATGAAAACACATAGAGACTGAGCCCATCGTCGCGCATGCAGCAGGAGCATAGGAAAAGGGTCTCTCCCCTCCTTACTGCGTTCTTGTATTCCAGGCACAGCGACCAGCATCAAGCCCTACACTCCGAAGGACTTGTGGAAGTTGAGGCTGAAGGAAGAGGCTGGGAACTTACCGGAGAGGGTGCTGAGTGGAGGCAGAGGCAGTTGGCGAGCAGAGAGACCAGGCCTATCGGAGGTCAGATCAGAGCAGGCAGGAAGCCAACTGCAGCGCAGGGCCTGATGGAAAACACCCCCTCTTGGGTACAGGTCCCACCCTGCATGCCCAGCAATGTTCCCCCCCCACCCCCAACCTCCTCCAGCTTCCCACAGGGGCTGGACCATTGGCACAAGCGCCCGCCAGCACTCCTACTCTGGGTCTATCGGAACCAAAGGGTGGGCTAGTGGCAGCCCTGGGGAGCCCCTCCGCCTCCAGCTCCCTTGACTTCTCCCTCTCTCCAGCCCTCCTCTTTCACTCAGGCACCTGGTTTTGTCCAGGCTCCTTCTAAAGACACCTCAAAACCCTGCATTCAGACCTTCTCTGAGGGCAGGTGGGGCCACTCCAAGCCTCCCCTTCCAGGGGGAACAGAAGCTGGCAGGGAGGTGGTCGGGTGGTCTGCCAGAGACCCTCCCACCTGGGCCCCCTGCAAGGCTTGGAGAGTCTCGGGAGGCTAAGCTGAGGGCCCCAGTATGCTTCACTGGGCAACAGGCATGCCCATAAAAATACCGTGGCCACCAGGGCTGCAATCTGCCATCTGGGCCCTAGGCCTTCCTTGCCCTGCGGCCGGCTCGGCTCACTCCGGAATTCCTGTGCCCTCCGCTTCGCCTCGGAGGTCACAGCTGCGAGCCTGTGCGGGTGGGGGGCGGGTTGGGGGGGGGCTAGGGAGGAGAGCCTTTCTCAGGCGTCCAGGGCAGGGCTTCAGGGAGAGTGAGGCCGCCAGGAAAGGTCGAGATAGGGTCAATCCCCACGACAAAGAAATAAGACTCCAGGAAAACGGGCAGGCAGTCGGAGGAAGATCCAGGGATGGGGAACGGCGGCTCCAGGGGCGTCCTCTCAACAGCTCCTCGCCCTCCGGCTCTGCGCTGCGCAGGGGCCCGCGCTCCTAGGCGCCTCCCTAGCGGGATGAGATGGAGGCCCGCGCGCCCCTCCCCGACCACGCGCCTAGGATGGGAGGGGGGTTCCGGGGAGATCCCGGGGACTCGAGAATCCTGCCGTGTGGGGGGGGCGTCCAAGCACCCCACGACCACCTTGAGTGTGGGGGCCTGTCGCTCGCCAGCGCCCTCGAGGGCCGGGTGGAGGCTGGGGATGTTTCCCCATCCGACTCCTCTCCACGGCCCAGCAAGGCGCCTCGGGAGCACCCCTGCCTCGCGACTCCTGCCCGGAGCCTCCACTGCGGCGCGGGTGCCCCGATGCCGAGCACTGCCGGGTCAGGGACTCCAAGAGGGGTCTGGTGGGACCTGGCGGCCGGGGTCCCACTGAGCTCCCGGAGTGGGTCACTGTGGGTTCCCAGTTGCGCCGGGCTCAGCAGTCTGGCTCCGCCGGGACAAGGGGCGCGGCGGGGCGGGGCGGGAGGCCAGGGAGGTGATCTCACTCCCTCTCCCCCGCCTCCCTTGCGCTCCCCTCCCCCTCCCCTGCGCGCACGCCCGCCCCGCCCCGCCCCCGCCCTGCCGCCGCGGCCGCCGCAGCATCAGCATCGCAGACGCTCTCGGGCGGCGGGTCCGAGGCCGGCGTGTGCGGAGGCTGGGCGGGCAGCCCGAACGGCAGCCGCAGCGCAGGTAAGGCGGGCAGGCCTGCCCTCGCGCCCGGGCCGCGGCTGCAACGCCCCGAGCCTCCCGTCCCAGCCCTGCCCCGGGGACGAGACCGGACCGGGGACGAGACCGGAGAGCCCCACCCGGACCAGCCCGCGGCCACCGGCGGAGCGGCCAGAGCCCCACCCAGGCCGGGCACCGGGCTCTGAGCCCCGCGGACTGCAGCGGGGCAGGGAAAGGAGCCCGGGGGCCGAAGCCCGACAGGTGAAGAATACCTGGGCGGCGCCCAAAATGCCGACCCAGGGAGGGACTCTCCGGGGGGAGTCAGGCAGGGACTATGCGGGCATGTCCCTCCAGGGGTGTGCGTGTATAAGAAAGGGAGCGCGGTGGGGCCAAGTGACCCCCGCCTCCCCATCGGCCGCCGTGGGGTGTGGCCCTGGGCGTGGCTGCCCACCTTTCTCAATCCAGGGCCCTGTTTGGCTGAAAATCCAGCCGCCAGCGGGGTTGGGGGGGAGGTTGGACTAGGCGGCCCCTGCCATGGGAGGGGAGGGGAGAGAACAGGGCTGGGTGCTGCTTGGGCCCTCCGCCCCAAGGTGGGAAGAGGGGCTTTGTTCTCTTCTTTCTAAACCCCAGCTTGGACTCCCCCGTGCTCCCCTTCCAGCCTGGGCCAGGACCAGGGTCTCTCTCCCTGGAGGCGTAGGGTGCGCCTGCAGCCTCAGTTTCTGCAGGCTCTGGTGGCCAAGAAAGTGTGCACTGAGTGAGGTTGGCCTGGAAACCCACCAGTGTGCGGCTGTGCACATGGGTGTAGACTGTGGGTCTGTCAGGTAGGGGGAGGGAGGGGAGCCTCGCTGGCTGGGGGCCCTGGCCCTGCGCACTGCAGGTCTTCTGCTCGCGAGTCTTCCTGCCTCTGTTCCCTTGTGGGAGAGTCTGCAATTCCTATACCCCTCTTCCTACGGCAAATTTTTGGGGACTCTTGGTTGGCAGGGTTTGCAAAGAGCACCTGGTAAAACCCGCTGCCCCCTACACGATATCTGGCGCCCTGCCCATCACAGCCAGTCTCAGGGAGGCAAGCCCAGGGCCATCTGCCCCCCTCCCAAGAAGTGGGGGGCTTGATAACCCCTCCAAGTAGGTGCCCTGCTTCCAGTTAACTCCACCCACAGGGCAGGGGCTGCTGACTCACGTGGCCCTGCTGATGAATAAGCCCTTCAGCCTTTCTTCCCAAGAACTACAGCTGGTGAGCCCCGTCTTTCTTCTCCCCTATGAAGTGGCTGGGGCTGAGGGCGGCCGGGGGCCTCTTGCCTCTGATCGGCTCCTTGTTGCCGGTGGTAGTGCTTCACCTGGCCTGGCCTCTCACCTGGCACAGAGCCCGTGCAGCGCCCACATGTGCACCCATGAGCTCCCTCGCCTTGGAGGGACTCTCGGCTAATCTATGGCCACAAGGCAAGTTCATGTCAGTGCTGAGGCTGGAACCCCCCTCCCAGGTTGCTCGCCATTTCTCTTCGCTGCATCCTTGTCTCTCTCTCTCTCCATACTTATTTATGTCTTGGTGTATGCGATCCCCAAAGTGATACGTCTTATTGTGGTATGCTTGAAATATACAGAAAAGAACAAAAGAAATTAAGGATCCTTGGTGATCTGATCACCGAGGGAGAAACCCGCTCAGCACACCCCAGCCTCAGTCTCCCTGGTTTGCTACAATCTGCTCCCAAGAGGCTCCTCCCCCAATGCTCATTGTCCAGCCCTCTGCAAAGCACCAAGCCTTAGGCTCAGCACAGTAACGAGCTCCTCCCAGTACAGGAGCTAAGTGGCTCATGGGGTGGGCAGTCATTCGCTGGGCAGCTGCTCACTGCCAGGTGCCTGCTTGGGCCAGGTTTGGGGTTACCCATGGAAAAGCCGGTAACAAACCAGATCAACACTGTCTTTGTCTTCAGGGGGTGTGGATTGGTTTTCTTTTCCTCCTTTGTGACAATCTGCAGGGAAAAGGGAGGCAGGGATGGAGGAAGGGCCTTGTCTGAGGCCTACTCCAGTGAGCAGAGCTGCCTGGGTTGTGCCCCTGTCAGCCTCTTCCCGTGCTGGGGTGGGTGCCTTCTGTGGCGCGCACTTGAGCATGGCCAGCTGGGCAGGGTGGAGGAGGCCGCCTGTGATGTGGGACCGCTTTGGGTCTCAGCCCTCTTGGCTATCATGGGAGGGTGCAGACTTCGTCATCTTCAAGGTCCCTTTCAAGGCAAATGGTCCCTGGTGCCACTCTAAATGGCTGCAGCTGGACAGAACGTCTCCTGGGGCTCTCTTCTGGGCAGTGGGGCACATGGCCTGGCCATGCTGGACCCGCTTCCAGGAAAGCCAGGGCGAGGGTGTGATGGAAGCTTCCCGAACCCCTTCTTGGGCAAAAGGTTGAAACAGCTCTAGAGTGAGGAGGGGGGCTTGTTCCTGGGGGTGCCCTGGGCGTAGGAGAGTGAAGTAGAGGTGGAGGCCCTGTGCAGAGGTCGGCCCAGACGGGTATCGCAGCCCACCACCCTGCTTCACCAGGCCCCTTTCTGTGGGTGCAAGTGGCGACCCAGAGCACAGTCCCAGGGCCCTGCCCCACCCTGTGATTCAGACAATAGGGGAGGCCAGGTATCTGAGTCCCCTGTCTAGGGTCCCAAGTGGGCTGCTGTCTCTGCCCTGCCCCCTCCTCCCATAATTGGGAAGGCTGGGTTGAGGTTCCTGGGTGGGCCCTACGCCCCCTTTCTCCCTCCTGCTTGCTTTGACCTGGCCCATCCTGGATGTCCCCTATCTCCTGCTTCCCCTGCCCTCCCCTTGCTCTCTTTACACCCCCACCCCCAGCCCGCACAGCGTCTGCTCTGTTGGAGTTTCGCTGTGGAGGGTTCACCACTCCCCTCCTCTCCTTCTCCTGTCCCTGCCTGCCCCACCCCTCCCCAGGTGCCCTTGTCTCCATCTCTCCACTTCCCCTTTTGTCTAACTTATTTCTCTGCACCTCTCCCCTGCCCCGCTTTCTATGGTCCAAGCTTGGCCCTGAGCTCTGAGCTCTGAGCCTCAGCACCAGGGTGCCCTGCTGCCCCATGTGTGCACGGCCACCCAGCTCTGTGCCTTTGGGTTGGGCCCAGACCTCCCTCTGGGGCCTCGTCGACCTGGAGGGTGGACAGGGGCGCCTGGTGGCCACCAACCAGGGGACGGGGGACGGGGGCCGTCAGCAAGGCCAGCCCACCTTCTCCCCAGATATCAGCAGTATCTTTGCAGCTTCCTAAAGGCTGTGATCCGAGAGGAGGGAGAGGAGGAGCGGGGGGAGGGTGCGGAGCTCCTCTGTGGGGGGGTAGGGGGGGTCTGGGCCGCTGGTCTCCCCAGAAGCTTTTCTTTGTCCAGTGCCCCCCATCCAAGCCCTCAGGAGTTACCTACGCCCTCTGTGTTCTCCTGGATCATGAAGCTGTGGAGGGAGGACCTGGCTACTGTCCTGCCACTGGGCAACTCAGGCCAGTCTCTGGCCCTAAACCCAGAGGGATGGCTGGGACGCCTTGGATTGGGTGGAGCAGGAGGGCAGTGTTGGCCTGGGCTTTGTATACTCGGCCGAGGGGGCCTTCTGAGCCTGTCCATCTTCATGTCAGTCTGATGATGCAGTTTGGAGGGAGGCGATGAGTCCGCAGGAGCCACTCTTCCCTCTGAAGTGGTCAGAGCCTGGCAGATTGGGAGAGGGCTGCCAGTGTGGAGGTTTGCATGCGGCAGCTTTGGGTGTGGGGTGCATGCGTAGCTTCCAGTCTTCCTATTTGCATGTGTGGGGATCGTGTATCTGGTTGCATGTGTGCATTTGTGTGTGTACGCCTGTGCACACAGAGCCCCCTGTCCCCACAGATCCTCCTGTGCCCAGGCGGATCCCATACTGGGAATGGGTGTGGCCGATGTCAGTGGCCGCAGAGGCTGCAGTTCCTCCCTGTGTGATGTGGGGGCTTCCTGTTGGGGGGGTGTCCCCTGGCCCCTCCCCTGGCCGCCTTCGTTCATGCCTTAAGAATGCTGAGGCCCTGAGGACAACAGAGGCTCCATTGTCCACCCCCAGGCTTCCTGTGCCCCCTCTGCCCTTTAACCCTTTGGAGTGGGGAGCCCCGAAGGGGCCGGAGGGGTCTGGCAGTGTCCGAGCTGTTTCCAGGTGCCCCCTGTCCCTCCTCTCTCACCCCAGGTGTCCCAAGGCTGGCAGGTCTGAGCAGCCAGCTCCACTGGTGGGCCAGCGCCTGTCCTGGACCCCTCTCCATTTGCTTGGCACCCTCCCCCACCCTGCCTGCCTCCTCTCCTTCCTCCTTTCCTCTGGAGTCCTGGAGACTGGCCCATAGGAGCCGATGGATGTCTCCCCATCTTGCCCAGTCCCCGAAGCCCCCTCTGGTGCCTGGTTCATTTCTCAGGTTGGGGGTTTCAGGCCTTGTTTGGAACCCACTTTCCAAAGATAGGGCTTAGAGGGGTTGGAGGTGGGGCACAATTTTAGGCCGTATCAGTTGCCCCAACTGTACATGGAAAACTTGGCTCTAGTGCTTACATTCTGGAGGTCTGGGAGGCCAGAGTCTTGGCCCCTGCTCCACTGGGCCTCAGTTTCCCTTTCAGGGGAAGGGAGTCAGTGCTGTCCCTAAGCTCTGACTGGAGAGAGGGACCTTCCAGGTAGCCAGGGGCTCTTGGTGAGCAGGCCCTGGGGCCTTTGATTTTGGGAAAGAGGTCAGAGCAATCCAAGATTCTGGATAGCCAAGGAGGGGACCGAGAAACCCAGGCTGTCCTGGAGCTGCCTGCCTTCTCTCTTCCAGAGTCCTTGGCTGGGAGGTTGTGTCAAGCCCAAAGCTGAGGGAGGATGGATCCTGCTCTGTGCTGAGGCGTGATGTGGGTCACATCCTACTTCCGTGTGGCCTCTTCCCAAGACTTTCCTCCCCGTCCCCTGCATTTGCTTGCCATCTGCCTAGCAAATAAGGCCCTTCCCCTGGGGGCAGGGCAACTTGGAGCCCATCCTTGTCCAGGCCCCTGGCTCTTTGGGAGTGCAAGGAGGCACACGTGTTGGGGTGCCTGAGACCCTGAGAGGTGAGCTGACCCCCGGAGTAGTCTTTGGCAGCTTTGGGAGCCTCCACCAACCCCATCTAGAACCCCATACTTGGTGAGCATCAGTGCCACCTCTGAGCCTCAGTTTCCTCAACCCTAAAATGGTGGTAATGATAGTGCCTCCTTCTCTAGGATCATTTTAAGGATTAAATGAGTACTGTAGAGTAAGAGCCTTTAGGAGAGTCCCTGGCATGTGGTAAGTGCCAGCCGCGATTTTATTTAATAGAGTGGGGAGAGGGGGAAATGTCTGTCTGGCCGCCAGTGGTGAGATCCCCCACTTCCCTTCCCAGTGGAGACTGTTCTCCCCACTCTCCCACAAAGGGTTAACCTCTGTCCCGCCCCTCCCTCATCCTGTAAGGAGAATGGTCCATTACAGGTGAGCTGTTGTTGCCTTGGAAACCGCAGCCTTGAGGGGGCTGAGGGCGCATTCTCCCTTAGGGAGGGGCAAGGCAGGGGGCACAGAGGACTAAGCAGTAGTCTTTTAAGACTTCTGGGGGCCCCAGGTACCTGTGGGGGCTCCCACCCAGCAGCCCCCTTTATGTATATCTAAATCGCCCATTAGGCTGCAGCAAGCTTTCCTCTGTCTTCCCCCATTTCTGCCAGCGGAGGGAGCTGGGCTTCATCTCCTTGGAAACTCGCCAGCCACAGCCTGGGGGGGGGGAGGGTGAGGAGGAGCCTTACTTAAAGGAACACAGTGCATGGGGTGTAGGTAACACCCACACCCTCATACAGGCTGGAAGGCCCCCAATGGCCCTGCTGGGGAGACAGCCCAGGCATAAGTGCCTCCAAGTGCCCCCCAGGCCTACAAGGGCACGGACCAGGCCTCCCCCCCCCACTCTGACCATGTCACATACGTGGGCTGAGCCCCCAGCCCCTTCTTGGAACTGCTGGGTCACAGGCGCTGCCATTCTCAACAGACTGTGGGCTGGAGGGCTTGCCTGTGACTTCTCCTTGGGCAGGTGCATTTCTGTGAGGCAGGAGGGGCAGAGAGGTCTCCAGGAAGGACCTGGGAGCTGGCCGGCATGTGTGTGGCAAGCACAGAGGGCACCCCTGGAGGTTCCCAGGGTGTGTATGGCCTCAGCATGGCTCCACCACCCCCCAAATTCCCCTACCCACCCAGGTCAGAGCACAGACCCCCAGCACAGTGGGGCAGGGTGTAGCCAACGCTGGGGCTCCTCTAGGGTCCCCCTGAGCCCCTGCCTGCAGGCTGTCCCACCTTAGTACCCGCCACGCCCTCCCCCCTCCCCCATTGAGCGTGTGTGAGGCCTCGGGGGAGGATAGTGCAGGCCAGCAGTTGTTCATTCATGTTGTCTATAACCGTCCCCTTGCCCCAGTGCCACAAGTGGCCAGGGACCTGCCGCTCTGTATCTGTCATCGTGGGCTTTGTTTGTCTGTGGCCCTGGCTCACAGCTTCTCTGCTTTCTGTTTGTCTCTCTGCCCTACCCATCAGGCCAACCTGACCCCCAAGCCCAAGAAGCCCCCCTCCTCTGACTCAGGTCCATCTCCCCTCCTTCCCCGTCCCTTGCCTGGCACACTCCCCAGGGACAAGGATGCCGAGGAGGCGCCTCTCGGTCTGCGCACATGCGTGCACGTACACACACGCACACCCCTCAGTCTTCTTGCTCTTTTGGCCATTTCTCATCAGTGCTTTCTGCAGCTGTCTCTCATCCTTTGTACTCCGTTTCCCTCTCCTCTTCCTTTCTGCACTGCCTGGGTCTCCATTTCTGGATTTCTGTATTTGGTGACTGTGATGGTCCAGCCTCCGTCTTTGTCTCTCCCTCCCCCAGCCCTACTTCCCAGTCTCTCCTGCTCCCCTCCTGCCTCTTTCTCACCCTGTCTGTCACCCTTCAGTCTTCCCCAGCCTGCCCCCTCGCCTCACAGCCGTGGCCTTGGCTCCATCTGTACACCAGCTTGTGGAACACTCCCCCACTTCCCTTGCCCCTGGAGGTGCTGATGGGGGGTGGGGGGCCTGCTGAGCCGACAACCTGAGCTTCTTGCTCCGTAATTGCCTGAGGAATGGTGAGAGATCAGAGACCCGGCGGCGGCAGCAGGGAGGAGGCAGAGCCCCCTCCTAGCCGTCAGGGCCTCTCAGTCTCCTGGCTCCTGCCTGTCTCTGAGAGCCTGGGAAGGTGCAGAGTCGGGTGGCAAATACCAGGAGACTGAAAGAGGCTGGATGTGAGACTGCAGCATTGGGATGGAGCAGAGAGTGGGGACAAGGGGATTTGGGGTTATCCTATTTCCCCTGCATGCACACGTGCCGAGCCCCATTCTGGGAACTCAGATTGGAGCACAAGTGGAGGGGTTGGCATGCCAGCTGTCGTCATGCCAGCAAACGGAGTGCTCAGGTCTCCTTGTCTTAGTCTTGGGGATGGTCCGCCTTTGAGCTTCTCGCTTGTTTCCCTCCCTTCCCCCTCCTAAGACCAGAGCACTCAGAGCTCCCAAGGCTGCTGTTTGATCGCTTGCCCTCTGATCTGAGTCTCCTACTGCTTCCTACAGGCCTTGAAGCTGAGGCCAAGGCTGCATGGGGGCCAACCTTGCTTGGATTGGCTTTGTGGAGGAAGGTGGGGGTGGAACAGGTCTGCTGTTGCTTCTTCCTTCTGGGCACCAGCTCGGCTCTTGCAAATTGGGAACTGGCCATGCCTTTGCTACCCCCTTGCCCCACCCAAGCCATTCTCTTGGCCTTCAGCCCATCCACATTGACCCACCCTGGTGCTTCTCCACCCACCACCTCCAGCTTTGGGTGGGGAGTCAGAGAGCTCCAAGCTGACTGTTATTTGCCACCATTTATTTTCCCTGCCCAGTCCCAAATCAATCTGCCCAATTCAGCATCCTTCTCGGGTTATCTTACACAAAACCAGTCTGTGGCTCCTGGTTGCCTCCTGACAGAGTCTGGATGTCATGGCACAGCATTCCAGGCCTCCCCACCCAGCCCTTCAGCATTCTGGATGAGTCTTGGTCCCTCCTTTGATAAGGTCCTCGCTAGGCATGCGGAGGATGCCCAGGATGGACTTGGTGAAGGTGTCCGGACCTGGGCTCCAGCCTCCAGGCTCTCAGTCCCCTGGCAACTTGCTCTTGCCCCTCCTGCACTTTTACCACTTGTCTCATTCTCACACCCCTTCCTGTTTGGAGTCAAAATGGTCTATTTTCTTGGAAGTATTTTCTCTTATAGTCCCTGGCAGAGACGCTCCCCTTCCCCGGGCCCTCAGTTTTTAGGGCTCCTGGCATGAAGGTGAAATGTGAACATGGCTGGCATCACTTGGGTGTGGGGTGGACACATCTATCAGTGGAGCCGTGA
This sequence comes from Camelus dromedarius, assembly GCF_036321535.1. Classification (NCBI taxonomy): domain Eukaryota; kingdom Metazoa; phylum Chordata; class Mammalia; order Artiodactyla; family Camelidae; genus Camelus; species Camelus dromedarius. The sequence continues at coordinate 1,498,753 of NC_087472.1, forward strand.
AGACTCAGAGAATGATCCAAAAACTGGACGTGCCCTTGAGAGACCCTTGAGAGATGTCAGAAACACTGTCCCAGAGCTTGCCCTGACCCCTGCCCTCACCCTGGCCTGGAGCATCTGGAAGAGGAAAGGCCACAATCCCCTCTATTGTCCCCCCAGGAGACGGAGGGACAGCAGAGAGGTGCTTTCCTCCTCTCCTGCCACTTCTTGAAGGCAGGCCTCCTTTTCCTTTCTTTTTTCCTTTTCCACAACCTATTCCGTGAAATGCAGACTTCTTGAGCCCCTTTCCTTCTTTCTCAGTTCTCACCTCCCAAGTCCCCACTGTTCCCCACCGCCAGCTTTTTACGCCTGCATAGCACCCAGGGATCAGTTGGCTCTGAAACCCACTACAATGAGACTGTGACAAGAGTTCTCTACATATGCGTGCATGCATGCTTGTATGTGCACACAGAAATAACAGACCTGAGGATTCATCCCTCACAGATAGACACACCAGAAGACACACATGCTTCTGCTTGCGCACACAGCTGTCAGACCCATGTTTTGATTCCCCCAGATACACACCCACTCCTGAGTGCACCTCTCTCCCAGAGAAGCTGAAAATGTCTTCCTGCATGCACACACACAGCCACAGAAATACTGATGCACATATCTGGCTACATGTAGATCCACATCTACACTCATGCCCACAGGCATCTGCTTGCTGGGACGGTGAGTCACACATGGGGACGATGTGCACAGAGTGGCCTGTGGCATGCCCAGGGGAGCTGGCTGGGGCAACAAGTTGGTGCTGGAGAGGCAACTGGTGCAGAAGGCACAGACAGTAGGAAGGGAATGAAAGGCAACCTGGAGACCCAGCCTGTGCTGTCACTTCCAGGTTTTCGTTATCCAGGGTTGGTGGGGAGGAAGGGATGGAGGAGCTGGACAGCCGAGGGCGGGGCTGGGGGCGGGGCTAGGAGCCCGGGCTCGCCCAGATGTTAGTCACTAACAACAGTCCTTTCTCTCTCCTCCCCTACCTTTCCCTTCCCTCCTCCCTTCTCACAGTGCTCCCACCCCCGGCTCCTTCCCCAAGCTGCCCACTAGCCCTCTTCCCTCCGGCCAGAGCTTGAGCCGAGCCTGGTCGGCTGAGCCGCGCCGAGCCTCCGGTGCCGCCGGGAAGATGGCCGTGGCGCTGCGGTACTTGTGGCCTCTCCTCCTGTGCAGCCCCTGCCTGCTCATCCAGATCCCCAAGGAATGTGAGTAACTGAAGGGAGCCTCGGCGCCTCCCTTTACCGCCGTGCTGGGCTTCTCTTTATCCTCTGCCTCCTCGTCTTCTCTCGGTTCCGGACTCTCACCCCCTCACCCATCCTTTCCTGGGCATGGAGTGGGCAAGAGGTACCCAGGATGTTTGGTGCTTCTGAAGGCACAAGGTGGAAGGCTCGAGGTTTTTCAGCATCACGGAGAGGAACCAGAGGTTCAGGAGGTCTGGTGAGATTTCAGCACCACGGACAGCGGGCCTGGTGCTGGATCTGCCTCCTCAGGCCTCTGCTCTCCCTCCGCCCAACCAACCCTTCCCCCAGGGGTGTGGCGGCCAGGAGAATGGGGTCGTCCCCAGTCCTCGACTAGCTGGTGTAAAGGGTTGGATTCAAGCCTTGCTACGGCTTCTGACTTGGATAATCCTATCCTGGGCCCTTGGCAGCCCTTTCTGCGAACTGAGACAAGGAAAGACTCTTGCACAGGCCCAGCAGCGTCCTGGAGCCCTATGATTTGATGTGTAGTTACTAGTTTGGGTTGGTGGGTGGGGCTGTTGGAGTAGCATGTTTAGGGGGGGTCACAGGTAGGTGCGTGGATGTTGGGGAGTGTAGCTAGAGGGTTGTGACTGAACTTGAGTATTTGCATCTGCTTGTGGGTTGGACAGACAGTTTATTTGTGTGTGTGGATGTATGTGGTGTGATTGACTTAGTGTGGATATTCCCGAGTGTGATTGTGATTTCCTATATGGGTAAGTTTGTGAGTCACTGTAACTGTTAATTATTGGTCAGGTTTGTGAAGGTCTGTAGGTATTAACATTTGATTGTAGTGGGTCGTGTGTGCATGTGAGGACCTCTTTGTGTGTGGAATGTGTGTTATCGTGATGGTGTTTTCTCCTGAGTGTGAGCAGGTGTAAACACGCTGCTGTAAGTGCCTCTTGCGCTTGTGTGAGGGGCTTTTCACAGGGTAACATTTGAGTATCTTGAGCCTGCTCCTTGGTAGCTCCAATCCCTATCTGCTCACCTTTCCACCTTTATCTCTGAGCCTTGGACCTACTGGAGGCCAGCATCACTGAGAGAGGAGCCGGGGCCTGGGGGCAGGGGAGACTGTGCATGCCAGGAGTGGGGCAGAGGCCGAGGGAGGTATCTGGCACTGAGGGGCAGTGAGCATTTGGGGGAGGTAGAAAGGGGCTGACGGGAAGAAAGGCTGAGGATGTCCCCTTAGATACACACCGGGAGGTCCATGCAGTCACGCCCATGCCAACTCCCCCAGCTACGGATGCACATGGACAAGCACGTGGGTAGACACAGACGAGCCACCTGTATCAAGCTGGGACAGAGACTCTGAGAGCACACACAGGAGGCACACTGGCACACACACAAGTGAGAGGCTTAGGTACAAAACAACAGTCATCCGCACATACACAGATGTGGGTGTACAATAAAAAATTGTACACTGAATGTAGACACACACACACACACAGCCTTCAGATGTGCTCTGGCAAGACACACCCATAGACAAACATACTGGCAGATGCTCACCAAGTTACTGCAGCACACCCTGGGGCACCCATGCACATGCCCAGATTCACACTTTTGCACACTCACATGCGACTCACCCTCCTTCCCACTCTGTCCCCTCTCAGTTGCTTTTCAGGCCTTACCCTGGGCATCAGCCTGCCCTGCTACGCCACAGGCTAGGCCATTCAGCCAGGTGCATCTATGTGTGGAGGGTCCAGGAGAATTTCAAGAAAAGCAGGGTAGAGGAAAGAGAAGTAGGTCAAAGACTACAGCAACCTTGCGACTGCCCTGGGCACTGGCTGGTACTTGTAATTGACCTGGATACAATATGGCAGGCAGCCGGGTTCCTCCCTGTTGGAAGTCGTCCTCCAGCTCTCTCCCTCCCTGGCTACTCCAGGCCCCTTTGTCTCTTTTCCTGCTTTCCGCATCCCATTGTCCCTGTCACTGTCTCTTGCTTTTGGGCTGCCTGCACTGGCCCCTCCCCAACTCAGGGTCCTCTCTGCAGTGTCCCTGGAGAGCCCCTCTTTTCTCCTGGGGGCCCCTACACTGAGGTCTTCTGCAGAGAAAGCTTTCAGAGGTGGCCCAGCCGCCACCTTCCCACTCTCTCTCTCCCCTCCTCACAGCCACCCTGGCCAGTGTTGGGCTGAGTCCTGTGGCATCATCGGGGGCAGCAGCTCTGGCCTCTGCTCCAGGGAGCTTGGTGGGAGGCTGAGAGGAAGGAAGGGGAGAAAATGAGGGCTGGCGCCATCTCTGCAGGCAATGGAAACTCGGATTTAGCAGGGCCTTTGGGAGGACTTGGAGGGTGGGGGCAGCTGGGTTCTGAAGGCTGGGCCTGCGTAATTGAAAACACTGAGCTGTGCTAATTGGATTAGGAGGGAAGTGGGCTGGAGCAGGGGCGGGTGCTCTGGCTGCAGGCTGTCTGCCTCCCAGCCTTCCGAGGCATCCTGGGATGGGGTGGGGGTCAGCTCTGCAGGCCCTGCCAAGAGGACGCAAGTGTCTGTCCAAAGCGCACTCCTGGTTAAAGGCACACATTTCTCTCTCCGGTGGTCTGGCTACCCCTGGGCATTGCCCCTCACTGGGACTGGTGATCTGGCTCAAGTCCTGTCCTTCTGGGTCGTGACCAGCCATAGCTCTAGCCCAGCAGGTGCCCCCACGGTGCACCTCCTCTCCTGCCCTCCCCTCCCCCTGCCTGCTTCCTTGCCTGGCCCTCGGCCCCCTGCTGGGGCGGCCTGTCAGCATTCCTCTCCTCTCTCTCCCCCTTGCTGCCCGGATTTCTCAGATGAAGGACACCATGGTAAGTTGGGGGAGGGGAGATTTTCCTGGGTGTCCGCACAGCCCCCTCTCCCTCCCCACTCCTGCCCGCGCCTAGCTCTCCGTGTGTGCTGTGTGCCCTGTGTGGGTCGCTGTCTTTTCTGGTTCTTGGGTCCTTGTTCTGGCTGTCTCAGCCTCCCTTCTCCCTCACCCGAGTGCCCATCTCTGTTCTGTCCCTGCCTGGCCTGGGTTTCCTCGTGTCTCTTTCTGGTGTTCTGTTCTTCTCTCTGGTCCTCTCTCTCCCATGAGGGACTTGCCCGTCTTGCTCTTTGGCTCCTGTGTCTCTGTTTCCTTTCCTCCACACCCTTTGCCTTTCTCTTTGGCTTCACCTCTCTCTTTGAGGTTGCTGTCTTGGTAACTTTTGTTGCCATCTCTCGCTCTTCTGTCTCTCTCCACATTTGTCCCTGCCCCTCCCTCTTCCTGTTCTGAGCTTGTTTTCTTCTACCCCCAGCCCCCCAGCCCTGGGGCTCCCAAGGGCTCCAGACCCTGCTTCCCTCACAATGCAACAGGGGTTAAGGCAATGATGCCTGCTAGATGTCTTCCTCACAATCTCTCTCCCCATCCTGTCCCCAGTGATGGAGCCACCAGTCATCACAGAACAGTCTCCGCGACGCCTGGTTGTCTTCCCCACCGATGACATCAGCCTCAAGTGTGAGGCCAGCGGCAAACCCGAAGTGCAGTGAGTGACCTTCGCCCTCTAAGGCCTGCTGTTGACCACTGACCTGAGCCTCTAGTCCCCGTGTCTCCCAGGGCCTTCTGACTTCTGGGCTCAGACCCCCCAGATCTCCTTCATCACTCTAGGTCCTTGCCCTGTCCCAGATTCCCGGACCTCAGGCCTCTGTGCCTTTCTCTGCCCATAGGTTCCGCTGGACTCGGGATGGCGTCCACTTCAAACCCAAGGAGGAGCTGGGCGTGACCGTGAACCAGGCACCCCACTCTGGCTCCTTCACCATCACGGGCAACAACAGCAACTTCGCCCAGAGTTTTCAGGGCACCTATCGCTGCTTTGCCAGCAACAAGCTGGGCACTGCCATGTCCCACGAGATCCAGCTCATGGCCGAAGGTGCGAGGCACTGCAGGGTCTGGGGAGGATCCCCAGACAGGGATCCTCACAGAGGCCTGAGGTCTGGGAATCTGGGTGGGAGTCCAGGCTGGGAGCCCAGCTCCCTCAGCTGGTGGTCCAGTGCGCCAAGGGCACTGGGTGCCCAGCAGCCCTCAGCCACCTTCTCCTTCCTTGCCCTGTCTCTTTCTCCACCATTCCTGGTCTCTCCTTCCCTCTCTTCTTCTGTGCTTTCCCTGTTTTGGCCTCGGGGCCTGCCATGTAGGGAATGCTCTTGGGCTTGTTGGCCAACTGAACGAGTGGAGGACTGAGCCCGAGTCACTGCCTGGGCTTTGGCTTCTGTCCCCATCCATCCCTGAACTGCCGTGTCCTCCTCCACCACTCTTGGTCATCTCTTCCACCTCCCCCATCACTCTGTCTCGTCTCCCCTCCACCTTCCACCTCTCACCTGGCCTGTCTGGCTCCCTCCTTCCTGCTCTCTGGCTCTGTCTTTATCTGCGTTGCCCTTTCCCTGGGGTTTTCCCTCTGCATTCCAGCCTCCCTGAGCTTTCTGCCTCCCGAGCTTGTGCTCCTCTCCCCTTTCTGCCCCTCCAGTTACCTTGGGAACCGTTGCCATGGTTTCTGTGTCAGGATGATGGAAGGGTCTGTGACTCCAGCATCCGTCCACAGCTCCCCTCCCCCACTGCTGCACCTCAGCCTTCCCCCACCTTCCTGCCCTCATCCTTTCCTCCTGGTGGGAGCTGAGAATTGTGGAAACTTAACCCTTCACAGCCATCTGGCCTCCTGCCCATCCTCTCCTCGGCATGAAGTGCCAGCCTCTGCTTTGAGCCCCCAAAGGATCCCCAGTCACTGCCTCACTTTATGCGAGCTTGCTCATGGCCTGACCCTCTCACCCCCTTGGCTATCCCTCCTCCTTTCCCCTGCCTTCCCCTGCCTTGACCAGGAGGAGAGTTAAGACCCACAGTGCCAGCCTCTCTGTCCCTTCTAGGTACCCCCAAGTGGCCCAAGGAGACAGTGAAGCCTGTGGAGGTGGAGGAAGGGGAGTCGGTGATTCTGCCCTGCCACCCTCCGCCCAGTGCAGAGCCGCTCCGGATCTACTGGATGAACAGCAGTGGGTGCCCTTGAGGGGCTGCTGCCTCGGACGGGTGGGTCGGTGGGTGTGTATGCCCAGATGGGGGTCCTGACCTTTGCCTCCTGGCCTCCCTTGTCCCCGCAGAGATCATGCACATCAAACAGGACGAGCGGGTGACAATGGGCCAGAACGGCAACCTCTACTTTGCCAATGTGCTCACCTCGGACAATCACTCAGACTACATCTGCCATGCCCACTTCCCTGGCACCCGGACCATCATTCAAAAGGAACCCATTGACCTCCGGGTCAAGGCCAGTGAGTCCCAAAGTCTCTGATACACCCCATTCCTCCTCTCTCACCCTCAGGCATGGCCCAGCCCATAGATCAGGCTACCTCAGACTCCCTCGAGGACAGCTCAGCTCCCACCTCGACACTCCCCACCCCTCTTCCTGTGTGGTGAGAGCAGAGACAGAGCCCTGCCTTTAATGAAGGAGGAAACTGAGGCCCTGGGGGATCACTGGGGTGTCCAAAGTCACCCAGCCTGATAACTTCGTGAGTGGACGGAGGAAGAGCCATACCACCCGCTCCCTGTCTCCTCACAGCCAACAGCATGATGGACAGGAAGCCGCGCCTGCTCTTCCCCACCAACTCCAGCAGCCACCTGGTGGCCTTGCAGGGGCAGCCCTTGGTCCTGGAGTGCATTGCGGAGGGCTTGTGAGTCTGGGCCCCTGGGTGGGGGCTGGGTGGGGGCAGGGCGAGGTAGAGCCTCTGCCGTGGGGCGGTGTTGAGCGGCCTTGTCCTCTCTCCCTTCTGCTCTGTCCCTTGGCCTCCCTGCCCTGTGGCCCTGGGCAGCCCCACACCCACCATCAAGTGGCTGCGCCTGAATGGTCCCATGCCAGCCGACCGAGTCACCTACCAGAACCACAACAAGACCCTGCAGCTGCTGAACGTGGGCGAGGAGGATGATGGCGAGTACCGCTGCCTGGCTGAGAACTCACTGGGCACTGACCGGCACGCATACCACGTCACTGTGGAAGGTAGGGTGTCTCCGCCTTGCACCATCCCACTTCCCAGCACATGGGCTCCCCAGAGTGAGCCCTGGGGCACAGGCCCGGGGCCGGGGGTAGGGGGCAGGGGCCGGGGGCAGGGGGCCAGGGGCCGGGGGCCAGCCATGGGCTCTGGGCTCAGCGCGCCTCCCCATCTCCTCGCAGCCGCCCCGCACTGGCTGCGCAAGCCCCAGAGCCGCTTGTACGGACCGGGAGAGACTGCCCGCCTGGACTGCCAGGTGCAGGGCAGGCCCCGGCCGGAGGTCACCTGGAGAGTCAACGGGATCCCCGTGGAGGGTGAGCGGGCCTCGGGCAGGGAAAGGGAGTGAGCGTGGGTAGCCCTGGGGACTGTGGGGGAAGAAGAGGAGGGGAGGAAGGGCCTTGGCATAGCTCATGGCTCTGCTCTGGGCCCTTGGGGCCCGCCTGCGGCACATGCAGAGCTGGCCAAGGACCAGAAGTACCGGATCCAGCATGGAGCCCTAGTCCTGAGCAACGTGCAGCCCAGTGACACAATGGTGACCCAGTGCGAGGCCCGCAACCGGCATGGACTCCTACTGGCCAACGCCTACATCTATGTGGTTGGTGAGTGCCGGCTGGCTGGGCCCACTCACTCTCTCGTCTTTGCCTCATAAGCCCCTGGTCTGTCTCTGCACCCCACCAGGCAAGGCCACCAAACTGACTTAGCCAGCAGCTGAGTTGTCTACATGACTGCTTTTCTCCTCCCCCGAGCCTTCACCCCATCCCCTGCTCATCCTCACAACAGCGGGGCAGGGTGCACGGAGGAAAGGCAGGGTCTTGTCAGCATTTACAGATGAAGAAGCAGCCTCAGAGAGTAGTCTGGCCCACCCCATGTCACCGAAGAGAGGCTCGCCCTGGCCAGGATGTGCCCGAGACCAGCCTGGTGGCTCCTCTCCCAGAGCCTTGGGAAAGACTGGGGGCTAGGCCAGGAAGGCTTTCCATAAGAGGTAGGCTGTCAGTGGAGCCTCAAATGATTGGTAAAACATGTGATTGGGACGAAAGGTACATCTGAGGCAGAGGGGATGGCATGTCTGAAGGCCAGGAGAGGCTCAGCCTGGCAGGGAACAGAACTGGGCGCAGGGAAGCAAGATGGGCAGGTGGCTCTTGAGGGGTTGAGAATGCCCTGTGGAGTCACTGGCAGCTTCCAGAGTCCATGAGCCTTCCTGGGGGAAGCTGCCCTGCTCATCCCTGTGGCTGCCCACCGACCACGCATGTGCAGTCACCCAGCCTTGGGTCTTGCCCTGTCCCCCATGACTGCTCCTCCCCCAGAGCTGCCGGCCAAGATCCTGACCCCAGACAATGAGACTTACATGGCAGTGCAGGGCAGCACCGCCTACCTTCTGTGCAAGGCCTTTGGAGCCCCCGTGCCCAGCATCCAGTGGTGAGTGCCCCCACCCTGACAGAAGGCACCTCAAAGCCATTTTCTGGTCCAGGGAACCAGGCAGGGCAGGGGAGCTCGGCCCCGTGGGGTCTGAGCCCGAACCCCCTGTCTGCACTAGGCTGGACAAGGAAGGAAAGACGGTGCTACAGGACGAACGCTTCTTCCCCTATACCAATGGGACCCTGGGCATCCGAGACCTCCAGGCCAATGACACTGGCCACTACTTCTGCCAGGCTGCCAACGACCAGAACAACGTCACCATTGTGGCTAACCTGCAGGTCAAAGGTCAGGTAACACCCCCTACCCCTGCTAATGTGATCGGCAGCACCTCCAGTAGGGAGGGTCTCCAAAAGACACCAACGTGACCCTCCTTCCCATCCTCACCCTCAGATGCCACACAGATCATCCAGGGGCCCCGGAGCTTGATCGAGAAGAAAGGCTCGAGAGTGACGTTCACGTGCCAGGCCTCCTTTGACCCCTCCTTGCAGCACAGCATCACCTGGCATGGGGATGGTCGCAATCTCCAGGAGCTTGGGGACAGTGACAAGTGCGGGCCCAGCCCCAGCCTGGGCTCCATGGGTGGGGGCAGAGTGGGAAAAGCAGAATGTCCAGGCTTCCTGGCCTCATCTGTGGGGGAGAGTGCCCCTGCTTGGCGGGGGAAGGTTCCGGCAGGAGAGGGAAGGGAGGGGAGCAGAGTGCAGCTGGCAGGAAGTAGTGGGTCCGCTGGAAGCAGAAGGATCAGGATCCACCCTATCCCTGCCAGGTACTTCATAGAGGATGGGCACTTGGTCATCCACAGCCTGGACTACAGTGACCAGGGCAACTACAGCTGTGTGGCCAGCACCCAGCTGGACATGGTGGAGAGCAGGGCGGAGCTCCTGGTGGTGGGTGAGTCCTCGGACGGCATTGAGCTCATGGCCTGGAGGCATGTGGGTGGGCACTGTGTGCAGATACTGCAGGGCTGTTTCGAGCCTGGTGGTGGGGCAGCTGTGAGTGGGCCAGAAATCCACCCACTGTGGCCCCCAGGGAGCCCCGGACCTGTGCCTCAGCTGGAACTGTCCGATCGCCATTTGCTGAAGCAGAGCCAGGTGCACCTGTCTTGGAGCCCCGCTGATGACCACAACGCCCCCATTGAAAGTAAGAGGCCGTGAACATGGTGCTCCCACCCACCCACTGCCACCCCATTAGCCCTCCCTTCTTGCAGCTCCATCGTCCTCCCAGAGCTGTGGCCCACAGCTGCCCACCTCACTGAGGCACGCAGCTATGTTCAGGGCGGGGGGGCTCTCCTGGTTCCTCCCAGGAGCCTGAGAATGCCAGTTGCCTTGAGCACTCCTTCCCTTCCTCGGGGAGAGCTGGACCTGTACCCCCACCACCCCTCCCCCACTTGCCACAGGCCACTTACTGCATTGCCACTTCACTTCTTGGCAGAGTATGACATTGAATTTGAGGACAAGGAGATGGCGCCTGAGAAATGGTACAGTCTGGGCAAGGTGCCTGGGAACCAGACCTCCACCACCCTCAAGCTGTCACCCTATGTCCATTACACCTTCAGAGTTACTGCCATCAACAAATACGGCCCTGGGGAGCCCAGCCCGGCCTCTGAGACTGTGGTCACACCTGAGGCAGGTGAGCCACCCAGGAGGGGGCCTCAGATGCCAGGCCCCCCGGGGCTCTACAAGGAGGGTCTGGCAAAGTGACTGTGTCCAAGCTCCTCTGCTTCCAGGGTTCTGGCAGGAGCTTAGGGGACAGAGTTACCGTGGGGCTGCTGGCTCCTGGCTTCCAGGGCCAGAATGGGTCATTCCTTCCTTGGTCCTTGGCCTTCACGCCTCTGCAGGAGCCCGCCATGTTGATGTGTTAACACATTGCTTTCCAGCCCCAGAGAAGAATCCTGTGGATGTGAAAGGGGAAGGAAATGAGACCAACAACATGGTTATCACTTGGAAGGTGAGGGCCCCAGGGCTGAGCGCGCCCCTGGACATCAGGCCAGGACCCAGATGTCTGCTGCTAAGGACCAGAAGATGACTGGGGACGTGATGCTGGGCTGGAAGGCGGGTGGGTCACAGACCGGTGGAGGGCCTTTTGGCTGACAAGCTCCTCTTCTGCTCACCCCCTCCAGCCGCTCAGGTGGATGGACTGGAATGCCCCCCAGGTTCAGTATCGTGTGCAGTGGCGCCCTCAGGGGGCTCTGGGGGCCTGGCAGGAACAGATCGTGAGCGATCCCTTCCTGGTGGTGTCCAACACGTCCACATTTGTACCGTATGAGATCAAGGTCCAGGCCGTTAACAGCCAGGGCAAGGGCCCTGAGCCCCAGATCACCATTGGCTACTCTGGGGAGGACTGTAAGTATTGAGTTGGCCCCACCCACACCTGGGAGGTGGAGCCCGTGTGCGCTTGCATGGCCCGCTCCCCGCCCACTGCTGGGGGGTTCGTCCCTGCACCCAGCTCCTAACACTTAATGTAGCGCACTTCCTAAGAGTAAGGATATTTTCCCTTTCCTTAAATCTGGAACATTATCAGATGCGAATTTTGATCAACCAGTCAAGATCTTTTCAGGGGGTGGGGGTATAGCACAGTGGTAGAGCATGTGTTTAGCATGAGCGAGGTCCTAGGTTCAATCCCCAGTCCCTCCATTTAAAAAGAAAAAAAAAAGATCTTTTCTGCTTCTCTGTGTAGTCACTATTTTCTCTCTCGTAAGTAATAAAAAGTCTGCAGGGAGAGACCCTGAGACCATGCAAACGCCCTGCTCATCAAACTGCCTACCCCCCATATCGCATCCAAATCCATCTTCCCCCTGCGGGAGGGTTCAGGGCTGGCCTCAGGGTGCCACAGGCTCTCACCCACGGCACCGGTGCCTTCCAGACCCCCAGGCAAGCCCTGAGATAGAAGGCATCAAGATCCTCAACTCGAGCACCGTGCTGGTCAAGTGGTGGCCTGTGGACCCAGCCCAGGTCAAGGGCCACCTCCGGGGATACAATGTAAGAGTCCAGGGCGTGGGGGCTGGGGGCATCTCTAGGGTGAGGTGTAAGGCTACCGGGAGTGACAGGATGGAGAGGGGCTCTACCACCTGCCAGCTGCTCTCCTAAAAGTTCTCAGGCTGGAGGAAAGGGTCCCCTTGGAGGGCAGCGGGGAAGGTGCAGCCAGGGCTCACTGCTAGCCGCCTTCTGCCCCTGTGGGATCTCCTGTCCACCTGCAGGTGACTTACTGGTGGGAGGGCAGTCAGAGGAAGCACAGCAAGAGACATGTCCACAAAGGCCATGTGGTGGTGCCTGCCAATACCACCAGTGCTGTCCTGGGGGGCCTGCGGCCCTACAGCTCCTACCATGTGGAGGTGCAAGCCTTTAATGGCCGGGGACTGGGGCCTGCCAGTGAGATGGCCTTCATCACCCCGGAGGGAGGTGAGCTTTGCACCCTACGCCCCTGGCCCCGCCTCCCAGTCTGGGGTGGGCCTGGGTGAGGACCTACCACTCGTCCTTGTCCCCCGCAGTGCCCGGACACCCCGCGGCGCTGCACCTGGAATGCCAGTCGGACACCAGCCTGCTGTTGCACTGGCAGCCCCCGCTCAGCCACAACGGCGTGCTCACTGGCTACGTGCTCTCTTACCACCCGCGTACGTGTGTTGTGGGCCCAGCGCCCCAGCCCGGCCCGGCCTGGCCCGGAGGTGGCGGGGGGCCGCAGGGTGGGCAGGGCTGACAGCTGAGGCCAACTTGTTACCTGTCCTCGCAGTGGATGACGGGGGCAAAGAGCAGTTGTCCTTTGACCTTCCGGACCCTGAGCTGCGGACACACAACCTGACCAACCTCAGCCCCCACCTGCGGTACCGCTTCCAGCTGCAGGCCACCACAAAGGAGGGCCCTGGCGAGGCTATTGTGCGGGAAGGAGGCACCATGGCCTTATCCGGTGAGCAGGAGGGGGCTGAGGAGGCCAGCCTGGCGGCCGGGCCCAGGAGGGTGGGCCTTGGGCTGCCTCAAGGTCCCAAACCCTCCTCTCTATCCCCAGGGACCCCAGATTTTGGCAACATCTCGGCCATGGCCGGCGAGAATTACAGTGTGGTCTCCTGGGTCCCGAAGGAGGGCCAGTGCAACTTCGGGTTCCAGATCTGGTTCAAAGCCCTGGGGGGTGAGCATAAGAGGGGCCCCTGAGGTGGGGGGGAAGGGGTTTCAGGGCCCAGGAAGGGGAAGGGGCTGGGGGTGGCACGGAGCTGAGGGGCTGCCCGGTCCTCCTGCTCACCCCTGCTGCCCTCTTGCCCTGCAGATGAGAAGATGGGTGCTACTCTCCCGCCACAGTATGTCAGCTACAACCAGAGCTCCTACACGCAGTGGGACCTGCAGCCTGACACCGACTACGAGATCCACTTGCTCAAGGAGCGGGTGCTCCTGCACCAGATGGCCGTGAAGACCAATGGCACCGGTGAGGGAGCCCCGGGCCTGCCTAGCAAGCTTCCCTCCCTCCTTAGCCCAGCTGCAACTGCCACAGAACCCACACCACGTCTTGGCTCTCTTTCTCCCAGAACCAGGGTGCCCCTTGACCAGTGATGAGAGGTCCAGGACACTGAAACGACCCCTTTTAGTATTCTGTTTTAACTGTTTCCAGAGCAGTCAGTTTCACAGAAGGTCCTCCTCCCTGTCCCCAGGAGGGTCCCCCCAAGCATCAGTTCCAAGCGTGCCTCAGCCCCAACTCCTCACTCCTCCCGGGCCCTCTGTGGTCTGCAGGCCTGGCCCTCCCCCTGCCCCTGCCCCTGCCCAGGCCCTGGGGACAGAGGGGTGGGGAGTGGGCCAAGCCAGAGGCTCTGAGTGAGGCCCACGCACCAAGCCATGAACCTGGGGGTCTGCAGCACTGGGGGCGTCGCAGTTCACTGGGGGCATCATGGTCTCCTTCCTTCCTGTTCTCCCCCTCAGGCCGCGTGAGACTCCCTCCTGCCGGCTTTGCCACTGAGGGCTGGTTCATTGGCTTCGTCAGTGCCATCATCCTCTTACTTCTCTTCCTACTCATCCTCTGTTTTATCAAGCGCAGTAAGGGTGGCAAGTACTCAGGTAACCCCCGACTCCAGGGCTCAGGTGAGGATGGTTGAGCCGGGACACTGGGAGGAGCCCCCTTCATCCCTTCTACCAGTCCCCCTTGGTCCCCAAGCCCCTGGCAGGACAACAGGGGCATGTTGGGGTCGGGCATGGGGCCCAGAAGCCTTGAAGGCTCGGCTCCCGAGCACTGCTGAGACAGTGCTGGAAGCACCCAGAGCACCAAGGGAGAGGCTCAGCCCTGTCCCCACCTAGGGGTGGGGCCCAGTGTCCAGGGATGGGCTGGGGCGGAGAAGAAGCTAGTTCCTCTCTGTGTCTCCAGTGAAGGATAAGGAGGACACCCAGGTGGACTCCGAGGCGCGGCCAATGAAGGACGAGACCTTTGGCGAGTACAGGTGAGCCGGGTGGGAGCAGGTGCCGGCTAGCCACCCAGATCTCCCTTTCATATCTGATCCCATCTCTTTCTCTCTCTTCTGTGCTGCGGGGTGATGTCAGGTCCCTGGAGAGGTAAGGCAGGGCTGGTGGGAAGATACTGTCAGACTCCGGTGGTGGCAGGGACCCTCCTGTGGATTGTGTGTGCCTGGGAGTGCCGTGGATCCCTGCTGGCCAGCCCTTGGGCCCGGTGGCTCCTTGTTTTTGGGAGAAGCCAACACTGACAGCCAGCTACTGGGCCTGCCTGTCACCTTCCCAGCTTCCCCTCTCTGGGCTCTGCCAGGGCCGACAGCTGGACATGTGCTTCTGTTCGGTCTACCTGCAGACAGGAGCCAGGCCTGTGAGCACCCCTGGGCCAAGTGCCCCCCTGCTCCCTCCCATCCCCCAGGGTCCTGGGCATGCCCAGTCCTTGGCCTTCTGCTGGTGTGCATGCCACCTGCCCTCCCGGGCATGCGTCAAGGATGAAAGCCTCTTGCCCTAGGCTTTCAGAGCACGCAGGAGGCCGGGCGTCCTCCCTCCGCCTAGCACTTGCCAGCTCCTGCTGGGTGCCACAGGGCAGCCTCCCACTCCCTCCCGCCCTCTGCCCCTGCAGCGACAACGAGGAGAAGGCCTTTGGCAGCAGCCAGCCATCCCTCAACGGAGACATCAAGCCTTTGGGCAGTGACGACAGCCTGGCCGACTACGGGGGCAGCGTGGATGTCCAGTTCAACGAGGACGGCTCCTTCATCGGCCAGTACAGTGGCAAGAAAGAGAAGGAGGCGGCAGGAGGCAACGACAGCTCAGGGGCCGCCTCTCCCATCAACCCTGCGGGGACCCTGGAGTAGCAGGGTCTGGCCAGGCCAGGCCAGGCAGAGCACAGCCCAGGACCGGGCCACAGGGGAGTCAGAGGCCAAGACTCCCCAGCCTGAGGCCTGTGCTGGGTCCCTGACGTTGGGACTGAGGCCTCTCCCTCTCTCCACCAGGCTGTGGCCCTGGCCTCTGGCCCTGAGCCCAACGGAGGCTTGAGGTGGAGGCAGGGAAGAGGATTTCACTGCTTCTCATACCTTCTGACTACCCGGTCCCCAGTTTATTGCCAAAACCCAGCTGCACCCCTCCTTGGGCACACACTGCTTTGCTCTGCTCAGGGGCTAATCACCCACACATCTGGAGCCTTCAGGTGCTGTCTCGCCAGCCTTTGGGCAGAGAGAGGCTGTGGTCAGGGGAGAGGAAATGGGGATGGTGCCTCTACCCTCTGCTGTTCCTTGGCCTGCCTGGCTGGGACTGGGGACAGAACTCGGTGTCTCCACCATCTGTTCCCTCTTCTTTGCCATCATGGCTCCAACTGGGATGGGAGCTGGGCAAGCTGGCCATGGATGCAGAGGAGGCCATCTGGAGAGCCCAGAGTCCCCACCTGCCTGTATCACCCTCAACTGGCACCTCTCCGCCCACTGCCCACCCAACCCTGCGGCGGCTTTCAGGAGCTCCGTACACACGCTGCCTTTGGTACCCACCAGACAACATCCAAGTGGCCTCTGTCACTGCCCAGGTGCGGGGCAGGCACACCTCCCTCCTCCCCGGCCCTGGCCTCTCCCAGCCGCCACCACTCCCCGGGACTCCTTAGCAGCTCCACTCAACCCCCTTCTGAACAGTTCCTTTCCTCAGCTTCCCCCATCCCCACCTTGGGAATGTAAATACACCTTGACTTTGAAAATTTGTACCCTTGCCCTTTCCCCATATGCCACTAGTGTGTAGGCAGATGTCTGAGTCTCTAGGTGGTTTCTAGGTTTTATAGCAGTTAGCTTTGATGATCCCATCCCAGGAAAAATAAAAACAGACAAAAAAAAAAAAAAAAAAAGGAAAGGTTGGTTCTCCCAGCTCCGCTGTGCTCCTGCGCGGCAGCCGCCGTCTCCCTGTATGCCTTTGCTTGGTCTGTTGATGAGCCCTTTACAAAAAACAAAAGTATATATATATATATGTACATAAGTATCAGAATTATAAAAGGCAAATAAAAACCTGGAAACGAAGGGGAACTGCTGTCATTTTCCAGAGCACGACTTCGCGTCGCCGTGACCCACCCTGTGGCGGGTCGGTGCGGAACCAGGGAATTCTACCTCTCCTGCAGGCCTGGCTCTCTGCCCCCCGTGGGCCGTACCACCTGCTCCTCACCCCTACTGGCCTCCGAGAGAGCTCTGGGCTCTCCCCACGCTTGGGCCCCTCATTCCTGCAGCAGGGCAAGCCCAGGAGCAGAAGATGACCAGAACCCAGAAATCCCAGAGCCCTTGGCCCCGGATCTCTTCCTTGTCTAATGTGATGCCCATGCATCCATTTGGCTCCCTGCTTCAGGCACTGGTAGAGCAGTGCTGCCTAGGTTGCCCAGCCCTCTAAACCAGTAAAACACACTTTAAACCAGATGACCACAAACCTCAAGTGAGCCCAAATGGGTGGCCAGTCAGATGGCTCCCTGCCTTCCCAACACGAGACTCCCACCCATTTCATCTTTAACTGAGCCACTAGAAAGCACCAGAAAAGAACTTTGCCCATGTTCCCACTGTCAAATCTGTCTCCCGCAGCCCCAGACCCAAACCCTCTGTCCTCCTCCAGCTGCCGTGTGTGAGCGGCAGCCTGGGGTCAGCCCCTCCACCCAGGCACTGGGTCTCACCCCTGAGTCCCATCAGTAGTTGTTCTCTGCTGTGTCTTCCTTGTCTGTCCTGTCTAATTTTTCGGTCCCTGTTGATCAGTTCTGTGGGAAGACAACCATGCTGTAACAGCTTTCATCACTAAAAACACTCGCTACAAACACCACACATCTCTCCAGCTCACGCCCCACTTCTCTGCTCCTACCGACAGCAAAGCCCCTCAAGACTTGTCTACCCTCCTCACTCCCGCTTGATCTTGACCCATAGCAGCATCTGCTTGCTGTCCCCAACATCTGTCTTCTTGTTCTTACATAAAGAATAGAATTTCATGCAGCAGAAGAAACATTTCCCAGACTCCTTTGCATCTGGGCGGGGTGGGGACGTGGAATGTGAGGGCAGGGACTACTTCTGGGCTGTGCCCTTTAAGAAGCAGAGTGTGCCTTTTCCTGCCCCATTCAGTCTCCTGGCCAGCCTGGTGGGCTGGGAGGAGCCATCCTGGACCACCAAAGGGAAGTTGGTGCTTGAGGATGGCTGAGCAGCAACATACAAAGAGCCTGGGGTCCTGATGATGCGGACCTGCCATGTCTACTCAGGGCTGCCTCCCTGGATGTTAAAAAAGATTAAGACTTTGTTTTTTAGAGCCATTTTAGCTTTACAGAAAAATTGAGCAGAGTGCAGAAAGTCTCTTCCTCCCCGCCCTCAGCGGTTTCCCCCATTATTAACATCTTGCATTTGTTACAACTGATGACCCAATTGTGAGCTGTTATCTTTAACTAGAGTTCACAGCTCACATTAAGGTTCACTCTTGGTGTTGTATGTTCTATGGATTTGGACAAACATATGATGACGTGAATGCACCTTTATAGTATCATACAGAGTAATTTCACTGCCCTAAAAATCCCCCTAAATGTCTTTATTGATGGTTAGCATGCATTACAATGAAGTGTACCCCCGAAATTTTAAAATTTTGAATCCACCACTTGCTCAGAATGTCTGCATCAGTGCAGACAGCTCCAATATGCTTCCTCTAGCCAACACCTGGCTCCAGAGACAGCCCTCTCGTGATGTCATTCAGATGGCCGCGTCAGTTCACCCCTCCTTTTCACTGCTGAGTGGCACCCGTTGTCTGGGTGCTCCACAACTTACTTATTCATCTACCCGTTGGTGGACATTTCGGTTGTTTCCAGTTCTGACTACTCTGGGTAAAGGGACTTTGCAGTCCCTCCCCGGGGGTACCTGCCCTAGGAGGAGAGGCACTGCACCAGAAAGCGGGCGTGCCCGCTACTCAGCCACTTTGCTGTCCTCTTTGCCAGGGCGGAGACTCTGCAAACCAAATATGTGCTTTGCCAGCTGACTCCATCTTAGGCTCTGCCAACAGAGGGTGTTGGAAGGAGACCACAAAGCATCACCCTGGCAAGTCCTCTTCACCCTGGCCATCAGCAGTTCATCTGCATGGGACCAGATGAATACGATTTTCAGATTTCCCAACACTTACAAAAACAGCTTCACTGCATCTCACCTCTGAGACAACAACCCCAGGCAATCAAGCTCCTCCTCCTCAAGGGTCTGGGGCCCAGCTCCATGGGGCTCTTTTCTCAGAGACTTCAGCACTAGCTAGGCTCCACCGCTACCCGCAGACTGACTTTCACTTCTGATGGCCCCTCTAAGCTGTTACATTTGAAGAGTTGCGCCCCCCTCCCTTTGTTCCAGCCTCAGGGGCTCATGAGTTTGAGAGGGCTGCTGGAACAAAGCACTACGCACTGAGTGGCTCAAACAACACTTCTGGAAGCCAGAAGTCCAGGGTCAAGGCGTCGGCAGGGTCGTGCTCCCTCTGAAGGTGCTGTCTTTGTGTCTGTTCTCAGACTGGATCCAGGCTGACGGAGAAGCTAGTTATAGAAGTGGTGTCAGGACACACATCCCGGAGGAGGGCCTTTGGGAATTGCTTAGTTTGAATCTCTGGCTTGAAAGCATCATTCACTCCTCCAACCACTGCCCTACCTTTCATATGAGAAACATGGAGAGGCTGGGAATTCAACTGACCTTGGGATTCTGCAACCCACACAGTGAAATGCTGTGTTTCATTTCTAGCACCTTCCGCTCTATGGTCACTAAAAGGAAAAGAATCTTTAGGACTGTCATGGGAGCTCTCTAAGGCCTTGCAAGGGGGCATCCATTGTCCTTAAGACCCACTGCAACCATTAAACCCATAACTAGGGTCTAGCCTTACCATGTTTCGGGGGACAGGTGCAAATGGAGACCCAGGAGGAAATGGCTTATACACCAAAAGAATAGCAAGGTTTTTGCTAGTAAATATTGGCAGAAACCTGGGGGAATATGTGTGGGAGTGGATCCTAAGGATGTTACACCAAGAGGATATAACATTGGGTTAGTTATAATTTATTGAGCTGGGTGAGTTTACCAGAGATTCAATTTTTAAAAAAATTTTATTAATGGAGGTAAGAGGGATTGAACCCAGGACCTTATGCATATTAAGCACGTGCTCTACCACTTAGCTAGACCCTCTCCCCACCAGAAAGTCCATATTTAATGTTAGCCCATGCAACCAGAAGGGATTCTAACAGCCTCCTTGGTTGTTTGACTTAAACTTGGACTCAACTGTGGCCAAAAATTTAATGATATCAAGATGGTAGAACAACCCCTGTTTGATGCAGTGGAAGCCATCCAAAGGTGTAGCTCCTAGGGGGGAGACAGCAGCTATTAGTGCCTTGAACTTGAAAGCTGCAGTTGTGATGCTCTCGTTCACATCCGCATTTGTCTATTTGAGTCTGGGCAGAAGGTGGATGGATCTTGGAGAATGACTGTGGTTAATATAAACTTAATCAGGCAGTGACTCCAACTGCAGCAGCTGTTCCAGCTGTGATCTCTTTACTGAAGCAGTAAACACTTAACCCCTGGTCCCTGGTCTGCGGCTATTGCCAAATTGAATATATCACTCTGCACCAATTTGCCAAGTCCACCAGAGGTGCTTTCTCTTTCCCTGGCAGAGCCAATAGTACACCTAAGGACCTGGCCGTCTCTCCTCTCTGACTGCCATACCGTCTCTCACAACATCCACCGGTGCACGACACTGATGACGTCATTCTGGTTGAAGCTGCTGAGCAAGAAGCAGAAAGTACTCTAGATGCCTTAGCAAGACCTGCGCAAACCAGAAGGTGGGAGGTTTACTCTGTGAAAATTTAAGGAAGGAAAACCTCAGTGAAGTTTCTGGCAGTTCAGTGCTCTAAAGAATGTAGATATCCTCCTCAAGGTAAAAGACAGGAGGCTGCACCCACACCAGCCACCTCTAAAATAACGTTTAGTATACTCTTTCGGATTAGCACGTACAAATGTGCTGCCTTCGTTGACTCATCTGCAGCATGACTCATAAGAGACTGAACTCTTGGGACTACGGGTGACCATGTGACCTGAGTTTTTCATCAGGAACCGGGAATTTAAAGATAGATAGATGGTCAGGTGTGGTTTCAGAAAACAGAACACAGCATGAGGAAGTGCCTCCAGTTCCTTTGACACCAATTACTGCAGCACAGCCTCCTCTCCCTCCACCGTGTCTATGCTTCTTGGAACCTTCCAGACAACCAGATGACTGAGGAGGAAGTGACTGAAGCCTGGTTTATAGATGGCTCTGCTGGAAGTAGATGGCTGCAGCACGACCGCACCACTCACGGCTGACCCCGAGGAAAGTGGCAAAGGAAAATTCTCCAAGGGGGCGGAGCCTTCAGCACTACAGCTGATTGTTCATTCTTTTAACAGAATTTTTTCCCTACCTTTATTGAGAGATAATTGCTATATCTCATTATGTAAGTTTAAGGTGTACAACAATGATTTGGTACACATCTATGTTGCAAAATCTTTATCACTATCATATTAGTTAACACATCCTTCACCTCATAGAATTTTCATTTTGTTGTTGTTATGGTGAGAACACTTAAGATCTACTTTCATAGCAACTTTCAAGTATACAATACAGAATTGTTAACTGTAGTCACCATGCTGTACATTCAAGACCCAGAACTTACTTATCTTGTAACTGGAAGTTTGTACCCTCAGCTGACATCTCTTCACTTTCCCCACCCCCAGCCCCTGGCAATCACCATTCTACTCTCTGTTCTATCAGTTGAGTTTTTAAATTTTTTTATTAAAAATTTTTTTTTTAATGGAGGTACTGGGGATTGAACCCAGGACCTCGTGTATGCTAAGCATGCACTTCACCACTGAACTATACCCTCCCCACCTTAGTTCAGCCTTTTTAGATTCCACACATAAATGAGATTATACAGTATTTGTCTTTCTCTGTCTGATTTATTTCACTAAGCATAATGACCTCAAGGTCTATCCATGTTGTCGCAAGTGGCAGGATTTCTTCCTTTTATATACCTGAATAATAGTCTATTGTGTGTGTGTATGCACGCGTGTGTGTATATATATATATATATATATATATATATATACTGCATTGTCTTTATCCATTCATCAATTGATGGACACTTAGGCTGTTTCCATGTCTTAGCTGTTGTGAATAATTATGCTGTGAACATGGGGGTGCTATCTATTTAAGATAGTGCTCTAATTTTCTTTAGATATATACCCAGAAGTGGAATTGCTGGATCATACGGTAGTTCTATTTTTAATTTCTGGAGTAACTCCCATATTGTTTTCCAAAGTGGCTGCACCAACTTACATTCCCACCAACAGTGCACAAGGGTTCCCTTTTCTCCACGTCCTGACCAACACTTGTGATCACTTGTCTTTTTGATGACAGCCATTCTGATAGGTGTGGGGTGCTATCTCACTGTGATTCTGATTTGCATTTCCCTGATGATTAAAGTTTTTGAGCACCTTTCCACGAATCTGTTGGTTATTTGTATGTCTTCTTTGAAAAAATGTCTATTCAGGTCCTTCGCCCATTTTAAAATCAGGTTATTTCATTTTCTGCAATTGAGTTGCATGTTATATATATTTCGGATATTAACCCCTATGATCACATGTATGGTTTGCAAATATTCTCTCCTGTTCTGTAGATTGCTTTTTCACCGTGTTGTTTCCTTTGCTGTGCAGAAGCTATTTAACTTGATGGAGTTGATTGCCCATTCTGACTGGGCTGAGAGATGGCCAGAAGTGTGAATCCACATGGATTCATAGGAAAATGGTAGTGAATGATTTGGGTGAAGATCATGACTTGGAAATAATGGGGCTGGAAGTTTGATGACAGAGGTTTGGGAAAGAGGAATGGGGTTGGATTTTTCAGACGGGCATCAGCCACAGATGAGACTCTTAATAACCTGGTGGATGAAATGATGTGCTCTGTGGATGCCAGCCAGCCTCCCTCCCAGCCACCCCAGTGCTTGCTCAATGGGCCCGTGAATGAAGTGGCCATGGTGACAGGGCTGGTTTATGCATGGACTCAGTTACATAGATTTCCTCTGGCCAAGGCTGACTTGGGTCTCACGACAGCAGAGGGCCTAATCCACCCAAAGCCGACATTCACACTTCCTCTAACAGGGCGTCATTCCCCTAGGGAGCAGCCAGCCTCTGGTGGAGACAGCGCCCTGAAGGCTATGCCACTGAAGATTCAGACCTTCGGGAGTGAAAGTTTGAGAAGTTCTGCCAGATTTAGAACCCCAACCATCCAAGTTACCAGCTGAAGGCAAGAGAAATATGGAAGAGATGGTAGAAGAAGGAAGTTATAAAAATCAATTTTGGGAGGAGGGTCTAGCTCAGTGGTAGAGCACATGTTCAGGTCCTGGGTTCAATCCCCAGCGCCTCCATTAAAAAGTAATTAAATAAACAAACCTAATTACCTCCTCCTCCTCCCAAAAAAACTTAAAAAAAATTAATTTTGGACTCCTGAGCAGTTATAGACGTAAGTGTTACAGCTATGTATAATTTCTTCCTTAATTGTATTAGTTAATTATATATATATATATGTATGTATGTATGTATGTATACTAATTCTCTAGTCCTTCTCCTTTCTCCCCTTATTACTTTATATACCAATTGTTTTGATGGATAACTTTACAATTTAGTCTCTAGGTCATAGAATATCCAAGTGGACCTATGGCATTAGAGGAGAAATTAACATCATCATTACTGTGGCTATCATCAGAGAAGACTACAAAGGCTCTTGGGACTTTGTGTCTCTCTTCTTTGGTTGGAAACCTATTTTAATTTTAATTTTATTTATTTTTTATTGAAGTCTGGTCAGTTTACAATGTTGTGTGAATTTCTGGTGCACAGCATCATGTTTCAGTCATGTACGTACATATACTCCTTTTCATATTCTTTTTCATTATAGGTACTACAGGATATTGACTATAGTGCCCTGTGCTCTACTAAGGAAACTTGTTTATTTATTTCATATATAATAGTTAGTATCTGCAAATTTCAAACTCCCAATTTATTCCTCCCCATCCCTTGGAAACCTATTTTTATGAAGGATGCTAGCATTTTGTCAGGCAGAAACCTAAAGGTGTCACTGTTGCTGCTGAAAGTTCAAATCTGTCTAGAAGGGTTTGGATTGGTGCTGAGAAGCCAAAGAGGGTGAGGATGGGGAACTAAGCCACCTTTGGCTTGGTGATGCTGGTGCTCTGTTTTGCTTTTTCCTTGTCTTCTTGCTCTCCATTGGTTCTGCCAGTAGGAACACAAGAGGAAGACTAAAAGGCTGGAGAAGGGGACAAGGGTCTTGCTCCTCCATGTTTGCTCTCTGTTCCTACTGCTCTTGACCAGCCTTGGTCCTCAGCCTGGCAGCATCAGCTGATTTCCGTCTCCTGCTCATTTCAGCATTCTCAGAGAAGCAGTCAAGGGACATCTTTCCTCAGACATAGGAGGCCCCTTCCCCAAAGCCTGGGCAGCAGCCCTTCAGCACTGTCTCCTGGTGTCTGATTTCCAACTCTTCAGGTCCCCTCCTCTGAGCTTTGAGGTTCATAACGAAGCCTCTTCCTTCTGCTCTCCCAGCCCTGGAGGTGGTGGCTGCTCCCCGTAGTTATCGCCTCTGCGCTACCTCAGTTCCATAAATGCCCCATCTTCTGCTGCCCGCTTAATCCACCCTCTGTTTTAAATCTTGCCCTTTGACATACTTAGTGTAGTTTCTGTTTTCCCGGCAGGATCCTGACTTAGACTTATATGTCAATTATACCTCCATGAAGCCGGAAAAAAATTAAAATTAAAATTTCAAAAATGGGCAAAGCATATGAATAGGGAATTTACAAAAAAAACCCAAACCCCCAAAGTGCTAAGAAGCATAAAAAAAGATGCTCAGAGGGGAAGGTAGAGCTCAGTGGTAGAGTGCATGCTTAACATGCACAAGGTCCTGGGTTCAATCCTCAGTACCTTCATTAAAAAAATAAAATAAAATAAAATAAAAACCTAATTACCCTCCGCCACAAAAGAAGATGCTCAAACCCATTGATTATCAGAGAAATGTAAATTAAATTAAAACAGCATTCGGAGGGAAGGTGTACCTCAAGTGGTAGAGCGCATGCTTAGCATGCATGAGGTCCTGGGTTCAGTCCCCAGTATCTCCATTAAAAAATAAGTAAATAAACCTTACCAAAAAAACTTTAAAAAAGAAAAGAATGCTTAAAGAACTAAAACAGCATTTTCTACCCATTAGATTGGCAAACACTGACACACACGCATATACATACCTAGAAACAGAGGTGCAGGGCTATAGGAGCCTTTGTGTACTGCTGCTGGCAACACAGACTGGCATAGTCATTCTGGAGAACAACATGTCAGTACTTAGTGAAATTAAATGTGTATACACCTAACCTGTAATTGTGTGTCACCTAAGACACAAGGTGTAAGGTGTCACATGTGTGACAAGGGTCACTGCAGCTGTATTTCTGGTGACAGGGAAGTGCAGGCAATCTGAACGCCCATCACCAAGGAAGCAGACAGGACATCAGAGAGCACGGCACAGTCTTTGCAAGCAAGATTATATGTAGATCTAGCAAACTAAAGAGCCTAAAAGCATGGTGCTAAATGAGCTCCACGGCCAGTAATGACAGAGCACATCATTTGAACCACAGCTCTCACTGGGAATAACTAGACAAGCTCAACAAAGTATGACAAATATTTTCTTGAAAATATTCAAGTGATGACAGGTAGTAAAGAATTATGAGGCCAAGATATGGAAGAAAGGAAATTCAGAGAGAGGTGAGCTCAGCTTTTAATGTAGCTTAACCCTAAGGCCACCTGCTGAGAACAGAAGAGGTAGCTGACAGTTTGAGAAGCTGAGCACAGCTATTGACAGACTTTCGTGCCAAGGGAGCAAAAGTTGGAGTTTAGGACCCACCAAGGAGGTGGCACCTCATGATTTGGGTTAAAGACCCACAGGTCTAGGAGTAAGTGTAAAGTAGAAATAGCCCCCGTAAAGACTGTAGCCTGGTCCCCAAAGGGGCTGTAGCCAAGATCTGAAAGACATGAATCCCTGGAAACTTAAGGAAATCTGGGATTTCTAGTGTCCCAACTGCCTGCCAGAAGCAAATATAAATTGTCCCTGGAGGAAGATAGCATCATCCTTGGCCTCAAATTATTTATACAGTTTTCTATATACAGAGTCCAGTAGTATATTAAAAATTAGCAGCCCATAGGGAAGAAAGAAACGTAATCAAAATAAAATTAGAAAAGCAACAGATAACAAAGACAGAACAACAGTGACTCCAGTAAAGGAATTATCAAACACAGAATGTAAAATAATTATATTTAACACACTGAAGGAAATAAAAGTCAAAACTGAGAAAGTCAAAGTGAAATTTCTATAAATATAAAATACAATAACAAAATTAAGAGCCAATGGGTGGGTTAAACAGGAGCTAAAGAGAGAATTAGTGAACTGGAAGCTAAGTCATAAGAAAGGTGCCAGAATAAAGCCTGGAGAGGCAAAAGAACAGTAACAGACGAGGTCAAAGGAGGTAAGAGACATAGGGATACAAACGGAATGTCTAATATATGTCTAATTGGAGTACCAGAGAAAAGTACCTTGGAAAGGAGAGAAAGAATGAGGCACAAAGAACATTTGAAGAGTTAATGACTGACATTTTCCCAAAATTCATGACAGACATCAAGTCACAGTTTCCAGAAATTACATGAACTCAAAGTAGGTTAGACCAAAGAAAAACACACCTAGGTGCATTAGAGTAAAACCTAGGAAAAGCAAAGACAAAAAGAAAATATTCAAAGTAGCCAGAGAGGGAAAAAAAACAGATTACCTTTATAGTTAGGCAATTAGACTGACAGCCAATTTCTCAGTACAAAACGCAGAAAGCAGAAAACAAGGCAGGGGTATACTCAATCTGCTGACAAAAATAACTGCCAACCTTGAATTTTATAGCAACTGAAAACATCTATGATAGATCATAAAAAATGGCAATAAATTCTTCCCATCCCTTTATGTACATCCTTTATGCAATGTGACTTTGCAGCTCTTTTCTTCCAACAGATTCCCTGTTGAATCTGGCCTTAGTCACATGATTTGCGTGACGCTTAAAAAGTGTTTGTATGTGAAGACTCTCTCCCCTGCTGCTCTCTGAAATACTGTGACCACCACAGTGGGCTTGTCCACTGGAGACACAGGCCCCATCACCCCATCACTCCAGCGAAACTGTCAGCCAACAGCAACCACGAGAGTGAGCTTAGGCAAGACCAAAAGACCAGAGCAAAAGCTAACTGATAAAATATCCTTTGAGTGTGAAGTGAAATAAAGACCAAAAAAACACTCAAAAAACCAACCCGAATGAAGTCCTTATTTGTAGAATGTCACTAAAGAGAGACCTAAGCTTTTGAAGCATTAAGAACGATTGTGCAGTGCTGTGACGTTGAAATCGCACCATCAATGGCCTTGCCTCGCTGAATAAGATACAGGCCAGTTATGATGTTGGCTGACTTCCATGGTGTGTCTTAGCCTAGTTTGTCAACTATAAAGCTGACAATGTATAAAAGTTGAAACCCAGTTCTTGAGTTAAAAGTTTCTTTAAATTTGACTACAACTTTTCGCAGGATACTTTGTGGGAACTGCCTAACAATGCAAGATGGAAGATGAATTTTGAAACTATAGCACTCACTTGCTTCATTTTAGATAAAAATGTAAAATGAATATCCTGAGTTTGTGAAAATTACTTTAAAACCTTTTTTTCTGTTCCTGACAATCTATCATTGCTTCTCAGGGGGAGGGTAGAGCTCAGTGGTAGAGTGCATGCCTAGCATGCACAAGGTCCTGCGTTCAATCCCCAGGACCTCCGTTTAAATAAATAAATAAATAAATAAATAAATAAATAAATAAATAAATAAATAAATAAATAAATAAAAATGCATCTAATTACCTGCCTCCTAACAAAAAAAAAATGAAAAAGATAAAACTTTTAAAAAATATATAATTGCTTCTCTATCATGAGATTTATTAAAATAAAACATGAAAACAGTTGAGATATATATTATCCCCTGCAAGTAAGTTGTCAATCAGACCTAAATTCAATAAGATAAGCAATGAGCAAGATACTTTACCAAATTTAAAACCTTTAAATATATGTATATATGGTATTCATTTCATCACAGAACGGGCTTTTTTATCCTTTCTGGAACAGACACTCACTCACTCGGGATACGGATTTTCCTTCCGTGCACACAGTGCTTCTGCCCAAACAGCCCTCCGTGGACTTAGAGAATACCTCATCCGCCTGACAGTATTCCACACGGCGTTGCTTCTGACGCAGGAACTCCTACCACAGCAAAAGAAGTACAGCAACCGGCCCACGCTTGTGAAATTCACTGTCCTTACCGTGTTCCCCATCATCCTGAAGCAGCTGGCTTGATAGGATGGAGTGGCCTTTCGCAGACAGTTACAGCACCAGCTAGGTGGCGATACCCTCTAAGGCAGGGGCACGTTCTCCAGAAGTCTGCATATGCTCTGAGTCAGTGTCCAACACATGGTCCTGCTTCTCCCACAGCCAGGAATCGAGGGGAGGAAACGGGAGCAGTACCATTCCCTAGGACCCCTAGTGACCCAGCAGCAAAATCTGTGCTTCCTCATTCCATGACTTTGCGCTCTGCTGGCCTAGAGGCCTTCGCCCCCGAGGGAGGAATGTTTCCATCAGGAGACAACAGTGATTCCACTGTACCGGAAGTTAAGGCTGCCACCCAGCCACTTGGGGCTCCTCAGGCCTCTGAGTCAACAGGCAAGGAAGGCAGTTACTGAAATGATTGACCCTGACTGCCAAGGGGACATTGGACTGCTGTTCCACACTGGCCGTAAGGAAGACTGTGTCTGGAATATGTCTGGAATACAATATACATATGCATCTACCATAAGATTTATTATAAGGAATTGAGTCATGCAATTATAGAGGCTCAGAAATCCCACAATCTGAAGTCAGCAAGCCGGTGATACAAATTTCAGTCTGACTTCAAAGGCCTGAGAGCCAGGGGCTTTTTGTTCTATTTAGGCCCTCAAGGGATTGGGAGAGGCCTACCCACACTGGGGAGGGCTTTTGGCTTTTTAAAAATTTTATTTTACTTTATTATTTTTTTTGATGGGGGCAGGTAATTAGGTTTACTTATTTATTTCATTTTTAGACGAGGTACTGGGGATTGAACCCAGGACGTTGTATATACCAAGCATGGGCTCTATCACTTGAGCTATACCCTGCCCCCTTTTTATTTTATTTTATTTTGTTATTTTGTTATTTTTTGGGTGGAGGAGGGCCATTGGCTTTACTCAGCCTACTTGATTCAAATGTTAATCTCTTCTGGAAACACCTTCACAGACCCACCAGAAATAATGTTTAACCAAATATCTGGGCATTCCAGGTCCCACTCAGACTGACACATAAAATTAACATCACAACCACCAACAATGTATGAGGGTTCCAGTTTCACCACATCCTCTCCAACAATTGTTTATCATTCTGGCCATTCCAATGGTTGTAAAGTGACATCTCATTTTGGTTTTAAATTGTGTTTCCCTGAAGACAAATAAGGTGAACATCTTTTCATGTGCTTATTATCCATTCATAGGTTTTCTTTGGTAAAATGTCTATTTAAATCTTTTGTCTTTTTTTTATTCTTATTTTTTATTGAAGTTTAGTTGATTTGCAATGTTGTACTAGTTTCTGGTGTACAGCATAGTGATTCAGTCATACATTATATACACATATTCTTTTTTTAAAAAACAATTTCTTTTTTAAAACTTTTTTACTTATTCATTTTGGGGAGGAGGTAATTAGGTTTATTTATTTACTTAATGGAGGTCCTGGGTTCAATCACTCTGCCACTGAGCTACACCCTCCCCCTTACGTATTCTTTTTCATATTCTTCTTCATAATAGACTATTACAGGGTATTGAACATAGTTTCTTGTGCTATACAATAGATCCTTGTTGTTTATCTATTTTATATATAGTAATATGTATCGATCCTTTGTCCATTTAAAACAAAATTTTTTATTGAAGTGTAGTTGATTTATAATGTTAATTTCAGGTGCACAGCAAAGTGATTCATTTATACATATACATACATACATATATATTTTTTCTTTTCAGATTCTTTTCCATTCTTTTGTCCGTTTTTTAAATTGAATTTCTTTCATTTGAGATAATTGTAGATTCACATGTGGGTGTTAAAAAACAATACCAAGGGTCTTCTGTCTGCTTCACCCAGTTCCCCAAAGGTGGTAACATCTTGCAAAATGACAGTATGATATCACAACTAGATACTGACACTGATCCAGCCAAGATACAATTCCATCACCATGAGGTTCTCTCCTTTTGCCCTTTTATAATCACACCCACTTTCCTCCAGCCCCATTCTTTCTTTATTCCCTGGTAACCAGGGTCTGTTTTCTACTTCTATACTTTCATTATTTCAAGAATGTTATATAAATAGGATCTTAAAGATCATACAGTGTACAGTTTCTTGGAATTGGCTTTTTACACTCAGTGCAATTCTCTGAAAAGTCATCTAGATAATTGAGTGTATCACTAGTTCCTTCCTTGGTGTTGCCGAGGAGTGCTCCATGGTGTGGATGGACCACAGTTTGTTTAACCATCACCTATGGAAGGACATCTGAGTTCTTTGTAGTTTTTAGTTATTACGAATGAACTGCAGACTGCTATACTGCTATAACATTCAGGCAGAGATTTTTGGGTGAACATAAGTCTTCACTCTTCTAGGATAAATGCCCAGGAGTACAATTGCTGGGTCATATGGTAGTTGCATGTTACATTTTTTTTTTTAAATGGAGGTACTAGGGATTGAACCCAGGACCCCACGCATGGTAAGCATGTGCTCTACCACTGAGCCTTACCCTCCCTCCTGCATGTTTAATTCTATAAGGAACCATGGAACCATTTTCCATAAAGGCTGTACCAGTTCTCTGAATCCTCACCACCATTTGGTGTTATCACTATTTTTTTATTGTAGCTATTCTGATAGGTGTGTAATGATAATCTCATTATGATTTTAGTTTGCATTCTCCTAGTGGACAGTGATGTTGAACATCTTTACTTGTGCTTATTGGCCATCTGTATCTCCTCTTTGGTGAAATGTCTGTTCATGTCTTTCACACATTTTCTAATTGGATTGCTTGCTTTTAATGTTGGATTTTGAGTTCTTTATATATTAAGATACTAGTCCTTTTTCAGGTATGTGGTTTGTAAGTATTTTTTCCCAGTCTGTAGCTTGTCTTTTCATCCTCTTACTTAACAGAATCTTTCAGAAATTTTAATTCCAATGAAGTCTAATTTATCAGTGTTTCCCTGTATGGATCATGCTTTTGGTGTCAGATCTAAGAACTCTGCCTAGCTCTAGGTACCAAAGGTTTTCTCTCTCTTTTTTAATTCCCCAGAAGTCTTATATTGATGTCCGTGATCCGTTTTGAGCTAATTTTGAGAATAAGGTATGAGGCTTAGGTCAAGGTTTATTTTTGCCTCTGGATTTCTGATTGTTTCAGGACAATTGCTTGAAAGTCTATCCTTCCTCCATTGAATTGCTTTTGAACCTTTGTCAAAAATCAGTTAGCTTTATTTATGGGTTCTCTGTTCTGTTCCGTAGATTTATGTGTCTTTCCCCTGCTAATAACACACCATCTCAATCACTGTAGCTGTACAATAAGTCTGGAAATTGGGTAGACTGATTCTTCCCACTTAAGTTTTCTTTTCAAAAATTGCTTTAGCTATTCTAATTCCTTTGCCTTTCAATATAAATTTTAGAATAATATTATCTGTATCTATAAGAAATCTTGCTGGGATTGTTATAGGAACTGCATTAAGTCTGCATGTCCGATTGGGGAGAATTGATATCTTTACTATGCTGAGTCTTCCAATCCATAAACAGGTTATGTCCTTCCATTTATTTAGATCTTTCATGACCTTTTTGTAATTTTCAGCACATAAGTCCTGTACATGCTTTGTTAGAGTTATACTTACACATTTCAATTTGTTTTGCGCTCTTGTAAATGATACTGTATTTTAACTTTTGATGTCCAGATGTTCAGTTTTAGTCTATAGAAATCCTATTGATCATTGTTTTATATTGCAAACTTGTCGAATTCCCATGTTGATTCTAGGGTTTGGGGGATTTTCCACATAGACAATTATGTCATCTCCAGAGAGGGACCGTTTTATTTCTTCCTTTCTGATCTGTATGCCTTTTATTTCCTTTTCTTGCTTTGATGCGCTGGCTAGAACTTCTAGCACTAACTTGAATAAGGGTAGTGAGAACAGACATCTTTGTTTTGTTCCCTCTAGATCTCAGGGGGAAAGTACTCTTTTACCTTTAAATATAATGTTAACTGTAGAATTTTTGTATATAATTAAGTTGAGGAAGTTCCTCCTCTAGTCTCATTTTTCTGAGGATTTTAAAGTCTTGAATAGGTATTGCATTTTGTCAAATGTTTTTTCTGTATAAATTAGCATTTTTAAAATTTTTTTTGCAGTTTTAATGTTTTCTAACTATTTTTTATGGGAGGAGCAAATTAGGTGTACTTGTTTATTTTTTAATGGAGGTACTGGGAACTGAACCCAGGACCTCATGCGTGCTAGGCGTGGGCTCTGCCACTGAGCTCCCCCCAATTAGCATCTTTATGTGACTCTTCCTCTTTAGGCTGTTAACATGGCTGATGGCACTGATTAATTTGCAAATATTGAACCAGCCTGCGCGCCTGGAATAAGACCCTCCTTGGTCGTGCTTTGTAAGTGTTTCTATATTTTGCTGAATGCCATTCACTAATATTTTGCTAAGGATTTTTATGTCTATGTTCATGAGGGATATTGGTTTGTAGTTTTCTCTTTTTAAATTTTCTTTGTCTGGTCTTGGTGTTAGGGTAATACTAGCTTCATAAAACAAATTGAAAAGTATTTCCTCCTCTTTCATTTTCTGGAAAAAAGATTGTGTGGAA
This sequence comes from Camelus dromedarius, assembly GCF_036321535.1. NCBI lineage: Eukaryota > Metazoa > Chordata > Mammalia > Artiodactyla > Camelidae > Camelus > Camelus dromedarius. Next base: position 1,530,855 of record NC_087472.1, read on the forward strand.
TATTAATTCTTCTTTAAACGTTTGGCAGAATTCCCCAGTGAAACCATCTGTGGCTGGAAGCTTCTTTTCGGGGGAGATTTTAAACCGTCAGTTCAATCTCCTTATAGTTACAGGATTCTTCCAATGACCTATTCTGTATGGGGTGATCTGTGGTAGTCTGTGGTTTTTGAAGACTTTGTCCATTTCCATTTCTATTTAGATCGTCACATTTATGTACGCTAGTGATAGAATTCCTTATTATCCTTTTGATGCTCCAGGGTCTGTGGTGATCGCCCCTGTTTCACCCCTGATATTTGTCATTTCTGTCTTATCCTTTTTTATCTCTGTCAATCTTCTGGAGGTTTGTCAATTTTATTGATCTTTTGTTTCATTGATTTTCTCCTTCATTTTTCTGCTTCCAGTGTCCTTGATTTCTGGTCCTGCCTTTTTGGTGTCCTTCCTTTTGCTTGCTTTATGTTCATTTTATGCTTCTTTTTCTGCTTTTCTCGAGGTGAGAGCTCAGGTCATTGATTTGAGACTTCTCTTTTTCAATGTATGTGTTAAGCACTACAAATTGCCCTGTTAGCACTGCTTTAGCTGTGTCCCACACATTGTGCTGTGCTTTATTTTCATTTTCATTCATTTCAGTCTATTTTTTTCTTTACAGAAAGTGTGAAATAAGCAAGATTTGTATTAGTGAAGTAAAAGAAAAACAGTGAAAAAAAATGAAAAAAAGAAAAGAAAAGAAAAACAGTGAAAGATAGTGCGCTCCTGAGAATTGGGAGGACAAATGGCTATTTTTTTTTTTTAAGAAAGAGGTTTATCCAACAAGGATCTGTAGTTCCCTAGGGCAACGGGACTGTCTCACTGGAGTGTTACTTGAAAAGCAGTTGCAGATTGCTGCAAGGTTTGCAAGAATATGTGGAATCTGAGGTGTCTTGGACGCCAGAGTCTGGGTTTTAATGGATTGGCCTTCTTGGGTGGACTTCCAAGGTTTTGCTCAGGTATGGAGTATCCAGCTGGCAACTCCAGGAACTTTTACATGAGCTGTGAGTCTCCACGGTCCAAGGAAACAGTTTTAACCCTATGGGTGGTCGGTGATCCGGGAGCAAAACTGCTCAACCAGGATAGCTGGTCCCGTGTCTTGGGTCAGCTGTCTACCTCAGATATCATCTTCTTCTCATTCTGGTTTGGTAGCTTCTCCTTTGTTTGAACATTGTTTTAAGGTGAGCAGTAGTCTTCTCTATAGGCCAGTCCAGTGTACGGGCCTCAATCAGGTTGCCAATTATTTGCCACGTGGTCTTAATTTGGATGTCTGAGTGTTCCCCTTGGTGGATCTTCTCGAGTCTGAAGAGATAGAGCGGTAGAAGAGAGAATGAGAAAAGACGGAGGGGAAAAGAGCCTTGGGCTCGGGGGGCTCCTTCACGGCTGGAGAGCTGTTGTCTGCCAGACCCTGCAGGCAGCGTCAGCTGCCACCTAAAGGGCTGCTTGAATCTGCACGGCACGGGAGAACCCCCTTGCCACCCTCCGAAGAGAGGGGCGCTGTAGGCCCAATAGGCCGGCCGAGATCATGCCCTCTGAGCCCCGTTTCTGTATGTAAACGCCCCACGTTGGGCGCCAGAGAGATGATGCGGGGAGACGGGTGTGGGGCGTGAGGAGGGCGGCGCCCCAGGTCTCGGGGGAGCCCCTGGGACGCGCCTCACCAGGCGTGGGTCTTTGGCTTCGCGTAGGAAAGAATTCAAGTGTGAGCCACAGCTGAGTAAAGGTAGATTTCTGTAGAGAGACACATACCACATAAAGCGTAGGCTGTTTCAAAAGGCAAGAGACAGGCCGCGAGGGGCGGGCGTTGGGCGCTCGGGTTAAAGCAGAAGTAGGTGCGCGCGCCACAGACAGAGCGCGGGCGTCTCTGGGGGCGAGGCAGCGAGAGGCCAGTGCGGTCTAGTTTTCAAATTTCCCTCAAGACTTCCTCTTTGACCCATGGAGTGTTTAGAAGTGCATTTAGTTTCTGAGTATTTGGAAAGTTTCCTGTGGTCTCTCTGCTGTTAATAAGGTGTTAAACTGCTGGATGTCAATACTGGAACGGAGCCCAAAATGTAATATAATTCTACCTTTTTCTTGTCTCAGTGAAAGGAAACCAACTCTTCCTATTGAGACGGCCAGCAAAGCTGATGCCATTGAGAGAGAAGCTACCAGAGAGTCTGAGGTCATCCACATGACTTGCTTGCCACCTGACATTACCATTTAGAGCCCCAGAAGTTTGCTGAAGCACTTGGCAGTGTGGGGCCGTGCCAGTTGCTCAGCTGGAAATCCTTTCTAAAGGGAGTGATTTCTCCCCTAGCCAACCTGTAAAGGGGAGAAAGTAAAAGAATAGAAATCTAAGTAACGTACCTAACAAAATGACTTCCTTGACGCTAAGGCTTTTTCCTGCTGTCTGCTGATTCATTCTGACACATTTTGCTTTTCCTTTTGTTTACTCACTCAATTGCTTTGCTAAACTAGCCCCCAAACTTCCCTGTACATTCTTTTACCCAGAAGCTGTTTTCGAGAAAGAAAGTCACAGGTTCATGACCTCAAAAGAACAGACAGACCCTAAGGAGTTTTCCATGACGCCAGATGGACTTATCAAGATTAAAAGGAATATAGCACCACAAACTGCCCTGATTCTTATCACTTTTGTGCTCCATCCAGTTTTTCGATAAAACCTCAAGACCCCAACCCCAAGATGGATTCACAGTCTCTAAGGTGTGAGCCTGCTGGGCCTCCCCACTGCCTGGCAAAGCAATAAAGCTACTCTTTTCTGATACTCCTCCAACTCTGTCTCCAAGTCTCAATTCATCTTTCAGGGCATGAAGGCCAGTTTTTTTGGCAACAAAAGGAAGAAAGACACCATATGTCACTACCCCGGAGAAGTTCAAGAACCCCAGGAAAAGGCCCTGTAGAGAGAGGCCGGAGGAGGCAGGAACTGCCGGGACAGGAGAACCAGGAGACCAGAGGTGGCAAAACTCTCAGCTAGGAAGCACTTAGTAAAGGGCTGAAAGCTCACAGACCAAGGGGATCGGGGAGGTGGAAACTGGGGAACCTCTGTGTCCAAAACATTTCCTCATTTCCTCAGGCGAGCCCATCCTTGTCTTTCCGGCAACTTCCTGAGAAACGTCTGGATTCCCGCCAGTCTGAGTTGCTGGTATCTAGGCTCGTGCTTCTGCTGCACCTTTCCATCTGTGCTTCCCACACAGACACGTTCTCTGCCTGGGGAACGTGTGTTCTGACTTCCTCCTTCCGAATTGCCACAAACTTGCTGGGGAGAGTGGCTTCCTTGCTCTGTGGATCAGAGGCTGCCATATTCGCAGGGAGTGTCTGTGTAGCTCCTGGGGGAAAGGGCACCTTGTTTAGGCTGTACCTTCTGAGAGAAAATGGAGCTGGGAGAAGTGGTCACCTCACACCATGCTGGAAAAGCACCCAAAGCTGAAACAAATCGTTGCATTCTTTGAGCCCTGGAGAATGAAGATGTTAGTTAAATTTGAGATCTAGAACCAATAAAAATAGTTTACTAAAGGGATAAGCCAAGTCACATGTAAAACAAGATCCTTTGTCAAGAGCTCAACTTGAAGGACTAAAACTCATTATAAAAGAATTAGAAAAACAAGTGACAATTTGAAAAAGGCACGCACCTCCTAAATTCCCACACTTCCGATAAAGAAGAATGATTCCTCAGTCAACTGGGGCTGCTATAACAAAGCGCCAGAGGCCCGGGCTTGGGGTGGGGTGCTCAAATTACAGCAATGTCTTTCTCGCAGTGCTGGAGACTGGAAGTCCCAGGTCAAGACGTTAGCAGATTTGGTTCCTGGTGAGAGCTTGCTTCCTGTATCAAGCCTTCTGGCTGTGTGCTCCCACAGCGTGTCCTGTGTGCTTTAGGGTGGAAAGAACTAGATCTCTACCTTCCTCTCATAAGGCCACTAATCCCTTATAAGAGCCCCACCCTCATGACCTCATCTAAACCTAATTACCTCCCCATGTCCCCACCTTCAAATGTCATTCCACTGGGGACTAGGGCTTCAACATATGAATTTGGGGGGGACAGAATCGATCATCCCATAATGGAAGATACATTTAATAAAGATAATCAACTATTACATAGATTTATACAAAACCTTAAAGAACTAAATCAATGAATTGCTTCATTAACTTCTGCAGCTCTTTTGACTTTGGCACCATTGTTTGCAAAGTTCTTCTCTGTATCTGAGCTATGTCCAGTATTTTCTTTCTTTCCTTCTATTCTTTTAGCAAATGAGCCTAAATTCTTGCTTGTTTTCGCTTGTGGAAAAAGTCCAGTATTTATGTCAAAGGACTCCTCGAGGGTTTCACACTCTCTTACTATTTTCTCTACTCATTTGCAGGAAAACTTAGAGAGATGTATGCCACCAGAGAGGTCTACGGTTATCCAATATGTAGATGACTCACTGGGAGTCTTGGAAATGCAAGAGCAATGCAGAACTGAAACTTTGGTTTTCTTACAACTTCTCCCCGGCTAGGGACATAAGCCTCACTGGACAAAGTGCAACTTTGCTAAACTGAGCTCAAATATTTGAGCTGTCTCTTGTCAGCTGCTGGCCATAGAGTGTTCCAGTCTAGGAGTCAGCCCACTTTGCAGATCAAACTGCCTACTACTGCTAAAAAGAAGAAAGTCAGTTTTAGGGCTAGTACACTATCAACAGCGGATTCATTCTTGCTTTTGCAGAACAGACCAAACCCCAGATGGAGCAACTGCATGGATATCCAGGTCTCTACTTTGGCCCTAGAATCTGAAGAGGCCTTGGAACAACTGGAATTGGCTTCTAGTCTCTCCCCCAGCATTGGGGGTTCCAAACTGTGAAAACCCCAACCTGCTTCATCTGTTTCCTGTAAATGTTGCACCGTTGGTGATGTTTGCTCATGGCTCATGTGCTTGGGGCGAAAGTGCCCCACTTAAGACTTCCTGTACTGCAGCGATGTCATAAAAAGATGGAAGTCTGTTTTGTCTGTAAATAAGCCTGCACCAGCACACAAGATTTTTTGTTTAACACCTTTATTATGGTATGATTCCTGTATAGTAAACTACACATATTTCAGATGTACAATTTGGTGCATTTTGATAGATGTCTACACCCATGAAGCCACCACCACAATCAAGGTAGCTAACATTTCCATCACTCCCCAAGAGGTGTGAATCCCCAGTTTATCCCTTCCCACCCACTTTATACCCTGGTAACAATAAGTTTGTTCTCTATGTCTGTGAGTCTGTTTCTGTTTTGTAGATAAGTTCATTTGTGTCCTTTTTTTTTTTAAGATTCCACATATAACCAATATCATATGGCATTTTTCTTTCTCTTTCTGACTTTCTTCACTTAGAATAATGATCTCCAGGTCCATCTATCTGACTGCAAATGGCATTATTTTATTCTTTTTTATGGCTGAGTAGTATTCCATTGTATAAATATACCACATCTTCTTTATCCAGTCATCTGTCGTTGGACATTCAGGCTGTTTCCATGTCTTGGCTATTGTAAATAGTGCTGCTATGAACATTGAGGTGCAGGTGTCTTTTTGAATTGAGATTCCCTCTGGATATATGCTCAGGAGTAGGATTGCTGAATCATATGGTAAGTTTATTTTTACTTTTTTGAGGAATCTCCATATTGTTCTCCATAGTGGCTGCACCAATTTACATTCCCACCAACAGTGTAGAAGGGTTTCTTTCTCGTCACACCCTGTCCAACATTTATCATTTGTGCATTTTTTAATGATGGCCATTTTGGCTGGTGTGAGGTGATATCTCACTGTAGTTTTTTGTTGATGTTGTTTTTTTTTGGGGGGGGTGATGTAATTAGGTTTCCTTATTTATTTATTTTTAGAGGAGGTACTGGGGATTGAACCCAGGACCTTGTGTATGCTAAGCATGCACTCTACCAACTGAGCTACACTTTCCCCCCTCACTGCAGTTTTGATTTGCATTTCTCTAACAATTAGGGATTGTTGAGCATCTTTTCATGTGCTTGTTGGCCATCTGGATGCCTTCTTTGGAGAAATGTCTCTTTAGGACTTCTGCCCATTCCCTGACTGGGCTGTCCATCCTTCTGACATCAAACTACATGAGCTGCCTGCACACCCCATAAACCAGTCCCCCATCAGTTGCATCACCTGCAAACATTCTCTCCCATTCTGCAGATTGTCCCATATGCAGATGATATCCTCAGCTGACAAATACACAAGTTAATGGCAGTGACTAAAGCTGCAATTCTTGGTTCTGGACTTAAAATGAATATATATTATATATATATATATATATTACATTTATATATAATATATATTATATACATTTATATATGATATATAAATATTAACTAGAAGTTTGGTAACTGTCATACTGCAGGGTGAATTTGGAAAGATAGGGGATTTCTGAATTCCATGGGAACTGAAACATCTCATGGAAAAATTGATAGTTGATTTGTCAGAGGTTTTACAACTGCCGGCTCAGATGGCAGTAAATCATTGCAGAGCTTACACGGAGCAGAAGGATAGAGCTACAAAAACTGCTGTTAAAATATGGTGGTCTCCAACCAGAAAACTACTAGAGCTCATCAATGAATTCGGTAAAGTTGCAGGATACAAAATTAATATATAGAAATCCATTGCATTTCTCTACACTAACAATGAAACATCAGAAATAGAAATTAAGGAAATAATCCAATTTACAATCACATCAAAAAGAATAAAATACCTAGGAATAGACCTACCCAAGGGGGTAAAAGACCTGTACTCCAAAAACTATAAGACTTTGATGAAAGAAATTGAAGACACAAACAGACGGAAAAATATACCTTATTCTTGGATTGGACAAATTAATATTATTAAAATGATCATACTACCCAAGGCAATCTACAAATTCAGTGTAATCCCTGTCAAAATACCAATGGTATTTTTCACAGAACTAGAACAAATAATTTAAAAATTTGCATGGAGTGGGGAGGGTATAGCTCAGTGGTAGCGTGCACGCTTAGTTTAGCATGCACTGGGTCCTGGGTTCAATCTCCAGTACGTCCATTAAAATAAACAAATAAAATCACAAAGAGATATCAGAATGGCCATCATCAAAAAGAATACAAATAACAAATGTTGGCAAGGATGTGCAGAAAAGGGAACCCTTATACACTGTTGGCGGGAATGCAAATTGGTGCAGCCACTGTGGAAAACAATATGGAGGTTTTTCAAAAACCCAGAAATAAAACCACCGCATAGCCCAGCAACTCCACTCCTGAGCATATATCCAAGAAAAACAAAAACATTAACTCAAAAAGATACATACACCCCACTATTAACAGCAGCATTGTTTTAAAAAAATATTTTATTTATTTATTAGTGTATTATTTTTTTGGTGAGGTAATTAGGTCTATTTATTTTTGATGGAGATACTAGGGATTGAACCCAGCACCTCATGCATGCTAAGCATGTGCTCCACCACTTGTGCTATACCTTCCCCCAACAGCAGCACTGTTTATAATTGCCAAGATATGGAAGCATCCTAAGTGCACATCAATAGATGAAAGGACAAATAAGATGTAGCATATACATGCATTGGAATACAACTCACCCATAAAAAAGAAGGATATTCTGCCCTTTGTGGCCCTTCATTCACTTTCTTTTTTCACCTCAAAACCCAGAATTCCATAAATGACATAATATTTCCGTTGCATCCAAAACAACTAAATACCTAGAAATAAACTTAACCAAGGAAGTTACCTGTACCCTAAAAACTGCAAAACATTGATGAAGGAAATTGAAGATGGTACCAAGAAATGGAAAGATAGCCTGTGCTCTTGGATTGGAAGAATCAACATAATCAAAATGCTCATACTATCCAAAGCAATCTACAGATCCAGTGCAACCCCTGTCAAAATACTCACGACAGTTTTCACAGAACTAGAATAAACAATCCCAAAATTCATATGGAGCCACAAAAGACCCCAAATTGCCAAAAGAATCTTTTGTACATCTTTTTTTTCCTCCTTCTTCTCTTTACTCTCCCCTCCTATGGCTTGATGTCTAGAGAAGATCCTTTAGCATCTGTTGTAAAGCTGGTTTGGTGGTGCTGGAATCTTTTAGCTTTTGTTTATCTGTGAAGCTTTTGATTTCTCCATCAATTCTGAACAAGAGCCTTGCTGGACAGAGTGTTCTTGGTTGTAAGTTTCCCTCTTTCATCACTTTAAATATATGGTGCCACTCCCTTCTGGCCTGTAGAGTTTCTGATGAAAAATCAGCTAATAACCTTATGGGAGTTCCTTGTATGTTATTTGTTGCTTTTTTCTTGCTAACTTTAATATTTTCTCCTTGTCTTTGATTTTTGTCAATTTGATGACTATGTGCCTTGGTGTGTTCCTCTTTGGGTTGATCCTGTGTGGAACTCTGCACTTTTTGGACTTGGGTGGCTGTTTCCTTTCCCAAGTTGGGGAAGTTTTCAGTGATTATCTCTCCAAAGATTTTCTCAGGTCCTTTCTCTCTCTCTTCTCTTTCCGGGACCCTATAATGCGAAAATTAGTGTGCTTCATTTTGCCCCAGAGTTCTCTTAAACTATCCTCATTTCTTGTCATTCTTTTTCCTTTTTCTGTTCTGAAGTAGTGATTTCCGCTAATCTGTATTCTAGCTCACTGATCCGTTCTTCTGCCTCATTTCGTCTATTCTTGGTTCCTTGTAGTGTATCGGTCACTTCAGTGATTTTATTCTTCAACTCTGTTTGGGTATTCTGTATATTTTCCACCTCTTTGCTAAAAACTTCACTCTGTGCATCTATACTCCTCTTGAGTTCTCTGAACATCTTTGCCATCATTACATTGTGATTTTGATTTGCATTTCCCTGATATTGGTGATATTGAGCAGTTTTTCATGTTCTTGCTGGCCATCTGCATCTCCTCTTTTGGAAAAATGTCTGTGCAGTTCTTCTGTCCATATTTTAAATGGGTTGGTTGTTTGCTTGTTTTTAATTGCAAAACAGTTGATTTAAAATGTTGTATTACCTTCTGGTGTACAGCATGGATGGACTTGGAGGCCATTTTGCTAAGTGAAATAAGTCAGACAGAGAAAGACAAATACTGTAAGATATCACTGACATGTAGAATCTTAAAAAAATACAACAAATTAGTGAATACAACAGAAAAGAAACAGACTGACAGATGTAGAGAAGGAACTAGTAGTTACCAGTGGGGAGAGGGAAAGCGGAGGGGCAAGACGGAGGTGGAAGATTAAGAGGTACAAACTCTCAGGTATAAACTAAGCTACCAGGATGTACACCACGGGGAATAGAGCCAATATTGCATAATAACTATAAATGGAGTACAACCTTTAAAAATTGTGAATTACTGTATTGTATACCTGTAACTTATAATATTGTACATCAACTATACTTCAATTTAAAGAATGTGATATTGTAAAAATAGGTGCATAAAATGTAGGAGTTTTTTTTTACAATCATTAAACTGTATTGGAGTATAAATAAATAAATAAATAAACTTAATTACCCCCCCCAAAAAAAATTGCATGGAAACACAGAATAACCCAAGTAGCCATAACAATCTTGAGAAAGAAGAACGGAGCTAAAGGAATCATGCTTCCTGGCTTCAGACTATACTACAAAGCTACAGTCATCAAAAGTATGGTGCTGGCAGAAAAACAGACACATAGATCAATGGAACAGGATATAAAGTCCAGAAATAAACCCACGCATGTATAGTCAATTAATCTATGACAAAGGAAGCAAGAATATACAATGGAAGGAACCCTACTTCAGTAAGACACCTGCACCCCAATGTTCATAGCAGCACTATTTACAATAGCCAAGACATGGAAACAGCCTAAATGTCCATCAACAGATGACTGGATAAAGAAGATGTGGTATATTTATACAATGGAATACTACTCAGCCATAAAAACCGACAACATAATGCCATTTGCAGCAACATGGATGCTCCTGGAGAATGTCATTCTAAGTGAAGTAAGCCAGAAAAAGAAAGAAAAATACCATATGAGATCGCTCATATGTGGAATCTAAAAAAAGAAGAAGAAGTATTTCTTTTTTATTTGATCTGTCTCCTAAAGTGAGGGAAACAAAGCAAAAATAAACTAATGGGACCTAATTAAACTTAAAGCCTTTTGCACAGCAAAGGAATCCACTGACAAGACAAAAAGACAACCTACTGAATGGGAGAAGATATTTGCAAATGATATAACTAATAAGGGGTTAATATCCAACATATATAAACAGCTCAAACAAGTCAATATCAAAAAGACAAACAAGTTGCATTGGTGGTTCAGTGGTAGAGTTCTCGCATGCCAAAAAGACAAACAATCTGGTTAAAAATTGGGCAGGAAAATTTGAATACACATTTTTTAAAGAAGAAATGCAGATGTCCAACAGGCACATGAAAAGATGTTCAACGTCGCTCATCATCAGGGAAGTCTAAATTAAAACCATAATGAGATATCACTTCACACTTGTCAGAATGGCTATCATCAAAAAGACCACAAGTAATAAATGTTAGTGAAGATGTGGAGAAAAGGAAACCTTACTCACTGTTGATAGGAATGTAAATTGGTGCAGCCTCTGTGGAGAACAGCATGGAAGTTTCTCAAAAAACTAAAAATAGAACTACCATATAATGCAGCAATTCCACTCCTGGGTAAACATCTGAAAAAAACAAACACCAATCTGAAAAGATGTGTGCACCCCAATGTTCATTGTAGCATTATTTATAATAGTCAAGATGTGAAAACAACCTAAGTGTCCATCAACAGATGAATGCATAGAGGAGATGTGGTGTATTTGTATACACACACACACACACACACACACACACACACTGGAATACTACTGAGCCATAAAAAAAGAATAAAATTTTGCCATTTGCAGCAACATGGATGGGCTTTGAGGGCTTTATGTTAAGTGAAATAGGTCAGAAAGAGAAAGATAAATACTGTATGGTATAACTTTCATGTGGAATCTAAAACATACAATAAACTAGTGAATGTAACAAAAAAGAAGCAGACTCACAGATATAGAGAACAAACTAGTGGTTACCAGTGAGGAGAAGGAAAGGAAGAGGGGCAGTGTAGGGGTAGGGGAGTTTTAGAAAAAAGTTGTTTTGGGATTATATGAAATTTTGTGTGTGAAACTTTAGAAAATTGTTAAACACTATAGAATTTAAAGTATCTTTCATTCAATAAAACAAAGAAACAAAGGAACCAAAAAAAAAAAAACCAAACCAAAACACCAAAACATGGCAGACTCCAAACACAGAAGCTCCTCTTTTAATACAGTAAGAAGCTTTTGTTCGTTTTTTATTTTTTATTTTTATTTTATTTTTTTAATGGATTGCTTCACAAATTTGCATGTCACCTTTGCACAAGGGTCATGCTAATCGTCTCTGTATTGTTCCAATTTTAGTATATGTGCTGCCGAAGCGAGCACTTTCGTTCATTTTTTAAAAAATGCTCCATATGTATAAGTGAATCACTAGGCTGCACACCAGAATTTAACAGAACATTGTGAATCGACTATACTTCTGGCTCCCCAGAAGGAAATGGGGAAATGAACTGAAAAGGATGCTAAAAGAAGTTTGGGGAAAATAGTTCTTACACCAAAATCCCTATTTGCCTGGTTAGTGTTGCTGTGTCATCAACAAAAATCATCTGAGTAAGGAGGGGAATTAAAAAAAAATTTTTTTAATGTTGGTACTGGAGATTGAACCTGGGACCTCCTGCCTGCAAAGCATGCCCTCTACCCTTGAGCTAGACCCTCCCCGCACCGAGGAATTTTAAAGGCACCAAACTCTTACTATGTAGCTAGTAGAACTAATGCTTGTAAAAGGTAAGAGATTTTGCCTAGCCATGGGGTGAGTGACATCCGACAGCCTGAAGCCCTGGGCTTGGGGGTCTAGCTGGGTGGTAGCCAGTGCGCTTGGTGAGTACGAGGTCTTGCCCTCTTCAAAAGCCACTGCTCGGGTAATGGCAGCTTCTCTTAACAAACTCGATTCCCGCTTTGGGGAGTCCAGTGCTTTCCAATCAGACAGAAAAAGTGATTTTATTTCTGCTCTCTTCTAGGATTTAACCACTCAAACTCTAGAAAACTCACTTACCAGGATTTTGCCACCTACTCTGTTAAGACGGCCGTTCACCTCATTAGAAATGAGAGCAAGTCCTCTGAGCACGCATGGTCTAGCTCCTTTTGATCTCCGGTTTGGGAGGCCTATGATTTTGGTCTGAGACCAAGTTCTGCGCCTGATTTAACTGAATCCTTTCATGGTCATGCTCAGTACTCAAAAGTACCCTCCCCTCCCCCTGCCTGTTCTTACAGGCATCCAGGCCATCCTATTCACAGTAGTAGGTATTTAAATTACTTTAAGAATCGCATTTATGAGGCAAGGAGGGCATAGCTCAGCGGTGGAGGGCATGCCTAGCATGCAAAAGGTTCTGGCTTCAACCCGCAGTACCTTCATCAAAAATAAGCACATAACTTCCCCCCAAAAAAGTGTTTTAAAAAATGAGCAAACATGTAATTAGTGAAATAGTTTAATAATGGGGAAAAAAATCATCCCAGAAAGCTCTCAAAGGCCTTCACTCAAGTAGGCTAGCAGCTATAAAAGAGCAGTTAAGACAGCATTCCTAATTCAAAGTCACAGGACTGTTGATATCAAAGGGAACAGTTAGGTACTGGGTTAGGACTTCCGAAAGATTAAACGATGGTAATTAATAGACAAGCAGAAATCTGGCATTTGCAGACAGAAGCTCAAAAGACAGGTCTAATATGACTGGATTAACTTTAGGACACAAGCTCCCCAGATTCCAGTAGGGATGGATAAACAAAGGTTGGGCTTTTATTCCAGCTTAACATTATGATGATTATGACTATTGATTTGGACTGATGCAAGAAAAAAAGGGCCCACAGGACTGCTTTGTCCCAAGACTAAAAACAAATATGGCCATGAACTCAAACACTGGAAGTTCCATCTGTGCTCTTCAACTGGTGCCTCATAAGCCTTCGATGCTACATAATGGCCAAGAGTGTCTTTGCATTTCACTTCTGAGACAGTATTTGAGAAGATGGAACAATTACAGAGGGACCTAAATTATCATGTAAATGTGATGTTATTTAGATATTTGATGAAAACTCAGGAGAGATGTATTTCACCTTACAAGAAAAACTTTTTTTTAACATTTTTCATTGATTTATAATCATTCTACAATGTTGTGTCAAATTCCAGTGTAGAGCACAATTTTTCAGTTGTACATGAACATATATATGTAGTCGTTGTCACATTTTTTCTCTGTGAGCTACCGTAAGATCTTGTATATATTTCCCTGTGCTATACAGTATAATCTTGTTTATCTTTTCTACATTTTTTTAATTTACTTTTTTGGGGGAGGAGGTCATTAGATTTACTTATTTGTGTATTTTTTTAGAGGAGGTACTGGGGATTGAACCCAGGACCTTGTGTGTGCTAAGAATGTGCTCTACCACTTGAGCTATTCCCTCCTCCCAAGAAAAACTCTTAACTAAAAGTTGAAATGATAAAACACCAGAGTTAAGCTACTCTTTAGACTTGGATTGGACAAAACTTTGCAAGGAACTTCAAAATGATACTCAAGTAGTTAATCATTTGGAAACTCAAGTAATAAAGATGTCACACCAGCTAGTGAAAGTAACCTATGAGGAAGGAAAATGTTTGGGGGAGCTTGTGTCCTAAAGTTAATCAAGTGACATTAGACCTGTCTTTTGCAACCTCAGTCTGCCAGGAATCTGATTTAACCCTTTCACATTGGTATCATATATTTAAAAGGTTATTCTCCCAAGGCAAATACCAAATTGTGAAATTCATCCTACTGTAATTCTGATCATTGTTTAGCTTTGCATTTTACTTGCTGGCGTCTGCAACTTGCCCAGAAAAAGTTAAAAGGACAATGGAAATAATGAAATATTGTGATGTTGCTATTTCGTGGGAAGCCAGGGAGGTGGTTGTAAGGGCAGATACAAGTTAGGAGTAAAAGCCCTCATTCTCCTGGTGGAAGATAAGGTGACAGACCCCCCCCCCTGCCCAGATCTTTTCTTTCAGCATTTCTTCCTTTTGTCCTTTTTAAAATATATGTAAATCTTTTTAATGGCTGAATAAGCCTCTGGCCATTCTCACAACTCAGGAATGTTTCCTCCCCTTCAGGATCTGGGAGCACCATTTGAAATGTAATCCAGGAAGATGTGGCCCACGAAGACCTCCCAGTTTCCAGAGATGAGAGGGGCCGACTGGACTCCAAGTTGCAAAAGCTACCTGCTGGAAGAGGCTGTGTGTCCACATAGCTCTGTAGAGGAGACAGTTCCTTCTGTCTCTGCGTCGGTCAAATGGGCACCCCTCTTTGCCCACATCATTCGGGTATTGTATTTGTTCAATGACATAGATGTGTTCTTTCTTTTCTTCTATTGTGGAGAGGTGTTCTGGGTTGGGAGGAGATTTTGGTTTTAATTCTATTTCCCCAACACACTTCACAGCAGTGGGGAAAGAACCACTTGTATAAAATAGAGATGTATCCATTCACTATCTGTAGGGAGAAAAAGAAATCTCAGTGAACTTTGACTCAAGTAAAACAACCAGACAGAAAAGGGAACAGTCACAAATGTACAACTTGATGAACTTTCACAAAGTGAACACTTCCATGGAACCAAGAGCCCATGTCCAGAGACAGAAGTCCAGCGCCTGGGAAGCCCCCAAGGCAAACCAGATTATGTCACCCCCTGCATTTGCTGCTGTGGCATATTGATTATTTTGAATTAAAGGCATTTAAGAACAAGTGCAAGAAGGATGCTCTGACCCTCCTTTTTCTTCCTGAAAGCAGGAACTAGCCTGCCCCTGTGGAAGTGCCCTCCCTGCACCAGAGACCAGCTTCGAGAGCTTGGAGATCTGTACCAGCAAATCTTTTAGTTTCATACTTGTATTTCAAATTATTTTTTCACCACCTACCACCCCTTTTTCTTATCAATTCTTCACAAATTCAACATTTATTTGTCTAAAGGGTAGAAAAGCTGCCTGCTTTGGTCACTTCTTGGGGGTCTTCATTCTCTTGTGAAGGCACCCAGGCACATGTAAACATTTAATAAAATGTGTGTGCTTCTCTCCTGTTCATATGTCTTGTGTCAGTTGAATTCTTAGGCCTGCCAGAGACCCAAAGATGGTAAAGAAGAATTTACCCTCTCCATCTCTTTGGGTCACCAGCCCTCCCCAAGGATGCAGGTGCACTTGCAAAGCCATCTGCAGTACTGGTAGGAAAGATGGGGGTGGGGGAGCTAAAGACAGAAAGTTGTCAGGAGGCCATGGCTGAAGTCTGTGCAAGACAAGATGAAACCCCAAGACAGAAAGGAGAAGAGGGGTCAATTCGAAGATTGTCAAAGTGAAAGACTCCACAATATCCCCTCCCCAGGAACTCATAAAGATGCATTTACTCTGGGAAGCAATGGTGATCTGCCCCTTAGAATTTCCAATGGCCCCCTTACAACTGAAAAATGACCAAGCCCCTGAAATGGATACGCAAATGCCTCTGCACTCAGAGGGACTTGCATTTCAATGCACTTTAGTTTTTTGAGGAGTGGAGAGTAGTCAAAGGGAGAGAACCCACAACATCCCCTCCCTGGGAACTCACAAAGATGCATTTACTCCTACAGGCAATTGTGATCTGACCTGAAGAATTTCGGAGGACTTCCCTTAAAACCTAAAAGTACCCAAGAGCCAATATGTAGAAGCAAACGCCCCGCTGCCAAAGGGACTTGCATCTCAATGCTGTGTCCTCTTAAAGGAAGAGAGTACTTTGGTCAGCTTCCTGGCATTGTTAAAAGCAACAATCAAGAAAGTCAACCTGGACCTTGCAATAAGACGCTACTGAGACTTCCTGATTCCTGAGCATCTTCAACCTGGAAGTTCTTTTTTTTTTTTTTTTTTTTTACGGAAAAAAATCTTGACCAGTGCTTAACATCATATGCAAACATCAATTCCAGCTGTGTTGTAAATCTAAAAGTCAAAGGCAAAACAACCAAGCGTGTAGAAGACAACAGGAGAATGTCTCCATGGTCTCAGAGTTGAGAAAGATTTCTTTTTTTTTTTTTAATGGAGTGACTGAAGATTGAACCCAAGACCTTATGCAGGCTAGGCATGAGCTATATCCACCCCCCAGGAAAGATTTCTTAAATAGGACACAAAAGTACTAACCATAGGAGAATATATTGATAAATTAGTGTTTTCTGAGCTCTGAGGGCACTCAGCCAATTCGTTATTCTTCATGTCTTCAATGCATCTCTCCCCGCCCCCCGCAGTGTGACTTCTGCTCAGTCCCCATTCTCTTTACCCTCCTCCCCACCTCCCAGCCTGCTGTCCTACATCTCCAAGCTCTTGCTTTGTGCAAGGCATGTAGAAGAACCACTACTGGATGAGTTCCTCACCTACAGAAGCATACTTTGTTTCTGGTGTTTTCTGAGATTTGCTTCCCCTTGGTTGCTTTGCTATGCTGTTTACATATTAATTGCAGGTATCCCCTACATGGCTTCTGTTCTGTGTCCCTCCGATGTTCCCCAGGTCCTATTGCTCTTGCTGTCTGCAAGGGAGATTGGTTATACCACTTTAGAGTGAACTCCGTACTTAGACAAAGTTCATTGGTCTATCTGGGATATGCCAGGGTGGGGCTGCCTCTATGGAGTCCACGCCAGTCCCCTGTGGCTTCCTTGCGAATTCTAACTGCCTTGGCACCAAGGAGCTCTGTCTCCTGGTTTTGCTGGAGTTTTTTTAGGGGGGTTTCCAAGCATCTCATGGCTTTTGTGAGATCCCCAGAAGAGTCAAGGCACTGTCTCACTGCCCCATCCATTCATTCACAACCTTTTTTTAAAGCAATGAATGTTGAATTTTATCAAACATCTTATCAGTACCTACTGATATGATTGAGCAGTTTCCTCTCATTTGTTGAGTAATGACTTTTGTGAAAAGATTTTCAAATGTTGAGCTGCCCTTTATTTCTGGAGGGGACCCTGCTCGGTCACACATAACATCTTGCTCTTTCGCTGTTTTGCTGGAGTTCACTTGCTTATCTTCTCTTGAGGCTTTTGCACCTGTATTCAAAAGCGAGAGTTGTCCACAGGGTTCAGTCTATACTCTCTTTACTAGATTTATATATTTGGTTTGTTGTTGGTTTTATTAAAGAGCAAAGGTCAAGGCTAGGTAATGCACCCCTGAAGAAAAGGAAGACAAAACTAGGTAATAACATAGGAGAGAAAATGCGTATTACCAAGAAAGCACTCGGGAGAAGGCCCACCTCACCTTGTCAAGGAAAATAATCAGTAAACAGTCAGTCTCTGAGAGGAACAGAAAAAGAGTTTTATTTGAGCCAAACTGAGGGCTATAGCCTGGAAGACAGCCTCTCAGATAACTGAGGAGCTGCTCTGGAGAAGCATGGTTTTCAGCACAGTTTTAGATCTTGTCAGAACAAAGAATATCAAACAAGTCAAGGACACTTTCCTTCAAGGTTTTAAAAAAACAACAAAAACTGAAAAAAAAAAAAAAAAAAAAAAAAAAAGAGACCAACGCATATGCAGTAAGTCAGTATGGCCTAAGCACCTGGGAAGGGAGTCTTATCATCCAAGGAGGACCAGCACTGGTGTCCCAGGAAGGGGGGCATTGAATCTTTATTTTTAACATGAACATTCTTTACTTCTGGTCAATATGCCCTTTTCTTTAATAATTAAAGCAGACGTACAGTGTATGTTTGACAGGCTGTAGGCAGGCTGTTTTAGTTAGCATCAAATTCAAGTGAACTCCTGTGAAAGCCAGAATGACCTCCCCAGCTGTCAATATGGGAACATTTCTTTAATCATCAGTAATCAGGGAAATGCAAGACCATGGGGAGAGACCATTTCCACCCACCAGCCTGGTGGAAACAAAGTCTGAAAATGCCAAGAGTTGAAGAAGCTGTAGATCCCTAAGGATCTTTTATACATTATTAGTGGGAGTGTAAATTGGTAGGACTAATAGCAGCCAACTGGAAACAACTGAAATGCCCTGCAACAAGAGAATGGGTAAATAAATTATGAAATATTATATATCAGTAAAAATGAATCAACTACAGCTACAAACAACATCATGGAAAATAATCTTGGTCATAATGTTGAGGATAGAAAAGCATTTTCACAGAAGATTACAGACAGGATACTTTTTACAAAAAGTTCAAAAATAAGATAAACTGAAAAGATACATGATAAAACAAGGGAAAGCAACCCAAGTGTCCATGGACAGATAACTAGACAAATCAATGTGGTCCATCCATACAATGGAATACTATTCAGCCATAAAGAGGAACGAAGTTCTGATACACACACTACAACATGGATGAGCCTTGAGAACATTATCCTGAGTGAAATAAACCAATTATAAAATAACAAATATAAAATTTCATTTATATGAGATATCTAGACTGGGCAAATTCATACAGACAGAAAGTGGATACAGGTTGCCAGGGGTCGGGGAGAGGAACAGGGAACTATTTATTGCTTAATAGATACAAAGCCTGTTTGGGGTGATTAAAGAGTTTTAGAAATATAATGATGGTTGAACACCATGAATGTAATTAAAACCCCTGAATTGTACTTAAATGTGATTAAAATGGCAAATTTTGCATTATATGTATTTTTCCCCAATTTTAAAAAGCAAAAGAATGATAAATCCAAATGTGGCCTCTTGGTCACTGTGGGGTGTGGGGGAGATGGTGTCAGGATGTTATATGTAACTTACTGGTAATGGTACCATGCCAGGATTGAGTGGTGGCTTCATAAGTGTTAATGAGCTTATTTTAAAAATAAACAAAATGAAAATGGGCCTTGAGTGGACAGACTTGATGGATAGTGAGTAACCTGATTCTGTGCATCTGAATTTAAAAAAATAAATAAATACCCATGTTCCCATGAGCCAGGACATGTTCTTATATAGAACATGGGAAGCCCCCTGGGTCCACCATTTGCTTCCCCAACTCCGTCAACAGGGTTTTCAGTTTTGCAAAATGGAACAACAGAAATAGACCCTTACAAATACTGTCAACTGATCTTGGACAAAGGAGCAAAGGCAATTCAATGGAAAGTGGATTATCTTTTCAACCAATGGTGCTGGAACAACTGGTCATCAGCATGCAAATAAATGACTTTAGACACAGACAGGGCACATTTCACAAAAATTAACTCGAAATGAATCTTAAACCTAAATGTGAAATGCAAAACTATAAAATCCTAGATGATAACCTCAGGGAAAAATCTAGGCGACTTTGAGTTTGGTGATGACTTCTCTGGCTACAAAATGAAAGGCACGAGCCATGGAAAATAGAGTGGCAAATATAGAGGTTGTGGCTGCATTAGGAGAGGGCAACCTCTTCACTCTAGGATGACAGATGACAAAGCTCCCTGGAGATAAGAGGCTGGACAGAGTTTCTGGGCTGTGGTCTGGCCTCTGCTTCTCTGGGAGTTCCCGTCTTGAGGAAGCAAGTAGGCAAAGTCATGAGTTACTACTGGGAATTGGGGCTTCCCGGTGGGTGTCTGGCAGGGCTGGGGTGGAGACCAGGCAGGGACTGTACAACCAGTGGAAAAATAGGAGATTGGGCTCCTGACTTCTTTGCAGCCATCCGAGGTGGATTGGAGTGGAATGTTTCTGTGGGGTGACGTGGTGTCCTCAGCAGGTCCAAGCTTCAGGGCATGGAGGGGAAGAAGCACAGGGTCCCGATAGGACCAGTCCAGATAAGAACCTGGTTTATACCCACCTTTGGGTTAAAGAATGCTATGGTGGCCATGGAGTTCTGGTGGTGACAGCCCTCATGCTGTCTGTCTCTTGAGCACGCTGTTCTGCTCCAGCCCAGCTACCTGCCATATCTGCCCTTCTCCTCACTGCTGAGCTCAGATCAAAGTACTTGCCTCTGGATCAATTGACTGTCTCTGATGTTCCTCTCCCACACTCGCAGAATGTTTTGTATGTTAGGATTTTTTGATGGCAGCAAGAAACTGATTCTAACTCAAGCAAGACAAGCGATTTATTTGGCATGATGCTGGGTAGATCATCAAATCGGCAGAATGTCTAATCAAGCAGGTCTGGGGATGCACAAGTATGACCTGCTCTGAGTGTGGCCCAGAGCAAGAAAGGGCCCTGCAGACGGTCTGGATCACAGAACACGATGGTCTACCACTAGAGCCTTAAGATGCTCCAATCTAATGGCGCAAGGGGATCTGTCCATGGTAACTAATGATGCTGTGCAGAGTCTGTGGGAAGCCTCAGCAGAAGGATCCCAGAAAGTTTTGGAGCCAAGCCATATATATCTTCTGTGGCAGAGCTTCAGACCACTCAAAAAGCAACTGCTGTCATGCTACTGGGCCGTGTGGTCCAGACTTAGAGACTGACCACAGGATATCAAGTGCCTATGTGACCGGAGCTGCCCCTCATGAGATGAATATTGGCAGATCACCGAATCCTGTGGCCAGGTGAATGAAGCAGCAATCCAGTGGAGATGGCACCTTCTGGATCCAGCCCAACTGGGGTCCAAGGCTCAAGTCAGGTACATGGACAGGTAGCTAAGATCCCAGGTCACCTGCTTCCATCACACTAGTACTCTCCCTCTGCTCAGTCCTGTGGGCTCGCGGGCTGAGGTTCCTTATGGCTGACTAATGAGGGGAAAACACTCAGACATGGCTCATAGATGGGTCTCTACAGTCCCATTCAGGGTGACCCTTGGGGACAGTGGTGAGGAAAAATCTCCCCAGTGAGCAGTACACTCGGTTACCCACTTGGTAGAGAGATATGGCTTGAGATAAAGATGTCCTTGGAAAATGACTTGACTGATTGGTCAGGGACCCAGGAGGTGTAAAACTGGGTCAGGAGGAAGGAGTCTGCATACCCAATTCCAAGGTGCGGTGTGGGTATTTCCCCAGCACCAAACAATTCTCACACACTGACTGAGTGCCCTGTAATTCAACTCAATTCTGATACTATCTCCCTGGAGACAGCATCAGACCCCACAGGTTAAGGGCTCAGTCTCACAAGACTGCCCTCCCCACCACACACACACTTCAGATGACAACTGCAAGCCCAGGTTATCACCTGTGCTGCTGACGAGTCAGCTATGGATGGGGGGTTCCCACAACCCCCTCTGGAGTTTCCATTAACTTGCTAGAGCAGCTCACACAGAGGTGGGAGGGGGGTGGAACTGAAAGTTCCAACCCTCTAATCACATGGTTGGTTCCCCTGGCAACCAGCCCCCATCCTCAGGTGGGGCCTAAAAGTCACCTCATTCACATAATAAAGACACTTTTATCATTCTCATCACTTAGGAAATTCCAAGACTTTTAGGAGCTCTGTGCCAGAAACTGGGACGAAGACCAACTATATATATTTCTTATTATAAATCACAATATCACAGTCATAGACAAGAAGGTTTGGAGAAGAGGTGTGTGGAGATCACTAGTGTACCTAAGGAAGTACACAGGAAGAGGACGTGGATCCCTGTGTCTCTGCCTGGTGGAGGTCAGCCAGCTTCTCTCCAGGATGCAATGGACCCCCACAGGCAGTGGCTGAGGTGGAAGGGCTGGAGGGTCTGTTGCCTCTCACCAAGGCTGATGTCTATATGCCACCACTGAATGCCCCACCCACGGGAGCAATGACCAATACTGAGCCCTCAATGTGATGACATTACTCAAGGGCACCAGCCAGCCTTGTGGAAGCAGGGTGATTACACTGGGCTCCTTCTACCCTGGAGGGAGCCATAATTGCATGTACTCTGAATTTAGACTTGCCTTCTCTGCACAGCATCTCTGCCAGCAATCCACCTGAGGGCTTACAGAATGCCTCAACTGTGGGCATTGTATGCCACCCAACAGGGCTTCAGAGTAAGGGGCACTTCTTCCAAGAAAGGAGTTGTGACAATAGGCATGTGCCCATGGGAGCCACTGGCCCTGCCAAATACTGCATCACCCGAAGCACCCAGAGCCTACTGAAGGCTCAGCAAAGATGGCAGCTCAAGAAAAAAAAACCCTGTGAGGTTAGGGAACGTTACTTCATGATGTGGCAAATGCACTGAATTAATAGTTAAGGCATGATGCTGTGGCCCCAGTAAACAGAATATGAGGTATCGTGAACCAAGGAATGGGAATAGCATTGGCTGCTCTCCCCAGTGACCCATTTGGGGAATGTATGCTCCTCATTTCTGAAAGCTTAGGCCTTTCTGGGCTAGAGGTCCTAGTTCCTAGGCAGGTTGGGGGCCCTGGCTCCATAAGGGGTCACGGTAAGGGCTCTGCGGAACTTGAAATGAACCCTACCATCTGGTCAGTGTGGTCTCCTCATACTCAGGACCATCCAGCCTGGAAAAGATGGCTGTATTGGCAGGACAATTGATCCTGAGTGCACCGGGAGCTAGCATTACTGCTCTCCAAAGAGAGCCAGAAGTATGTCTGCAACGCAGGGATTCACTAGGGTGTCTCTTGGTATTTTGTAAGGAGGCAACTGTACGGTCGTGGCCTAACAAGGGGGAAGCAATGTAAAGCTCAGACCTGCACTGGAGAGAGATCCGATGCAGCCCTCCAGGAAGATAACCTAGACTAGCAGAGATGCTTTTTGAGCGTGAGGGAAACCTAAACTAGTTGACAGAGGAGGCTCTGGTCAATGGCAAAACAGCCACCAAGTCCTCCCATTTGGGTTTGCACAGACACATTCCTATACAGCCTGACTTTATCGCTCCTCCCATTGAGAAGCAGAGTCTATTTCTGCAGACTTGGAATCTGGACTCGGCTATGTGTAGCAGGTAGAATTATGTCTTCCCAAAAGTTCAAGTTCCAATCCCTGGTACCTGTGAATGTGATCTTATTTGGAATTATAGTCTTTGCAGATGTAATCAAGTTAAGAGGAGGTCATGCAGGACTTGGGTGGGCCCTAAAGCCGATGACTGGTGTCCTTATAAGGGGGAAAGTTGGACACAGACACAGAGGAGACACACGGAGAAGGCCATGTGAAGATGAAGGCAAAAAATGGAGTGATGCTGCTACAAGCCAAGGAAAACCAAAGATTGTTGGGAGCCACCAAGCAGCTAGGACAAGGCAAAGAAGGATCCTCCCCTAGAACCTTCAGGGGGAGCACGGCCCTGCCAGTACCTTCATTTTGGACTTGGGGCCTCTAGAACTGTGAAAGAAGACATTTCTGTTGTTTTAAACCACCAGCTTTGTGGTCCTTTGCGGTATGGCAGTTCCCTCTTTGGGTCTGAGGCAGACAATTCTGAGATGCACTTCATCCAGCCAGCTCCTGGCAGGGTCAAGTCCCAGCAGCTGCGAGTGCCAACGAATTCGAGAATGTACTCTTGTACTGGCTTTCATTCCCCTGTGACCACTTTCTAACATATGCACCTTTTCCCCCAGCCCCTGCCTCAACTTCTCCGGACTCCAGGCAGGCTCCACAGTTTCTGCTGCCTGTTCTCTAAACTAGGAGTCAGGGAGGCAAGAAGGGCTTTGGAGGAGCCTTCTCCAAACGCTGCCGTCTAATTAAACAGCCCTGTGTGGTTAATGATTCTATCACTTGCCAAAGCCTGGAAATGAACCATGCAACAATTTAATCAAGTGATCTTCTGCAGCCAGAGGGCCTGGGATCGGCAGCTTTCCCTGGCACCCCATGGGAACCCAGCCCTCAATCCGATGCCGCTTTCCAGGCAAAGTCCTTCTCTCCCCAGGCTTGTCCAAGAAGGGAGGATAGGTCGTGGGAGAGAAGAGGGAGAGATGGAAGGAACGTTAAAGCGATGTGCTTCAGCGCAGGCTGGGGCTGAGAGAGACACAGGTAGGCAGCGGGACCCACTCGGGCCAGTCCTGAGCACGCGAGGGCCCCAGGGCATCCCAAGCTTGGTCGACTCTCCCCACAACCCCCTCCCCCACCTCATGCCTTTTTTTCCCCTCCTTATTGAAAAGAAATTTTTAAAAAATTTTAACAAAGGTGTTCATTTCAACGACAGCGAAGGAACGGCTCCGTAGAAGGAGAGAAGCCGTCATTAAAATGAAGCTGGAGGGAGGGGTAGAGGCATTCGGGCTGCGGCGCGGAGGACCTGGGAAAGGGGCTGAAACCACGGCCCCCTCCCGAGGTCCCGAGCTCTCTGGGGGAATCTCGAGAGGCGCTCCACCAAACAGGACCCGTCTCCCAGTCTGGCACAGCGCAGGCGGCACGTAACGTGCCGGGTGCTCGGAGACCCAACGCCGGGGATCGCGGGGAACCAGGGACCCCCACCCTCAACACCTCCGTCAAGGCCCCGCCCCCGGCCTCCCGCGCCGGCTCCCGCGGCCTCCAGCCGCTCGCTCTCCCACCCAGCCCCGCTCCCCTCTCCCGCGCGCGTGCGCCCGGTCCCCGCGCCCCTCCCCCTCCCCCGCCGCCACCGCCGCCGCGGGCGCGCGCGCTGTGCCCGTCGTCCCGGGCGGGAGCTGAAGACCGCGAGGCCGGCTGCCAGCGGGAGAGCAGGCGCCAGGAGCACCGGGAAAACGGCCGGGCGAGGCGGGAACGCGGGCGCGGGCCTGGCCGCGGGCGGGGACCGCCGCCGCGCCGCCGCCCCCCAGTAGTCAGATCGGGCCGCCGCGCTAAGCGCGAGGGCCAGGCTCCCGGGGCCGGTGGCCATGGGCGGGAGTCGGAGGAGGCAGCGGCAGCGGCAGCGGCGGGCCCCGCGGGCGGGGAGGCGCGAGGCCCACGGCCCCTGACGGCCCCTAGCGGCCCGGTGCGACCCCGTGCCTCCTGGGGGCCTGTAGCCAAGCAACGCCCGGCGCGCTTGCCCATCCCCCGCTGCCCTTTTTTTCCTGGCCGGGTGCGAGGGAGCATGCCCGCGCCTCGCCTCAGCCAGCTAAGAGTTAACCCAAAGGGCGTGGAGCTGCCCCCTTCTCGGGGGCGTGCCCCCCTCCCCCGCTAGGCGGCCCGCCCCCCGCGCTAGGGTATGGCCCCCGGCCCCGGCCCGGGACCCGAGGTCCCGTACACGGGTCAGTGAAAGGCGTTTTCCCGTTCCCGCCCTCCTTCCCTCGCCGGCCAGCACCATGGGATGTAATATGTGCGTGGTCCAGAAACCGGAGGAGCAGTACAAAGTGATGCTTCAGGTAGGGCGGCTGGGCCGGTGAGGCGAGGGGTGTGGGCGCCACCTGGGGAAGAGCTGGCCCGGGTGCTGGGCCTGGTGGAGGGGCAGGAGGGCTCGAAGAGGAAGCGATAGGGAGCCACCCTCGCCCTCAATTTCTGGAGCTGCTGGGTGTTGGTGTTCCATGGGAACTAGGCACAGATGGGGGGGGGTAACTGCGTGGGGATAGGGGCGGGGCGCATCCCTTGGGCGCCCGGAGTAGATTGGGACGCGAGGTCTGGGTCCAGATCGGCCCGAGTCGGGAAGTTGGGCTCGACCCGGGTCCGGTGCGCTTGCACCCCAGGCCCGCGAGCGGGGAAACGCTGTGTTGCCGGCGCCGGCGCCGGATGGGGGTTGCATAGCAACCGCCTCGGTTCTCAGCACACGTTCGCCCCACTGGACCCAGGGAGGGGGAGGGAGATAGGAGCCCGCTGCGTGCTGGGGGTGGGGAGGAGCCAAACCCAGGTCCCCATGGGCCAAGGGTGCAGGAGCGCGCAGGCCGCCCCAGGGCCTCGTGGACACCCAGCCAAGGTCGAGGTGCCTACCCCGGCAACTACTCAACGCTCTGGCCCTGCGCAAACAAACGGTGGGTTCCCAGGCCTTGGGAGCCTCGGGTGAGTTTTTGCGGCCGGGTCTGCCGGAAGGGCAGTCTGCGGGCGGCTGTTCCTGGCCTGCTCTATGCCCCGCAGGGCCTCGGGGCCTGGGGAGATGGGGGGCCGTGGACCGGGCAGTGTTTGGCCGGAGGCTTCCTTGCCTGTGAGTAGCGTGACTTCGTGAGTGCGTGCCTGTGCCCCGTCTGTGTGTGCGCGGAGGCTCCTCCGGCCCCGCATGTGTGTACTTTCTGTGTGCGCTCTGAGAGCTGTCTAGAGAAATGTCCCGGATGGCGTGGCCTGAGACGCCTCCAGGGCTAAGTAGAGGGAGTTTACGGTCAGGGAGTGGGTACCCAGGGCCAAATCGGGCGCGGACAGGTATGCGCTTCTACTCCAGGTTTATTGGTCACGACTGGGGAGCTGGTGCAGGCCGGAGAAGTGTTGGCAGGGGGGATGGAGTCTCCTTACAAGAATGGGGGAACCCTACAGGCATCGGCATGGGCACGATGGGGGTGGGGATCAGTGCATCGAGGATTGGGGAGGCCGCAGGAATCCTGCATTCGTGCTGTGAACCTAGTTCCTCTGGCCGTCGGCAGCGGAGCCGGAGTGGGGCGGGACGGGGAATCGTGCCCTAATCTGGCGGCGCTCCTCATCTGCTCTCCGGGGCTGGTCTCCGGGGACGCGCGGGGCCCTTTGCTTTCCCCACGCGCTGCCCTCCGCCTTCTTTCTGCCTTTCCCTCCACTCCTCCCCCGCCAACTCCCCGCCCCCGTGCTTCCTCCCATCTCTTGTTCCAGCTGTTTGGAAATCTTTCCTGGCCGTTGCCATTCCTCCTCGTGGGATCGGGTTCGGGAATGGCCCAGGCTGGGGCCGCCAGGCAGTCCCTTGGAATCCCAGTGGTGGGCACCAGAGCTGCGGGCAGGAGGTGGGCTGCGTTGGTTGGTTGATGAGGCTGTAGGATTCCATCCTCACTGCCTCTTATCTTGGAATCATCCCATCAAATGGCAAGTAATTCCAAAGCGGGTGGCCCTTGACTTCCTCGGAGAGGGACTGATGTAGTACTTGGTGAAAGGCAAACCCCGTCGGGGTTTGTGGACGGTGGAGGGCGGCCTGCCCTGCACTACGGGCCTGAAATGAACCATGGTTGGGAGGCGACACTTCTGTGACCCTTGGGCCTCCCCATGGCAGTGGGAGGGAGGCGGCCACAGGTCTGGCTGGGACAGCCTTCAGGGAGTCTCCATGTTGGAGCAGGGCTTGAGGTGAACCCGGGCAGGAAAGTTCTGGGCCAGGCTTTGCTTCTGGAGAGAGCCCCGAGCCCTGGGCAAGTAGGGCCCCAGGAGGGGGGCTGCCGTCCGCCAGCTGCCACCGCTGGCCAGTCCCTGGGGATGCTGCTTCCCTTTTCTAGCTCCTGCAGCAGTCTGGACAGAATCACAGACTGAGTTCAATCTTAAAAAAGGAATTATCCTTTAAAATTAAGGGGAGATGAAAGAGATTTGAATAAGAAGAAATCTGGAAAGCAGGGACAGCTCCTGGCTTGAACCTCTTTTTAGAGGGGAAGGAAGCTGTCTCAAAAGACCTGTCAGCTTCCAGGACCCCTGGCCTGCCTCCTTTCTCGAAAACTGGTGCTTTCTAGCTTCAGAGGTGCTTCTCCCCGTCTCATGCATACCTGCCCGTGGCCCCTTCACCTCAGCAGAATAAGGGACCCCACCGAGATAATAATGCAGCCCAGAGAAACGCACAAGTACACTTTCGCCACTTGCCATATAACTCCCGAACGCCAGGGCTCCCTGGAGCCCCTTCCCAGATCCCCAGAGGTGTATTTTAGTATATTCAGAGAGTTGTGCAACCGTCACTAGCATCTAATTCTAGAACATTTTCATCACTGTAAAAAGAAACCCTGTACCCAGTAGCAGTCACATATCCATTTCCCCCAATACCTCCTAGACTCTGGTAACCACTAATCTACTTGTCTATGAATTTGCCTCTCCAGATATTTCATCTGAATGAAACCATATGATATGTGACCTTATGTGTCTGGCTTCTTTCCCTAATCATGTTTTTAAGGTTCATCCATATGGTAGCATGTGTCAATACTAAATTTCTTTTTATTTCTGAATGATATTCCATTGCATGGCTATGCCACATGCTATTTATCTGTTCATCCATTGGTGGACATTTGGCTTATTTCCTCCTTTTTGCTATTGTAAATAATGCTGCTGTGAACACGAGTGTACAAATATCTGTCTGAGACCTTGCTTTCAATTCTTTTGGGTGTATGTTCAGAAATGGAATTGCTGGATCATATGGTAATTATGTTTAATATATAATATATTGAGGAGCTGCCAAACTGTTTTCCACAGGAGCTGCACCATTTTACATTCCCATCCTCAATATAAGAGGATTCTAGTTTCTTCACATCCTCCCCTGCACCTCTTATTGATGACAGCCATCGTTGTGTTTGCCATGGTATCTCATTGTGCTTTCCAAATGAGCATCTTTTCATGTGCTTCTGGCTGTTTGTGTGTCTTTTCTAGAGAAATGTCAGTGCCACTCTGCTTTTACTATAGCTTTGTAAGTAAATTTGGAAGTGTGAGTCCTCCAACTTTGTACCTTTCAAGATTGTTTTGTCTATTCTGGGTCATTTGAGTTTCCACGTGAATTTTAGGATCAACTAGTCAGTTTCTGAAAAGGCAGCTGTGATTTTGTAGGAATTGCATTGAATTTATATATCAACGTGGGGACGTATTACCCATGAACATGGGGTGTCTTTTTACGTGGATCTTCAGTTTCTTCACTGATGTTTTGCACTTTTGTTAAATTTATTCGTGAGGATTTTATTCTTTATGATGCTCTAGTAAGTAGAATTATTTACTTAATTTCCTTTTCATCCTTCCCATTACTACTGTATTTCTATTGTATGTATTTTTGTATATTGGTCATGTATCTTACAGTCTTACTAAACTCATTTATTTGCTCCAATCGTTTTTTCACTTAGTGGATTCTTCAGGATTTTCTGTATATAAATAGAGGTAGTTTTACTTTCTTTCCAATCTGGATGCCTTTTATTTCTTTTTCTTGCCCATTTGCTCTGGCTAGCACCTCTAGTCCAAGGTTGAATAGAAGTGGTGAGAGTGGGCATCCTTGCCTTGTTTCTGATCTAAGAAGAAGCTTCCAGTCTTTGACCAGTAAGTATGAAGTGAGCTGTAGGTTTTTAATAGATGCTCTTTATCAGGTTGAGGAAGTTCCCTTCTATTCCTAGTTTGAGTGTTTTTTTTTTTTTATCATAAAGTGTCATTAGATTTTGTCAAACGCTTTTTCTGTGGCTATTGAGATGATCACGTGGTGTTAGCTCTTTATTCTGTCGATACCGCCTATCCCAGGCCCTTGAAGTGCAGCAAGTTAGAGTTCTGGCTCCATTTCCATTATCCCAGTCCTGTCCTCCAAGGATACTTAACCTAGTGTAAGCAATGCAGGGGGGTGGGTGCAGGGAGAGCTTGAAAAAATCTGGAAGTGACCCTGAGTGGGGGCAGGGGTCATGCATGTTGAGTTAGGAGGAGGAAGGAGCCATGTCACAAAGGGCAGAAAGGGAGGTAGTGTGGTCAGCTAGCACTGAGGCACAGGACCCCTGCCGAGAGCCTTTCCTGGTGCTCCTGGAAAGGGCCTGTGTCCTCTCTGACACTCCCCCCCCCCGTCGTGGATCTGTCTTGAGCCATTGCTAGAAAATTCTACAAAATGCAAACTAATCTATAGTGACAGAAAGCAGATCAGTTTTTGCAGGGATGGGTGGGAGGGAGGGAGGGATGACATAGGGGCATGAGATCACTTCTTTTCGGGATGCTGGAAATGTTCACTATCTTGATCCAGGTGATGGTTTCACAGATGTATAATATGTCATATCAAAACTTTTCACACTGAACACTAATTATGTGCAGCTGTTCATATGACAGTTATGTCCCAGTAAAGCTTTCAAAACAAGAAATCTATGCACCAAAGGAAGAAAAGCACGTGAGACCACTTTGCCCAGCATGGGCCCTTGGTGGGGCTGAGTGGATCTTTCTTTCCTTTTACTTCATGGTCCCTGCCAGGGAAGATAGTGTGATGTGGGGATACTGAATGGCTCACTGGCTCAGTGCCTCAGTTTCCTCACCTGCTATGTGAGAATAAAGAGTACTTGCCTCCTGGGGCCATTGCCATTGGGCAGTCAGCATGGCACTGGTTCTCCTGGGATCTCATTTGGGTGGGGGTGGAGTTGCTGCCATCAGGCCTTTTGGTCAGTCGGCAAGGCGTGTAAATTGGATGGAGAAGGCATTATTCATGAACATGGCCCAGTTAATGTCCAGTGACAGAAGAATGCCCAAGATTAGTTAGGAGATGGACAGATACCAAAGTGACGGCATATTTGGTCTTTTTCGGTCTTTCTGCACATGAGCTGAGCAAGCCAAAAGAAGACCGAGAAGCTGGAGCTGGGAGCTGGCTTTGTAGTGCAGTCTGTCTCTTCCTCATGCTTGCTTTGAACAGCAGAAATGAAAAGCACTCCATAAAGACTATTTTGATTACCATGTGATGGGGAGCTGCCTTTGGGACAGCCAGGTTGGCCCCGGGGTGGGTGAATGGGAGGATGTTTTCAGTTGCCATCCTTGGTGACTGGGAAGCTGTTAGCATACACTCAAAGCCTGATCTTAATGAAGACCTCAGGACTTGCTCTGCTTTTTCATAAGAGCAGCCTGTGGGGCATCCCTCATTCCCAGTCTCTTCAGACTTCAGAAAGGCCTGCCAGTCCCTGGAAAGGTGGGGCCGGGGCCAGGGCAGGTGGATCAGATTTCAGCCTTACCCTGGGTAGACACCACCCACCCATTCTGCATCTTTAGGGAGGGGAAAGGGAAGAGGGGAGGGGGAGGGGAGGGGAGGGGAGGGGGAGGGGAGGGGGAGGGGAGGGGAGGGGAGGGGGAGGGGAGGGGAGGGGAGGGGAGGGGAGGAGAGACTCTCTCCCAAGCCCTTGTGCAGTGTTGAAATCCTGTCCAGGTATGTGCAAGTCCTCCCTGGTTCCTCCAGGGGGCACTCTGGGCTAGCATGACTCTACCCTGAGGCCCTTGTTAAAATGCGGGGATCTGCTGCAGCAGGTCCAGGGTAGGGCCTGGGATTCTGCATTATTACCAAGTTCCCAGGTGATGTCCATGCTGCCAGTCCTCAGACTATACTCTGAGTAGCAAGGACCTCGGGCAGGACTAGAGATAAATTAGTGAAGCCCCAAATTATGTCAACATCACCTAGGAAGTGAGTTCATTACAAATAAGACACAAGGTCTCACCTCAGACCAATCAAGTTAGTTTCCAGGACTGCCCAATTGGGGACCCCAGGGACATAATCTGCTCCTCCATGCCACATGCAGCTAACTTTGACATCACCCACATCCTTACCAACATACATACGGGTAGCTTACATGGGTACCAGACACATACCACCCCCAAACTACTAAAAAGTCCTTTGAGATGAAGTCCTCCTGGGCTTCCTTCTCTCATTCCTGCCCCGGACAGAAAGAGTGGGCTCTGAGTTCTGGGGGTGGATGATATGGCTTGCCCAAGCAGCCTTGACTAGGGGCATGCCATTCACTGGGCCAGTCACATGTGGATGGAGTGTAGCGCTGTGCCCCGGCTAGAATTTTTACAAATTAAGGCATTTTGCAGCCATCAATGCAATTCATTCAGGTGGGGAGCATCCTTGGGTGGTAAAAGCATTCGATAAAGTTTGTTGGGGAACAAGAAAGTCACAGGGTCTCCGGGTATGACCCCAGATTCCTCACGCATTGGGAAGGGAAAATGCAGCTTTACAAGGGGAGACCTGGCAGGTACCACCTTGACCAGGTGATCAAACTGAGTCACCTGGCCCCCCATTCATGCTGTTAAGGGGAAGGGGGAAGGACACAGAATGCTCTGGGTGGTGCTCTCCTCAAAACGTTTAAGCTGAATCTAATGAGGAAGGAATCAGGCAAATGCAGAGTCTGAGACTCTTCTACAAGGCAACTGTCCTGGACTCTCCAAGAGGTCAATGTCATGAAAGTTAAAAAAGAAAAAAAAGTGCTATTTGTGGTACAACTGGAGAGATGTAGAAGTGCTAATTGTGTCAGTGCTAAATCCATGAGCATCTTAAAGGTGGTTCCCCAGGGAAGGAAAGCTTTGGTGCCCGCCTTTTCCATGTGAATGTGTGGAGAACGTGCACTCTGGGGAGATGTGGGTGAAGGGAATGCAGATGTCCACTGTCAGAGGTTCCAACGTTCCTGTAGGTGGACAATTTTCGAAATCCAGATTTGGGAAAACATGAACAAGGACTTCTGCTGGGTCTCTGAAAAGACGGGCATGCACAATGCCTGCCCTTGGCTCTGGCTGCCCTTCTCTGGGCTTCTCCTTTCTCGGCCCATGCTCTGTCGATTTGGAGGTCCCCAGAACACTTGTCCTGGTTCGGGTAGTCAGAGACATAGCTGCGTCCAAAGTGTTCCCTGGACCCTCCTGACAGCGGAGCTGAGGGCGTTTGGAAGTGGGCCCCGGGGCAGAGGGTAACTTCCGGTGTCGGTTCTCTCCTAGCCTCGATGTCCTGAACCGCAGAGTGGGGTTGGGAGAGTCAACCCAATCGTGGGCGCCCTTAGAAATGTAGTTAGCGCCGCCTCCTCGCGTTACCCTCAATGAAAAGAGCGTTCCCCAGGCTTCCCAGGGAGCCACGCGCAGGACCCCCCGGGACCCCCAGTCACCCGGGCCAGGGCTCTTTACTCAGTTTCCCCTTCCCTTTTCTCGCCTGCCCAGAGATTCCAGATCAGAACATTTGGGAAGCCCCTTGCAGAGCCGCGCCAGGCCCCCTAGAGCAGGGCGGGGAGATCCACTCCGGCACGCGGTGGGGACGGAGGAGGAGGGGAGAGAGGGCTCCGAGAGGATTCGCGCTCCCCTGTCCGGCTGCTAGCGCGGGATGGGGACGGCACTGGGACGGCCAGCCTTTCTTGCACCGCCGCCACCTTTTTTGCACCCCGCTCTTTAGCGCGCTCTTTGTCTGCGGCTGGGCGCCGGCGGGGGCGGGGGCGGGGGCGGGGGCGGGGGCGGGGCGAGCGCCCCGGGCCCCGCCCTCCGCAGCCCCGGGGCCGCCACCTCGCTGCGGGGGTGTGGGGGTGTGGCCTGTGCCAACCCTGTCGCCCGCCAGGCCCTTGCCCAATGGCGACTGCCAGCTGAGCTTCCTGCGTTGCTCTTGTCTGCCCTCTTGTCCCCGTGTCCCCTCGTTGTCCCCATGTTCCCCTATCCAACCCCTACGTCTTTCACCTGCCACTGGTATCACTTCTGCCCCAGTGTCCCTCCCTCCTGCCCCTCTGTGTTCCCCTCTCTTACCCCCCAAATGCCCCATGCCTTCTCCAGGTTTTTCCTTGCTCTCTTTGGCATCTTGAATTTTTACCGTTTCTGAACCTACCTTTCCCATCAGTGTTTAGACATTCTCAGGTATCCATCTCTCAAGCATCTATCCTGGTCAAACCAAAACGGAGGGCTCTCTCCCACATCCCCACGCTGCTCCCGCCCCATTCTCTGCAGAAGCTCTCAAAGGCTGAGTCTCTACAGGCCAGCACGGTGTCCCCCTTCCCTACGGCCCCCTTTGAACAAATCCAGAGGGTCCAGAGGGTCGTTCTGCATCTTGATCCAGTCCACCCCTTCCCCTCCTCGGTTCACTGACTTACCCAGCTTCCCACCTCAGCTTCCTTTCTCTCTGGTTGACTTAAGTTCTGAGTCTCTCTCCCCAAATGTTCAATGTTGGGGTGCCTCAGGGTCCACCTTGAGCCTCTTATCTTGTCTACACTCAATCCCCAGGTGATCTCCTCCATCTCTTGATTTTAATTCAAGAACAATCCCTTGTAGAATTCAGTAACAATGGTCATGTGACACCTGGTTTGGTAGCTTGGGTTTGGGACACATGTAGGTGGAGTTGGGCACTGGGGATGTCAGCAGGTTTCAGGAACTTCAAATCAGAGATAAAAATTTGCATTGAATAAAACCAGTTCTGACAGACTGACTCATAGACATAGAACACAGACTTGTGGTTGCCAAGGGGGAGGGGGGTGGGAAGGGACAGACTGGGAGTTCAAAATTTGTAGATACTGACAGGCGTATGCAGAATAGATAAACAAGATTATACTGTATAGCGCAGGGAAATATATACAAGATCGTGTGGTAGCTCAGTGAAAAAAAAGTGACAATGAATATATGTATGTTGATGTATAACTGAAAAATTGTGCTCTACACTGGAATTTGACACAACATTGTAAACTGACTATAACTCAATAAAAAAATGTTAAAAAAAAACCCCAACAGTTCTCCAGTTCCTGCCCCAACCCTGACCCCAAACCTGGTGCTCTCTGTGGATCTGAGTGGCAGTTTTAATTTTTTATTTGTGGGAAAATATATATGACATGAAGTTTACCATTAGTGACATTTAGTACACTCACAATGTTGTTAAGTTATCACCACTCTCTAGTTCCAGGACATGTTCATCACCCCAAAGGGGAGCTTCATACCATTCAGCAGGCACTCCCTTTCTCTAGCCCCTGGCAACCAGGCATCTACTTCCTGTCCCCAGGCATCTACTTTGCCTGTTATGGAATCATACACTATGTGGCCTTTCGCTCCTGTCTTCTTTCCCTCGGCCAGACTGTTTTCATCCATGTTGTAGCACGTAGCAGGACTTCATTCCTTTTATGTGGTTAAATTCGCTGTGTGAATGTTACTACATTTTATGTTTATCCATCTGTTGCTGGACATTTAGGTTGCTTCCAGATTGTAGCTATTAAGCATAGTGCTGCTATAAACATTTGTGTACAAGTTTTTTTGGGGTGCTTGTTTTCATTTCTTTTGGTATTGCTGGGTCATATGGGAACTCTAGACAGTTTTCCATGTCCACTGCTCCAGTGACTTTTTAAAATTGTTTAATTTTTTTTATTGACGTAGAGTTGATTTAAAATGTTGTGTTAGTTTCAGGTGCACAGCAAAGTGATTCAGTTATACATGTCTATATTCTTTTTCTGATTCCTTCCATTTATAGGTTATTACAAGATATCGAGTATAGATCTGTGTGCTATACAGTAGGTCTTTGCTGTTTATCTATTTTGTATATAGTAGCGTGTATATTAATCCCCAACTCCTAATTTATCCCCCTCCCCTTTCCCCTTTGGTAACCATAAGTTTATTTTCTATGTCTGTGAGTCTGTTTCTGTTTTGTAAATAAGTTCATTTGTATCCTTTTTTTAAAGATTCCACATATAAGTGCTATCATATGGTATTTGTCTTTCTCTGTCTGATTTACTTCACTCAGTGTTATCTCTGGGTCCGTCCATGTTGCTGCAAATTACATTATGTCATTCTTTTTTTTACAGCTGAGTAGTGTTCTATTGTA
The DNA here is from genome assembly GCF_036321535.1 of Camelus dromedarius. Lineage (NCBI taxonomy): Eukaryota > Metazoa > Chordata > Mammalia > Artiodactyla > Camelidae > Camelus > Camelus dromedarius. The sequence goes on from NC_087472.1 coordinate 1,566,027, forward strand.
TATACACACCACTTCTTTCTCTAGTCATCTGTCGATGGACCATTTAGGTTGCTTCCATGTCTTGGATATTGTTAATAGTGCTGTTTTGAACATTGGGTTGCATGTTGAGTTAGAGTTTTTTTCTGGATATACGCCCCAGAGTGGGATTGCTGGATCATGTGGTAACTTTTATTTTTAGTTTTTTAAGGAACCTCCACGTTGTTCTCTATGGTGGCTGCACCAGTTTACATCCACACCAACAGTAGGAGGATTCCCTTTTCTCCACATCCTCTCCAGCATTTATTATTTGTAGTCTTTTAATCATGGCCATTCTGACCAGTGTGAGGTGATACCTCATTGTAGCTTTGATTTGCATTTCTCTCCATTGACTTTCTTACAAACAATATATGAGAGTTTCATTTCTCCACAGTCTGATCAACCACTATTTTCTGTGTTTTTATTTCAGCCACTCTAGTGGGTGTGAGGGGTGAATTTTGACTTGTATGTTCCTGATGATTAGTGCTGTTGGGCATCTTGTGCTTGTTGGGTGTCCCTCCGCCCTCCTGGATCCTTGGTGCCTGGTCCCCAGCCCAGCAGCAGGTCATGGCAGGCCCCATCTCCTACCCCAGGAGCGTGAGCTGTGATTCATCCCCTCGCCTCCCAGGCAGGCGGTCCTGGCGTGAAAGCCCTGCCCCCTCACCTGGTCTCCTTCTTCATTCCCTCTGGGGCCCCAAGCTCCTGGGAGGCCCCCTTCTGTTTTGGGGTTAGGAAAGTGAAGGTAGTAGAGGGAGAAAGCGCCTCCCCAGCTTCCTCAGATCAGGTCTGGATGTGACATCTGATGGGACTTCATTGCCACTGTTTCCCCTGAATCAGCACCCAGGGGGGCCTGAGTCCAGAGGCTGCCCTCCCAGCCAGGGCGTCCCAGGAGCCGCAAAGCAGCCCGTGGGTCCTCAGGGAAAGTGAGAAAAACTCAGAACATAGCATAGGCTGGGAGTGGGTTTTGTATGTCTTCTCTCTGATGGTAAAAGTAATGTTCATTGGAGAAAAGGCTGCAAAGAACAAAAAAGAGAAGAAAAGTCCCCTTATAAATACTAACTCCCAGAGACACCCGACCACTGCTAGCATCTGCCCGTTCTCATGAATGTCCTCCCGTCCTTTAAAGAAAGTACTGGGTCGGGGGTGGGTAAAGCTCGGTGGCAGAGCGTGTGTTTAGCATGCACGAGGTCCTGGGTTCAGTCCCCAGTACCTTCATTAAATAAATAAATTTTTTTTTGCACATTCTATTTACAAACCAAAATAGCCTCACGGACATAGAAAACAAACTATGGTTACCAAAAGGGAAAGGGCAGGGGACGGATAAATTAGGGTTGGGGATTAACAGTCACACATTACTATATATAAGAGAGATAAATGACAAGGACCTACTGTATAGCACAGGGAACTATATTCAATTTCTTGTAATAACATATAATGGAAAAGAATCTGAGAAGAAAAAATATATACGTATGTATAAGTATAACTGAATCACTTTGCTGTACACCTGAAACTAACATTGTATGTCACCTAGGCTTCAATAAAATTTATAAATAAATAAACCTAATTACCCCCCCAAAAAAGAGAGCATTGATTGGGTGATATTCTATACTTACACACATACCAATGAACATACATAACATGTACATCCATTAAAAACAGTTTTAAAAGCCCCACAAACCCCATGCATCTTAGGAGCTCGCACACTGGTGGCAGCATGAAGCCCCAGTGGTCTCACACCTCGCTCCCAGCCTCCAGCTGAGCCAGATTGCCTCCCACTGGGAGATCCGTGCTCTCTGAATCGGGGTGATGCTGATCCAAGCGGGTCTTTCTGCTGAATATTTTATATCAAGAATTGTCCAGCCGTGCTATTTTTTTTTGAAGTTTGTAAACATGTATTTTTTTCAAAAGACTTTTTAGCCATGTTATATAAGGTTTGGAAAAAAGAAAAATCTCAGATTTCCATTTCCATCAATGGATTCTTTCTCAGCCTTCTTCCATAAACATGCATTTTATATGGTAATCATCATAGTGCACGTGTCATTTTATATGTCTTCTGAGAAACAGGCTTGCTATTGGAAGACTCTGGTACGGCAGCTATACACTTAAATGAGGTAGACACAGGCTTAAGATTGTTGTAAAGTTTTTGGCATTAAGAATAATGCTTGGGCGAGGAAGGTATAGCTCAGTGGTAGAGTGAATGCTTAGCATGCACAAAGTCCTGGGTTCAACCCCCAGTACCTCCATTAAGAATAAATAAATAAACCGAATTACTCCCCCGCCAAATAATGCTGATACCTCAATAAATTCAATATAGAATGACCATATGGCCACGCGACTTCACTTCTAGGTATACACCCGAAAGATTTGAAAACAGGAACTCAAAGACTTGTGTTCATAGCAGCATGATTCACAATCGCCAAAGGTGGAAACCACCCAATGTCTGTTGACAATGCAGGGTCCATCCACACAAGGAAATATTGTAGAATGCGATGGAATGGTATTCAGCATAAAAGGAATGGCGTCCTGGCGGTTGCTGTAATATGGATGGGCCTGGAAACCATGCTAAGGAAAGAAGCCAGACACATCAGACCACCTGCTGTCGGACTCCACTTACATGAAATGTCTAGAGGGGAAGAAAGGCGATGGGGAGGTGGTGCCGGGGGCTGGGGTGAATTTGGAGAGAATGGGTAGGGAGCCTCCCTTTGGGGGGATGAAAATTTCTTGGAATTTAATAGACACGATGGTTGCATACCTATGTGAATGCACTAAATGCCACTGAATTGTACACTTTGAAATGGTTAAAACGGTAACTTTTGTGTTAGGTGTATTTTACCATAATAAAAGAAATAATGAATGCTTCTCTCAACATCCTTGTAATTCATGTAATACCTATTCTTGTTTCAGGGTCTCTTACTTAGAGCAGATTTACTGGATCAAAGGGTATGAGGAACATTTTTCAAGGTTATAGTTATGGACAAATTCCTCCCAAATGTTGCTTGTTTTATCCTCTGGGGTAAGATTCCCGACGGGAGCACGTGCTCTGTGATGGGCTCGGCCAGCATGAGGGGAGCTTAGTGCCCCGGTGCCCCGGAGTCCGGCGGTGGCCACTGCTCTTGGGACCTTAAGGCTCATGGCCTCTGTCCCCGGCAGGGCAGGGGCCCCTTTCTGCAGAGCCCTCAGTGGAAGCAAAGCAACTTCCAGCCCAGCTGGGACTGTGGTCCACAAGGCTGCCCACTTGGGCCCATCTCAGCAGTAGGGAGCGCCCTTGTGCAGAGAGTCCTGAGTAGAGCGCAGTCTCAGGTGGGGTGGCGCCCTATGAAACTGGCAGGATTGGCTGCCACAGGTAGCTTCCAGCTGAGGCCAAGAATTGGGCCCGGCATGTGGCCAGACCAACAGGGCCCGCCTCCGAGCCCTAGAGAAGACGAAAGCCACTGGGAACAGGGGCTAGGGGGATGTGGGACAATTCAAGTGGGTTTTCAGGTATGTGAAGTGTTGGGAGGATAAAGTGGATTTCTTCTGGATTGTTCCAAAGGAAGGAGTTTTACACTTGATGAAGGCAACATCTTTTTTTGGGGGGAGGGTGGTGTAATTAGGTTTCTTTGTTTATTTTTTAAAGGAGGGACTGGGGATTGAACCCAGGACTTCTGTGCATGGCTAAGCACATGCTCTACCACTGAGCTACACACCACCCTCAACCTTACATTTTCTAATAGATTTTTTTGACAATGGCTCAGCTAGCTAGGGTTGTTCTCTCTGAACTCGAAGGGTTCTGGGTGCAGCTGATGGCCCTATATCTACCCAGGACCCGATCCTACCTGCATTCCTTCTGGGTAGAAGAGGGAGCCAGGTGCCGCAGCCTGGCCAGGGAGCTGACAAGGCGGCAGAGCTGAGGGCTACATTGTCCCGGGAGCTCTGGGAAGTCTTCCCCGCCCAGCTCGGGCTGAGGGCCAGCCCCCTGACCTCTGGCGTCCCCATGCCCACCCCTTGGGCTGTTTCCAGTGTTTGCCTGTTGGGTTGGTTTGGGTTCCCTTTTCCTGAAAACCTGCTTTCCTACTGAGTTCTGTATTTTCCTGGTGTTTTGTAGGAATTCTTTATTCTGGATAATCCTTTATCACTTCTAGGCATTGTAAGGCTTTTCTCTTAGCCTGTCTTACCTTTTTGCTGTGTTCATGGTGTCTTTTGTTGTCCAGAAGTTTTAACATTTTTACAGTTTATATTTTAAATGTATATCTTTTCCATTCTTGTTGGCCCATTATTTATCTGAAGAATTGCTTCTCTACCTCAGCGTCATAAAGGCATCGTTCTCTCGCCTCCAAGGTAGTTTTAAAGCTTTGTCCGTTTAGGACTTGGATCCATTTTGAAATCGCCTGCCATGGGTTTGGAGCAGCAGGAACAGGGGTGGGAGGGAGAGCTCCGGCAGTTTAGATGTTTGCATGCAGCTTGAGAGGAACTCTGAAGGGAAGGTGGCCTGGGTCCAGACACAGAGAGACAGGAGCAGGGACACTCAAATGGCAGCTTTGCTAGGGCACGCGTGTCTTTCTCTTCTTGTCGGTCGGGTGAGGGCAGGGCTTGAGGCCAGTGGAGAAGAAGCAGAACTGGCTCCTGCACAAGGGCCTGGCCCCGCCATGCTTTGCTCATTGCTCCATAGTCCTCCATCTTCTTGGTGACTCTCGCCCTTTCTGGGAGGGGCTCATTTCTCACATGTCCTGGCCTGTCTCTGCCCCACACACCCTCATTAGCTCTTGGGGCCAATTATGACTGATGAGGAGGACAGAGGAGGCTGAAGGAGCCCATGCACTCACCTGCAGGAGTGGTCCAGGAGCTCCAAGCCTCCGCACCCAGACATTGGCCCCTGCTGGGCACCACGTGGGTCAGCGGAAGGCTGCTGGGCTGTCAGAGGCATCACTCTATGATCTGACGTGCTTAGGTGGTGTGTGTGCCCATCCCCCTCTTGACATCCCAGCCCACCATGCACCCCCTCCCACTGCCTGGGCCAGTTTCCATAGCAACGCTGCCGATGGGTACCGTTTCCAGGGAGAAATACATCACGGTGTTTCTCAGTGTCACCTGAGCTTCCCACTGCACACGATGAAAATGCGAAATGTCTCCCCTTTCGAAGATCCTGAGGACAGCTCCTCCTTCCATTTCTCATGGAAGCCCTTGACCTGCAGGCACTGTGGAGTGGGTTAATGTTTCGAAACAAAAGTCCTGCTTTGCAGTGTTTGTTGATTTCCGTGGTGTAAATATTCCCACCACAGCCACCAGCCTGATATCACAGAATGTGGGTGGGGCTGGGAAGAGGTGCGCAGTCGCACAGCATCATATGGTGTCTCCTTCCAGACCCAGGGAACCCTAAGGGCACAGATGACTGGCAAGTGTAGTAAAATAATTAGAGAGCCCTGAGCTTGGAGTATTCATTGCTTTTGTTTTTTTAAATATAATTCATTTAGTTGTCAGCTTGTACCCTTTAAATGTTCATAAGGGCTGTGTTTAACAGCTGCTTCAAAATTTTCCAAACAGTTTTTGGCTATGGCCTTCAAGGCCACTCCTCGAGGCCCCTCTGCTACTGCCCTTCACACACCTTCCCAAATACATATCTGCAGTCCTTTCCCGGCCACGCCGCTTCCACCCCATACTCCCTTTATAACTGTAGCCTCTCCGGCTGTCTGGAACCTGTTGGTTTCTACTGACCACAATCCTACACTTACCATTAGTTGGAAATGAGGATCCTCTTGGCCGACAAGCTGTTTCCTTGATACTCTTTGATCCATTAATTCCAGTTCTAGAAATTTTCTCTAACATAGCAACTCTGGATTACACAAAGATGGATGTAGAAAATATGCGCAGGACGTAGAAAAATCTGTCTTTGCAAAAGCTTCTTTATAATAAAACAAAATTGAAACCCACTAGTGATGGACAGTAGGGACCAACCCAATACACTGGCTGGTCCACGCACAGGCTGGTGTGCTCCAGGCCTCGGGGCCTGCGGTCACAAGTCAGGGAAAGACTAGGAAGGAAATGTGCCCGCACATTTAACAGCGTTTCTGTCTTGGAGATGATGGGTGATTTTTGTTTTCTTCCTTGTGGTTTTATGTATTTTTCAAATGTTCTCCAACAAACCTATGTTTCTTTCTTAATGAGACTAAATTGATTGGAAAAATCTTTTCTGACCATGCAAAGTTTGGGGAGAGGGGAGACATAAAAACTGCAATTATGACCTACAAGGATATAACCAAGTAGCAGAAAGGTGATTATCTCGGTTCCATGGCTCAGAGGAGCCGTTGGCTGGCCAGTGATCCCTGGGACTCCCTGTGCTTTCCTAAGGCAGCCTGGCTTCCTGGAATGACATCTAGGAGCTTGCAGCCCAGAAGAACCCTACCCCCCACCCCCACCCCGAGACACCCAGGGAAGGAGGTGGCGCTGTGAAGATGTGAAGACTGGGACAACTCGTGCCCGTGTGCCCTTGCCCTCATGGGGCCCTTCTCCCCCTCATCCTGTAGAAGCTCTTCCATGGGCAGGTGCTGGGTCCCCGGGCTCCGTACTTTCCGTGCTGACTGTCTGGGTACTTTGCTTCCGCCTGCAAACCAACCTCCCCGACTTTTCCTTGCTCGGGGAGCCTGCCCCGCCCCCTTCCTGGGCTTCCTCTGCAGCTCTCCGGGAAGGTCTGTTTCAGCACTGAATGGCTGGGTGTGGCCATCTGGGGTGTCATTGATAGTGTGTGGTCTCCCCAGGCCCAGGACAGCCCTTCCGAGCTGCTGAGTGGATAAGAGGTCCCTGTACCATTCCCTTCCTCCAGGAACTGCTTTCTAATTCCCCCTCACTGGCCCCATGACATATGCCCGGAATTCTGTTCCATCCTTAGTCTACTCGCCTCCCTACCAAGGAGGACCCCTTCTTCCCTTGAGGCTGCTCTAATCCAGCCTTCTCCTGGGCCCCTAGCCTGTGATGGCCGCCTCCTTCCCTGTCTCCCACTCTGACCAGCCCAGCCTGGCTCATGACCCTACTCACTGCTTTCGTCTTGCCGAGCCTCAGTCTCCTCATTTGCGAAATGGGTTGTCAGGGTCAGGATCCAGGGGAGATGCCCACCAGGAACCCACTTCCTTGGCACCTCTCCTAGGCTTGGCCTTTCTTCTGCAGTGAGGCCGTTGCTGCCTGGGGGACAGAGATCTTATCCTTTGAGTCTGCTTACTCTTCCGACCCTCCCACTTGAACCCATTTGTTGACTGACTCCCACTGGCATAGGTCACCACGGTCTTCAGGGTGTGGCCCTGTGAACCCCAGACAGCAGTGTGTTGGGGCAGGGTTGAGAAGTGGGGTTCGCCTGGGAATGAAGGCACCAGGGTCAGCAGGGCAGAGGGTTGATTCCTTGGCTGAGCAGATTAGAGCTCATGGGGGTGTGTCCTCACAGGGGCATGTCTCTGCTGCAGGTAAACGGGAAAGAGCTCTCCAAGCTCTCTCAGGAGCAAACCCTGGAGGCCCTGCGCTCCTCCAAGGAGCCCCTGGTGATCCAGGTGCTAAGACGCAGTCCCCGTCTCCGGGGGGACAGCTCCTGCCATGACCTGCAGCTGGTGGACAGTGGCACGCAGACCGACATCACCTTCGAGCATATCATGGCGCTGGGCAAGCTGCACCCGCCCACCCCACCTGTGGTCATCCTGGAGCCGTACGTCCTGTCTGAGCTGTGAGTCGCCCTCAGGAGGACCCCAGGCCCTGCTTCCAGACAGGGCACGCCACTTGGCGCAGCCGTCCCCATGCCACTCAGAGGCTACCTTGTTGCAGCTCTGGGTGTGGTGGGGAGACCCTGACTGGCTGCCCTCTCGGGCAGAAAGTAGGCTCCTTGGCCTCCAGAGCTGACTGTGGCACCCCAGGGCTCAGAAATCTCTGGGCCTGTAGCCTCAGGCTGGACGCCAGCTGGTAAACAGGGCCAGGGGAGTCTGACACACAGGCTCCCCATTGTATCTACCCCCAGGGCCAAGGGAGGACCATCCTGGGACCTTGCTGCTGGAAGGTTGAGGTCCTCCGCTCCTACTCCTCCATCCTCTCTCCTCCTCTGCTGCCCCATTGTCTTCTGCCTCACAAGCATCACCCCTTGAATATTCTTGCATCCTTGTCTGTCCCATTCCTCTCCGTGCTCTGAACTTCCTTCATCTCTTCGGCTTCTTTCTTTGGCCCACTTGGAAGAAGGGCCTCTCATCCAGTCCTGGTGGCTCATGACTGTGTGAGCGCTGACTCATTTCGTTAGTCTAAACCCGGGCGGCAGGGAGCTTGTCTCGGGATCCCTCCTCTGCAGAGAGGTAGGCCCAGGGCTGGCAGCAGCCGAGCTTAGCCTCGGGACACGGAGGACTATCCCTGGAGGTAGAGTGGGTCCTCCTCCGCTCCCCAGCAGTCCTCCAGGGCCTGGATAACTCCTGGGGGCATTGCATGAGTGGGGCCAGGGCCAGGGCCAGGTGGGAGGGGTACCCGCATTTTGGAGAAGTTGGTCCCTGCTGGCTGGCATGGTTAGAGGAGTCTGGGCTGGGGGGCGGGACAGGGTGGGGTGGGACAGGGCAGGGAGAGCTAGGCATTCCTGGGTCCTCAGTGCAGATGCCCTCGCACTCCTGTTCAAGAAGCATTCCCGGTCTTTGCATGGATGCATGAAGCTCAGGAGGGGATTCCAGAAGAGGTAGCTGGGCCACCTCCTTCCCAGGGGCCACCCAGAGCAGGGCTCCAAGCTGAGTGCACTGGGACTGGCCAGCCCGGGAGCTGGGGCTAGGGAGAGAAAGGAGCAGATGGCTAGCCTGACGCCCCCCTTCTCCTGGGCAGCCCCCCCATCAGCCATGAGTATTATGACCCGGCGGAGTTCATGGAGGGCGGCCCACAGGAGGCAGACCGTATGGACGAGCTGGAGTATGAGGTGAGCTGGGCGGCCAGCATCAGGAGCCGGCCCCCAGGATGGCTGTCTGCAGCCCAGCTCAGGCCTGGCTCCTGCTGCCCCCAGGAGGCTGGGCCTCGTGGCCCTTTCCTGTGTGTGGCCCATTACTCAGGCTCCCGGGCCAAGTCGAGCTGAGTCGGGGAGGGCACGGGTCAGTCTATGTTGGTCTGTGTTCCGCACATGTCTGTATCCTGTGCGTCCCATGTGTCTTGTGTGTGTCTGAGCATTTCCTGGTGGGGAGACCACCAGACACACGCACCATTTGGGATGGGAAGAGAGGCCCTTGGAAACTCAGCTCAGGTGACATGCTCCTGGGAGTGAGGGCTGGGCCGAGACTGCCGCCCCTGCAGCCTGTGACCTTGCTCACACGTGTCTGGGGCTTTCTTCCTCTGCTTCTCCTATCCCCCCTGTGGCAGGAGGTGGAGCTATATAAAACCAGCCACCGGGACAAGCTGGGCCTGATGGTTTGCTACCGCACTGATGATGAGGAAGACCTGGGCATCTATGTTGGAGAGGTATGAAGGTGGGGTGCGGGAGTGGGGTCTTCGCAAAGGTAGTGGAGCTCCATGCCACCTTCCTGTGTTGTGTGCTAGGATCTCACAGAGGGACTTTGATGCCCATCTGTCCAGCACTAGGGAGGAAGCTGGGCTCCCCTGGTAGCAGGTGTCGGGGCAGGATCTGCCACGTGAAGAATCCCCACACCAGCCTGTCCCCACAGCATTGCCATACTGCTCAGGGCTCTGAGGCTGCCCATAAGGGCCCAGCTGAGCATCACAAGGATGCCTGATGCCAGTTGGTGAGGCCAAGGCAGCCGATGGCTCCAGTGTGTCTGGCCAGGCAGTCTTCCTCAGACCTGTGCCCACAGTGGGCAGCAGGCAGGCGGGATGAGGTCCTGGTCAGGCTTCATTCTCCCTCCCACGTCCTGCAGCCAGCCCTCTCGGTGATCACAGGGGTCATTCTCTCCGTCCTGTCTGACAGATGTCTGGGTACTTTCCCATACTTTCCCATGCTAAAAAAACAGCCCCCAGTTTGCTTTGGGGTCCCCAAGGCAGGGCTGCCCCTTCCTACCGAAACGGCACCTTCGTGGAAGGTGCCAAGTCCCCGTGATGCGTGTGCCTTGCAGGTGAATCCCAATAGCATTGCAGCCAAAGATGGCCGGATCCGCGAGGGAGACCGAATCATCCAGGTGAGTGGGGCAGGCAGGCTGAGTGCCCCACCGACTCCCTTAGCCAATCCCCGCACTCCCCTGCTGAGAGCCTAGCTGGATGCCAGGCATCCTGCTGTGCCTGAATCCAGGGCTAGGTCTCATCTTTCTCCTGCACAACTGTGTGGGTGGCTGCTGTGTGCTGGTGGGATCTGCTGGTCTCAAGGGCCTGCGCTGCTCTGGCCCCTTGCCAGCCTTGCCCTCCGTCCCCCAGAAGTGAGCACATCTCCTGCTGCAGCTGGTCTCCGAGCACTCGTGCCTTTGCACGGGCCTGGCTGTCTTCTTCCCCGGCACCTTCTCCTTGTTTCCTTCTCACAACTCAAGAGCCTGTTAGGTTAGGAGCTCCCTGCGAGGGGATCCCTGTGGCTCAACGGGGGCCTGCCCCACAGCCAGCCTTGTGGTCCTTGTTGATTGTCCCTTGGCCTGCCACAGATAAATGGTGTGGACGTCCAGAACCGGGAAGAAGCAGTGGCCATCCTGAGCCAGGAGGAGAACACCAACATCTCCCTGCTGGTGGCCCGGCCTGAGAGTCAGGTGTGTGTGTCCACAGGGTGTCCTGGGTCCCCTGACATTTCTGTCTTGAAAACTGCTAACGAGGGCACAGACATGCCAACAACCTGGTGCTGATGGAGGGTGGGCGGTGTCCCAGGGCCCGTTTCCCCTTCTGGCCCCTGACGGCTGAGTGGGCTGGGACCTAGTGGCAACTGGAGGGGTGTCTGGGGAGGTTCTTAAGGCAGTGGGGACAGCACAGACCTGTCTCTGCAGCTGGCCAAGCGGTGGAAGGACAGTGACCGGGATGACTTCCTGGATGACTTCGGCTCTGAGAATGAGGGGGATTTGCGTGGGCGGAAGCTGAAGTCCCCCCCTGCCCAGCAGGTGAGGAAGGAGGAAGAGTGGGTGAGTCGTGGGGAGGGTGAGGAGGAGGGAAGGGGATGGGGGTGGGTGCGAGATGGACCCCCGGAAAGCCCTTACCATCCTCCTGTGGCGCCTGCACCCCTGGGGCCCAGACTAAGAGGGGCTCATCTGTCTGCCTCAGCTTGGAAACGAAGAGGAGAAAGGGGCTCCTGATGTGGGACCGGGCCTGAGCAACAGCCAAGAGTTGGACAGCGGGGTGGGCCGGACTGACGAGAGCACCCGCAATGAGGAGAGCTCGGAGCACGACCTGCTGGGGGACGAGCCCCTGAGCACCACCAACACGCCCGGGCCCCTGCGCAAGTTCAGCCTGCACGGGGACGCCCTGCAGAGCCGCGACTTCCACTTCAGCATGGACTCCCTGCTGGCCGATGGGGCAGGGCTGGGGAGCGGCGGTGGCGACGTCCCGGGCCTCACCGACGAAGAGTACGAGCGCTACCGCGAGTTACTGGAAATCAAGTGCCACCTGGAGAACGGCAACCCGCTGGGCCTCCTCTTCCCCCGGGCCTCGGGCGGCCATGGTGCCCTGGACGTCAACCGCAACGAGAGCGTGGGCCACGAGATGGCCGTGCTGGAGGAGGAGCTGCGGCACCTGGAGTTCAAGTGCCGCAACATCCTGCGGGCGCAGAAGATGCAGCAGCTGCGGGAGCGCTGCATGAAGGCCTGGCTGCTGGAGGAGGAGAGCCTCTACGACCTCGGGGCCAGCGAGCCCAAGAAGCACGAGCTGTCTGACATCTCTGAGCTGCCCGAGAAGTCGGACAAGGACAGCACTAGCGCCTACAACACGGGGGAGAGCTGCCGCAGCACCCCATTGCTCACGGAGCCCCTGCCGGAGAGCCCTCTGAGGCGGGCCACGGCTGGAAACTCCAACTTGAACCGGACCCCCTCCGGACCCCCCATCACCACCCACCCCAAGGCCGCGCCCCCGCAGGGGAGTCCCACCAAGTTCCGCTCCCTCTCCCGGGATCCTGAGGTGGGCCGGAGGCAGCATGCAGAGGAGCGTGTCCGTCGCAGCCCCAAGGCTGGGGTGCCCCTGGAGCGGGCAGGCCCCGAAGGTAGCCCTTACCTCTCTCGGCGCCACCGTGCCCAGGGCCAAGAGGGCGAGCACTACCACAGCTGCATGCAACTGGCCCCGCCGCGTGGCCTGGAGGAGCTGGGCCATGGCCCCTTGAGTTTGGCTGCTGGCCCCCGGGTGGGCGGGGCGGCGGCCACAGTCCCGGATGCGCCCCGCATGGAGTGGAAGGTCAAGGTGCGCAGCGATGGGACCCGCTACGTAGCCAAGCGACCGGTGCGCGACCGCCTCCTGAAAGCCCGGGCTCTGAAGATCCGGGAGGAGCGCAGCGGTATGACCACCGACGACGACGCGGTGAGCGAGATGAAGATGGGCCGCTACTGGAGCAAGGAGGAGCGGAAGCAGCACCTGATCCGGGCCCGGGAACAGCGGAAGCGGCGCGAGTTCATGATGCAGAGCCGGCTGGAGTGCCTGAGGGAGCAGCAGAATGGCGACAGCAAGGCTGAGCTCAACATCATTGCCTTGAGCCACCGCAAAACCATGAAGAAGCGGAACAAGAAGATCCTGGACAACTGGATCACCATCCAGGAGATGCTGGCCCATGGCACTCGCTCGGCCGACGGCACGCGGGTCTACAACCCACTCCTCTCCGTCACCACTGTCTGAGCACAGCTGTGCTCCAGGGCATGGGTCCTTGGCCCTGACCCAGGTCCAGAGAGCCTCCCAGGACCCTGCCTCCCGCTCTCCCTTAGAGTCCGTTGCGTGTCTGTGTGTGTACACAGGACTTGTTACCAGATGGAAGCCCCCGCAGAGAAGGGATGCTTCACTCCATTGGCTGCTTCCTTCTCCCCAAGTACAGCGACACCATCAACAGCTGGCACTTGGGCAGGCCTGTATTGGGTGGGCCCCCCTTCAGCTGTGGGTGCACGCACTTGTGACAGGCGCCCAGGCACGTGCAAACACACAAGCATGCACACACGCACACCCCTCCAGGGCGCTCTCAGCGTGGGTTCTTGAGGACAGAGAAGCTGAAAAGGAGAGGCGACCAAGATTCCTAAGCACAAGGGAATGTCCGGTTCCTCTCCCCCTATTGGGAGCCTCCATTATTTGCAAAGGCAACCCCGATTTTTGTGGTTTTTCTCCCTTTTTGTGCTTGCCAATTGTTGGGTTTTTTGGTTTTGTTTGTTTTGTGGACCTGCTCTTGGGGCTGGCAGCTCCTCCAGGCAGACTGACAAAGGTGGAATCCCCAAGTGATGGCTGGGAAGGAGGGGGGTGGGGGGAAGGAAAAGAGGGAGGGCGGGGTGGGTGGGAAGGCGGGGGAAATGAAGGCAGGAATGGGAAGCAGCTTTCCAGGTAGCCTCCACTCTGAGATGTGGGGACGGGGCTGGCTAGGCCCACTCTGGAGGTCACCTCCTTCCCTGGTGACTGAGGGAGAGGAGAGACTGTGGGGGCTGATGGGCAGAGTCCATCCAAGAAATAAGTGAGCCCAGGGCTGTACCTGACTCCAGCTCAGCTTCTCTCCCAAGTGGCCTGAGGGGCAGGCTGAGACAGTGAGGGATCCAGAAACCAAGTCCCAGGAGTAACAGCAGACCTTGGGGACAAGACCCACGTGGAACTAGGGAGTGGCCTGGACTGACTGGGAAGATGCCCTACGCCTCAAATCTGCAAGTGGGCCAGCCAGCCCTCAGGCACCTGTGCATTTAGTGAGAGCTGGCCTTGGGGGCCTTTCGGCTCAAAGAGCCTCAGGTTGGAGGCGGACAGGCTGCCCACCCCTACCCACTACTGGCATTGTGAGAATAAAGCAAGCTGCCTTTGAGGGTGATTCCTGGCCTCCTTGTGTTCCTTCTCATCGCACTGGGGGCTGGTTTGGGGTGGGGAGGGTCAATTGGGAGCTGCACCTTACCTCCTAGGCATATCCCTGAGGAACAGTGACAGTGGCACAACAGAGCCACCTAAATCATTTCAGAGGTCTGACACAGTCGCAGGGGTGGTGCCCAGCTGCAGGAAGGATGGCAGAGGCCTGTGGATGAGGCCCCCAAACGGGTTCCACCCTCTCCTGTCCCCTCAGATCAGGAAGAACCCTAGTAGGGGCCTTCTGGAAGGCACAAGCCACCTTCCTTCCCTATTTAAGGACCCCACTAGTGCCTAGCACTCAAAACATGCTGATTAAACACCTGGCCAGATAGACGAATACCCACAGGGCCGTGGGGACTCCCAAAGGAGCAGCCGAATACTGTTCATTCAGCGCAGCAAACCATGGCGCACCCGTTAAGTGCCAGGAACCCTGCTAAGTACTGGGTGGGGCCAGGGCTCCAAAGACAGCAAGTCCAGGGGTACCATGCTATCCTGGAGTAGCAGCTCAGTCTCCTGAGCCGACACAGGATGCTACCAGCAGCTTAAGTGGGTATGGTGATGTGAAAATTATCTTGAAACAGCAACATGGACCGGACCTCTCCTTAATTTGTGAGAGAAACCGGAATGTGTTCCTAGAAGCTGAGGGCCAGGCCAGGAAAAGGGCAGTACTTGGTCTAGCAGTGAGTGGCTGGGAGGTAAGGCCCAGTATGTCACACCAGTGGCATGAAAGGAGGAAAGGGCTTGTTGGTGAAAAGGGGGAAATGGGAGACATCAGCTTCCTCGCGGCCCTTAAGGCCTCTGGAGGTGGCCAGGCACATCAACTCCTGTGACCAGGCCCATTCCTCGGGAGGGGACACGTCATGTAGGATCCTGTGGAGAAAGATGGCGTTCCCAGGCCCCTGATGTAGAAAACCGCAGCTAGAGTTGGAAACTGAATGTTCCCTGGGCATCCCTCCCCGGCTGCTGGGAGCTTGCTTGGTGGAGTGCTGGAGGCCCAGGGCTCTGGTGATGGGGGCCAGGACAGGCCCAGAACCTGGAGTCCCTGGGCTCAGTGCTGGGGTGGGGGGGCATGACAAGCAGGAGGTCTGGAAGCCCTTGACCAGTGATGCCCTGGAGCCTTGACGCTCAGGTCCCATCACCATCAGATAGGGTGGTGGCACCAGGATCCAAGAGCCACCTGCATCACCCCGCTTCCCTCCTTAGCGATGAGGAGCAGCAATCTTGGCCAGCAGGTGCTCCTGAGCCCACAGCTGCTTGCTCTGGACCCAGAAACCCCATCAGCTGGCAGAAGCCTCCTGTCATGCCCCTGCTTTCCCAGAGCCTCACCCGTCCTGCTGGCCACTCCATTCGGACCCACTTCACTTGCACTGAGGGCGGGAGAGCAACTGGCCTCCCATAGTCTGGAGGGGGCCCCCGGGCAGTTATGGGTCACCAGCCACCCTCCCCTCTACACACCCAACCCCACCTGCCCTGGCAGGTTTTCTTGTGCAGCCTCCCTGGAAGCTTCCCGTGCTCACACAGCTGTTTCTCGTTAGTAACAGCTGAAGGAGATCCAGCACCAGGGTGCCGGGGGCTCTGCCAGCTGGCCCCAAAGAGCCCTCACTGACACCCACACCCAGGAGAAAGCAGCCACCACGTCACAGCTGAGCAAACCTACAGGGCCCACACAGCTGGGAAAGGCTCCCCTAGGATTTGCACTCAGCCCCTTTGGATCCCAGGGCCCTTACCACCCGTCTAGCGAGTGGTGGTCTCATGGAAACTGGGCTGGTGGGAGGGCTGCAGGGTGACATGGAGCATACGAGGGGATGCCCACCTGGGGTCCTAAGGACATCAGGTGCTGGGGGAAGACGCATCACCAGGAGAGAAGGTATGAGGCCAACAGGAAAGGGCTGGCAACTGGCTTGGGGGTCTGGGTCCTCGTTTTAGTGCCCTTTTCTGCGCCCCACCTGATGCCGAGAAGCGAGAGCATGCTGGGGGTGGGCAACCGGCCAGAGTGTAGGGCTTAGAATGACCACGCCCCAGACAGCTACTGGGTGTGTTGGCTTGTCCACATCCACAACAGAGCGGCGCCCACAGCACTTCCCAAGAAAAGCACAGAAGGTACTTGAGTGCGTGGCTTGTGCCCAGGACTCTGAACACGGGAGCCAGTCTGAAAAGCAGGTGGGGCTGCGTCTCATTGTCCTGCTGACGTCTGGATGGCTGGGATGCTCCTTTCCGGCTTGCCCTGAGCAGCTGCCCCCCCCCCCCAGTGGCAAGTGGTCAGAGGGCCCCTCCCTAAGCCAGCTCAGGTGGGCTGAGTGAAGGCAGGAGAACAAGGCCACTGTATGCCAGAAGACGGTGGGGGAGGGGGACAGCCCCATGGCCCACCCCAAACCACACAGGCCACCCTGAGAGAAGGTGAGCAATGGGTATTGGGCCCAGAAGGCTTCACTGGGGGTTGAGAAGGGAGAGCTAAAGGAGAGGGAAGCAAATGCACACATGGAGGGAAGGGAGCCCCATCCTCACGCAGTGCCTGTGCCATCAAGGTGGAAGGAGGGATGCTAGGTGCCCAGCTCTGTCCACGTGTGGAACTCACGGCAGCACAAGCGAGGAGCCCGTGTCCCCGGTGCCAGTGACAGCCGAGAACTGTTTATTGAAAAAAGCAAGGGGGGCCGGGGCACCGTCCTCAGGCCTGGATGTGGCTCTTGGCGCTGAAGGCCAGGTAGTAGATCACAAGGCCGATGGCGGCAGCCAGTACCTCAGTGGAGACCCAGGGCCCGTTCCAGGTGCCCTGCAAGAAAAGAGACCCCAAAAAGTCAGTCCTCAGGAGAGGGACGGGTGAGGGGGCCAGCCAACCCTGGTCACCCTCCTTACGGGGCACAAAGACACACTGACCAACGATGGCCCAGCCCCCAGCTCCCCGAGAAGGCGAGGTGTGCTGGGTGGTCTGTGCTTTCCCGTGCTGGGGTCAGCCTCTTCAGCCCACTCACCCGATGGTCCACGCTGACTGTGAACAGAGGTGGGATGACGGAAATGTCCTCATTATTTCTCTGAGCCTGCGAGGGAGGTGCTGGGGTCAGGGGGCAATGCTGGGTGGGGTGGGCTGAGGTGGGCAGGCAGGGTAGGAGAGGCAGGAACTCTGGCCAGAGTTGTGGAAAAGAGAAATGGGCGAGAGAAACACGGACGGCACAGGGACGGGGGGTGGGGGCAGGCAGACGAGAAGGCACCCCCCCGCCATCCCCCTCCACATCAGCAAGGTCCCCAGGGGCCCAGCGCTCCAGGAAGAGGGGACTGCAGGGTGGAGACAGCTGCGGAAGTGGGCTCGCCCTCCCCTCTGCAGGCCGGGGTGCTGCTTCTGCGGATCCTCACCTTCCTCAGCAGGCTGTAGGACTCCTCGTCGAAGAATCTCACCTCGTAGGTGCCAGCGTGTGCACTCTTGTGGTCTAGACTCCAGGACACCTGGGTTGGGTGCGTTGGAAAAGGGTAGGCACACTAGACACAGCGCCACCACCCGCAGATTGAGTCCAAGCAGCCCGCCCCTGCTGTGAGTGGGTAGCCTTCCCTCAAAATGACGACCACAGCAACCCTTACCTGATACCGCCCCACGTCTTGGCCCCGGGTAACAGGAAACTGTTTTCCACTTACGTCAGCGTAAAGAGCCATGCTCTGGCAGAGGGAACACAAAGGGAGTCACCTTTTTCCCTCTCTGGCCATCGGCAGAGGCCCCACTGTGCTGCCCACAGCAGCACCTATTGCCTGTGGGTAAGGAGGCCAGCTGGGCACAGCTGGGGACTGTGGTACGTCTGGTGGGAGACACCATACAAGAACCACGGAGGTAGGCCTGCCACAACCCAAAGCCAAACAAGGAAGCCAACACCCACGGATGCTGTCATGGTCTCTCTGCCTCTGTCTTCCCTATGTAGTGGCCACATCTCCCCTATGGCCCAGCCTCCATAACCCACAGCGAGCCTGTTAACTGCGAACAGGGGAGGGATGATCAAAGTGTGTTCGTTTCTTCTCTGAGCCTGGAAGGGGACACTGGGGCCGGGGGTACCCAATGAGCCACCTAAGGAATGTTGTACCTATAAAGGCCCAATTTCCTTCTTTGGGCCTTTAGGATACAGGTTAAGGTCAGGGGCCGAGGCCAGGGCTGCTCAGTCTTAAAATTATGAAACACCCACGTGGACGCACACCTTGGCAAAGAGCAACCAGAAAAGGGATGCAGGGGCCTGGGGGCTGACCCCTGGCTGTCTCTCCCTTACCACATGCTCTTTCAAGACACAGCAAGGAATCTACCTACATTACTGCATGCAGGCAAAGCAGAGCAGGGAGGTCAGAATGTTCCTTAAACATCTTCTAGAATCTGTCCTTGCTGAGCCCCAATCTCTCCTACATCTGAGAACCGAAACCCTTATTCTCCCTCTGTCCACACGGGTCCCTGGGTCTGATCCCCCAAGGTCCCAGACTCACTGTCCACGTCCTGCCCCAGCACCCTCCTGGCTGAACCCCCACTGCCTCACCTGGACCCTGTTCTTGCACGTCAGGGAGATTTCCACGATGAAGACAGTCTCAGTAGAAATGACGGCGTCCGAGGTGGTGTAGTAGGAAGGGGTGATCTGGGGCTCCACACATGCCTCTGCTGTGGGGAGGAGGCAGGACGCCTGGGTAAGGCCCAGCTTGTGTGCACTGGGCTGGGTGGGGGCAGAAAGGACCACCTGGACCCCACTGCCCAGATCTCATCAGCTGAGGATACAAAGGGCCCTATGGACCCTGCCGGGTGGCATCTGGGAGATAAATTCAAATGACCAGTCAGAAGCACAATGGCAAAGGAGGGTGGGGTGGCCTCAAAGGAAGGCAGGGGAGGGGGGACGAGAAAGCTTTGTGCAGGTGGAACCTTAATGCAAGTGAGAAAGTGCAGGTGTGTGTGCCCGTGTGCCCGTGTGTGTGTGTGTATGCGCAGGCGGGGCGGTAGGGGGAGTGCTGTATGGATTCACTGCACAACTCCAGTCTGTGCCTGGACCTACAAACAAGGAAGCCATGCAATGCTTTGGGGCTGCAGCCTGCCCTGGCCTGGAGCACCCCAGAAGCCCAGGGGGCCGGGCTGACCTCAATTCAGAGTCACGCATGGCCCTGAACAGTTTACTGAAGGCATCCCCCATAGATACAAAGCACAGAGCTGCTAGAGATGAAGGAACGGGTCTCTGCCCCAAGACACAGTTGACAGAAGGCCAGGACCAGCCTCAGCATTTCCCGAGAGGAGAAAATGGAAGCGATTCTGGATACAGAAGCACAACTTGTCCCTTTGAACAGGGCTGCCCTGAGAGAAAGGAAGTCACCTGGGCCAGCTCCATGCTGCTAGACACTACAAGGAAGGAAAAGGCACCACCTAAGTCACAAGGTGCCACCTGCTCTATGAACGTGGTGTCCGGGTGGGGCCAAGACCTAGGCTGAGGCAGTTAGAGAAGGCTCGGGGTCTGGACAGTGGGAGGAATTAGCCTGGGGACATGGGTGGGAGGTGGGTCTCAGGAGTCACATCTCGCAGACCCTTCCAGGCTCTGCTAGGCTTGACTTTTTTTCTAGGGACACAGTGGAGCACTGAAAAGTTTTACAGTCAGGTTTGCCCTTTCCAGACATCACTGGCTACAGCACTGGGAGTTCCTAAGTTGCTGGTGAGAAGGGTGCAGGCAGGGAGGCCAGTTAGGCTGGTGAAACACTGCAGGAACCAAGGGTGCTGGCCTGAAGTAGGGCAAGTAAAATGAATGTGCAGAAAGTGCCCCTGACCCAGTCCAAGCCCCCAGACCTGGCGCTGGCTCCTGCAAGGACTCCTAAGCAAACTTGTGGACTCCAGTCTGAGCCCAACCCTGCCACTAAGTGTTAACGGTCTCTCAGAAAAGTGAGTCCACCTGACTGCCTCGGCTCTGCTGAAGAGCCCTATAAGAACACGGCAAGGCCTCAGGGTAAAGATCAACAGTCTGGCCTGGCACTCTAGGCCCACTAATCTTTCCCTCTTCAGTTCCTTTCTAACTAGCCCACACTCTGGGCCCCTCTGCCTGGACCGTCCCTACTCCCTCTCTTCACTCAGAGCTCCCTTCCTGAGGAGGCCTGGTCCCACCGCACCAGGTCAGGTGGTTCCTCTCCAGCAGCCCAGTTTCTCGCCCCGATCGGCCTGTGCTGCAGAGCTTTTCTCCTGCCCGACCCCGCTCTGGGACCGGGAGCTCTTGAGAGAGGGAGCAGGGTCGTGTGTCACTTTCCCTGCTGCAGCTGGGGCCAGGCGCACTGGAGAGGCTCTGGGACTCTTCCTCGCAGGAGCAGACGTGGGAAAGATCTGGCTGCTGGGTAAAGCTGTGTGGTGCAGGGGCGCGTGGTGGCCTTCGCCGCCGCGACCAGAGACCACCTGCCTCTCGGAGAAAGAAGGCCCACACCCCCGCTTCGCCCGCACCCCTCCTCCCGCCCACGCACCACCAGTCGTGGGAGAGAGGCTTGCCAGAAACGAGCTCCGGCCAGGCCGCTACCTGAGCAGCAGGAGAGGCCGGACAGCAGGAGTAGCGCCAGGGCGCCGAGAGATGCCAGCGCCGCCATCGCCTCTTCTCTGCCGAGAGAAAAAGAGAGCGACTCCCCAGAACACGAGGAACAGACAAGGAAGCGCGACGCGTAAGCGGCCGCAGCAGCCAATCGGGCGCCGGCGGGCCGGGCGGGCCTGTGACGTCACTGGCGGCACTGACGTGTCCCCTCCCCAGACCGGGGGCCCAGCTGGCCGCCCCCTCCCAAGATGGCGGCGGCGGCGGCGCTCTCGGCGCCGGAAGAGGGCGTGGGAACCGGCGCGGGCGCGTGCGTGCGCACTGCCGGGCCCCCGCCCTCTCCCGGTACTTGGTGCGCTGCCGAACTCTCGCGAGAGCAGTGTCTGCGCGGCGGGACGTGCAGCGCTTCTCACTTTTCGTCATGGCGCTGAAGGTGGCGACGGCCGCAGGTGGCGCTGCGAAGGCCGTGCTCAGGCCAGCCCTCCTCTGCCGTCCTTGGGAGGTGAGAAAGGGGAACGGGCCCCGGGGAAGCTGGGGTGCTCGCCGACGGGTGCTCGTATTTCGGCGGGGCCGGGCCGGAGGCCGCCGCTCTCGGAGCGTCCTGGGGCCCGATTGGTTGCGGGCCCCTAGAGGGGAGGGGAGAGTGCTGCGGCCGGGGTTGATTGGCCACCTGCGCTGTCAGTGAAGAGGTTAGCCAAAGCTGACTCTGGTCGGGCTTTCCCAGGGGTCTGCATCTTGTGGCAGAAGAGCTCCTGACAAGCGAGGAGAGTGGGCCGCAGCGGGCCAAGTTTCACCTTCCGTGTCCTTGTGGGAGCCCTCCCGAGGCTGTCACGTGTCCCGGCCCGCCTTGCTCTTGCCCTCTGGGGAATCCGTTCTCCCCCCGCCCCGCCCTTCCACCTCGGCTTTCCCTTTCGTGGATCACTTTGCCACCTATTCCAGTGGAGGTGGAGAGTCGGACTTTGCCGGTACCCCAGATGCTTACCTCCCCCTCCGCCCAGCAGGTGCCTGGAATGGGAAGGAGCTAGGGTTCCTGAAGCTGGCGAGTTGGGGAGGCCGAGAGGGTTTTGCTTCCGTCGTTCTCCGTTTAGGATCTTGGTTATTCAGATCTGATTTCTCTCTCTTTACACAGTAAATGAGGATAATTTAGTCCCTGGGTGGGTTGGACGCCATCTGAACCATCAGCAAGTCAGGACTGGCCCTGAGGGACGAAAGGTACCTCCAGGCCTGGCGCCCCCACCGACCCACTGTGTGACCTTAAGGCAGTCTCCTTCTCTTTGGGCTACAGTTTCTGTCTCAAAGGGGTTAGCCAACTCTGACCTTCCCTGTGTGTGTACTTGTGTCCATATTGGGGTGGGGATGGTGGGCAGTTGCTAGCTGGTCGGTGCCTTGCCCTAAGACTGGTTGTCCTGGGTAGGGGAACCTTTAGAGACAGAGCCCAGATCTTTGGTCCCATTAATTGGGACCTTGTGGGGAAACAGGAAGCCGCCATGAGCACTTGATCCAACAGAAACATGCTGAAGAGTGAAGCCTCACTAAGATGTGTAGTATGGCAGCCCTTTGCCTGGAACACATACCCTCCTGCTGGACTCCTTTCTTTCCGTGACACTATCTAAGGATGAGGGCCAACAGTCTACTCTCCTGCTAGGTGAACAAGCAGGAGACCAATGCATATATTCCCTTCTGCCTCATGCTGGGCTCTTAATGGTTAGCTTTACAGAACCTTTGGAACCTCCTAATGGAAGGTGCCTGCATCTGTCCACAGCAAGGCCAGGGGAGTCGCTATCCTGAGAGCTCTTTGGGTCCAAAGCTGGAAGGAACATCTAGCATTGGGACCAGCTGAGGGAGAGGTTCAGCCCTGGTGGTAGTGATGGGATGCAAGATCTGGTTGGGGTTAGTTGCACAGATGCAGAGCCAGGCCTGGTGCTAGTGCTGGCTCATACCAAGGCCAAGTTACCTGCCCAGTGCCGGTGGACTCCAGAGGGCTGTAACCCAGGAGGAATTACTGCTGGGAGCCGCAGGGGTCGGCCCAACATCCTCTCATTGGACATGAGCCTTGAACACTGGTCTGAGGGGCTGGTTGGGTCAAGGAGTGAGTGTGGTTTCGCACGGTCCCTGTGCCTTGTTAGGGACTGAACAGCTCACATACCCCCTCTCGCTTAATCTTTCCAGCAGTCAGGTAAAGTAGGCACCTCTATTCTGTGCATTTCAGGTCAGGGTGGGAAGCTCAGCATGGTTAAGCTGTTTGCCACCAAGAGTAGTGAACGGTGGATTTGGACCCAGGTTTCCCTAGCCTCGAAGCACACCGTATCTTCCTTCGTTTTCCAGTGTGCTCATTCATGCTGGAAATGATTTTTGTGTCCTGGCTCTGGGCCAGGCATTCCGTGGGTCTTGGGATGACAGTAGGGAATCAAACAAACATGGTATCCACTCTCGGGGGCTTAGGGATTGGAGAGGGAGCAAGGCAGTGTCAACCTAGAGAGACTGGTTGGCAGGGAGGGAGTGAGTAGGGTTTTGGGAGTCCAGGGGACCAATAGCTTGGCAGCCTTAGGGCATCAGGGAAGACTTCCTGGAGGAAGGGCAGTCTAAGCCACCTTCTACAAGTTTGAGAGCCTACTCTCAATACAAATAAAGTGAGTCCAGATACTGAGAATTGCTAGAAGGAAAACAGAAAAGCCCCATGTGTGCCTCTGGCTGCAGATCCAGGGGCCCCCTGAATCAGCAGAAACCCCTGGGGCCTCTTGTCCTGTCAACCAGCCCCTTCCTAGCCCCTGTGCTGCCTGAGCTCTGTGCAGGCGCGTCCCTTGTGAACCAGCCAGGGAGAGCCAGCTGAGATAGTCAGCCTCTGCCTGAGCTTTCTAGACTTATAGCAGGAAGGCACGGCTCTTTGGAAAATGGCCACAGTGACTCTGCCTTTAGAGTCAGGCACAGCACCAATGTGACCAAACGTGGCTGTTTCGAGTAGAGGGTTGAGGACATTTGTCACCCACACAGGCCCCGAAGCGGTTTTGCAGGGCTTTACAAAAGATGGTGTCTGCTCTACTTCTAAAAATGGTTGGACTTGCGATTTCGGACTCTCGAGGGCTGTTCCCCAGCGGCGCTCGTCTCTGGGTGGGCAGGGGCTGGATGCTGTCTTCCTTCTGATCTCCACGTTCTGGATTTTCTCCATGTTTTGACCATATGGTGCTTTTGTAATAAGGACACGTGATTAAAAAAATGATTAAATGACCATCATAGTTGTCCTGTGGTTGGTTATAATGATTTCCCTATTGTACCGTGTTTAGTGTGCCAACTTTTCCAAACCACAGACATCACTGAGCAGGAATAATTGGCTAAAAAAGACCAGAAACAATGAAAGGAGGGAAGGGAGATGCAAGCATTTTTTTAAAAAAACTGAGCGTGGACCTGAGGGAGGCATAAAGGGTTGTTACGGCCCTCCGTGGCGCTGCAGTAGGTGGTCTTTGGGAAGTGGCGGCTCTGGAGCTGACCGGGCACCTGCTGTGTGGTGTGGCTTGCTGGCCAGTGGCGCCTGGGGGAGGTGGAGGGCGCGGTGCGCAGGGCCTGTCCGGGCGCGGTGAGGGTGCTCCTCTGCCCCGCCAAGAGCTCAGCAGGCCCTTGCCAGGTTGACTTTCTGGGTTGGATGACAACCCTGGGCATCTGGGTTCTCTTTGCCAGGTTCTAGGTGCCCACGAGGCCCCCCGGAGGAGCTTCTCAGTAAGTACTTGCTGGGGTGTGTGTGTGTGTGTGTGTGTGTGTGCGTGCGTGCGTGCGTGCGTGCGCGCTTGCACGTACAGATGTTTTTGTTTACGCACGTTTGCGCCTGTCTGTGTGTTTCTGTACAGGTGCTTGTGTGTGTGTTTACGTGCATGTGTGTGTGCAGAGTTGTATACGTGCGTGTGCATGCTTGTGTGTGCCATGTCTCTCTGCTTCTGGCCCTTCTGTGTCTTCCCCTTTGAGGTGCAGTCTCCAGAGCTCGCCCACCCCTCCTTACCTGAACTGTGCTAGACAGCGTCCCCAGGGAAAAGACCCCATTCCCCTGGCACACCCTTGTTCCTCCGACTTTGGCTGATCTGTGTCTTTTTCCTTCCTGTCCCCACTCTAGCAACAAACAATTGTGAGTATTCTTCTCATCTGCCTTTTAGGTTTGGGGCTTTTAGTTGCTTTGGGGTTGACCCAAGTCCAGGTGGGGGAGGGGACTGCTTCTGCTGCTGTCCTCCTGTCTGAGGAGCCCCTGCGAGCAGCCCTGTCTGGGATGGGTGGGGCGGGGCGCAGGGGTGAGGGACCCCTAGCTGGCGCCTCACGATCGGCCAGCCCCTAGGGTCAGTGCTGGTGGGAGGAAGGGAGCTGAAGGCCTATCCTCCCCGTCTCTAGCCTCCATCGGCTAAGTATGGTGGACGGCACACAGTGACCATGATCCCTGGGGACGGCATCGGGCCAGAGCTCATGCTGCATGTCAAGTCTGTGTTCAGGTATGGGGCCCCAGACCCAGGAGGGGCCTGGAGAACTTTGTGCCAAGATGGGCAGTAAGCCAATGGCAGGAGGGCTGCAAGCCCAGGCCTTTCGTCCTGGTGCCTGCGATCCTGCCAGGCTGGCCTGGGCATGGGCAAGGTGGAACCAGGCCTGCTAACGGTGTCGAGGGGTGTAAGTGCATCCCCATCAGTTGGTGCAGGTGGGTGCAGTCCCCTCTCAGTCAGAGCTGGGTCAAGGTGGGCAGCAGCAAGGAAGAGACCTCTACGCCCAGTGGTCCAGGCAGACTTCCTGGAGGGGGGCCTGGGGCCGCCGTCCTGACCCTGCTCTGCCGCAGGCATGCATGTGTGCCTGTGGACTTTGAAGAGGTGCATGTGAGCTCCACTGCTGACGAAGAGGACATCCGTAACGCTATCATGGCCATCCGTCGGAACCGCGTGGCCCTGAAGGGTGAGCGCGGGGGCCAGGAGGGGCACCATGTGCGATTCCTGTCACCTCTGAGCTGACACTTGTCCCTGGGACCCTGTTGTGCTGTGTTTCTGAGATCTCGGGGGCACTCGGCTCTGCAGGAGCCTGTCCGGTGACGGGCTGCCCTTCTTCCCTCCTGGGGCAGCCCTCTCTGCTGAAGTCAGGTTGTGTCTGTGTGGATGTTTGTGTTTCTTTTCGGCAGGGGGGAGGTAATTAGGTTTATGTATGTATGTATTTTTTTTTAATGGAGGTACTGAGGATTGAACCCAGGACCTTGTGCATCCAAGCAGGCACTCTACCGCTGACTGTATACTCTCTCCCCTTGCTGAAGTCAGGTTTGACCTGCCAGAGTTTGCACATACAAATGTCACAGAGTTGTAGTTCCCACCCTCTGCCTGCTGCCTTGGCTCCAGCTGGCACAGCTGTGGATGCTACAGACCGGAATTCTACCCTTCTCTGGGTTTTCCTTGGTTTGATCCAAGTTCTTAAACTGTTTCCATCACTCGTTCAGCAGGCTTTAGCCCATCACTTGCTCTGTGTGAGGAGTGAGTGAGCAAAGATGAACCCCGGTAGAGCCCCCGGCACTGGCAGTCCAGTGGAGGGGCTGACATGCCACCCACAGGGTGCCCAAGGCGCTCTGGATGAAGTCAGCCCAGGCAGGGCGTAACTTGGAGGGGCTGGTGGCCCGGGGGTCCCTGAGAAAGGCCTCCTCTGCCTGGCACCCTTACCACCTTCTCTCAGCGGCTGCTGGCCCCCTGCTGCTCTTGCTCTTGGTTCCAGCCAAGGCCAAACGGTGGTCTTTTTCGGGCGACCTCCACCTGCCCCTGAGCTCTTGTGGTGCCTTGATACAGGGCCTGGCGCTAACCCTGGCCAAGGTCACCTTGCTGGTGCCAGCCTAGCCATCATCCTGTTAGTAAGCAAGAGTGGTCACTTTCTATCCAGCCACACCCTGGCCTTGCCATTCCCTGCCCAGGGTCTAGCAAGAGCTTCTGGCTGCCTGCCAATCCTTGTTCATTCATTCATTTGTTCTTTCATTCATTACGTATTGACTGAGTGCCTGCTATGTGCCAGGGGCTCTTTTCGATCCTTGGAACCCATCAGTGAACCAAATGCATGCACACAGCCCCCTTTGCCCTCATGGAACTTACACTGGAAGTTATATTAGAGTGTCCTATGGAGTATTTCTGCTACCCGAAGCTGCTTTCCTCTGCTGTTGGAGCCGCCTTCGGCACATGTTCCCTGGGTCAGAAAGGGGACTGAGGTGCTACGGCTGAGCCAGGGGCCCTCTTTCCAGCCTGCCTGCCTTGCTTCTGTCCTGCAGGCAATATTGAAACAAACCACAACCTGCCGCCATCCCACAAATCCCGAAATAACATCCTTCGGTGAGAGCCAAGTGCCCGGGGTGATGGCCTGGTGGGGGGTGCCCGCAGAGAGTCCTGGCACTGACTGGCTGTTTCTCTCTGTGCCCCCAGTACCAGCCTGGACCTGTACGCCAACGTCATCCACTGTAAGAGCCTGCCGGGAGTGGTGACCCGGCACAGGGACATAGACATCCTCATTGTCCGGGAAAACACAGAGGGCGAGTACAGCAGCCTGGAGCATGAGGTGGGTCATGGGGCGGGGATGTAAAGGCTGTGCCTGAGGGAAGCTTGTGTTAGAGGGCAGGCTTGGACAGGGTATAGGTCTCTTCTCTGTTGTCCCCTTCTCAGAGTGTGGCTGGAGTGGTGGAGAGCCTTAAGATCATCACCAAGGCCAAGTCCCTGCGCATTGCGGAGTACGCCTTCAAACTGGCCCAGGAAACAGGGCGAAAGAAAGTGACAGCTGTACACAAGGCCAACATCATGTATGCCTTCCACCCCACCCGACCCCACCCATTCTGCAAGCAGCCCTGAGGCAGCTGGATTGAGCAGCCTACCTGGGCCTGCTTTCAGGGACTCATGCCCAGGAAGGACTCCAGCTACCCACCAAGGGGCCAGGCTCAGGGGTGCGCCTATTGCCCACGCCCCAGCTGTGGCCTCACTGCCATGCTGCACACTTTGCGGAGGTGGGGTGGGATTGTGCCCATTCTGCAGATGGGACTGGTTATAGATTAGAACCTAGCCTCCTGTGGCTGTCTGCACACCCCAACCCTCCGGCTGATGGTTGCAGTGGCCAAAGTGGTGTCCTGGGTCCCCCACTAGGAAGCTGGGCGATGGGCTCTTCCTCCAGTGCTGCAAGGAGGTGGCAGCTGGCTACCCCCAGATCACCTTTGAGAATATGATTGTGGACAACACCACCATGCAGGTAGTTAGCCTGCCACGCTGCGCGGCCCCCTGCCCCGGGCTCCTGGGGCTTCTTGTGCTCAAGCTCCTGTCTGGCCCCTTCTTGCCCCACAGCTGGTGTCTCGGCCCCAGCAGTTTGATGTCATGGTGATGCCCAATCTCTACGGCAACATCGTCAACAACGTCTGTGCAGGGCTGGTCGGAGGCCCTGGCCTCGTGGCCGGGGCCAACTATGGCCACGTGTATGCTGTGTTCGAGACGGTGAGTGCTGCTAGCAGTGCCAGGGCCGCTGGCCTCTTTGAATTGTAAACTGTAGCTCACGTAGCATCCAGTGTCATCCGCTGAAAGTGGATGATTTAGTGGTTTTTAGAATAATACAGAGTTGTGCAGCCATCACAACTAATTCTCAAACATTTTCATCTCTCCAAAGAGAAATCTTGTCCTCGTTAGCCGTCAGTCTCCTGCTGCCCTCCTCCCCTGCCCCCGGCACGGAACTCACCCACCCTCTGTCTCTGTGGATTTGCCTGTTCTGGGCTTTCTGCATGAATGTAGTCTGCACTCAACATTCTTATATTCGCCACCCCCCTCTCCCATCTTGCCTCTTCCAGGCTACAAGGAACACGGGCAAGAGTATCGCCAATAAGAACATCGCCAACCCCACGGCAACGCTGCTGGCAAGTTGCATGATGCTTGACCACCTCAAGTAAGTAGCTTCTTGATGTGGGCTGTCTGCCGCTGGCCAGCCTTGCGTTCCGGAGGCCTGAAGTCTGATTTTCCTCCTTAGGCTACACTCCTACGCCACCTCCATCCGCAAGGCTGTCTTGGCATCCATGGACAATGAAAATGTGAGGCTCTTCTCCCCTCACCTGCCTCCTCCCCAGCAACCTCCTCCCCGCCCCTAGCTCAGGTTGAGCTGATAGGACATCTGAGGGTCTGGAAGTGGTGACCTGGCACTTCCTGCTGCCCCCAAGGGGAGGGTGGTACCAAGTAAGGGAAGGCTTCAGGGCCTTAGCTGGGACTGCTGTCCTCATGGCGCTTTCAGGCCCTGTAACCCAGTGGAGACAGTGGCCAGCCCTGGGCCGCCTGCCAGGCAGGGCTGAGGTATTGGTGGAACCCTGCTGTGTGACCAAGCTTGCCTACCTCCCACAGATGCACACCCCGGACATCGGGGGCCAGGGCACCACATCGGAAGCCATCCAGGACATCATCCGTCACATCCGCATCATCAATGGCCGGGCCGTGGAGGCCTAGGCTGTCCCTGGGACTGTGTCCGCCCCCTCTCTAGATCCCCTTCGCTCCCCCAGCACCCTAGTGAGTGGGTAGACCCAGAATAAACCAGCTTCTGCCCCAGTTCTTGGCCATATGTTTCTGTCACTCCAGGACGCTGGTGTTTCAGGTCACACTTTATTAAGAAAAGAAACAGCACACTTCTTATTCAGAATGCCCTCTGTAAGGATTGAGGGCAGGACAGATTTTGAAATGTCGGCCTGGCCCCGGCATCTGTCTGCCCTGCTGACCAGGGTGGGAGAGGGCAGCTCGCGCAGGGTGGCAGGAACTGTCCTGCTTTCCCTCAAGGCACTGGGGGTGGGGGGTGGGGGCAGCCGGGCCCACCCCAAGCTGCCCAGGGCGCCAGTGGGGCCTAGGGATTGAGCCAAGGGTGCTGGAGGCAGTCAGCCGCGCTGGCCCGCTTTTCCGGGATGTACTCCATCATGGGCAGCAGGAATGCGCTGAACTGCGTGGCCTGCTCCAGGGGCCACTCGTACTTCTCCATGAGCACTTCGTACAGGCCCCAATGCTTGAGGTTGTGGATGTGCCGCAGCTCTCCTAGGGGTGGGCCAGGGGCCTCGGGTTAGGTTCCACCAAGGGGGGGGCCTCTGGTCTGGGACCCATCTCTCCCACTGTTTCAGAGCCCGGGTCCCCACCCTACCCCCTACATCCACGTGGCCCGAGCCTGCCTGGCCCCACCTCTCCGGTTGAAGAACTCTCGGGAGTAACGGCCTGAGAGGGCAAAGGCTGGGGGGATGTCTCCCAGAAGCTCCACGATGTGGGCGATATGGTCTGTGGACAGAGAGGTGGCTGGGAGGTAGCTTGGCAGCCGGGAGGCCCCAAGGCTGAGCCCAGGGCTTGCCTCCCCCTACCCTCATCACGACTGTAGTCTTCTCCAGAGTGCGGCTCGAACAGGTAGTCACCGGTGGCCAGCTCAAAGGCCTGGAAGAGGAAGAAGGTGAGATTGCTGGCTGGTGGGCCAGCCCTGGGCAGGGGTGGCCGAGGCCTACCATGCATGCTGTGCTCCAGATGTCGGCTGGGGGCCCATACTCGGCGCCGATCAGCACCTCCACGGCCCGGTACTGCCGCGTCTGGATGTCCTCGGTGAAGTGCTTGTGCTGGAAGCAAGGGGAGCCCTGGGGGAGGAGCTGGGGCCATGCTGGCCTGCCCTCGATGCCCCCACTCGTCTCCCAACTCCTCTGGGCTGTGCACCCAAGGAGCTCACTGGGGCTTGCTCTGAGCCTCAGGGTCCCCAGATGTCCTGCCAGGGCCTGGCCAGGAGACCCGAAGCTGAGGGTGGCCCCTTCCAAGGGGCCCCCCACCCCCTGCTGTGGGCCCAGTTTTGCTGACCGGGTGTGACCAGTGCTAGTTTGGGCTCAGTCCTGAGACCACGGCATGAGGCAGACGCAAGTCTGGCCGGGCAATTGCTCGGTGAGCCCCTGGAACAGGCCTGTGACTCTTTCGTAGCAGGGCGCCCGCTCATACCACCCAGCAGGCGTTGCCCAGATCTGCGATCTTGATCTTGATCTTGTCTGCATTTTGGGGCTCTAGGGGGTTCACCAGGAGGTTCGAGGCACCAAATGGTGCTGGGGAAGCAAGAGAAGGGAGAGATTCTGAGCTGGCCCGGCCCCTCCCAGCCCTGTCCACCTGCCACCCCCTGGCCCCGCCCAACTTACTGCTGGGTGACAGGATTCCCCCAGTCTCCCGCTGGTTGGAGGAGCCTGAGAGGATGGAGCACGAGGCGGGAGAGAAGAGGGAGCCCGAGAAGCCTGAGGTCTGGGAGCCGGGGCTGAGGCTGCGGTTGCCCCCTGGGGCAGGGGAGGAGGAGGCCGGGGAGGGGCCGGCCTGGGCACCCCCGGGGTGGCAGCCAGAAGAAGAGGTGGAGCCGCTGCCCCCCTCCAGTCTCGAGCCACAGTCTGGGGATACGGGTGGAGGGGGTGTGTGAGCAATGCCCTGCAACACGCTCGCCGGGGATCCCCGCACCCGCTCTGGTCCCTCACCCTCTGCCTGGGCCGCCGCCTCCATGGCCTCCAGCCTCTGCAGGTCCCGTAGCCGCTCCTCCAGCAGCCGCTTCTGCTGTTTCCGTTTGCGCCTCATCTTCTTCCTCTTGTTTTTTGACAGCTTACCGGTCTGCCATTAGAGCCCTGGTCACTCGGGGTTCCCGTCACGGGTTCCCTGACCAGCTGAGCCTCTGCCCGTGGCCCACACGCCCCTACAGGGGACGAGGCCTACGGGCCCCATGGCTCCAGGGACACCAGAACGTGGCACCACCCCACTCCAGCCTACCTCCTGACACTCACCCTCCCCTGCCTCCTGTCCCCAGAGCTCAAGGTTGGGGAGGAACCAACGGGCCTGCCCATTTCTGGTTGCCTGCCTCCCCTGGGGGCAGCTCTGGCCCCTCCTGGCCTTCGACACTGTGTCCTTCCACTGAGGCAGTGGCGAGTCCAGCAGCTCCCCAGGGCAGTTTGGGGCATGTGACCCACCCTGTGTATCCCCCACATCTGGGCCACCCAGCCTTTTTGCAGTTGCCACTGTGGGAATGTAGGGAGGGGTGGAACCAGAGAGGCTGAGGAAGTGAGCTTCGAGGAGATGGAAAGATGAGGCCTAGGAAGGGAGGGCTGCCCCAACTTACCACGACCTCTGGGGGAGCAGTGCTGACTAGGGGGCAAGAGAAAGGAGGAGAGACTCAGGCTGGGGCTCAGGCCCATAGGCCCACCCTGGTCCCACTTGGGCTCTCGGTACCTGTGGAGCGGGATGGGGGCGGTGCCCCTGACTGCTGCCACTCCATGGCCTCAGCGGCCAGGCGCCTGATGTAGGCATCACCCACACACAGCAGGATGTTCTCTGGCTTGATGTCCGTGTGGATGATCTTGCATTTGGTGTGGAGGTAATCCAGGCCGTGCAGCACCTGGGGAGAGCCACTCAGCTCTACCAGCCCAGCCCTGGCTGCGACACCATCCTCTTCATGCAGGATGGGTGATACTCACCTGCCTCACAATGCTCTTCACACAGGGCACGGGCAGGCCCTGGTAGTTGGACTTAATGATCCACTTGAGGAGCTGGTGGCCCAGGACCTCCAGTACCATGCATACATCTGGGGCCAGGAGTGAAGGGCAGCCAGGCGGCACACAGCTGGAGCACAGGCCCTGCCCACCCTCAGCTGGGGTGGGGGTGCAATGAGGCTCGAGTGCAGAGCTGGGACTGGACAGTCCTGGTGATAACCACTATCCCTGTGTCATTAGAGTGTCCCGTCACCTTCAGCTGTGCCAGTTGGGAGGGTACGCTCTGTGGTCATCTTTGGGAGAGGGCACTGGAGGAGTAGACACAGCCCTCAGAGCAGCCCCAGTCCAGGGCTGCCAAAGAGCCTGTGGACAGCCCCCCAAACGGAAGGCACTGCCACAAAGGCAGCCCCTGCTACTTGGGGGTACCCCAGCCACACCCATGGATATCCACTGTCCCCTACACTTAACACAAATCCTCAAACTGGTGGGGGTAGTTCACGGAGTAGTGCCACTGACAGGGACGAGCCCCATCCCCATCCTGCAGATAGCAAACTCCAGGGCTGCGGGCGGGTGGCTGCCACTGTTGCACCGCTTTAATCAGTCTGCAAAGGATACGGACTCCATTAACCCCTGAGATCCTGAAGTCGTCGATGAGCTGGACAATGGTTTCTCTTTTGGGGTCACTGGGGTCACTGTCTCGGACCTAGGGCAAAAGCCAAGGGGCCACAGATGGTTCCATCCTGCCCCCCACCAGCTCCTCCCCCCCCCCAGCGGTCCCCCCGCACCTCTGGTCCCCTCTCCTGCTCCTGCTGGGCCCTGTAAGAGGCTGCCTGCCCCTCCCTCGCCCGCTCCTCCAGGTCCTCCCACACAGGCAGAGCCAGCTGGAGCCTGCCCCTCTGGGAGCCCTGCCCCGCCCTGCGGAGCCCCGGCAGGCCTTGCACCCACATTGCCAGGCCCTGGGCAGCTCCTGGGGAGCTGGGAGCCGGCAGGGGAGGCGCCTCACACATTTCAGGAGCTTGATCTCATCCACAGCTGTCTCCGTGTAATGCCCTGCGCTCTTCACCACCTTCAGGGCCACGAAGCGCTTGCGCCTGCAACACCGAGACCCGCGTCAGTGGCTGGCGCTGCAGGCGAGACCCATGGGGCCATTGTGGTGGCCCCAACTGCGTCCAGAGGCAGGAGCCCAGCTGGCATTGGGCCCCAGGGGGCAGAGGGGGCGCTCACTGGATGTCCCAGCAGAGCCAGACGGTGGAGAAGTGTCCCCAGCCCAGCTTGCGCACCACGTGGTACCGCCCATTGAACAGGTCGCCGATCTTCACAGGATAGTAGCCGCCTGGGGAAGGGAGCTGCTGGAGCACAACGGGGACGTCGCCTTCCCCCGTGCCCCGGGACAGCCCAGGCCTGCTGTGCCCCGGCCCACGTGGGCTGGCTCTGGCACCCTCCTCCTCCTGGGCTGCACCAAGGCCAGGCCTCACCCTTGCAGTAGTCCTTGGGGTCCTCCTGCTCCTCATCATCGGAGCCCAGCAGCCCCTGCAGCATCCGTGGTGCTGGCGTGGTGGGGGCAAGTTCGGAGCCTGAGGACTCGGGCCCGCAGGAGGCCTGTGAGCTGTGGGTGGGGTAGGCGGGCGGTGAGCGTGCGAGGTGCCAGGGGCCCCGGGCCTCTGGGCCAAGCCCTACCTGCTGCTGCTGCTGCCGCTGTCCCCGCCGCCACCGCCCCTGCTGGCGCTCATCCCCGCTGCGCGGCCCGCAGCTCCGGCGCCCCGGGCGGCTGCTCCTGTGGGGCCCGGCCGCGGCCCGCGCATTTATAGCCTCTGCCGGCCGCTGATCTCACCCGCCTTTATAAATAGCCTCCCAGCTGCTCGGCTGTGGGCAAGGTATGCAGCGGGGAGGGGGCGGTGCAGCGACAGCAGCCCCGGAGAGTCCGGCCCCCAGGACGAGCCCCCCCGCCCCCCCCCCCAGGGCTGGCGGAGGGCGCCACTGTGGGGACGCGGCCTGACCCAGCCTCCACACAGCTTCCCTGCACCCCAGGACCGAGGGGAATCCCACATGACGATCTGGTCCATGGACACGGCAGTCCAGTCCTCAGGCCGAGCCCCCAACCCCTCTTGTGCGACCTAGGCCACCAGCAACACTTTGGGAAGTTCTCTGGCTTCTGGGGAGCCCTCTCAGAGGCGACCCCCCATTCCCATGGGTACCTCATTCCCTGCCCACTCTCAGCCAGTTCCCGCTTTCCAGGGGCTCCTTGAACCCTAAGTCAGGCGGGAGCCTGGTGTCCTTCTATCCCTCAGTGTGGTGTCTCTGGGGGTCCCAGCCCGGCAAAGGTAATGGCATGAGCTGAAGGCAGCTCGTTCTTCCCAGCAGAGGTGTCGGGCCTGGGCATGAGCCTGCAAGCCCCCCACCCAGTACCCTAGCACCAGGACCCTCCCGGCTCCCTGGGCCCAGCCCTGGCTCTACCCTGGCCCATTATCCCTGCCTGGCTCACTGTCTCCACCGACGTGTGCTGCGTGTCTGCCTGGGAGGCGGAGGAAGCTGTCCACGCTGGCCCTGCCCTCAGGGGTCCTCCTTAAGTGGGAAGGAAACAAGCCCATAGCTCTAGGGGGCTGGTGACAGAGGGACGTCCAGGACAGGCAGAGCCCTCCAGAGCCTGTGACCTTGGGGCTGCATCCAAGGGACTGGGGAGAAGCATCGGGTCCCCAGAAAGGGGGTGGGCTGGAGACCTCCGAGGCTGGCCTTGGCTTAAGAGTGACTGTGGGTGGGAAGAAGAAGGGAGACCCTGGAGCCTGCACACCAGTGTGGGGTTCTGGCAGAGACTGATGGGCACTTGGGCTCCCAGAAGGGAATGGAAGGGATAAGAGTGGAGCCGGGAGGCCAGCTGGGGACCGCCAGGGAGTTAGAATGAAGCAGAGGGAGCTTAGCAGTGACTGTGGTTACCCCGAGATGGGGTACGCTTGATCCTACGCCCCTGTGCCAAGGAAAGAACCGGGAGGGTGGGTTGGACACAGATGGGGGCAGGAGGGCCAGGCAGCTTTCCTGGACGTGCCTGATGACACCTCTTTTTCGCAGGTAGCGGAAGTCATAGGCATGGGGCCAAGGGGAGGGCCAACGGGCATGGAGTGGACTCATGGGGGAACGTGGGGCTGGGGATCAGGCTTCTTCTAAAAAGACGTATTTGTATTTTATTTCCAGATATGATTCTCCAGCAAGGACATAAATACAGTCGGGGAGGGGAAAGCGAGAAGGATGGGTGGCTATAAATTAGAAAGAAGCCAGGCAGGGTGGAGGCGGGGGGGGGGGGGAAGGAAGGAAGGATGGGCGGTGGGAGAGGCGACAGGGAGCCCGTCCCACTCCCTGCCAGACACTCCTGGGTCGCTGGCTCCATCCATGGCTCCTCCTGGGTCGCTGGAGGGAAGGCATTGTGAAGGCGGGGCCTGCTGCTCCCTGAGCTCACAAGTCAGTCACCTTGTTCTCCACCAGGGCGGCAATCTGCTGCAGGCGGCAAGCCAGCTGCATCTTCTGGCCCATGGGGTCCTCCTCCAGGGCACTGATGACCTGCGGGGCAGAGGAGGCCACCCCGCCTGAGGCCCCAGCCTTCTGCCCACTGGCCCAGGGACACCTGCCCTGTTTCCATTTCAGTAGTAGGCTGGGGAGTGGGGCGGGCAACAGGGGTGGCCCGAGGCCTCCCAGAGGAATTTGGGCGGAAGCCAAGCCCCTTCCCCAACCTGGGCTCTTCTTCTTTGCCCAGATTGGGCCTGGACACTTCCTCCCACCCCCAGGGAGCTCCCTGGGACCTCCCTCTGGGCTCCAGAGGTGCGACGCTCCCTACTGGAGTTCCCTGGGCCTCACCTGGTCATAGTACCTGTGGATGTGGCTGTAGAGCTCTTGCAGAGCTTCCAGACAGTGGGGAGCGGAGGTGTAATTCTAGGGGCAGCACACAGGCGGGTGAGGCCCCACCTTGGCCCTCCAGCCCCCAGCCGCCCTCCTCCGCTCTCCTCCCCCAGCGTGGAAGGGTGTGACCTATGGGCTGTGCCTCACCCCGGAGAGCTCCGCCAGAGTCGAGTTCATCTCCTGGTAACTCGCTGGAGAGCTCTGGCGAATGTCGGAGTAGTATCTGGAGGAGTGGACCCAGTTACGGTTGGGCAGCCCCAAGTCCCTCGTCCGTGACACCCTGACACCTACCTCTCCACCATCTGCTTGTAGCGAGGGATCTCCCGGGCGTAGAGCAGTTTGTTCACCGGGGAGTCCTGCTCCGGAGGGAGAGGCGGTAGGCATGAGTGGGGAGGTGGGGGAGCTCTGGCCCTGTCAGTCTGACTGTGCCACTGGTGTCCCCTCCCCTGGCCTCCTGACCCCATTATTCGCCGCCCCCAAGCCCCACCCAGGGCTCTGTGCCGAGCCCCGACAAGCCTCTCCTCCTCAAGCCCCTGGCTGCCACCACCTGCCCTGCCCTCACCCACCCGGCCCACTTTATGCTCCGAGACAGTGCAGGAGTCCATGAAGGTCTGGGCGATGACGGCGAGGATGGCGTCCACGTTGTCTGACACCCGCACATCAAAGATGACCTGTGGGTTCTTCAGAGTGTTCACCCAGAACCGCAACAGCAGGCTGGGGACAGGCCAGCCGAACGTGTGAGGTATGGCTACTCTAACATTTGCCCCAGCCCTGAGTTCCACTGAGAGCTGCCCCGTGAGTCCTGGTTTCTCTGGGACCCCAGGTCCCACCTGCTCGGGGGCCAGGGGGAGCAAGCAAGGTACCTGTTAGTCTTCCAGATGTGCAGGGTCTCCGGATCCAAGATGCCATGCTTCTCAGCCAGCTCGTCCAGGAAGTCAAACAGGTACTTGACGGCGATGGGTACAGGCCGGTTCACGCTGAGGATGGCCTGGAAGGTGTCATCCACAAACTTCTGCAGTGTGCCCTGGGAGGCAGGGAAGGATGGTATGGGGCAGGGTGTGGGGCCCTCAAAGCTGTGGCCAGCCCCATCCTCCCTCAGTGGGTGGGGCCGCCCCTCTGCCTCTCGGGACCACGCTGTCCCCCCTTCCCCAGCTCAGTCAGGATGCCCTTAGTGAGCCTCCCCAGACACCCAGCCACACCGACCAACCTTCATGGAGAGCAGGCGGGTGAGGTAGATCTCTGGGATGGCCTTGGCCCGAGCCCGTTCCCGCTCCCGCTCCTTCAGGCTGCTGCGGCGCGCCTTGGCCCCTTCCGGCTCCTCGGTGGCTTTCACCAGGTGCCAGAGGCGGACCCCGCCCTCTTCACCGTCCTCCAGCATAGGGATGTCTGAAGGCACAGAAGCCCGGCCTCAGTCCTATGTCCCCATCGCCCACCCCATGCGGCTCACCTGGTGGGGTGGGGACAGGGTCAGGGGAGCTGAGGGAAGCCGGGGATGAGAGATGTGGACAGGAGGGTGGCAGCCCAACACCCTACAGCCCTGGAGCTCCCTGACCAGAACACACCGCCACGCTCGTCCACCCCAGGTCCTTGACTCAGCCTAGAGTTTTGACTTGCCCCCTGGCAAGCTGTAGGGAGACCCAGGCAAGGCAGACAGCGTGACCAGGACTCCTGCCTGCCTGCCCCAAGATCCTGGGGGCAGGTGGGTGCGTCTGGGCCACGGGACTCACTCTCCCCAGAGGGGCAGCTCTGGGCCAGGCTCTGGGAGACGGCGCCTCCATTGTGCAGCTGGGGGATGAGCCCCACCGTGGCTCCATCCGGGACCTGGCAGGGAGGCGATCAGAGGCTGGGCTCCTTCCTCGGCTGATGCAGAGGCGGGGGTCTGCCCCCAGCTCCCGCCCGCCGGTCACCTTGTAGTGCTGCAGAGTGTTGAGTCTTTTCCACTGGTTCTGAGTCACTGACGTCAGGTCCTCATCTGATAGGGTTAGGTGGCCAGCCACGCCTGAGCGCCACTCTGAGGGCCCCAGGGAAGCCAGTCAGCCCACCGCCCACTCTCCGAGTCCCCCATTCTGAGCAAGGCAGAGCTGAGCATCCACAGGTGAGAACAGACCCAGGCAGGGCCAGCGGAGGGGGAGGGCTCTCACCAAGATCTAGGTCGTGCACTGAGGGCCTCTGCGAGAACGGGGTGCCCTTGTAGACTTGGTCCAACACCTTCTCCTTGACTTGGGTGATTGTGTCCGTGTCGAGCACCCGGGCAGGCACGTGCTGCCCTGCGCCGCTTCCTGCAGCCCCACCAGCCCCAGGGCTGGCCAGCACCATCAGCGTCAGGGGCTGGAACTCCACGTCCTCCCGCAGCAGGCGGCTGTCGTTCAAGGTCCGTTTTGCCTTCCCTGTCACAGCATCCACGGGGCCCTTGTCCACCTGGTACTGGATGGCCCGGAGAAGCATGTACAGTGGCTCGCCTGCCACCTCCTGCAACCACCGGGCCGGGCCAGCGTCAGCTGGGGACGGGCAGGCTGTGTGAGGCTCAGGGGCATGGTGGGTGGGGATTTCAGGGAGGGGCAGCCATCTGGCCTCACAGAGCAAGGGTGGGCAGCGACAGCAG
The DNA here is from genome assembly GCF_036321535.1 of Camelus dromedarius. NCBI lineage: Eukaryota > Metazoa > Chordata > Mammalia > Artiodactyla > Camelidae > Camelus > Camelus dromedarius. The sequence goes on from NC_087472.1 coordinate 1,604,380, forward strand.
CCTCTGCTTTACATCCGGCCTGGGCCAAAGTTGGAAGCCCTTCCCTTACCACTGTCCCCACTGGTCCTCATGCCCAAGGCCCCTGAGGGAGTTTGGGCACAGATCCACAAGACCACAGGCAGCAGCCCGGGAAGGGAGTGAGGGGAGAAGGGCCCTCACCCTTAGGAAGGAGTAGAGACAGATGGACACCCAGTTGGTGAGCAGCTTCTCCACCATGGTCTCCGTCCTGCAGGGAGTGGCCCGGGTCAGGGGGGCTGCTGTGGGGCCGTCCCGTCTCTGGGCCAAGGCAGGCAGTAGCAGGAAGGCAGCGCTGCCCTTCGCGGCCAGCCTTTGTGCCCAGGTCACTGTTCAGGACCACTTCCTCCTACTTCCCTGCCAGTGGCTTCTGAGCTAGCCTGCCCCCTGGGGGCTCCTGGCCCCGCCCACCCCAGGACAGGGCCAGAGGGAGCCAGCTCCCCTGCTCCAGGACTGGTCAGGCCAAGGCCAACCTGCGCAGCATGAGCTTGGGGTTCCTGTGCACGTAATGGGCAGCCAGGTTGCCAAGCAGTGTCCTCATGATGTCGGTCAGGTACTCGAGCTTGCCGTGCAGTGCCAGGGACAGCAGCGAAGCCACATGGCAGCGGTCCCGCTGGGAGAAGCTGGGCTGCTCCTCCAGGGTATGGATGAGCTAGGCGGAAGTTGGGGGGCACTCGCTCCGGTAAGCCCCACCTGTCCTCCCACCTCTGTGCCCACACCTGCCGCCCAGCCCCACCTCCTTGCCCGAGGCCCCCTGCCAGCCCACAGATTCTCACTGTGAGAAGGAAGAGCTTGCTGTTGAGCAGGTTGGAGAGCTGCATGAGGCCCTGGTGCACGGGGGCACGGCGGCCCTCTTCCCCCGGCCCCTCAAGGGCAGGCTGCAGCGGGCAGCTGCCGCGCCCGGGGAAGAAGACGCGCTCGGCATACGTGCAGTAGTCCAGGAAGGGGATGCCGCTGGCCTCCAGGTCGCTGCTGAGGTCGGTCATCTCGGTCATCAGATCTGTAGGCCAGGAGCCACCAAGGTGTGAGCTCCGGGCCAGGTAAGCCCTCTGCCCCTCTCCCCTCACCCCCTCCCCACCTGTGAACTCCTTTCGGCACTGGTCGCCCACGCCAATCTCCAGGTTCTCCAGCTGCACCAGAACCTTTTGGTAGTCTCGCAGGGCCTGCTTGCTCTTGTGCCTACAGCCCGGGGACCAGGTGTCAGCCACACGCCCAGGCCTGCCTGGGCTGAGGCCACCAAACTGAGACAGCTGCCAGCCCAGAGGCCTGTCACGGGGTACCTTTTCCAAAAGTGAAGAGGGAAGTTTGCACAGGTATGTACGTGGCGGGGAGGGGGCCCCCTCACCTGTACATGAGGGTGAGGAGGAGCACGGCCGCGATCAGCACGGCTGCGCCCAGGCCCAGGCCCACCTGGGCCTCCACCGGGAAGGCAGACAGTACGGGTTCCTCCTCGTACTGGACAGGGCCCAGGGCCAGCCGCACGTTGCCCATCTGCACCTGGGGGGGGGGCAGGGCTCTTGAGCACAGGCCTGCAGCACTCCACCCGCCCACCCTTGTGTGGGGTCCAGCCTCACCACGAACTGCGGCAAGGTGCTGGAGCCATTGGTGGGGTGTGGGGCCCGCGGGGGCGGCTCACAGTATAGGTGGGTGAGCGTGAGCGTCTGCACCAGGCACTCGCTGTCACCGATGTGCACACGCACCTCCTCCTTGCTGATCCCCAGGTTGAGCCCCTCGCCCTGGGAGACAGACCAGGGGCCTGAGCCACGGCCAGCCTGCACCCGCAGCCCCCAGTAGAGCCAGCCGGCGGAAGGCCTCACCTCCACGTCCAGGATATTGCCTGGCTTGAGGCGATAGGGGCGGATGGGCCCCTCGCGGCTGAGCGGGGCCAGGCGGGGGTTAGGCTGGTACAGGAAGTCCTGGCCCCCACTGGCGCTGGCGAAGTCCACATGCACGTTGTCTAGGGAGAAGAATACCCGCCGGGGGCTGGCCCCGTCTGGCACTGCGGGGCTCCGGCACAGGAGGAGGCTGGATGAGTTGACGGAGCAGACGGTGGAGCACTGCGAGGCAGTGGGGCCAGGTCGAGGTAGGGTGAGCTAGGGGCTCCCTACTGACTCCCAGCGGATAGAGGCCCGCCCCTCCCCCTGCCTGGGCACGGCCTAGGGGCAGCCCCGCTGCCTGCTGGTGGGGGCTCACCTGCAGCCAGCCCGTCTCAAGCTGGATACAAGCCTGAGGGGCTGCAGCAGGAGCCCCACAGCTCCTCCTTGGGGGTGGGTCCCAGGGGTGTGCTCCCACAGCCTGTACCTCCGCTGCAGCCTCCAACCACACAGACAGCAGGGGCCGCCGCACCACGTCCAGGCCTGTGCCCCTGACTCGGATCAGCCGCCCGCCCCTGTGCCGGGATAGTGCTCAGCAGGGACAGCGGTAGCGGGCAGCCCGGCCCAGTTCTGTTTCTCCGCCTCCCCGGCAGGTGACCTGGGTTGCCCTGGGTGGACCAGGTCCTCACCCCCGGAAGCTGACGCTGGGCTCCGCTGCCAGGAGCTGGGGATTGGCAGTGTAGTGGAAGGGGCTGGCGAGCAGCGTGCGCTGGGCACGGCCAAAGACCACCCGGACCACCGCTTCTCCTGGGCTGGCCTGGGGCATGGTGCGGCACACGATGGCCTCAGGACACACTGGCTCCCAGCTGCAGGGTGGGGAGGGGTCTGGCATCCTGGGCTCTAGCCTCTGTCTGGCCACCCCACGAGACACCTGCTCTGCTTCCCTCAGTGAAGGCAGAGAGCATCAGTGTTAGGCGCCGCAGCCATGTCCCTTGGAATTTGAGGGGGGCCTTAGGGAGCCCTGAGTCCACCACCCCTGCTGTACACAAGGGGACACTGAGGCCCATAGAGCGCACCCCCAACTGACAGCAACCAACTAGAACCAGGAAGAGATACTCACACAGGACAGGGTTGGCTGCCCACAAAAGCACTGACGTTGCCTCCTGTCTGGAGGTGCTGCCCGTGGATGGTGAGCTGTGTGCCCCCTGCCTGGGGACCCCACTGAGGGCTCAGGCTCAGCAGGACGGGGTCCTGGGGAACAGGGCAGGCTGGGGCAGGCATAGCAGCCTGGCCTGGCGTTTCCTCACCTTGGCTCCAGCCCCCAAGGCCCTTGGGCTCTGAAGTGTAGGCCCACATCTCGGCTCTGTTTGCTGAGCCCCAGCTGATTGTTTCCCCTTTCTGGAAGCCCTGTGCCCGGCTTCTGCAGCACCCCTACAGCTCTCCTCCCAACCACCCTGCCCCACCAGGGGGCGCTCTTCTCTACTCACTTAGTCTCTGCCTCTTCTCTCTGCCCCTCAGGCTGGCCTCATCCTCTGGCTCACACCTCACAGCACCCCCCCCCCCCAGCTCTAAACCCTGAGATTCAGTCGCCTCCTTGGGGTGCAGAACTCCTGATGCTAACCTGCCCCTGCACTCCACTGCTCCGGCCCTGGGACTCCTGCTCTCCTCCACCCTGTGCCCATAGGCAGCCAGGTCGGCAGCAAGTCCAGACAACTCTGCGGCGCCGCGTGGTCCTCCCGCCTCCCTGCCCACCGCACCTGCCGCCGCTGCTGCTTGTCTCCCTTCTGGACAGCGGCCGGTGGCAGCATCCTCCCTGTCCTGTCACTGCCCTCAGCCCACCCTCCACTCAGTGACCAGAATGATCATCTGGATCACGAGGGTGCCCTCCTGGACACGTTGCAGCCCTTTCTGCTAATGTTAGGTCAAGTTTGAAATCTTCAGCCTAGATGTCTCTCCCCTCCTGCCCCTTTTTCCTACTGTCCCCTGTGTGGGGACCACCCTGGCTGGGCACTGACCTGGTAGGTGAAGTGTTGGGTTGAGATGCCTGGTGGCCGACTCTTAATGGCCACTCGGATTGGCCCCACAGTGCCGTTGGGGGCAGGAGATGTCACACACACAATCCTGGAGAGCAGAGGCCCAATAGCGGCTCAGGCCTGCGCGGGTCAGGCCCTTCCCTGGTGGAGCCACTGCACCCCCCCTTCCGCCTTCCCTGGCTCATCTTCCTTTGGCGCATCTGACCTGGGCCTACGTTTCTTGGCTGCAAGCCTCCCTTCTCTCTGGGTGGCCAGTCTGAGGGCCTCCCTGGGAGGGCCTCCCTCCGCCCCCTACCACCAGGATGCCTCACCGGTCAGAGGTGCGGTAGAAAGAGGGGTCTGGGCTGCAGGGCCGGCCAGCCACACTCACGGCGTCCTGCACATCAGCAAAGTCCCGGCCCAGGTTGGAGCCCAGGATGGTGAGAGCCAAGCCGCCCTCAGGGGGACCGGTCAGGGGCTCAACCTGCAGCAGGGAAGGATGGTGATGGGGTCCCCCAAACCCACACCCACTTTGCAGTGGGGGTTGCCTGGCCAGCTGACCAGCTGGAGGTGAAACAGCTGTGAAGGCTGGGGGCCTGGGGCAGGGCTGGTCTGAGCCAGGTGAAGCTGAGATGGTGGGGGCTGGGCAGGGCCGTTGGGGTTGGAGGTGCTGTGGCCGTTGGGAAGGGGTGGTGCAGAGGTTCGGGTAGAGGGTGGGGGGCTCACCGTGTCTATGCTGGGCATGGGGCACAGCAGCTCCACGGCCCCAGGTGGGCACAGCGGCCCGTAGCGACAGGCGGGCTGGCCCTGGCTGCACCACAGGCAGCCCAGGCTCCCGTTGGCTGCCTGGCAGTGGCTGCAGTCGGGGTGGCCCACGGCGCAGTCGTACAGGGTCACTAGGGAAGGTCAGGCAGCACTGAGGCGCCTCCCCACCACGACATGCCCTGCCCGCCTACCCCGCCACCCACAAGCTCACCATGAAGAGTGCGAGCATTGTCCAGGCGCTGGCCCTCACCCCTGGTGACATAGATGGGCACCGGGAGCTCCCGCTGGGCCATGGTGGGGCGGAACTGTGGGCAGAGGGTGGGGTCAGGCCCGACCAGCCTCGGAACACCCCCTGACCCCTGCCTCCTCTAGGACGCTCCTCTCAGAATGGGTGCCATTGTTCAGTGCCCGCGTCTCCTGCCAGACTGCCAGCCTAAGGGCAGAGGCTGTGGGCACCGTGTTCCTGCGGCACTCCCAGGGCCGGCACGGAGCAGGCCTCGTGAGCGATGAACAAGAATGACAAGATAAAGAGGCAGCTGAAGCTGCGGGGCGGCAGCCCACCTGCTGGGCCCGGCAGTAGATGAGGCCTGTGTCGCCAGTCGTCTCTTCTAGGGAGGCCGGCAGCTTCTGCAGTTCTCCAGGTAGCTCCAGCCAGCAGTGATAGGAGGCAGGAGGGCCCTGGGGGTGGACACAGGCTGTAAGGAGCCTGGACACCGTCAGGCCCTGCCATGGCCCCCCCACCACGCCCCACTGTCTCCGTCCCCCTCCTACTGGACTGCTCACTCGGAAATGCTGAAGATTCTGCACGTACAGGGCCAGACGGCTCTCCCAGCCCACAGGCACCAGGAGGGGGCCCGCCAGGCCCTTGACTTGGGGACAAGCCCACGGGCCACGCACCTGGACGTCCACCTGGGGAAAGGAGACCCCTTAGTACTTCAGGAGTCAAGGGACCTGGGCAGGCACAGGCAGGGTGGGTCTACAGTGGAGGTGAAGGGAAGCCGGTGGGCCGGTGGGCCGGTGGGCCGGGCCCACCCACCTCCAGGGCACTGTAGATGGTTCTCTCGCCCTCCGGGCAGTGCTCCCCATACACACAGAGGCTGCTTTGTGGGCACCAGTGGCACCGCCAAAGGCTGCCCACACAGGCACGGCACCTGGAGGGGCAGAGGAGCTGCTCAGGCTGCACGCCATCTGAAGTCACTCCCCCTGCCCAGCAGCCAGGCCCAACACTCACGGGGCAGCCACCTCCAAGGCCTGGACAGCACCACAGTCATAGAAGGAGAAGTTGGTGGCGGCCACGGCCACATCCTCAAACATCAGGGCCAGGGGCAAGGTGATGTGGTCTGGGAAGGGGTGGTGACAGGACAGGTCATGTGGCTCCTGCCCCTGCAGCTCCTGCTTTCACCCCTCATCCCACGGACCCCTTACCTGTGCCTGGAGGATTAAGCGGCAGCTGGTCCTGGGGAGGGGTGACGCAGGCCACGTTGGGCCCTTCCACGTGAGCCAAGCTCTCATAGTCCCCAAAGGCACAATGGAAGTATTCATCCGGGGCCAGGGCAGGCAGCCAGGGCACAGACAAGGTGACCTGGGACATGTGGGAGGAATACACAGCAGGCAGGAAGATGGATCCAGGGCAGAGGAGGTGGGAGCGGAGGTAGTGGGAGAGGAGGGGGAGAACAGGGGAGGCAGCCCCGCTAGGCAGGGTGTGACCAGCGCCTCACCTGGCCCTGCTCCTGGCGGGGATGGTGGGCCGGCAGCAGGCTCTGGACATGCAGGCAGCAGTTGTCCCCATAGCTCCAGAGCCACTGGTTGGGCTGGGCTGCGCGCCTGCATTGGCCCTTGCGGGTACACCTGCAGGGCAGGGGCCCATTTGGTCCCCGTGTGGGTCTCAGGGTCCCTGGGTGATTGGCGGCAAGGGGTCTGGGAGGATGGCCCAGGTGGAGTGCAGCAGGCTGGGCAGTGACAGGGACTGCTCAGAGAGGAAGGGCCGAGTGCACAGGGTTTCTCAGCTGATGCGCGGGGTTCAGTCTTGACTGTGAGTGAGAAGTGGGCTGCTGCTCGGGAGGGGAGCACACATTTAACTTAGGGTTGTCAGAAGGGATTCCTGGGGCTGCTGTGAGGAGCATGGGCTGGAGGGGAGCTAGAGTGGGCCAGGGGACACCAAGAGAGGTGACAGAGGCCTGGCCCAGAGTGGGGCTGGGGAGATAAGAAGTGAACAAGTCGGTAAGTGTTGGGAAGGGAGTGCCAACCAGATTCCTGGTTTGGCGGGCTGGGGCACCATGGGGGATCTCAGCCCAGCCCTGCATCTCCACTCAGGGAGACGAGATGGCCTCCGAGCATACAGATCCACACTCACCTGCCCTGGAGGACACACCAGCCACACAGTGGGTCCCGAGCCTGGAGGCAGCTGGTGCAGTTGGGAAACTGGGGGCAGGCTGCCACGGGTACCCGGTCTACCTGGATGGGTGGCGAGGGCAGAGGTAGTGGGTGCAGGGGCTCGGGTCTCGTGTGCCCAGCTCCCCGGGGACAGCCCTCACCTGCTGGGAAGTCAGGACATAGAGGTGGCTACCGCTGCTGTCCACCAGTAGGTCGGGGCTAATGGCCGAGCCCGGGGGCCCCACCTGTTGCGAGTGGTATACCTGGCCTTGGGTGCCATTGAGAAAGACCTAGGTGGATGACAAGGACAGGGCTGGGCCAGCCCGCCGATCCCAGGTCGGTGCTCAAGATGGTCCTAGGCCAACTGTTAAGGGCAGATGCTCTCATCCTGGGGCTCCCAGGGAGCATCCCGTCCCACAGAGCCAGCTCCCCTTCCCTTCAGACCAGGGAAGCTGGGCCATGCCACAGAGGGTGGGGCAGGTGCACGGGCATCCAGCTTGCCCATGTCACCTCCCCAAGTCAGCATTACCCAGCTCGAGTGACAGGGCCATCCTGGGTGGGGCCTTTGGGAGCCAGGGACAGGAGGGCAGCTGCCAAGAGACAAACAGGTCACAAGAAGGCAAGTCTCCAGCTATTGGCTGGAGAAGTTGGGGCCGCCTGGGAGGCATTCTAAACAACACATCTGGGACCCAGAATGGGAGGTAGCACCCAGCGAGCCATCAGTGTGTGGTACAGCTTTCCGACCTGCCAGCAGGACACAGGCCGAGGGGTGGAAGGAAACTGAGGCTGAGTCTGGTCTGGCAGCATAGAGGCTGTGGACCAGGGCTCTGACCTGGGGCCGCAACCTCCTTTGTCAGGCCCTTACCTTGTGCAGCTGGCCCTGGGCGTCCCCCAGGAAGGCTATCGTGTGCCCATCTGCCTGGAGGGCTGCGATGGCGCTGATGGAGTGCGGGAGCTGCAGCAGAGGCCCAGCCTCCAGAGGCTGGCGGCCAGCGATGGGGCTGGGGGTGTGTTCATCGCCACAGGGATACGACTCAGGAGAGTCCTGCATGGGCAGAGAGGGGGGAATCAGTTCCTGGAAGAGGTAGGAGGAGGGAGAAAGGTCAAAGGAGACAGTCTGAGAACAGCTAGGAGACTGAAACTGAACCAGCCCCTCCTTGACATCCTCTAAACAAGAGGTCGTAGGTGATCATCAAGTGAAAGCACCCAGCTGCCCTCCGCCCAGGGCGACACATGGCAGCCCCGGTCTGGGCAGAGAGACACTGAAGGTCCACGGAGGGAAAGGGACAGAGAGGCAGGTTGGTTAAGATGAGGCATTGGGAGAAGACCAGAGCTGCAGCTGGAAGGTGGTGCAGAAGAGCCTCAGGTGAGAGGGCGGGGGCGAGACCTCGGGGCGCAGCCACTCACAGGGGGCAGGGTCACGCAGCGTGATGTGACGCCGTACTCTACGGTGGCTTCCTCTGCGCCGCTGGGGCCCCTGCCGCCTGCCGTGTAGCAAAGGCGCCGGGCCCGCTCCATGCTCCCGTCCAGCTGGGCCAAGGGAAAGGCGCACAGGGCCGCCTGCGGCCCCTTCGGGCCTGCGGCAAATGCCCCTAGCAAGGTGCCTGGGGCAAGGAAGGCGGCCTGGATGAGGCCCTGGCCCCGGCAGGTGAGGGGCACCTCCACATAGGAGTAGAGGTTGGCGTCCCCCAGGCAGACTCGGGCCACGTAGGAGCAGTACTCGGCCTGGGTCCGGGCCCCGCGGCGGCGGAAGACGAAGTAGGCCGAGCGGGTGTCGGCAAAGGCCCCCACGTAGCTGTTGTTGTAGTCGGAGAGGTCACCCACTACGAGGCGGCCCAGGCCCTCACTGGAGAAGGGCTGTGGCCCGGCTAGCTGGCGCACGGTCAGGGGCGGAACCCCGCCCGACAGCTTGCCCGCCAGGCCCCGGGCCACCAGCAGGAGGTCCCGGCCTGGCCCGGGCACCACTAGGCCCACCGTGGCCACCCCCGGGGTGTTGGCGGCCACGAACTGCCCGTCGCCAGGGTCCTCGGCCTGATACAGCACCTGTGCCACGTCGTCGAGGCGTCGCTTCTCGCACACGCCCTGCCGCACCTGCCCACAGGCCACCAGCTCCTGGGCCCGGCCACTCACCAGCAGCAGCTGGTTGGCATTGTCGGTGAGCCGGGCCTGCGGGCACTCGGCTGGGTCCCGGAAGGGTACGCAGTCGGGACTGTCGAAGACGGGGCCAGTGATGGCCACAGACTCGAGCTGCAGGTCGGGGCTGAGCTGGAAGAGGTGGTTCACCGCGCCCACATAGAGTGCACCCCGGCCGGGAGCCAGTGCCAAACGGTTGAGGGTGGTGTTGGGCGCCGAGAAGCGATGGGCCCCTGCCGTCAGGGTGAGCGGCTGGTACAGCAGCGGCAGCATGAGCAGCAGGCGAGCAATGAAGGGAGGCCGGGGAGCCATGGCGGGGCCCTGGGGGCGAGCCAGGCGGGAGGGCCTGAGTCAGGGTGGTGATGGCAACAGAGGAGGAGGGCGTGGAGAGAGAGCACGGGAGGGAAAGAAGGATCCAGACGAGAGACAGAGCAAAAGGGAGGGGGAGAAGGACAGAGAGACAGTAACAGAAAGCAGGGCAGAGGGAAGGAAGAGAGCAGTGTGCACAAGGAAAGAATCTCTTCCACCTTCTGCTTTATCTAGATTGTTGAAGGGGGCAGATCCTGAAAAGCACAGGAGCATGAACAAGACTCTGAGTGATGGAGGGCAGCAGCGGAGATGAGGGCAGAAGAGAGGAGGTGGAGGTGGGTGGGGTTGGGGGTAAGGGAACTGGAGTGCAAAGACCCCGATGAGGACAGGGACGTGGAGAAGGAGCGGTGGCGATGGCGCGAGGGCAGGGGAGGGCAGGAGAGCCTGTCAGGGAGTGAAAATCTGCCCTGGGAAGCCCATGAGGTGAGGAGTACTGGAGAGAGGAGAGGGCCAGATGCTCCTCCGCTTGCCCCACAGATGGTGAGGGGTGGGTGGTGAGGGCCGGGGTGGGGGATGCTGAGGAGAACAGGGTCAAGCTGCAGAGGAGGGAGAGAGCTGGTAGCCGGCCAGAGCGGGGCTGGGGGCACTGGGAGACAGCACCGGATGCCAAGCTGGTGGGAGGCCTGGCCCTGGACCCATGGGCCCCAGCAGCCAGGGTCCATCTGGGCGTGGCATGGGGAGTGTCAGTGGAGCTGGAGCGGTGTGAGCTGAGCGAGGAAGGAGGAGGAGTGAGGAGAAGACAGTCAGAAGGAGAACTTGACTGGGGGTGAGGAGGGAGGAAAGACTGAAAGAAAGTCCTTGCCAGGGCCCAGGCCTGGCACCCCTCCCCAGCCACATGGGGCCCAGACTGGAGATAGCCCCCATCAGCCTGGTGGGGACACATGGTTGAGCCCTGAGGGGAAGGGTAGGGGCCCCAGCCTCCAGAGGACGCTCTGAGTGGGGCTCTGTCTGCGCCCCCTCCCCACCCCACCCACTTCCCAGCCTGGAGCCATTGGCAGCAGCCCCTGCCCGACAGCATCGGGGTGGTGTCTAGGTGAGTAGACAAGAGACACGCGCCAGTCCCTCAGAGCCCCTGAGCCTTGGTGGCCTCTCAGCCCTCCCTCCTCCAGAACCCAGCCGCAGAGCCACAAAGAGGGATCAGAAGCCAGGTCCTCAGTTGACTTAGGGTCCCGCACAGCTGGGTATGTGGGCACATGGTGGCCAGGAGTGGGCCCACCATAACTCTGCACCCCACCATCTGCCAGCAGAGACACCAGCTTGGGTCTCAGCGGGTGTGCCAGATGGGAGCAGAGTCCTTATCTCAGGAACACAGACAGGAAGGACGACCAACTGAGGGACAGGGGCATTTCCTCCAGACCCTGGATATCAGCGCGGGGGATCGGGGGTGGTGAGGGGGAGAGGGACCGCAGCGGGAGGCACAGTGCTTTGGGGCCCAGGCTCCTCTGTGCTGATTCACCTGCCCTGCCCCACCCCGAGGGCTGCCCCAGAGGGATGTAGGACCCAGGCACTCACCAAAGTGAAGGGGAGCAGCAGGGGCATCTCCTGGGCAGCGTGGCGCTGATGGAGGCCCATCTCATCAGTTCATCTACCCCAGGCCAGTGGTGCTGGGCGCAGGACAGCTGTGGGGGGGCATGGTCCTGAGTGGGAGGGAGACAGTGCAGGCCTGGCCCCATTCACATGCGCCCTGGGGGAGGAGGGAGGCCTGGGGGGGGGCGGTGCCAAGGGCCTGGCAGCCGGACTCCACCACAGCTGGCAGCTTTGTCAGTAGTGGCCGGGCCAAGGCAGCCCTGCCTCCACCCCAACAATATCCCCTCTGTCCAGAGGCCCTGGCCAGAGACCCACTGTCTGATATTCTTTCCTCATCCAGGCTGTTCTGACCAGGGGGCTCCCTGCTACTCCCCACCCTTGGAGACACACCCCTTGGGATCTGGGGACAAAGGGACATGGTTTCCTTCAGCCAGAAAAATGGGACCCACACAGCCAGCTGTGCCTCTCCCTCAACCCCGTGCCAGCCAGTGTGCTCCTCCCTGTGTCCCCCTGGGTCCCCTTGAAGGGCACAGGGGAGGCTGTGGAGCCCCCACGCGAGGGTCAGGGCCCTGAGCCCCTGCAATGCAGCTTCAGTCTAGGTAGCCTTGGTGCCTGGCTGGAGGGAAGCCGTGGCCCTCAATGCCTGCCTTTGTCCAGCTTGGGGGCGGGGGAGAGGCTGGCCAAGGCAGCCAGTCCAAGAGAGCTTCTCCCCTTGCACCCCCACCCCTTTGGCTCCGAGTAAGACTGGCCCCATCCAGCCCCACCTCCAGGGACTGGCAAAGTCGTGCCAGGTACAGCATGGTGGCCATGGGCAGTGCCAGCGGAGGATGCTTCTGGAGGGGCCCAAGGCAAAGAGGATGCACAGGAGGGGGTGGGAACCCGACCCTTAGCTTCAGAATTGGCAACTTGCTGCAGGCTGTCCCCCTCCCCCTCTCCCTGGGGAAACACCATCCCAGGAGGGGCCTAGACCCTCCTCCACACATAGGGTGGGGAAAGGAGTGGCAGCTGGTGGCTGGCTCCCTGGCACCCTCACGGGGCACCATCTGCACACCAAGCCAGCAGAGCTCGGGCCCTGGCCTGAGGTGCAGGAGCAAGTGTGCCTGAGTTGGAGTCCCCATCTTCTCCACGATGTACAGTGGCAGCAGACTCCAGGGCAAGGTGGCAGCAGCAAGGCTAGCTGTCACCTGGTTGGGCCGGTCGGGTAGCTGTGGGGGCGGGGAGCCAGGCGGGCTGCTTCCCTTCCCTGTGCCCTGCCCCATGGCCAGAAGTGCCAGCTCTTCTTTGTGGGGGCAGCAGCCCCGTGTCCTACCTCCCAGCTCCAGGGCCACCTCCTGGCCGGGGCACTGTGTCCCCAGGCAACAGGAGATGTAGTTGCTGGGCTGGGGCTGGTGTCTAAGGATTTTTGCTGGATTTGGGTTGGTTGGCCTTCAGACCCCTGGCTTCTCCCAGCACGCGCATTCCCCTAACCCTGCCCTGGTGGCATCCCGTGCCCTCACTAGCTCCAGCTCACGCCTACCTGGGTGGGCTGCTGATGGAGACGGAGGAACAGCTGGCGGTGCCAGGAGTGCGGTCTGACCCAGTGGAGCCCCAGCTTCCCTCCCCACAATGCAGTCGTGCCCAACCCGACTCGTCCTGGCAGGCCGGCCTGGGCAGCCCAGCCCCTCCGCACCCGCCCCTTTGCCCAATGGCGCTGGGCAGGGCACTGCTGCCCTCTGCCGGCCCCAATGGGCATGGCAGAGGGCCGCCTACCGGCACCTGCCTGAAGAAGTGACAGCGGGGCGGTGCCCTCCCATCAGGTGGGCTGGCGGGCATTCCAAAGCCTTCCCTGAAGTTCCTACTGGGTGCCAGCCTTGGCCTTGGTCCTGGCACCATTTAGAGACAAAGCCCACTGCCACTCGCCCCAAGAATCTCCCAGGTCTCAGGGGCAGAACTACTTGCCAACAGATGAGGCCCCACTGGCAGGACAGCCCACCTGTGGCAGGCACCGCGGGGCAAAAAGGAAGAGGAGTCAGGTCTAGGGGCACCAAGGGCATCAGGAGAGCTTCACAGAGGAAGTGAGGTTTAAGCTGATCTTGAACACTCAGGTCTTCCCGTGTACCAGGGCTGCTCTAAGTGTTCCGTGTATGTGAGCTCATTCAGTCCTTCCAGTGATCCTGGAGTGGGTGCACTGATTTTCCCTAGTTCCTAGGTGGGGAGACTGAGGCCCGAGAAGTTAGGAAACTTGCACAAAGTCGCATGGCTATTAAGTGGCAAGGCTTGGAGTCAGCCACAGGACCCTGCACTTAACCATCAGGCCACAAGGCCCTGAGCCATGGACTGTAGCAGGTGCCAGGCAGGAGGGGAGCTGGGGACTGCCTGGGGCCAAGGCTGCAGGTGACCTGCCCATGGGGTGTTGCCCCCTGCCTGGAGCGTGAGTTTGGTTGAGGTGGGCTCTAGGGATACAGAGGTTAGCAAATTGGGAAAAATTTGGACTTAGCTCATCATAGCTTGGTAAACGGCTTTGTACTTGGACAAGCGCGAGCTGGTGGCCCTAGTATGGAGAGCATGGGAAGCTTGGTCCAGGGTGGCCGTGGGTGTGGACAGAGGTGGAAGCATTCTAGATATGCTCTGGGAGACAGAACCCCAGAGACTTGGCGTTGGAGAGGGTGTAGATGGAAAAGGCAGGAGAATCCAGGAGACCCCTGTGTTCTTTGTACTAGGGTGTCACTTCCTACGGAGCAGGGATGCTATTGGTGGGGCAGGCAGTTGTGGGGGGGTGGGAGGACTGAGGGGCAGGAGGAGATGGCCAGTGGAGCTATTGGGGTCTTAGCATGAGAAGCTTGGCTCAGGGTGATGAGCACTGGGGGGTGGGCATCAGGGGAAGTGAGTGACCCAGAGTTCGAAGGCCCAGTAGATTGGGAGCGAGGGTGCTCAATGAGTTGCTGTCTCTGTCTACACATCCCCCAAGGGGGAAGGCCAAATGCCCAAGACGGGGAGGGACCTAGAAGCTCCAGGAGCAGGCTATTGGGGAGGGGCAGCTGCTGGGGGGGTGATGGGGGGAGGGTCCGTGAACACTAAGACTGGAAGGACTGTCCCTCACAACCCCCCTCATAGCAGTTGGGCCCCTCTCCTCCACCCTGTCCTTCCCCCGTCCCCACCCCTCACACACACCCACACCCACCCACACACACACACACACACACACGTCCTCGGTGGCCTCAAAAAAGACAGATATCTACAGTCCCAGCACTGGGAATATTGTTCCTACCTTTCCACAGAAGAGAATAAATCTGTCCTCAGGCAACACAATATTTCATAAGTATGTATGCATATGGCCTGCAGGGGCCACTTCCACCATCCTGGGCAGAGCACAGGCAGCCCCTAGTCTGAAGTCAGTGGAACCATGAAGGATCTTGGCTGGTTTCGTGAGCTTTGTATGATATTATTTGATGAACAGGTCTTAATTTGCCTGTAATCTTATATATCAATCTTCTCTTTTGCGGTTTGTCATTTGGTCTTGTTTAAGAAGTCCTCCCCTACCCAAGATCATAGAGCTTTTCTTCTGTGTCTCTATTCTAAATATTTCATATTCAGGTCTTTAATGCACCTAGAATGGTTTTTTTGGTGTATGGTGTGAGGTAGGGATCACATCTGATCTTTTCCCACATGGGCATCTACCATCCCAGCCCCATTATTTCCCCCCCACCCTGTCCTTCTCCACTGATGTGTGGTGAGCCCTTGGTCATATGCCACATCTTATGCCTATGTGGCTATGGCTCTCTCTTCTGTCTTTTTGGTTTACTTGTCCACCCGTTATACTTACTAAAGTTTTAAAGCAAGTCTTGATACTGAGGAGCGACTTCTTTTTTATCCTCTTTCTCTTTCTCCTTTTCCTCCTCCTCTTCCCTCTTCTCATCTTCTAAAATAATCTCACCTATCCCAGGTCCTCTGGTTTTCCTTAGAAGTTTAAAAAACAGCTTGCCAAGTTCCAGGAAAAATTCTGTTGGAATTTTTTTTTTGAAGGGGTAAATTGAGATTTTGTTGCATTTTGAATCCCTTTGAAGACTAGTCATGTCTAAAATGTTGAGTTTCTCCATCTATGAGCATAGCATATCTCTGTTTATTAAGATCTTTTCAATACATTTTCCCCTAAAGGACTTGCACATCATCTGTTAAATTTATTAGTAGGGACTTGATTTTTTTATCCCATTATGAATGCTATCTTCTTTTTAATTCATTTTCTGATTGTGTTGCCAGTATATAAAGACACAATTGACTTTTTTTTATTGAAATATAGTTGATTTACAATATTGTGTTAGTTTTGGGTGTACAGCAAAGGCAACACCCTTGACTTTTATATATGGATTTTGTATCAAGCAGCCTTGTAAACTCTTGTATTAAGTCTAATAATTATTTTTGGATTCCTTTTGTGGATTCTTTTTGGTTTCCTACTTACACAGTCATGCCATCTGCCAGTAATGACTGTATCATTTTCTTTTTTCCAGTCCTTTTAACTACAGTTTTTTTTTTCTCACTTTACTTCCCTGACAGTACAACATTGAATGGAAACAAAGGGAATATTCTCAATGTTTCATCATTAATTATGAGGTTTACAGGGGGTGTTTATAGACACCTTTATGAGATTAAGGAAGTTCCCTTTCAGTCCTAGTCTGCTATATGTTGAATTTCATCAAGTGCTTTTTCTGAGTGCATTGAGACAGTGACATAATTTTCCTCCTCTCATCAGTTAATGGGGTAAATTATGTTGATTGATTTTCTAATGTTAAAGCACCCTTGCATTTTCTGGGCTAAACTCAACTTTGCCATGGTGTCTTTGCTGGATTGGCTTTGTTGTTGTTGTTGGAACGCGTCCTCTTTTTCTGTTCCCTGGAACAATTTGTCTACTACAGTGATTATCAGTTCCTGAAGGTTTGATAGATTTCATCTGTAAAACTGTCTAGGCCTTCTTTGCTTTTGTAGCTTCCAGCCCCTCCATCCATCCATTTTAAATTTTGCTACTAATTTCTTTAGTAATCATGGGATTGTTCAGGTGTTTTGTTTTATCCGGAGTCAAATTTTTTATTGTGGTAAAAAATACATGTAACAAATTTACCATTTTAACCATTTTTCAGTGTACATTTCAGTAGTGTTAACTATATTCAAGGTGTTGTGAAAGAGATCTCCAGAACTTTTTCATTTACAAAACAGAAGTGCTGTAACCATTCATTAACTCTCCTTCCCCCCAACCCCTGGCACCCACCATTCTACGTTCTGTGTCTATGAATTCAACCACTTTAGATGCCTCACATAAGCGGACTCAGACAATATTTGTCTTTTGTAACTTGGCTTATTTCACATATAGTGTCATTGAGGTTCACCTATGTTGTAGCATCTGGGAGGATTTCCTTCCTTTTTACGGCAGAATAATATTCCATTTTGTGTAGAGACCACATTTTGCTCATTCATTCCTCAGTCAGGGGACACTCAGGCTGCTTCTACCTCTTGGCTGTTGTGGATAGTGCTGCCATGAACATGGGTATACAAATATCTCTTTGAGACTCTGTTTGACTCTTTTGGATATGTACCCAGAAATGGAATTGTTGGATCATATGGTGGTTCTCTTTTTAACTTTTTGAGGAACTTCCATACCATTTTCTCTGGCTTTTGCACCATTTTACAATCCCATCAAGAGTGCACAAGGCTTCTAATTTCTTCACATCCCTGCCAAAACTTGATGTTTTTTGCTTTTTTTTCTAAAAATGGTAACCATTCTAGTGGGTGTGAGGTGATATCTTATTGTGGTTTTGATTTACACTTCTTGATGATGAATGATGTTGAGCATCTTTTCATGTACCTGTTGGACATTTGTATGTCTTCTTTGGAGTGATGTCTATTCAAATCCTTTGTCCATTTTTTAATCAGGTAATTTGATTTTTGTCTTGTTGAGTTGTAGGAGTTCTTTGTATATTCTGGATATTAACCCCTTCTCAGATATATGATTTATATATATTTTCTCCCATTCTGTAGGATGTGTTTTTACTCTGTAGATTTTATCTTTCTTTGCACAAAAGTTTTTAAGCTTGATGGAGTCCCATTTGTCTACTTTTGCTTTTGTTTCCTATACTTTTGGTGTCATTGCCAAGAAGTCATTGCTAAGTCCAATGTCATGAAGCTTTCCCCCATATCTTCTTCTAGAAGTTTAATAGTTTTAGGTCTTACATTTAGGTCTTTAATTCACTTTGAGTTGATTTTTGTTGATGGTGTAAGATAAGGGTCCAGGTTCCTTTCTTTTTTTGCATGTGGAAATCTAGTTTTCCCAATACTATTTGTTGAAGAGACTGTCCTTTCCCTGTTGAATATTCTTGGCACCATTGTCAAAGATCATTTGATCACATACATGAGGATTTATTTCAGGACTCTCTATTCTGCTCTATTGCTCTGTGTGTCCATCTTCAGGCCAGTACCACACTGTTTTGATTCTTGTAGCTTTGTCATATGTTTTGACATCAGGAAGCCTGAGTCCTCCAACTTTGTTCTTCTTTTTCGGAGTTTCTTTGGCTATTTGGGGGTCTCTTGAGAGTCCATATGAATTTTAGGATAATTTTTTTCTACTTTGAGTCAATTTTTGATCAACAGTATTTTCCTAGAAATATGCCTATTTTATCAAAGTTTCAAACTTATTAGCAGAAAGTTGTGGTCTTATTATATTATTATGAAATTTGGTAGGTCAAAAGAAATTGAGCAAATGAAATTGCTTAACATTTAGCTATTTTTGATCTATAAAACAGCAGTTTTCTTATTTAACCTGATACATACAAAAGAGTAGACACCACTTATATGAATCATTCAGAAAATGATGATTAGATGCTATATATGTGTCCCCGCCACCAACTGGAGACATTCTGGATGCCTTTGAATCCCCCACCCTCTTTCTCCCTTGACAGAAGCAACCACGATCCTTTCCTTGCTTTTCTCTGTACTTGTCCCAAATATGAGTTATCCCTAAATGATATATATCATTTGGTTTTATACATTTGGAATTTATATAAATGGAATCATACTGGATGTATTTTTCTGTAACTTGTTGCTTTAGTTCTGTATTATACTCATGACGTACATCCAAGTTTATTCATTCCTATTGCTGAATAGTTTTCCATCATATAACCTTAATATAGTTTGTTTATTCTCCTTGTTAATGGACACTTGGGTTTTTTCTGGCCTTTGCCTATTATAAACAATGCTGCTGTGAACGATTTGAACATATAATCTGGTGTGTTTGTGAAAGACCTTCTCTAGGGTGTGCCCAAGAGTGTCATTATTAGGTCATAAATATGCTTCAGTTCTACTAGATAATGCCAAATTATTTTCCAAAAGAATTGTACCAGTTTATATTTGCCCTCCAACAGTACATGAGTTCCTGATACTCCAGGTCTCTGTCAACATGTGGTATTGTCACGCTTTTAAAATTCTGCCAATTTGTGGAAATGAAAAGATATCGCACTGTAGCTTTAATTTGCATTTTCACAGACCTGGTCTTCTGCATGAGGTGGGGCAAAGATATGAGTGAGCATCTCGCAGCCATACACACACACACACAAATAAACAATTGAAATACATGTGATCGAGTAGCCTCTTATACAGACTTTCAACTGATCCCTCTGTCCTTCTGTTCCCCACCCTGCCATGCATTTTTTTCTTTTGGTGCTTCCAAGTCTTGTGCACACCAGCCCCTGCCGCTGCCCGCCTCCTGTTTTCAAAGTTTGCGCTCTTTGCTCCTCCCCTTGTTTTCCAGCTTCTAAGATTTTCTTAGAAGGGACTCGTCTCCTTTTCTGTACTGAACTTATTCCTTTTTCACATCTGGTGTTCCCTTACTATCATTTTCGCCGTGTTTGAGAAGCAAGGACGATACAGGTGTTCAAGCTCCCCTGCTTAAGGCAGTTACCCATGATGTTTGAAATGGCTGTGCTATATGTGGTTCTGTCCCTTTTTTCCTTCCTGGCCTGGTTGATTTGGGTATTGTTGCCTTTCATTCTTGCCAGAGCCTATTTCATTCATTTCGAAAACCAACTTCGGGTTGTATTGATCTTTCTTGTTTCTATTTCATGAATTTCTGCTGCTTTGTGATTTCCTTCCTTCTGCTGCCTTTGGGTTTATTCTACTGTGGTTTTCCTAACTTCCTGCGGTGGTGCTCATCTTACTCATTTCCTCCCGAGTACCGTTTGAGCTACGTCCTGGTCCCAGAAGTTTTCATACGTAGCGTTTGCATTGTTGTTTAGTTCTAACATTTTTAAAAGATTTTCATTATAATTCTTCTTGGACCAATTATTTGGAAGTGTGTTTTTATTTTTTATATATTTTTTATTATTTTTAAATTTTTCATTAAAATTTTTTTTTAAATGGAGATACTAGGAATTGAACCCAGGACCTCATGCTAGGCATGCACTGTACCACTGAGTTAAACCCTCCCCCCTTAATTTTAGTTTTATTATCCATTTATGATTTTATTTTATTAAAAATTTTTGTTGTTTTTTCTGGGGGGTAGGTAATATTGTTTGTTTGTTTATTTAACTTTTTTCATTGAGTTAGTCATTTTATGTTTATTTATTTTTTAATGAAGGTACTGGGGATTGAACCTAGGACCTTGTGCATGCTAGGCACGGACTCTACCACTGAGCTATATCCTCCCCCCATTTATGACTTTATTTCATTGCAGTTTGAGAACATGATCCATACGGATGCCCATTATTCTAGTATTTGATGAGATGTGTTTTGAAGCCAAGGACATGGTGAGTCTTAGTAAGTGTTGAAGGTGAACTTGAAAAGCATGTGTAACCTCTAGTTTTGGGATGTCCATTAATCAACCTTGTTCAATTTGTGCTATAGTCTTACTAGTTTTGCCTGCCTGAGCTACCAAATGGAGTGAGAAGTAGTGTGATTTATTGTGGTGAAAATACTAATTAATTAATTTTTCCTTTTACTGCTACTTTTCTGTTTGATGTACATTTGAGGCTCTGCCACTAGGCAGGCACACACTCATGCAGAATGGTTAATGCTTCTGAATGGATTATTTCTTTAATCATTAGACAGCAACCTCTTTTATCCCTAATAATGATTTGTGCCTTGAGGTCTCCCTTGCCTGATATTAATTTCTCTCCACTAATTTCCTTTTGGATGGTATTTGCCGGGTACATCTCTTTCCATCTGTATCAATTAGGGCTTGGTGGCTGACCACAGAACCATTCTAATGGTGTAAGTTGTTTTTTTTAAGGATTTATTATCAGGTAGGGACAACTTGCACCATCTTGGGAGGAGATGGAGGTGCGACTCCTAGCCCTTCAAATCGCCACTTCTGGGATGAGGAACAAACCTTAACCTCAAAATTCAGATAAAACGCAGACTATCTCCCATCCCTCAGATAAGAGATTAAGCACCTCCTCCCCAGGCTGTCCACGCGTACCCTCCACCGCCAGCTGCCTCTCTGCCAAACAACGCCCCCTCGGAGGATCTGCAGCCTCAAGCTCTCATCCGAGCTGCATTCTCCTAGTACCAGCTGCCTCCTCATTTCCGCCGGGGCTGCAGGCCTGGGTCCAGCAAGTGCTAATTAGGTAGCACCCTCTACCCGACCTGTCTCTCCTTCGACAAAGGGTGCCATCGCCCACCCGGCCACCCGAGCCAGAACCCAGGAGTCACCTTGACTCTCACTCCACCCTTCCCCTCCCCCAGTGTCTGACCGCCCCACGCACCTGTTGACTGTCTTCTAATCTCTCTAATCCATCTGGGATTTCCGGCCTCAGCACGTCTGGCCTGTGTTGCATTAAGCTGTGTGCTTGTTCATCTCTGACTATTACCTACCTCCTTCGTGACCATCTACCTACCTACCTATCATCATTATCAATCTACCATCTAATCTCCCATCTCTCTTTAGTATCTATCAATCACTTGTCACCTCTGTCTCTTTATGATCAATCAATGTATCTATTATATATTATCTATTTTGGGGGTGAAATTCACATAACGAAATTAACTGTTTTAATGTGCACAATTCAGTGGCCTTTAGCATATTGACAGTGTTGTGCAACCATCAATGTCCCAGAACATTCCCATCACCCTAAAAGGAAACCTTGTTCCCATTCAGCAGTCACTCACTGTTTCCCACCTTCCCAGCTCCTGGCGACCAGCAATCTGCTTTGCGTCTCTGTAGATTTACCTATTCCGGACATTGCAGATAAACAGAATCATACAGTACGTGTGCTCTCTTATGACTGGCTTTTTTTCTTTAGCATGTTTTTACAGTTCATCCATGTTGTAGTAGGAAGAACTCTGTTCTTTGTGGAGCTGAATAATAGTCTGTTGTACGGAGAGACCACATTTTGCTTGTCCATTCATGGATTGATGGACATTCCAGCTGTTTCCACATTTTGGTTATCATCAAAATACTGTTAAGAATATTCCTCTGTAAGGGTATGATTGGACATTGGGGTTTTAAAAATTTTTAATTTTGGGGAGGGAGGTAATTAGGGTTTACTTATTTATATTTAGAGGTGGCATCGTGGATTGAAGCCAGGACCTGGTGTACGTGCTCTACCACTTGAGCTATACTCTCCCCCACTGGACACTAGTTTTCAATTCTCTTGGGTCTAAACCTCGGAGCAGAATGCTGGGGCACATGAGGACTCTCCATCTAGCTTTCGAGGACACGCCACACTCTTCCCCACCATGACGGCCCCACGTCCATTCCCACCAGCAGTGGATGAGGGCCAAGCGGTGTGCTCTCACCTCCCTCCAAAGTACCCTCCATAAGGCCTCCTTCAAGCACAACTCCTATATTGTTTCCATCCTGCTGAAAACACGTTGGTGGCTTCTCGTTTCCGGAATAAGCCCAGGCTTTTAGAGAGTGGCCTGGTCCCTCCTTCCCCCTTGCCCTTAGCATCCATGTCCAGCATCTTGCTCCTGATTGACCCCTGGACCTTTGCACAAGCGTTCCCTCTTCCTAGAAGGTATGGAACCACTTTGTCCCCGCTGCCCCTTGCTTGGCCAGCTCAGGGCTCTTCCTCCTCCGTGTCCCCCTACCAGCCTACTTTGCAACTCACTGGTTTTCTCAGTAACTTTCTAGCAGCTCCTCATGCACGGACCATACATCATCCCTTCCTCTCCACCCCAGCACAGGGTCAGGCTGAGTGCAGAGTCCTCCTGGGGCTCAGGCGTCACTGTGGCGACATGTTGCTGAGCCCGCCTCCCCACCACCCTGTCAGCCAGAGAGTGTGCGGAACAGCATCATCTTCGGGCGGGGTCGGGGGCTTGAGGTTATTCCTCCCCCAGGAAAACTGCTGCCCCCACTGTCCCTCCCCCAAGCCCTGACTAAGAGGCTGGGAGGCAGGACTGTACTTTCCACAGAAGGTTTTTACTGAGAAACTGAGGGAGGCTCCCCGACCCAAGGGCTGAGGGCCCCGGAAAGGCACACAGCGGTGCGGTGGCAGGGTCTCCCTCTCGGGTGGGGGCTGGCTTTGCAGAGACAGCTCCCCCGCTGACCCCTCTTTGGCACTGAGCTGGGCACACTGGTGCCCTCACGCCCGGCAGCCCCAGCGTCCATCCCCCCTTTGGCTGGCCTGCCCTCACCCCCGTGGTGGTTGGCAGTGTAGGCTGGTAGGGTGATGGGCCAGCCAGGGTCTGGCTAAAGAGGCCAGGCCACCCGTGAAGGACCATGGCCCAGGCCGCCTTCCCTGCTGGCGGGGTGCTCACATTGGCAGTCCAGATGGCTACACACAGGAATCCAATAAATTAGCTCGTAGGAGAGAGAAGGCTAGGGATGAAGGGACAGGAATACATTCTTATCATTGCTCTAGGAAATGCTGTGCGGTTCTGTCTCCTGCAGGCTCTTTGGGACAAGTGATAGGGAGAAGGTGCAGAGACTGTCTCACCGTGGGTCCCGCTTGGCTGTTTTTATGGCCGGAAGGGCATCACAGGAGATGGGAGGTGAGGTCTCCAAGGGACGGAAGAGGAGGAAGATGGGACCTCAGCCTCGGGAGGGCGGTGCCCAACAAATGCCAAGGCTCCTTGGCGCGGGCTGGTGCTGTGAACTGGGGCTCGCCTCTGACCCCTCTCCCCTTCCCCAGAGAAAACAAAGGCCTCGGCTCCCTCACGGGGTCACGGATGCAGTGGGGTTGGAAAGGGGCAGGCGATTTGGCTGGCGGTCCTCTAGGCAGGCGTGGCGGTGGCCCAGAGGCCCTGGAGGAGGGAAAGCATGCAGGGCAGGCCCACAGCGGGGCTGGGAGGGCAGGCGCTCCATTTCCTTCATGTGATCCGAGGGCTTGGGGAGGGGCAAGGGCCGAGGGCTGAGAGCCTTGGCCCGCTGTCAGGTGGCAGCGCCCTGGAGGCCTGAAGGGCCCTGGCCCAGGATCTGGCAGAGCTCCTGCAGGCGCCGCTGCATCTTGGGGATGCCCGCCAGCTGCTGCTCGAGCCGCTGCTTCTCCTCAGTCAGGCTCAGGCGGGCAGCTGAGTCCAGCTTCTCGAACTTCCAGCCGCCCTCCCCATCAAACTGCAGCAAGTGCGTGTGGTACTTCCTGGGCCAGAAGAGGGACAGGGATGGAGGCGCAGAGGTTGCGTGGCGGGAGACTCTGGCCCGGCTGCCAGGACCCTCTGCCCCTCCAGGGGCGGCACGCCCCTGCATTCCCGCCCAGCTGCGAAGCCCCGGGGGTGTTGGATGCAGGAACGGAGGGCACCTACCACAGGGAGGGTCGGTGGGTGATGGAAAGCAGGGCGATGCCTGCATCCTTGGCTGCCTGGAAGATCTTGCCTTCCACGTCGATGCTTACGGCGCTGGTACATTCATCCAAGAGGGCATACTTGGGCCTTGGGAGTGGGAGCCAAATGGGCGAGGCTGTGGACCCTCCACTCCTCCCCAACCCCGGGAACCCTGACCTTCAGGCTTATCCCATCTTGTGGCCCAGTCCCTGTCAGGTCCTGGGGCAGGGCAAGGCCTCCTGGAGGTGCCGCCTTCCCCCTGAAGGAGGTCCCAAGGAACACATATGCTGAGCAGGCCCCTGGGTGGCCCCGTGAAGCCTCCTGGTAGCGCCCGCGCAGCACCCGTCTCTGCGGCTGGATCAGAGGCTGCCGGTGCCCTGGGGAGCCCCGTCATCCCGGCGTGGCTCACCTGTGGTAGAACATGCGGGCCATGCCGACCCTCTGCTTCTCCCCCCCGGACAGAACGTCCTTCCAGTCGCACACAGCCTCCCAACCTGGGCAGGGGACACAATGGGTCTCTGCTCAGCTCAACAATGGAGGACACGAGCCTGGGCATGGCAGGAAGGCCAGGGGTGGCTCAAGGGGGCTGGGGAGACAAGTGGAAGTGGAACCTGGCACTGCACGTGGCTCAGAAAAGGCCGCCCACTGGGGACGTGCACTCCGGGTGCTCACCCATCCGCAGGGGGGACTTTAATAGTCCAAAAGAGTTCGGGCCAGAACTGTGTCCCCTCCAAAAAAAGACACATGGGAGTCCCCACCCCCAGTGCCTCAGTGTGTGACTATATTGGAGGTGGGGTCTTCACAGAAGTGATCAAATACAAGTGAAATAATTAGCTTGCCTTGGGGTGAGGTTTAACCATGTGACTGAATTTTGGCCAACAGACTATAAGTGTGTTATGCATGTGACAGCTTCTAGAATTTTCCTTAAAAGGCAGCCAGCATTCACCCTTTGCCCCCACCTCCCCAATTCCTCCACCCTATGGCCTGGGATGTGATGTGATGCTGCAGCAGCCACCAGGGACCCTGAGGTGACCTTGGGAATGGAGGCCACACATAGCAGTGACCTGAGGGCACTCATGGAGTGGAGCTGTCCCCACCAACCGTGGGCTGCCTTCTTCAGGACTTTTGTGTCACAGTGAAATAAACTTATAAATGATTGGAGCCACTGTTGAGGGGTGGTCCTGTTACTCTCAACTGAACTCAATACTAATAGGTTGTAATATTCACCCCAAAGTGGCCCCAGGCACTCAGGGGTCTGTGGGGGCCAGGAAGAGGGGTACACTCCCCAGGAGGCAAAAGAGGTCAGACCAGGCCAGGAGGCAGCTGGGGATGAAGCCTCACAGGGACCATGGCAACCAGAGCAGGCCAGGGACGGGCTGCCCCACTGAACTCACTGCCTGCAGTCCCCTTTCTGACACAGGCGACAACATCTGGGAAGAATGTTCACAGGTCATCTGCTGTTTCCCACAGACCCGCTGCGGGGCCTCCCAGGACCTCTTCCATTCAGTACTGGCACTGAGGTGGAGCCTTGTACCCCGCCCTTCTACAGGTGGACCGAGTCTCAGCAGGTGAGGTCCTGCTCAAGGGCAAGCCGCCTCTCAGCGGCCCGGCAGGAAGGGGAGACTCGCTGCTTGGCTTTCATGAAAATCCAAAACCCAGCCCATGCCTGCCCTCAGTTCATCCAGGCTGCTGGGCTGCCCTCTCCCGGGCAAGACGGGTGTTTAAAGACAAAGCAGAGATGCCCGAGTGACGCCTTCTCCTGCCAACGGCCTGTCCCTCCCTCCTGCAGTCTCCTTCCCAGGGGACACGCCCCCAGGCTCAAGGCAGACACCTGGATGGGCGTCCCCTCTGCCTCTGCTCCTGTCACTGATGCTCCAGGCCCTCTTTGAAGACACCCTGCACTCGCCTCCCCCAGGGCTGCTCGGCCCACACTCGTGGTCTGTCCTCTTGCTGAAATGCGTAGCTGACCTGTCACTTCCCCTCCTAAAGCCTTCCAAGGGCTTCCCTCCCTGTCAGGGAAGCCCCAGCTCCCTGCCTGGCCTGCAAGGCCCTCTGCCCCCCAGCACAGAGCCTGGAGAGGGCGCCCCACCCCGACGGGTCAGCACTCCCGCTGGATGTCCCCCACCAGGCTTGGCTCCCTTCCTGAGTGCCCTCAGGCCATCGGGGTGACCCTCTTCCTGTTGGCCCTCCCTGGAAGGTGGGGCTCTCCGGGGCACACAGTGCTTCGGACTCCTGAATGCTGCTTGGGGTAGTCTTCATCCCTTGGAGGCTAACAGGGAGGTTTGTAGCGGGGGGTGGCCACAGGCTCCCTGACTGAATCTTGGGACAAAAGATGATGGATTGCTGGCTTGCTCTCTGGCATGGAGAGGTGAGATGCCCTCCCCCTACCTCCTTCTCGCTGTAGGATGTGGTTCAGGTGCACAATGTCCAGAATGGCTTCCAGGTGCTGCTCAGAATAGCCCTTCCTTCGCATGTCCTCCACTGAGTCCGGGTAGATTACTTGGTCACGGAAGGAGCCCACCGACATGTAGGGCCTGGGGGAGAGTGGCATGTTCAATGAGGGAAGGGTGGCCCAGCTTCCCCGCCAATGCCCTGTACCTGGGCAGGCTCTGCCTGGGCCCTGCCTGCCCTGGGTAAGGCCGATTGGAAGACTGCAGACCCGGCCCAAAGCCCCAAAGTGGTCCAGGCAGGGCTTGGGCCCCTTGGTGCACACAGGCCACACCTGGCCATGCACATGCGTGTGCCCTTGTGCACACACCCACTCACACACAGCATGCACCCCACACACTCACACGCACACAGACATACCACCCCTTGCACCCTCACACTACACGGCCATGAAGCTGCCCACCGAAGTAGGAGCAGGCGGCAGGTGGAGGTGCCCCTGCCCCTCTGACTCGGAGGCAGCATCTTGCTGTCTTGTCCCCAGGCCTCAAGCTCTGCTACCTCCTAGACATCTGGTTCCACGGGTCAGAAGGGGCGGGGGGAGCTGGGGGCTCCGCACTCACCTCTGCGGGATGTAGAACATGCGCTGGGGCGGGGGCTTGTAGAGCACGCCACCGTACGTGGGCCAGAGCCCTCCCAGGACCCGGAACAGAGAGCTCTTGCCGCAGCCGTTGGGGCCGGTGATGAGCAGGTGCATGCCCTCTTCCACCTGCGGAGGCAGCCGCAGTGGGACCTGGCCCCGGGCCACCCTCCTCTCGCCTGGGAGAGCTCCCCGCACCCAGGTCCACGCCGGGGCAGCAGGCAGGCACCCTCCACCTCTCGGACGCCTGTTTCGGGCCAGTGCTGGTCCTCGACACGCACGAGAGAGCACAGGACCAGCGGGAGGGGGGCTGTTCTGCCATGGCCCCATGATAGGTACACGCCCCAGAAGGTGGACATCAGCCTGCAGCCCCAGCCTCCCCAGCAGAAATTGCCTTCCCTTTGGAACTGCCCTGGGAAAGGTACTTTCTTGAAAGCGCGAGGTGGGCAGTACA
The DNA here is from genome assembly GCF_036321535.1 of Camelus dromedarius. NCBI lineage: Eukaryota > Metazoa > Chordata > Mammalia > Artiodactyla > Camelidae > Camelus > Camelus dromedarius. Next base: position 1,631,587 of record NC_087472.1, read on the forward strand.
GACCCCCAACTCTGTCTGCTCTGGTGCCCTGCTGATCCCCCTGCTCCCCACAGCCTTCTCACTGTCCCCACAGGTGCTAAGGTGCCATAGAGATGCCACTGTGACCCCTGGGCTCAGCGTCAAGGGCTTCCAGCTCCCCCATCAGCTGATTACATGATGTCCACTGGTCTTATGGAAACACTTGCTTTAGGAGAAGGGCCGGCCGGAGCTGGGGGTGGGTGTGCAGAAAGGAGGGGTCAGGGGGCAGGGAGACTGGCGTCCTGGGGTGGGTTAAGTCCCCCATCTGTGTGACATAAGAGCAACACTAAGGGCCTTCCAGCCTGGGCAACACTTGGGAGGTCCCAGAGTGCGGCTGACACAAATGTCCGCGGGGTTTACCTCTGTCAGTGTCATGGGTTGGGTTGTGTCCCCTTCCAGTCATATATTGGAGTCCTGACTCCCAGGACCTCAGAATGTGACCTTATTTGGAAATCGAGTCTTTGCAGATGTAATTGGTTAATTAGATGAGGGGTAGGGTGGGCCCCTAATCCAATGTGACTGGTGTCCTTATAAAAAGGGGACGTTGGAGGCAGAGACTTGTGTACAGGGAAAGCGCCATGGGGAAGATGAAGGTGAGATCGAGGTGAAGCTCCTGCAAGGTGAGGAACGCCAGATTTGCAGCCAAATACCAGAAGCCGGGAGAGGCTTGGAGCGGACTCTCCCTTGCAGCCCTCGGAAGACACTCTAACGTGCACTGCTGTTATCTGAGCCCCTCACCCTGCGATCCTCCATTAGACCATAAACTCCCTTGGGCAGGGCCTGGGCTGGATGGAGGGTGGAGGGCGGGTCGGCTAGGCCCCTGGCTCCTCTGAGTGCCTGGCCCTGGGGAGATCTACCTTGGCCCCCAGCCAGCACCACAGCTGCCCCTCGTCTCCTTCCCTGAGTCTCCCCGACCGCCCTTCTGGTCCCACTGCCTGGCTGACCTGGCTGACCGTGGCCAGCACCTCCCAGCCCCGGAACCCAGCTGTACCACCGGCTCTGCCTGGAGAGAGCTCCTGCCCAGCCCCCAGCCCCGCTCTTCCATCCCAGTCACCCCTTCCTCCCCTCCTCTCACTCTAACCAGCTGCACCCCTGCTCCCCAGGGCCTCTGCTCTTTGCCCCCTTGGGCTTCCACTGCGCCTTCCTGGAAACCACGCACCTGGGATAAAGCAGCCCTCAGCGGCTTCCCCACCCTAACGGTGACTGCTTTCAGTGGCAATGGGGATCACACTGCTGGCCTGTGTCCAGCCTCTAACTGGCCCTCAGGTCCCCTCTCAGCAGATCAAGGCAAGGAGCTCAAAGCTCTGCCCCTGCCTGCTCCCTCTCTGCCCGCACACACGGCCCCTGTAGGACCTGGCCCCGTGGTCCCTCGCTCCTCGTCCCTGCCCACTTCTCCACCACACTGCCCACCTGCCTGCTGGCCTGCAGGCTCCTGGGTGAAGCTTCACGTAACGTCTACTTCCCCCAGGGACGGTGACCACCCTGCCTAAGGCCCTCGCTAGGCCCTGGGCAGCTGTCTAACCTGGGATCTCTGTAACCCTTTAGGTTTACCTCTGCTTTACAGCACCCAGCTTGGAGCTCAGGGAATACTGGTTGAATGAATGAATGATGAATGACTTGCTCTCACTTCTTCCCCTCCCCCCCGCCCCCAGGTCTCCCCTTGTCATTACTCCCTGACTTTGTCCAAAGCCCTGGCTGGGGACACAGAGCCCACCAGGGCTCTCTTTCCATAGACGGCTCCAGTAGAGGCTGAGTGCTCTCCCAGCGGGCAGGCTGTGCCTAGCACACACCTGCCCTGGGGGCTTCCTGAAGCAGATGGGTGGGACCCCAAGCCCAGGCTGGTAGAGGGCAACCTCTTCTATCACAGCTGGAGTTGGACCCGAGTCCCCAAGTCCTGGGCTTTTCAGGGACAGGGGCGGGGTACAAGGTGTTGGCAACAATAGGGCCAGGAGCCTCCGGCTGACTCTTGCCCAATCCTGCTGATCACTAGCCTCTTTTATCAGCTCTGACTCCATCACTGGGGAACTAACAGTCAGAGACACATTGGTCTTTCACCTTGAGCTTAGCCTGCCTGCCACGTAGACCCAGGGTCAATGGCTACTGACAACGTAGGCAGGCTGGCCAGCTACAAGCTAAGGGCTGAGGCTGGCTGATCCAGAAGGCCAGGCCCTGGGCCGAACGGCTCAGCCTATCCCAGCCAGCACTTTGGGCTGGCCCCCACTCCCCCACAGACTTACCTTGATGTTGAGGCTGGCCACCACCACCTCTCCTGTGGGTGTGATGATGGGGATGTTCTCGCAGACAATCCCTTGCTCCACATCCACCACTTGGCCTGGACAGAGAATGCCAGGAGGGAAGAAGGGGGTCAGCAGGACTCCCCCTACCTTCTGGTGGGTTCCCTTGCACCCCCCCACCCCTAACAGCGTGCCATTGTGTGGTCCAGGAGCCCTTGGGAATACAGCAGGTCTCCCCACCAGCCCAGCATGTGACCCCCCCATCCCACTGTGCTGTGCTCTGGGGGAAGGGCAAAGGGACCAGCAAGGCCTCCGCGGGGAAGATGCCCTCACCTCGGATCTGCAGAGGCCCCTCCACACGGGCGCCAGACCTCACCACAGCCCCAGACCCCGCTTGAGCATCCTCTGGCTCTCCGGGCCTCTTGAAACGGCAGTGCTGGACATCTTCAAATACCTGGAACATCTCGTGGACCCGGGCTGTATAGCCAGCCAGCTCTGTCACCTGCAGGGACGGTGAGCCTGGCTCAGCCCAGCCAGCCAAGGGTGGGGCTGGGGGCATGGCAGGGATGGGGGATGAGCTGGGGGGGTCACCTCCTTGTAGGACGACATGATTCGCTCGATGGCATCTGCGGCAGCTGTGAGGAGGTTGCGGGCAATGGTGAAGGCTTCTGTGCGCTCACTCACCAGCTCCTCCTCCTTCATCTCCAAGGCCGCCTTCTTCACGACCTCTGGGTCTGTGGAGCACAGTAGAGGGACAGGCAGGGACAGTGGAGAATCAGAACTGACCCACTGGGGAACAGAGGAGTCTCTCCAGCAAATGGAGCTGGGACAACTGGGTATCCACAAGCCAAAGAATGAGCCCTACCTCACATCACACACAAAAACAAACTCAAAGTGGAGCACTGGCTTGAACGTAAGAGTTGAGACTACAGAACTCTTAGGAGAAAGCAGGAGTAAATCTTCCCGGCCTGGGATCAGGTATGGCTTCTCAAAGAGGATGCCGAAAACACAAGCAATGAAAGAAAAACAGATATATGAGTTTAATCAAAATTAAAAACTTGGGGGCATCAAAGGAAATCATCCAGAGAGTGAAAAGACAACCCATAGACTGTAAGAAAATACCTGCAAATCACATATCTGATAAGGGGCTGGTACCCAGAATACATGAAGAACTTTTTAATCCAACAATAAAGAGACAAGCCAATTAAACAACAGGCAAAGGATCTGAACAGACATTTCTATTGTAAAATATACAATATCATGGCCAATAAGCACATGGAAAGACATTTATTAGTCATCAAATGGCAATGAGATACAACTTCGCACTTGGTAGGATGGCTTTAATTCAGAAGAGATAGTAACAAGCGATGGTGAGGAAATGGAGAAGTCTGTTAAACAGAGTTACCAACGTACCCAGCCATCCCACTCCTGGGTGTACACCTATCCAAAAGAAATGAAAACACAAATCCACACACAAGATTGTACATGAGTGTACACACCGGTGTTATTTACATGAGCCAAAAGGTGGAAATAACCCAAATGTCTACCGATGGATGAGTGGATACACAAAACGTGGTAGGTATGTACATACAAAGGATTATTCAGCCATAAGAAGGAATAAAGTACTGGTTTATCCTACACCATGGGTGAACCTTAAAAACATGATGCTGGGTGGCGGGGAGGGTATAGCTCAAGTGGTAGAGTGCATGCTTAGCATGCACGAGGTCCTGGGTTCAATCCCCAGTGCCTCCTCTAAAAATAAATAAGGAAATAAATAAACCTAGTTACCTCCTCCCCCCCAAAAACCTCAACACCCCTAAAACAAAACAAACAAAAAAAGAAATACTGTTATTAAAAAAACAAACAACCCCCCCCATGATGTTAAGTAAAAGAAGCCAGACACAGAAGGCCACATATTGTGTGACTCCATTTATACAAAAGGCCCAGAAGAGGCAAACCCACAGCCACAGAGAGCGGAGCAGAGAGCGGAGTGGTTGCCAGGGACTGCCAGGTAGGATAGGCAGTGATGGCTAATGGCTCTCGGCTTTCTTTTTGGGGTGGTGACAATGTTCTGGACTTAAGATAGCGGTGACGGTTGTAAAACTTTGTGACTATATTAAAAACCACCAAATTGCACACGTTAAAAGGCTGAATGGGGGGGGATAGCTCAGTGGTAGATAGCATGCTTGGTATGCCTGAGATCTTGGGTTCAATCCTCAGTACCTCCATTAAAAAATAAAAAGGCTGAATTGTATAGTGTGTTAATTACACCTCAATAACGCCTATAAACAAATGAGCCACTGGGCGTTTGGCTTTCTTTCTGATACGACCAGCTCCTTCCCCCTGGACTGCTCCCACACTGTGTCCTGCACTACCAGGCAGCCCCTCCTGAGGGGAGCCTCTCAAACATGAATATCCCCTTCCAGACCTCCACCCTACCCCATCCCCCCAACCTCTCCAGGAGAGGCTGTAGGCTGTGGCCATCCGCAATGCCACTATTCCTCCTCAGGAGCCCGCGAGCCTGCTCACATCTTAACTGGCTTTTCTGTGTCAGTCTAGACCCACAGTTGCTCACTTCAACTCTCTCTTGTCCATGGCCTTGACTCTCTTGTCCCTTGGATCCTCCAGAGGGGCAAGACTTTTATGCAAGGAATATTCTGGAAATAGTGATGGGGAGCAAGGTGGAGGCTGACTCTGAGGGCCAACTCTATCCAGGGACAGGATGGCAGGGTTGGGTGGGAAGGGGCGGGAAGTCAGCTCAAGGCAGGTGCAACATGGGGTGGATGGGCTTGGGATGACAGTCTAAGGTCCAGAACCTTCCTTCCCACCACGCCCCCAGGCGAGAGGGGCAGAAACTGTCCTCCTCGGACATCCTGTGAGCTGGAAAGTGACCTCACACAAAGGGAAAGGGTCTGCAGGGGCCCTGGCGACAGCTGGCACCTCCCTGGAGACAGAACTGCCCTCTGCAGCTTTCCTCAGGGCTGGAACCTCAGGCAGGCAGCTAAGACCAGTGTCCCAGAGCAGGACACTCCACAACTGGTGGAGGCCAGGCCACTCCTCCCAAGGGCCCTCCAGCTTGACAGAACCAGCGAGGCAGAGGGCAAAGGTGTCTCTATCTTCCCCGCTGATAAGTGCCTGCCTCCCCCTGCTAGTTTCCAGCGTTCTCAGCCTCCAGGTACTGGGGACACTGAGGGGACAAAACAGACAAACCTCTGCCCTCCTTGAGTCTAAAGGGGCAGAGCGACGATAAAGCAGACAGATAACACGGGCAGATGGGCTGTGAGCGCTCGCTCGGAGGAGCAGCGAGGCAGGGAGGGAGAAGAGAGGCGGGAGGATGGTCAGGGCAGGCGGCACCTGGAGGGTGCCTGTGAGCAAAGCTCACAGGGAGGGAGCCACTGGACGGGATGGCAGAGTGAGGAGGAGCACCAGCCCTGAGGCAGGAGCATGTTTTGGGGAATAGCAAAGAGGTCAGCAAGACAGGAGCGGAGGGGACATGGGGGATGGGAGCAGATCACGGGTTCCCAGGTAAACTGGCTATAAGGGCCATGAGGCTGGGGACAGGAGCTCATGCCTCTTTGAATCACCCACTAAGCCTGACACAGCAGAGGCTCCAAAAAGTCCTAGGCCTTCAGAGGAGGGAGAGGCCTGGGGACTGGAGAGGTTGTGCCCAGTGCCAGCCTCAGAGGGAAGGGGCTGCAGGGCTTCCTCACAGGAGCCACAGGTTGGTTTCCTCATGGGTCCGTTCCCATGCTCCAGGCTAGGTGGGCTGATGAGTCTGGCCTAAATTAGGCCGCCCTTTGTGTGAGCCCTTTGGTGGAAAGCAAGTACCACCTCCAAATAGATCCTTCCTCTTGGGGGTCACCACCCAGAGAGGGAGAGCCAGCTGAGGACATGGAAGTTCCAAGGTAGAGATGCCAGTAGGGAGAGAATCAGAGAATCAGAGAATCAGAGAGACTTCTGGTTCTGAAACAACTCAGCCTCCCTCTCTTTATATTCTCTGAAAACTCTTTACTGCATAAAATACAACACCTCGCAAACCAGAGCTGCGCTCGAAGGAAAGCAAAAGAAATTCCCAGGAGCAAAACGAGAACCCAGCAGCCAGGTATGCCTGTGAAACCCCCAGGGACAAGGGGCCAGGGCGGTTTCCTCCGTGCCACCAGGGCTCTAGGTGTGCGGAACAAAAGGCTTCCTGTAAGAATCTGTAATTATGCGTCTGGGGTTCAAATGAATACTGCCTCCAAGTTCAGGAAGCCCTCCTCCCCAAGCGGAGAAGTTAACATGAAAATGGCCTCCGACTGGTTAATTACCGGGGAGTGCTTGGCCAAAACAGAAGCTGACCTGCTCTGCGGAGTCCCACCCTCCAGTTAGGCCACTCAAGGTTCCCACTGAAGTGGGGTTGCAAAACACACAAGGACCTCGAGCGAAGATGGAGATGTAAGGTAAGGCTGACTTAGACCCTCAAGAATTTAGATCAGCGAAGAGTGAAATAGAGACCATAGAATAAGCAGATGAACACAACAGCTGGCAAAAAGGGAGCAGCCAAAGAGATGAGAAAATCAGACACTTACAAAAACAGTCTGAAATTTCACTTCGAAAAAGAAAATGCCTATTGGAGAGAGAATCAAACAGAACTTTACAGAAATAGTAATTGAAATAAAAAAAATCCAAATTAGGTGCAGCCGATAAACAACAAGGTCCTACCGTACAGCACAGGGAACTATATTCAATACCTTTTAATAACATACAATGAAAAACCATATGACAAGGAATATATATGTATATGTATAACTGACTCACTATGCTGTATGCCATAAAATTAAAATGACATTGTAAACCAACCATACTTCCATTTAAAAGCAAAGAATGCAAAAAAAGAATTAGAAGCAGCCGAAGAGAAAGCTGGCAAATGAGTGAGCAGGAAGGTCTGAGGCGGTCTCCAGGGATTCAGCAGAGATAGTGCTCAAAGGGGAACACTGGAGAGAGATGAAGGGCCACGAAGGAGAGGGTGAGCTGTCTAGCACGTGTCTCGTGGGAGTTCCAAAAGGAAAGAGTAAAAGGAATGAGAGAGGCAATATTTGAAGAGATAACAGCTGAGAAAAAAAATCTGAATATTCAAAGGCCATACAACAAGTCTCAAGCAGGAGAAACAGAAACACACAGGCAAATACTTCGTAGTGAAACTGCAGGCCAAAGGGAAAGAGAAAAGTCTAAGAGTAACCAGGGAGGCAGTGCAGCCGACGGAATGCTGTCAATGGGTTGAGAGAGAATGACTGTCCCCTTCAAGTCCCATGCTCAATGAAACTTCAGGAAAACACGGTAAAACAAAGAATTTTCAGACAACACAATAATCTCGAAGCTCCCATGACAAAAGCCTCATGGCAAGAACTTTTGAAGGACATCTGAAACAGGGTCACCAGGCTGTGGGGAAGGGCTGGTGAGCAAAGAAAGCATAAACTCACGCACCGACCCAATAAAGCCACAGCCAAGTATAAAACAACGGGAAAGCAAACTTGACATACATCAGCACATCAGCCTCCAGTCAATGTTCTAAGGGCCAGGAGGAGGAGGAGGAGCCACTGATGCATTCAGACTGTTCTTAAGCATGTACCTTCACCTTCAAAGGGCAACCATAAAAAGACTGCAAACAGAATGAATCCACTGCAGAGCAGCAGAAGAACAAAATGGGAATCCTTGGTCCCTGCAAGGCCTTGGGGAAGAGAACTCTGCCCTCAACAACTTGCAAAAACTATTTCAGGCCTGGGACAGCCAAAGCCCAAGGAGTAAGGGGCTCCCTCAAGGTTCTTCCCCATCCTCCCACCTCCAAGTCGCAGTTGGGCTGAGGACAGGGACAGATGGGTCTGGTGAGGGGACACAGGGTGTTCCTGAGTTGTAGTCCCTGGGCTTGGCTGGGTGGTACCAAGAAGCGTGAGATGCTGTAAAAGGGAGATGCACGCAGTGTGGGAGGCAGCAAGGTGTGAACTCTGGTGATCTCGAGGGTGCCAGTGGCTCCATAACCCCAGCAGGAGAAGAGGCGACAGTGCTGGCTGAGCACTGGGCCCTCCTAAGCCTTGCCCCAGTGGTCCAGGAGGACAGGCGCCCTCTGCCCCCGCCCCCTGGGAGTGCTGGCTCTCACCTGACTCTGAGTAGCCGGTGGCGGTGATGATGGGGACTGCCACCATGACCAGGCCTGAGGCGCTCCATACGTACTTCATGAGGAACTGCTCCAGCATGACGTACCACAGGCGCTCCAGCAGGATAAGGTTGATCTGTGAGGCCAGGTCCTGGTAGGAGTGCTGCAGCAGGGCCAGCTCCACCTGGGGGGGGTGGCGACAGAGAGACCCAGAGGCCTGGGGGTCACTACTGTGGAGGTGACAGCAAGTCCCCAAACGCCGCTCACGCAGTGATGCCGTTTGATGGCCATGACAAGGTTGAGAGCTGGGGTTATGACAGGGCACATTTATGGGGGCAGATCTCAGGCTCCGGGGAAGTATGGGATGGCCTGACATCACAGCACTGGAGTACAGTGGTGGTGAAGGGATGCCCCCCTCACCTGCCGAGGCCCACTCTCGTCTCCCCTTTCTACTACCTCTTTATTTGGGATGCTCGCCACGCCCACGCCCCCTTCCTTTGCCCTAGACAGCTGCCCATTTCTTTGGCCAACTGCTGGGGGGCTGCCCTGAACTAAGCAAAGGGCAGCACAGGAAAGCAAAAGGCAACACTGGGTTTTGAAGAACTTGGGTCAATCATCTCTGTCTACTTAGGCCCCGCCTCTCTCTACTTTCCCATAGTTCCTCCAGATGAGAAACTTGCACAGCATGCTCCCATCGGAACCTGGTGGGCACACTCCCAAGCCAGCTCCTGCCGGCATCACCCCCAGCGGCCAGCCCCACACCCAAGCCAGCTGAGGACTCTAGCCTACCAGTTCAGCAGTGGGAGGGCCTCCACTGCCCTCCCCTCCCTCTTCCAGCACTGGCCACGCACTGGCCACCGTCTGCCATCTCAGGATAGGGACAGATGGGAAAGAAAAGGGCCTGTGCAGGGCCTAGAGAAGGGAGAGTGGGAAAGGGGCGGGAGAGAAAGAGGCCCTCTGCGGCAGTAACAGTTAGACAGGTAGCGGCGGTGGTGGGGGGGCTGGAGTTGTCAGGAAGTGGTCACAGCAAGGTGGCCAGTCAGTGGGTCACAGATTTCTTGGTTCAGTACAGGGGCACATGCCCTAGCCCTGTCTTCTCACCCCCGACGGACAATAGTTGCCCAGCCTGGAATGGTTTCCTTTGCCAAGTGGTTTCACAGGTGATTCTCCATTTGATTCTCACCACATCCCGCTGCTTGTGTATTCTCATGTCCATTGCACAGTAGGACTCTGAAGCCCAGAGAGGCAAAGTGACATGCCCAAGCTCACACAGCCTGGAGGTAGCAAGAGGTGTAGAATTTGGACCCCATTGGCAGAGCCATCAGGAGAACCAAATTCTTGTAAATGATGCTTTGACTTATTAAGAAACGTTAACCTAGTCTCAAGCCAACAAGAGGTTGTGTGTGTGTGTGTGTGTGTGTGTGTGTGTACATGCGTGTCTAAATAAGCTGCCTCGTTGAAATCCCAGTAATAGCAGAATACCCTGCTGTCTGCCCTCCAGCCAGCTGATCACCTCTGCCCTAGCCTGAGCTTGGGCCAGTGTCCACGGGGACATAAGCCAGCGGGACTGGGGTGACCCACATGCCTGCACAGTCAGGGCAATCAATCCACCCACGAAGGTCCGTCACTCCACGCTGCTTCCAGTCCTTTGGCCAAGGCCTAAACAGACAAGCTGTGGATGCACACCAGGCCCCTCCCACCCTGGCCGGTGAATCCTCCAGGTGAACATGCTATTTCCTGAAACTAGCCCAGAGGAAGCCCTTCTAAAGAGCTAGTGATCTCTCTTCTGCCCCCACCATCCAGGTGCAGAGCTTTGCTTTGCCTCAAGCCAATCTCTAGTTCCTGAAGTGAGCACGCCTACTCTGAGCACCCTGGCAATCCAGGCTTGTGCTGGGAGCTGGCAGGAGTGCCAGCTGGGGCTGACAGTGTAGCTGTGGGTAATGTGCCAAGTTCCTCACCCAAGGCCACGGCCGCCTGCCAAGCCCCTGCGGCCCGACGGATGGGACAGGAGTCGAGGAGAGTGCAGCGGCAGACCAGGCACTTTTTCTCCTAATCTGGAGCCCAGCCCATGCCTGGGATGCCCACTATCTGTGGAGTTCAGGGAGAAGCCTTTTTTAAAAAAATCAGGGACAAGTCTGCCTCTCTGCCTGAGGTGACGCACAGCCAATGAGACAAGGACTGGGAGCACGTGGCCAGCTAACCCGGGGAGGACACACAGGCCTTCAGGAGATGGATGCCGATGGGCCCCTCCCCCAAGAAACACAAGGGAACCGAAACCGGAGTCGCAGAGAGCGGAGCCCGAGGCAGTTGCAACCCCAGGCACGAGGAAGGGGAGGGGCTGAGGCTAGATAAAGGGAGCATTGGCCTGGAGTAACCTTTCCCAGGCCGGGGTCCGGTCCTCGCCGCCTTGGCCCGGCCCGGCCCCAGACCCAGCCTGGCCCCAGACCCAGCCTGCCGGGGAGCTGCACGGCTGGGCCCCGGGCGGAAGGGCGGCCCCGCCGGGGGCAGGGTGGCCAACGGGCGGGCAGGAAGTGCGTCCCGCCGCCGCTGTGGTGGAGGCCTGGGCCCGCCTGCCCGGCATCCCTGGCTGGGGCCTCAGGGAGGCGGGTGAGCCCGCAGCCAGGCTGGCTCTCGGGCACCGGAGGAGGGGGAAGCCTTGACCTGGAGCGCCGAGCTCTGCCACTGCTGCAGCCACCACACTGGGCGCTGCTTGTTAACCTCAGCTTGGGCTGAGTCATGCCCATAATGCCTGCCTGCCCGGCCGGCCAGCTCAGCCGGACACTGGCCTTCAAAGGGCCTGGGGGCCCAGGAGGGGCCAGGCAGCAGGCCACATCCCATCATCCCTGCTCCCAGATGGCAGGGGCCTCCTCCCTCTCGGCTGCAAGAGTGAGTCAAGCCGTGAGCTCTCTGGTCTCAAACCGCTCTGGTCCACAGCCTCACGGCCAGGACAAGCGAGGAGGAGAGGAAGCAGAAGTGGCCTAGGGCAGTCCCCACCCAGCCTTCCTGCTTCTCCATTACTGTGCCCGTCTGGGCTGCCCAAGGCCCTGGCTGTCCCTGGCCTCCCTCTCCCGTAGTCTGCCCACACCTCGGGCATCTGCCCCAGCCAGCCCTGGGCTTTCCCGGCCATTTACGGCCGCCTGCCCCCGAGCCTCCAGCCACACACTCCACAGCGCCCCAACCTGCCCCACCTCGTGGCCCCCATAGAAGGCGATCTCCTCAGAGTTGGCCACCACTCGAGAGTGCATGTAGCGCAGCTCCCCCTTCCGCCGCGCCTCCTCTGCCACCAGCTCCCCAAACTTGGGCGAGAAGGCTCGCAGCACGTTGGCTGTGAGGAACACCACAAGGCCAGCGATGGCCGAGGGCCAGGCCGTGCCAGCGCCGCGGGAGCGGGCCTCTCGAAGCAGGGTGTAGGCAGTCACCGCCACATCCAGGAGTGGTTTGGTCAGGTTGGAGTACAGGTGGGCCACAGAGGCAGCGAAGGCCACCACATCCTCCGTCAGGGACTGGTCTGGGTTGCGAAGCCGCCCGTCCATGTTGCTGACTCGGTAGTAGGTCTGCTGGGAGAAGTAGAGGCTGTAAGCGTGGGCCACGAGGCGGCTGCGGAAAGACAGGGCCAGCTGGCCCTCCAGGTAGCGGATGGCACTGTTGACGAACGTGGCAGGGAGAGCGATGAGGAGCCACTGCAGGAGCTGCCAGCCGAAGGCCCGGGGGTCCTTGCGCACGATGCAGCGGGCCAGCCGGCCATCCAGGCGGGCCACATACACTGATAGGAAAGTCCGGCTCACTAGGGCGGCTGAGTGCAGTGCCAGCAGCCCGGTCTCCCGGCACAGGATCCTGGGGAAGAGCAGCCGCAGGAGCCACAGGAGTCGCTGCAAGAACACCCGGTTGACGCCGGCCTTGGCCGCCACAGCCACTGTGGCCCCAGAGACCTCCTGTGCCGACTCCCCGGCCGACCCCTGAGGGCTCCTGGCCGGAGCCAGGCACTGCCGCACCAGGGGGTAGATTTTGTGGGCTCCATAGGCCGTGAGGGCCAGGACCACAGCTGTGCGTTTCAGCGTGGTCACCCGCGAGGGCCGGTGGGTAGAAAGCACCGTCATATCACCTGGGCTGGACTCACGGGGCTGGGACTGGTGCCTGAGACAGCAGAGGAGGCAGGTGGCTGGAAGGGTTGCTGCTGTGACCCCGGGCTCGTTGTCTAGGCAACTGGAAACCTTGCAGTGGTCCCTGAGACTGTCGCTTTAGGCCACCCGGACAGTGCTGGGGCCCCTGGTGTGGTGGGCTCAGGGCCCTCCAGGGTCGCGGCCTCTTCAGGCAGCCGAGGTGGAGGAACTTGTCAGTCCTCTGGGGTCAGAGCCTCCAGAGGTCTCAGGCAGAGAGGGCGTCTCTTCCTCTCTACCTCCTCCTCCCCTGGTGGCGCCCCTCCCCGGGGCACCAGGCGCGTCGGTCCGCTCCACAGCCTGGCCGAAGCGACTGTGACTCCGCCACCCGCCCAGAATCCCCACCTACCCACCCACCCCTCCCCAGGGGCGAGTCGGGGGAAGGGGAGGAGGCGGAGGAGGGGCGGGAGGCGGAGCCCGGGCTCAGGGCGCCCCACCCCGTTCTCGCCCCATGCTTGGGCCCCGCCCCCTCCCCGGACCACAGAGACGTGGGAGGACCGCGCGGGCTAGAGAAGCGGCACCTCGCCTTTCCGCCAAGGCCCCGCCCCGTCTCCCCGAGCGCTCTAGGCGCCGCTTCTTCCCCAGTCCTGGGCGTCTTAGTCTCGGCTCAGGGGCGGGGCAGAAAGCGGCGTGGGCGGAGCCGCCTGGGCCTCGCGGCGATTGGGGGCGGGACGGGACCCGGTGGGAGCTTCCGGTTCCGGCCTCGGGGGAAGGGGCGGGGCCGGGGTTGTGGTGGGAGAGTTTGGCGGCGACGAGGCGTGCGCGGTTGGCTGTGAGAAACTCGGTGAGCGGGCCCCCGCGCCTGGCTGGGCTACTGGGCCGCCGAGGTCCCCCGATTCCTCGATGAGGGGGAGCGGCGGGCGTCTCGGCGGGACCCGGGGCGCCGGGCCGAGGGCCGAGCGAGGAGTACGGGGGCAGGGCCGGACGGAGGGAAGTCGGGGCGGCGGCGGGTGGAGCTGGGCTCCGGGGGCTAGGGGCGACGACGAAGTCCACCCAGAGGAGCCGCCGGGGTGGGACTAGGGAGAGAGTACCGGGTCGGGCCCACGTCGGAGGTCCTCTGGAGCCGGGCAGGCGCTGTGGGCGACCCAGGCTGCCGGGAGGGGCTCCTCTGGGTTCCGAGGAGACAGCTTCTTCTAGAATTTTCTCTGGATGGGGCCGTGAGGTGTTTGGTCGAGACCTGCGTGTCTTCTTGGCCCCGACTCCCGTCCTCTAGGAGTCGCTCTTGTGGGCTGTTTGAGGTCCCCCGAGCCCTTCCACCCCTTCGGAGTTGAGACGCGGTAGTAGGAAGGCCTTTTAGCTCCTGCTCCTGCCCCAGGAGGAGTCGCTGATTTTCTCTGGGCCCCGTTAGAAGGGCTGGGGAGGGAAGGCCCTCCTGGTTCTCCGGAGGGATGGGGGCGCCGCGGCTTTGAAGGAAGTAAAAGTGCCGCCAGGAGCTGGCAGGGATCTGGGCGCCTCTGCGCAGAGCTAGCTGCTCTGGGCTGGGAAGGGAGCAGGCCTGATGGATGTCGACAACCTCCTCCTGTCTACGTAACTTTCTGCATTGAAAACCCTTTCCCATTTAAACAAGTGTGAGAAGTCTCCTGAACTCCACGGGGAAAGGCGTTGTCGGAAAGGTGACTCTGGATTTCTTAACTCACATCCCGAAGGCCCCACAGACTGCCGGGCCTTTGAGCACTATTGGTCGAGCATCCCTGCTGTGTCGAGCCCCGCTTCAGCAGGTGCTTTCAAGGCTCTGAGGTGAAGTGCTAGGGGGCCGGGTAGAGTGACTGCCCAGCTCTCATGACTCCTCCTGTTCCTTCTGTGCTGTCAGGAAACCAGCTCACATCACCCTATTGGAAAGCTTCTAGCAACAGAATGAGTCTGCAGTGGACTGCAGTTGCCACTTTCCTCTATGCAGAGGTCTTTGCTGTGCTGCTGCTCTGCATTCCCTTCATTTCTCCCAAAAGGTATGCCCCGTGGAGCAAGTAGGCAAGCAAGCAAGTGGGCAGCTGTTGTCCAGCTCTGAGCTCTGTAGCTTATGGATGCAGAGTCGGTGGACCCTGGAATTGGGGCCAGACAGAAACAAGTAGAACCTGTCGGGTGGGGGTGGCAAGGGTTGTGTTTACTGTTGCCAACCCTCCCCACAGCTCTGCTCTGTCACATCTTGCTGAGTTCCTTTCCTGGGCACTCTGCCTTCGGGTATTCAGAATGTCCCAAAGGGGAGAAGACCTAGTTATGGTTCTGGGAATGATGCCCTCTGGCCTCCCTTTGGGTCCCTGGGGGTCAGGGCATGGCATTGTGGGATCTGGAAGGCTTGCGCTGTGGGTCGCGTTGTTGTTGATTGGCTGACTTCTGTCCTAACAGTCGCACTGGCATTGCGTACATAGTGGCCTCATGAGCATTACTCAGCCTCTGAAGGCTGTAGCCATGTTTCTTTTAAATGAACCAAGAACCTGTGAAAAGTTAATTGAAAATTGATTTTAATTACATATAAGAAACATTTGGACTTAAATTAGAACATGACAAATAAGGCTGTGTTTTCACAGGTATTTTTTGGAAAACTTTTTAAATGAAAAATTCTGACCCCTGATGCTATAGAATACAAAGTATACAGCATCGCCTAAGAAATGTTCTTGACAAAAGCCGGATCTAAATCTGTTCACGTACCTCATATAGTTCACAGGAAATGCAGAAACAGAGGCCCCTTGGAGCTGCAACCTGGGAAGCTTTGTAGGACAAACAGCTTGGTTTCTGCAAAAGTAAATTGGGAGAGAAAATACGAGGGCACAAGAAGGGGGGAGCTTACAGAGTAAGAGAGATTTAAGATACTTATCAACTAAATGCAGAATCAGAATCTTCTTGGGATTCAAACAAACCAACTATTAAAAAATAATTGTAGCAACTGGACTTTGGAATCCTGGCTCCGATAAGAAGGGATTCTTGTTGATTTTCTTGAGGCCTGGTGATGGTGTTGTGATTGTGTTAACTATTTCTTAAGGCTCTTCTCTGATAGAGCTATATCCTGAAGTATTTGTGGAGGGAAATGAAGGGAAGTTTGGGGTCTGCTTCATAATAATCTGGGGTGGTGGGAGTCTAGATGAACCAGGATTGGTCACATGGGAAAACAATTTAAAGAAATAATGTGGTTGCAAGCATTTTGGTACTACATAGGGGAAAGTAAGTTTCCTGTTTCCCTTCTCAGAGACTACCAGTCTTTAAGACTGGTTTTCTAGAAATTTCTATGCACAGACGTGCTTTTTTTTTTTTTTTTTCCTTTATAACACTCTTGAACGGATGTCAAAAATTAGAAAGTTGCAGGCAGCCAAGGCTGAATCTGTGTAGGGTATGTGGCCATTGGAGAAGAGTGTGAAACGATGTCTGTTCTCAGGGCCCTGGATCCCAAGTGTGTGTTCTGGGGCGGACGGTACAGCTCAAGTGGTAGAGCACATGCTTAGCATGCAGGAGGTCCTGGATTCAATCCACAGTACCTCCAAAAATAAATAAATAAAGTATGTGTTCTTTCTCTTCAGGCCTTAGCCTTTTTCTCTTCTTCACAGATGGCAGAAGATTTTCAAGTCCCGCCTTGTGGAATTGGTGGTGAGCTATGGCAACACCTTCTTTGTGGTTCTCATTGTCATCCTCGTGCTGCTGGTCATTGGTGAGTGAGCTGTGGCTGAGGGCAGCTACCTGGCCTAGACCCTTTGTGGTGACCTCTGTTGCAAAGCCCCATGCCACGTTCCCTGAGTAGTGTACACCTTTGGCTTCTCAGAGACAGACCACTTAAGTGCTCCTGTCTTTCTCTTGGGGGAAGAGGCTCCTTTTATCCACAGAGATGGTGCTGCTGACTGCTGGCAGGGCCTTGACTTTGACCAGCAGCCTTTGTGTGCCCTGTGATGATCACCTCAGATCGTTCCAGAGCTGAAACAAGAGAAGCTAACTGGCCTGTGCTGACCTGGGTCTAAGTAGCGCCGCTTTCCAGGCACTTAGCAGCACCAGTCTCTCCCTCAATGCCTGAAACAGGCCACGAATAGGGGGACTGAGCGACCAAGTAGACAAGGAACCTAGCTGGGAGGGAAACTACCATGTCCTATAGCATGGGGGGCCTGAGAGGTAGCATATCTAGGGGGCAAATCCCAGATCTCTCTGGATTTGGGTCTGACTTCAGGTCTTTCCAAGTCCTTCCAGCTCTGGAGCTCTATAAACCCTGCATTGAGGTACACACCAGCAGGAGCTTGAAAGATAAACAGGGATGGGGCCAGGGATTGTTTAGAGACCAGAGGAATCAATACAGCTCTCATCTGGCTGTTAAATGCGTTTTATTGTGGTGAGTGATCAATATGTCCCCCTGTTTAGACTCCAAAGTGTTGGCTCAGCTCTGCTACAGACAGCAATCCTGTCTCCAAGATTTGATGCCTGCTTAGGGTCAGAGCAGTCCCCTCTCCCTGAGCCCCCAGCAGAAATGTGGCAGGAGGTGGGAAGCCAGGGGGCCATAGTTCAGGGGAATGTGTACGGCCCCACCCACCAGCTGCAGCATTAGGCTTTTCTCCTCATGTCTAGGGGCCTGATGGGATATGCTCAGGCAGGGCTGCCTCTGAACAGGCAAAGTGCGGCCTCTCCATTCCCAGCTGTGTAGAGTGGATGCCAGCTGCCCACACACTTCCCTGTTCTTGAAATACCTGGCAAAGTCCCAAGAGGCAGCTCTTTCTGATCAGGATTTTCTCTCTGAGTGGCCTCTGAGTCCAGAGCAGGTGGGGAATATGCGCGTCTTCCCCTGAGTGTGAAAAGCCAGGCTGCAGAGTTCTGGAACCAAGTGTATATGCTTTTGATTTTGGTGGGGGGGAAGAATTTGGGTGGGGAGGGACCGTGCTGGGGGTATTCACTCAGGGCCTTGCCCCTCTGCAAACCAGATTCCACAAGCTCCCTATTTCCTAGTATGGTGGAGTGGGTCAGAACCCATTCTTCTTTTCTGGGGTTAGGGGACTGCTCGGAAGTTCTAGAGAGACAATTCTGCTGTGATGACAGGCTGCTTCCTGTCCTAATGGTAAAAAGCATAAGCGAGAGAGGCCTGCAGAGGCTTCTGTCTATATGTGTTAGCCAGTAGCAGATACTAGTGGCAGAACATAACCAGGTAGAAGCTATAGCCCTGGCTGGCCCCTAGCCTTCACTGGGAGGGCCCTGGGACATATCTGACTGGGGAATGGCCTTGATGAGGGTCCAGGGTCAGTTGTCCTGGACTGGGGGCCTGATGCAGGGCAGCACTCTGCTGGGTGACTTGGCTAGTTTGGCTCAGCGCCCCCACCCCCAGTCTGCTCTATGCCATCAGCCGAGGTGGTCCTTAAGGTGCTGGGGTTTCTGGATGCAGAAGGCAGTATGAGAAAACATGGGGGCGGGTTTGTTTATTTTTTCAATCACAAAAATAATACATCTTTAACAACTCACAAGTTTAACCTATTAAGTTAAAGTCCCCTGTAATCACACATCCCATAGGTAACTGTCATTAAGAGTTCGTGTAATATTTCCACAGACATTTTCTATACTGACATCTTCGTTAAAATAGTACATACTGTTTTGGCTTGGATTCAGATCACAGTGCACACTGTTTTGGATTGTGCTTTTTCCACTTAAACTGTATCGTACACATTTTTTTTACAGCAGTCTTATTGATTGTGTAGTGGTTTATCATGTGGTTAGAGTGTAATTTAATTCATTCTTTATAGGCATCCTCATATCATTGCACATATATGCAAATCGTGTAGGATAAATTCAGAGAGGTGGAGTTGATGAATCCAAGCGTATGAACATTTAAAATCTTATGTTTTAGTTTGAACTACTATAACAAAGTACCACAGACAAGACAAGGGGCTTCCATAACAGGTACTTACTTCTCACAGTTCTGGAAGCAGGAAGTCCAAGATCAAGGTGCGTGCGGGCAGATTCAGTGTCTGGTGAGGGCCTTCTTCCTGGTACATAGATGGCTGCCTTCTCGCTGTGTCCTCACATGGAGGAAGGGACAAGGGAGCTCTCTGGGGTCTGTTTTCTAAAGACAGGAATCCCACTCACGAGGGCCTTATGCTCCTGACTTAATCACCTCCCAGGGGCCCCGCTTCCTAATACCATCCCATTGGGGGCTATAGGATGCCAATGTAGGCGTTTGGGGGACCAGGAACATGCAGTCCATAACAAATACTGTTGTCCTGGTTTATATCCCTGATAACAGTGTTGGGAGAGTGCTTGCTTCCTGATTCAGATTTAACACAAAGCTACCAGTGAGGGGAGGCAGATTTGCCTAATGTAAGATCAGCTTAAAAAAGCAGTCTCAAACCAGAAATTAAGAGCTGAACAATACCCATACAGCCGTACTTTGCCCCTCTTCCACGTCGGTCCATTAAGAGCCCTCTTTAGGTAGATCTTGGCATATGGACTTAAAAAGATATCTCAGGTGCTCGCTTCAGCAGCACATATACTAAAATTGGAATGATACAAAGATGATTAGTATGCCCCCTGCGCAAGGATGATGTGCAGATTTGTGAAGTGTTCTGTGTTAGCACGCTGTAGGGTATACAGAAGTATAGTGTTGTACGCGTGGAGCTTACATAATGTTATGAATCAGTGTACTTCAATCAAGAAAAAAAGGACATCTCAGGGTTGGGGTGGGAAGCAGTAGTTTTGGGTTGGTTCCATTTCTCCTCTGCGGACAGACGCACAGATATGAACGTCCGTGTGAAGTGGAGCACTGTACGGCAGGCACAGGCTGTTTGCCTGTCAGCAAGTATTCATGTGCCCCCTGCACGCCCAGAACCGTGCTAGGCCCTGGGGGTGTCATAGAAGAGATTTCCACCTTTGTAGTCTAATTGGGGGAGGGCACGGACAATAAACCTGTAATCTGGGTAGTTTCAGATTTGTACATTACAAAGAAAATAACGTTCGGTAATGGGACTGAAAATGAGTGCTTTAGCTAAGCTGGCCACATGTTGCCTGTTCTGTTGGAGGTGATCATGTGGTGAGATTCTCTTGCTGCATTTCTGGTATGTTTGAACCTTTGAGTGTTAATTTCTTTTGTAATGAGAATGAAACGTTTTTCTTTTTAATGGAGGTACTGGGGATTGGACCCAGGACCTTGTGCATGCTAGGCATGTGCTCTACCACTGAGGTACACCCCACTGCCGCAAAAACGGTTTAAACAATAAAATCTTTTACAAAGCTTAGAAATTAAAACCCTTGAATCTTTAGCAGGCATTCTCCCAGTCTTGACGCCCAGGCGGCTTGTGCCTCCTTAGCAAGCGTTTCTATAAACAGGACTACCCTGGCTTCTCAGTAGGGTGGCCGATGGCTAGCCCAGTTTGAGATAAATAGAACCAGACGTTGGGGGCACCATGGGAAAGGGGAGCTGCCTCCATTGCTAGGAATGTCTCAGATCGGGTTAGCATCTTGACGGGGGAGCAAGCTGGTGGCCTGGGTAGAACGGGCCCGGCGGTGATGTGAGAAAAAGCTGGAGGAGTGCGCAGGTCTGAGGGCAGAGCTTCCTACAAGGCATCCCCCAAGGTGTGTAGAAGTGGGTAACCGGGGACAGATTTAGCAAAGCCAGGCTGATGCGACTCAGGCTCCTGTCTCACGTGGACGGCCTGGTCCTGTCTGAGTGGGGCTAAACGCCTGTGTGTCTTTTCCTCCCTGCCACAGATGCTGTGCGCGAGATTTGGAAGTATGACGGCGTGACCGAGAGGGTGAACCTCCAGAACAACCCCGGGGCTGTGGAGCACTTCCACATGAAGCTCTTCCGCGCCCAGAGGAATCTCTACATTGCTGGCTTTTCCTTGCTCCTGTCCTTGTGAGTGGGGAGGGTGAGGGCTGTGAAAGGGATCTGTGGGCTGGCCTGTGACTTCGACTCCTCAGTCGAAGTCTGTGGCCTTGAATTGGAGGCCCTGTCTCTGTTAGGTGAACCATACAGTTTTTCCAGAGACGTCCTGGTTTTATGCTGACCTCCAGAGGCTGCATGGAGGTGGGAGAGGGCTGACCAGAAGGTCAGAGGACCAAGTTCGGCTGTGCCATAACAGGCCTCACATTCTTTTAGGGTAAACGTGTTACGGGTCCCTCTCTGTGTGTAGAGTGAAGTCAGTGCCAGGTGTTTCCCTCCTCTGGAAGAGGCCCTTTGCAGCCCTGCGTAAAAGGGACCAATTGAATAGGGGCTCTTTGTGTATGGGGTCCTGTCCTGAGAAGAGTGGGCAGAAATGGCACCAAGGGGCTGAGACTGACCCTGTCCCCAGGGCCTTCCCAGATGTAGACCTGTCAGTCACAGGAGTATGTGATCTGTTGGAGCTTGGGGGCTTGTTTGCTGCCTTCTGCTCACAGGGGTTCTGATCAGGCCGGGGTTGGGGTTCAGGTGCTGGCTGTTGTCAAGGGTGCTGACTGGCAGGGAATAAGACATTATGCTCAGGCCGAGGGATTCTGGAGCTAGGAGCTATTGGGAAGAAGCTCACCATGAGGTTACTTAGAAGCAGGGTCAGTGTGGGTTCTTGGGCTGGTCTCACTACCTCTAGTCACCTGGACATCCTTCTTCACTAGGCATTGGAATGGCTGTCTGGCTTTCAGGTTTTCAGAAAAAAAGTCAGTTGCCCAGGTGAGCCTGGCCTCTCTGGATCAGAGTTGGAAAGTGGCAGGGAGTGGACCTGGAAAGGGCTTTCCAAGGGGATGTGTTTCATCACAGAACTGATATGCGGGCATGCTGTCTTCAGACTTCTGAGTGTCAGGAAGTGAGATGGCTAGGAGGGGGTGGAACATACCTAGAGTTTTAGGGTTTCGGGAAGTTCCAAAAGAGAAGTAACGATCATGCAGTCTGAGACTGAAAGGGAAGCAGGCTCAGAGGACTGAGGCTCAAAAACAAAAGAGTTCTGAGTCCATCTGCAAGTGAGCCAGAGGGTGGAGAAAGAAACTGCAGCGGCAAGCTTAGATTTCACCTGGGTGGTAGGAAGGGCAGAAAGGAAACTGAGGACTGCAGCAGAGATGCACAGCGAGCTTTAAGAATAGGGACGAGACTGTCAGTCCCTTTGGTATTTCTGTGTAAAGTAAGGAAACAGGGAAAGGAAGCACTGGGAGGAGGAGAGAACTGAAATTTCAGGTGGGCAGGGGGATAGTGTTGTGCCCTGCTTCTCCAGGTGACTTAGTTTCTGCTTGGACTGATGAAATTATGTCCAGAGGCTCTTGAGATCATTTGCAGATAGAATTGCCAGTCCTTGCGGAATTGCCGGGTAGGAGATATTCTGGAAGACTGCAGATGGGCAAGCATCCCAGTTTCCAAAGGAGGGAGAGTGTAGGTGAGGAAATAGCTGAAGGAGAGGGTCTGCTCTGACTTTGATTTCTAACCGTATTCCAGAAAAAAGTAGTTTGCATGCTTTCAGAGAAGAGAGAGCGATCATTGGCAACTACTGTGAATTCTTAGGAAACAGGTTCTGTCAGTCTTATCCCTGCCTTTTGTCCATAGCATGTATGGACTTTCAGCAAAATGTTTGCCAGCCTCTGATTTGATGCTTGTGGACTGGATGCTGAAGTGCGGGTAGGGCTTTGGCATGATAGTGTAGTTGGCAGGGTCCTTACTCCATGAGTGGCTGCTACATGGATCAGCTCCATCCAAACAGAGGTCCCAGGAGCTCGCACTCCACGCCTCGCCTGCTCAGTGTATCTCTGCTGAGGACCTTTGTTGTGGCCAGCAGATGCAGGGAGAAACAGGCTCTGGGAGGAATTGAACATTGGGTAGGTAAGCTGCTGCTCAGGATCCACGCCATCTAGACGTGTTCACTGAGGAGACCGACTGGAACGAGACGAGAGTGTTTAGCACGGATGCATTTGCAAACATGGGTGTAGGTTCATAAAGGGCAGTGGAGACGGGGGCAGCAGGATCGGGGGAAGACTTGGGGCTGTGCTTTACCGCTGCTTAGCAGGACTCAGTGGCAGAGCTGCTGCCCAGGCTTGTGAGCATTAGCGCCCTCTACTGGAGGCTGCAGGCACCAGCTCTGCCCTGCTCAGCATCGGCCAGTGCTACTTGCAGGGTGGCATTTGGGGCCCCACCTGTTGAGAGATGCTGGTGAACTTCAGATTGCAAATTCAGAAGTAGTCACAGTGGTGGAAGATGGAGTGGTGTTTATCCCCCATGTACTGTGCTCTATTCCAGAAGGACACCTCCAGGGCAGATGTTATCTGAGTGGGCCAGGGGACAGTGGGTAGCCAGGTGTACCAGACGAGTATGTGTGTGTTCAGCTCAGCCCTCTCTGCAGCACTGTGCTGCCAGGTGTTCCAGCCTAATTCCTGTAGCTGACTTGTTAAAACTGGCACATAGCACAAGTTGGTGTCCAGTTCTGTGAATGCCTGACAAAGGCAGAGCAGAAAGACACCAGCACAGTCAGGGTGCAGAGCAGTTGGCAGTCTCCTTTCTAACCTATGATGAATTCAAAGAAGAGCCGTTGCCGTTTGTACCTGCGCTGTTCCCAGAGGACGCGTGGCCGGCGTGAGAACGGGGTGAGTGGGCCCTGGTCCCAGGTGCTCTTGCTGCCCCGCCCTGTGCTCTATCGGACTAGCTGCCTCCCCCACTTTGCTGTGGCCTCTCGTTTGACAGGCATGTAAGGCTTCATAGAATTCCGTTTTAAACACGTCACATGGAGTAGCTTCTTGTGCCTGGCTGTTCCCACAGCCGTGCAGTCATTCCATCTCCATCTTAGCGCCAGATGCCTTGCTGTGCCTGCCACACCCTCCCGTGTCCCTATCCAGGAGCTGATCAGAAAGGGACATGAGGTTGGTCTTGTGTGATTTCCTGGAGAAAGAATCAGTAACCCCAAGGATCAGTGGATTCCCCAGTTACCCACAAATGATCTGTTTGTTTCTAGAATTTTCTAAGATCATATGCTCCTCCCTCCCTAGTCTAGGGGTCAGATCCTGTATGGTGGCTGTGGCCCTTGAGGAACTTCTCTCTGTGTATGACATTAGCCCTAGAACTGTTCTTGTCCAAACCTGATAGCCACATGCAGCTTGTGGGAAACACTCTTAGAACAAAGCTATCATTTTTGTTATTCTGATTATAAGAGTTATATCTGCTCCCAAACTTTAAATGTCTGGTGAGAGAGTGAGTGCCCTGTAGTTCAGTCCCCAGAGGATGTTCCTGAACTTTTAAAAATAATCTTTTACATATATAAAACTTTTCTCTGACAAATGCTATGGGTGTTTTGCTCTGCTTGGACTTGCCTTTTTCACGCAATGATACATCTTGGCAGTTTTTCCAAATGACTCACGCAGACCTCTCCTGTTCTTAATGGTTGTGTAGTGTTCTGTCATGTGAGGAGACCATCATGTGCTTACCCGGTTCTCTGCTGACAGATATGTGAGCTGGTTTGAAGTTTTTACTATTAAGAAACCACTTTTCAACATTGGTGATTTCTAGTCTGTCTTCCTGCACGTAATATCCTTTTTTTCCTTTTTTCTCTTTTTTTAACCATTGGAGATCAATTGATGGTGTCCTAGTCCCCTGGCACCTTGCTGCTCGAAGTGTGGCCTGTAGGCAGCAGCCTTGGCCAGACCTGGGGTCTTGTCGGAAATGCAGACCCTTGGGTCTGTCCCTGGCCTGCTGCTGAGGGCCTGTGTTTTGACAAGCTGGCAGTGCCTCTTGCACATTGGCGCCTGGATGGCGCTGCTATGACACATCTCCCCACGTGCACAACCCCAGAGGTCACAGGCGGCCAGCAGTTCTGGTTGCGTTGTGGGGCTTTACTGCCTGGGATGGAATTCACCTAGGCCTGGATGCGGTCAAGTGCATATAAAACGCTTAAGAGTATCTCTTGCTCTCCTCACATACCTGGTTCTTTCAGAAACCATGTGACATCTACCTTGGAGTTGGGAAGAACTTCAAAGAACGCCTTCTCTCATCTGTCAGCACATGCTGTCTGCCCTACATGGCTCAATCCCTTTTTTGTTCTACGTGTCTTTGCTGATGCACTCCTCTGAACTTTTGTGCATGTTCTTTTGCAAATGAACCACTAGCTCTTGTTAGCTGTGTACAAACCTGTGTGAAAGAGTGAGAGATGTCTCTGTTTTTCTCACTGCTGGGTCAAGTTTGGTTGTATTAGAATTGTTTTGTGGGGTCCCACTCACGGTCTTAGCTCAACAAGCATTTGAGCATTGCTCTACGTGAGACAGTGCTAGGTTGTTGCCACAGAAAGAATGAGATAGAGTAGTTGGGGGAGACCACACCGCATAAGAATTAGAGCAGAGGGGTGCCCAGAACGTCACAGGGTGCAGGACAACGGCTCACCTTCAGATAGCCTGGGCGCTGGCACTTGGGAGGGCTGGCAGCGGCGGAAGGAAGATGCGGAATCAGAAGTCAGGAGATGAGTCCCCAGGCCAGTGCTGTCACTCCAGCAGCTGTGTAGCTTTGGGTCAGCATCTTTCCCTGCTGGCCCTAAGTATTCTCATCTTTTAAAATAAGGGCTGGTTTTGGAGACTGGATGACCACATGACCGTGTGTGTGTGTGCACGCGCGCGCATGCGGGCGTGCGAGCGAGCGTGAGCGAGCTGTTCGGGTTCGGGTTCGGGTTTGGCTTTAAATCAGTAAGGACTAATGACCCTTCCTGATTGCGGGGGCCTTTGTAAATGGAAAATGGCAGCTCAGGAGGGGTGGAGTGGCCACAGGTTCTAAGTGGCCAAGCCCAAGCCCACGTCTAGTTTTGATCCCCTGTTCAGATGCCAGCTTGTTTGCGTTGGTGTGAGCTGTTTGTGCCAGATGGTAGGTTTACAGCCTACCTCCCGTGTAGACTGGATCGTTGGCTTCTTTCTCCCCGAGTAGTTACTACCTGGATTTTGGTAGGAAGGTGCCTGGATCAAGTACACGATCTATGGCATCCTCACTAGTGTTTAGTTTTGGGAGTTGAATCACTTTAATCTCTCAGTCCCTTTCGTACATCCAAAGATTGTTAAGTCATCTGGTAGTACATAGCAGTTGGAGGAAGTTGGAGCTCTAAATAAACAAAGAAGAAAGTAAGTCCTCTAAAATGTTAATGTAATCACTGTCGACACACACCTTTGTTAAATATCTTTCTAGACTTTTCTATGCCTAACAGCAACTACCACTTGCTAAGCATTCTGTGTACCAGGCACATGTTAATTTTGGCAGCAGCTCTGCAAAGAAGAAACTGAGATTCAGAGAACCCAGTTCCCAGAGCTTATCATCAGCAGAGCTGAGAATCCAGGCTTAAAATGAAAGGACCTCAACGCCTGGGTTCTTTGCCCTACAGCATCCACACACTTCTTCAAATCAGGGGCAGGCTGTAACTACCACGTGGGAACTTGGGTCTTCCATTAAGTTCATGAACGTCCTAGGACAAACCATCTGTTTCCAGCATTCTTGTGTGTTTAACCAATTCCCCACTGGTGAACATCAGGCCCATCTCCCCATGTTTCCAACACCGTAAACAGGGAAAAAGCTCCTCTCGGCCTCCTAATACTGTTCAGAGCATCTGTGCCCCTCTCACCATCTCTCTCTTTCTCATCTGTGCTTGCCCCGGTCTCACTGGCAGGTACTGGCTCAGTCCCTGAACCCCAGGAGGCTGTTTGGGGAAGGGTGGGAGGAGCAAGGTGGATGGGTCAGGAGTGGCGGGAGATAGGGTGAGGGTTTTGAATGGCAGTTTTGGAGTTTGTACCTGACATCCATATGGTAGGGCGCTGAGCTTTTCCAGGGGTGCTACATCCCCACCAGAGTTGGGTGTTCACATTTGGTAGCAGTGCCTAGGATGGAGTGGAGCAGGGGGGCCAAGTCAGAGGTCGCTGGACTAAGAGGTGCTGATGGCCCAAACCAGGGCGCGGCAGCAAGGGTGGCCAGGGGGCAACTTTGAGAGGTGCTGATGGGAGAAATGGGAGGAACTAGTGGGGATGCCAAGCCCCTGAGGCTGAGGTGGTGGCGGTTCTGCCTGCTATGGGCGCCTGCAGAGTGGCAAGTGTGGCCGGATCCAGAGGACTGCTGGCCCACGTGCACACGCGCCAGGGCAGGGGGCCAGAGGGGCTGGTCAGTAGGATGGTGTGCTGCAGGGCAGGGGCAGTGTCAAGGAGGGGTCAAGGGATGGGCCAGAGGGAGGTGCTGACGGAGTGGCCACTCCCTGTAAGTGGGGCAGAGCGATGTGAAAGCGGATGCAGGGAGGGAGAAGACTCAGGGAGAGAAGGCAGGTTAGCGGACAAGGCCACAGAGGGAGAGAGTGCCTGGGAGACAGGCTGCGCTGGCACTGGTTCCTCGTGGCACCGGGGTCGGGAGCACGCAGTGGGGAGGCTTGAGTAACCCTCGTAATTGAAAAGGGGCCCCAAGTTTAAAGGAAGCATCGCATCTTTAAGTCTGCACTTCCCCCACCAGTCTGCTGAGTGGGAGGCAGTGAGGGGGTGCAGTGGGGCAGCTCGCTCCCTTCTCAGGTCCTCAGGCTCCTTCCTCTGTGCGCTGGGCCACAGAGTGAGAACAGCTGTTGCCACTCAGAAGCCTAGGGGCATTCTGCCCTCTTTTCTTGGCCCATGTAATTCTCTGCTCCTATCTGTGGTTTTTAAAAAATTGTGGTAAAATATACATAACATCGAACTGACCACCTGAACTGTTTGTAAGTGTGCAGTTCAGTAGTGTTGAGCCCATGCACAGTATTGGACAGTCAGCCTCCAGAATTTTTTTTATCTTCAAATCTGAAACTCTGTCCCCATTCCCCAGCCTAGGGACCTCACCTCCTGAGCCTCTCCGCCCCCCTGTCCGGGGGACCACTGCCACAGCTGGGCTTTCATCATCCGAAGGAGGCTTCTTGCCGCCAGCCTGGCTCGCCTGGCCTGTCCACCCTGCCCCACTCACACGACCTTTCTGACATGTAAACCTGATCCTCCACCACCTGCTTCCAGTGCCTTCAGAGCACCTTTGGCATAAAGGCTGGGCACCTAGGCCCTTAGGGGTGGGGCCTTCCCTGCAGCCCTCCACAGTCTCTGCTTCAGCCTCCCTGTGCTGGGAGCCGGCCATGTGGATCCCCTTCCCTGAGTATTTCTGTGGCCTTTGCCTGGAGCCTCCACTCTTGCCTGCTGGTCTATCCAACACCTCCTCTTCGGGCTCCCTTGGACTTCCGTCCAGACTCTGCTGTGCTGCTGGCGGGCCTAGAGAGCTTCCTCCAAGAGCCCCGGCCGCCTGTGAGGCACAGGAACCCAGGCCCCCCGCCTTTAGTCTGCTTGTCTCTCCGCCAGGAGCCACGCACACACTAAGTGCTGCCTTCACCTTAGGGACTGAATGGAGTGTCTTGGGCAGACAGGGACAGCTTTAGGCCTGTGCCCGGATCAGACCCGTCAAACTGCCATGCCAAGTGTTCTAGGCTGGAAGCCCAACTCTTCAGGTCTTCTGGGCTCCGACAGCAGGAACGCTGGGGGAGCTTGTTAAGACACAGTATGTCTGGGCCCCTAGAGGTCCCAGCACCACACTGAGGGCCTCTGGTCTATGACAAGGCTGTGGTGCAGGTCACTGTTTGGTACAGACTCGGCCTGTTACAGGCTCTGTCTTGTGTTACTGCTCATCCATTGCCTTAGCACCTGCATCTGGCCGGCCTCCCTCTGGAGTTGTGAGCTCGGCGCATGCAGCCCCTGCTGGGCCCGCATGGGCTTCGCACGGTCAGAGTCACACTCTGTTTTCTCTGCCTTTGCTAAAATGCCATTGGTCAGGACCAAAGTCAGGTCACCATCCAGACCCAGGGAGGTCCACCCTCATGTGTGAGGCCCCTCAACTTGTAATGAGCTGAACTTGGTCCATAGTTGTCTCTTGTTTTCTGCTTACCCCTCTGAGACTGGGTTGTGTTCCTGTGGTCAGTCGAGGTGGAGCTGCCCATGCTCAGCCACATAGTTCCTCTGCTTAACAGCCAGTGACCTGGGGGCTGGGTTGTCTACTGGAAGTTGATGGAGCCCTTTTAAGCCACCAGTGGGATGGAACCCTTCCAAACCCTCTGGGGTGAGTAGGGTGCTCTGCTTTGCACATAGGGAGTATTTAATAAGCGGTAGCTATTATCAGGATCCAACTGGGTCGTGATGGACTTTTGTGGGATTTTTCCCTCTTGCGTGGTAAGCTGTGCCAGGCCCAGGTAGGGAGTGGAAGAGAAGGCTGGTCTTGGCCTTCACGGGTCTTATGTTCCAGACTGGGCCCGGGGTGCAGCAGAGCAGAGTGGCACAGAGAGTATGGTTTTTGTGGCAAGGGCAGAGGGTTGAGGGGGAAGGGCTGCTCTGGGAGGAGGTCAAATAAGAGTGGGAGACGGGCAAGCTGAGGGGGTCCTCAGGGCCCAGGGCCCCCAGTTGGATGACGCTGGAGGTTCTCGGGCCTGGCGGTGCGCTGGAGTCACCCAGGCGGCTGCTCACTGTGTTATTGTAGAAAGTGCAAACAAGCGTAGAGGCGGAATAAAAGACCCACCCCCGCCCGTGGATGGCACTCAGCTTCAGCATCAAGCATCTCCCTGACCAGTCTCGTTTTTTCCGCTCCCACTTCCATTTTCCCCTGGCTCTGGATTATTTTGAAGCAAATCTCAAATACCATGTTTACAGGCAAAATAATATTTTGGCTTACCGCTCTGCAAAGAGAGGGACTTTGTAAAAAAAAAAAATTATAAGCACACTAACATCTTGTGAAATACTAACATCTTACAAGAAGTTTACAGTTAACTTCCTGGTAATAAACTCCCTAGTGATTGTTCATATTTTCCTGATTACTTTGCAGGTTTTGTTTTTGCTTTTTTACCATCTGTTAGAATCCATATGTAGATAAGGTAACTTAAAGGGGTTTTAATTTAAAGTCCCACTGCTCGGGGAGCCAGCCCAAAGATAAAGTGATTTGTGTGGAGAGCTACTGCCCTTAGAAGACGAGGGAAAGGGATTTTTGGCCTTTAGTTCCCCTTGATCCACCGATCCTTCTATGAGCTGCTATCATTTTCTTAAGACTACAGATACAGTAGTGCTTCAGATCTAGGCACCAGGTACGAGTCTTTTTGATAAGTCCCTTGATTTCTAGTCCTCAGCCCCAAGGCGAAACTCACCCCAGCTACAGTAGTGGGCTGGCGTCCTGTGGGTGCTGGGCTTCAGGGGGCTCTGATAAAGGGGGAACTGTGATAACGGGGTGGGGGGACTTGCTTGTGAAGAGCCCAGGGAAGACTGACTCACATGCCTCAGAACCAGCATCAGCTTCTTTTCAAATATAGAGTCTGCTCAGCTATTGATCTGGGCTGAAGAATTCTCTTCCTCACACTCTAAAAACAAATGGTGAGCAACCTCTTTCAGAGCAGGTGCCAAGCCTACAGCGGTTTGTTCTCCCTGGTTCCAAGGTCGTCGGAAGCGTGGTGTTCCAGGAGGGCCTCTTTCTCTGAAGGCCTGAGGACTCCAGCCTCTGAGGCCTGGAGGCAGAGGGTGGGGGATTAGAGGGCAGCTAGGAGGGGACCAGCAATGACGGACCGACTGACCGTCTGTCCATCCACAGGGTGGAAATGGTCTCACTGTGAACAAGTGTGGCTACTGTGACTGAGGAGCTGGAGTTTTCATTTAATGTAGTTTTAATTCATTTAAATTGGAAAGGCAGCCGGTGGCCTAGGTATTAGACCACATAGCTGACGCTACTGCTCATCCTTTGCTGCATTTGGGTTCCTGCCCCGGGCCAGGTGTGTTTCCCGCACTCTGAGCTGAGTCCAGCACATCGCCTGCAACAGATGCTGCCTTGCTGCCTTTGGATTCAAGTACCGTGCGGGGCACATCTCAGGGCAACAACTCCCTCCCTCTCACTCCCTCAAAGAAGCCGGGAAGGCCACCAGCAGGCTTCAGTGTCAGAATATCTTTACCTAGGTCATCTGACCTCTTCCGGTAGCTCTCTGTCCCCTAGTTTATGCAGAATCCCTCTGCTACCTGGTTTCAAGAAGGCAACAGAGCAGAACCCCCAGAAACAAACACAGCTTGCTCCCGATGGCTGGTTCCCTTCACCTCAAGAGGGCAGAGGATAGAAGGGTGGGTTGCCTGCCAGCTGGAGTTGCTGCAGGGTGCTGCTCCCTGCCCCATTCTCTACAGTGTCTCGAGGGGTAAGAGGAAGGCCGAGCACCTGTGCTGTGATGTACTCCTAAGGTGGACTGGGGCAGCCTGCAGAAGATTGTCCCTGGGTCTTTTTCAGTGAACTCTCATCCTTTCTGTTCTCCTGCCTCCTCAGTTTCATGACTCCAGGCTCTTTAGGTGAGCATTTCTTGGGGCGGTTTCCACCATTATTACTGGCCTACTTTGCCCGAAGCTTTTGCTTGGACACCACCTGGCTTTTGGCTCCTCGCCAGAGTGGCCACCTCCTCACCCCACCCCCTCTGTGTTTTTTCCTGGACAGTTGGGACAGGTTCACACAGAATCCACCTGCTGCCCTGCAGAGCGTTGCCTGAGGGAGGGCTGTAGTCAACAGGTGGCGCTATGACACCAGCTTCCCACTCACACAGGGGCAGCTCTGTGAAGGGGAGTTGTCTCACGATGGGGTCCGAGGGCTGAGTGACCCAAGGGCATGCATGGCACCCTGGAGATGCCTGGTAAATGCTAAGTAGGCAGGATCGGCCACAGTGTCAGAAGGGTTTGCTGCAGCCATAGGATATTCCATTTGGGACTTGGGAGGACCCTCCCCAGGCTCTTGCCCCGCTTCCTGCTAAGTCCACGTCTGCCTCCCGCTGTTTGCCCGCAGGAGGGAGACGGGATTGGCGTCAAGCACATATGAACCACAGCTCCGCCACTTGATATGGTTGGCTCTGCTTCTCCGGCCTTCTCTTGTTTACTCAACCTTTTATAAAAGCATGAGAGCCATCAGCGTCCAAAAACATCTTACTAAGAAAGCCCAGTTGAATTCAGATATCTGGGGAGGGCATTTGTCTGCCAGGGACACATCTGGATTCTCTTATGTTTGTGCACTGACTTCTCCCTCTGTCATAGAGTGCATTTAACCCAGACCCTGGGCCCCTCTGTCAGCTCTGGACCTTTGGGAAATCCCTTTGGCTCGTGGGTTCTCACCTGTTGTCCAGAAACGGATAGCTAAGAATAGTTATCTGCATGACAGTACTTGGGCGGTGGAGCAGGGAGTGATGGAGGGTGGCCAGCGGGAGAGGGAAAAGCAGTCTATCAGCCTTCTCTGCAGGCTGCCACCTCTCAGCTCTTGAGACGTGGAGATTCTGAAGCTCAGCACCTTCTGCTGTGTGCCCTGCTCTGTCCTGGGTCTGGGGCCCGGAGGAGACTCAGCATTGAGGGGACTGGCACCAAAAGGGCACATCAACGTGCTTGGGAACGGGTAGAGGGTTGCGGGGGGATCGTTGGAGCTGAATCTTGGGTGACGAGAGGGCGGGGCCCAGTGTGTGAGGGGCAGCCTTGGGCAGCCGTGCCCTGCTAGGGAGTGCTGCTCTTGGCTTAGCCTGGGGCCCTTCAGGGGTGCCCTTTGGTCTCGGGTCAGGGCACTGGGCTCTGCCCCCGGCTTTGGTGATGAGTGTTTTCCCAAGTGCTGCCTCGGTTACCGCTGCGGTCACAAGCCTGGCTGGCTCACTGGCGTGAGGCTGACATGGCGCCTTCCCACTGCTGTCTCCTGTCACCCTGTTGCTCGACTAACTGGCTGGGCCGAGGCAAGGCTGAGTCCAGGGAGAGCCGGGGCCCCAGGCCCGCATTCTGCCCTGGCCTCTGGTGCAGCCTCACCCCTGGCGGCTGGGGTGGGTGTGTTACCTGCAAGGCCCCTTTAAGCAGACCAGGTTTGGGGCATCTGGAGATCAAAGGTGTAGTCGTGGCCTGAAGGCGGTTGTAGCTGGGCCACCAGATGAGGAGCCAGTGACCATCACCATGTGGTGTGGGTGATGATAGCAGAACAGGCAGGAACGATGCAGCCAGATGAGGGGCAGGGAGGGAGGCTGCTGCAGGAACACCTGGAAGGGGGACAGGGGAGGTTCAGGAGAGGCTTCTAGGGGAGGGGGTGGTTGAGCTGGGTCTTGAGTCATCGGCAAGAGTTCTCGAGAATGGGAGAAGCTGTTGCTGACTGGCCAGCTGACGTGCAGTGGCACGAGACAAGGCAAGCAGGGACCCGGCGTGTTCCCAGAACAGCCAGTGGTTTGGTGTTACTGGAGCAGAGGGCCATGTGGGTGGTGAAGGGACAAGAGCCAGCTCGCAGAGGGCCGGGTGCCAGCCAAAGGCAGTGGGCAGGCATTGGAGGGATCGAAGCAGAGTGGTGACATGATCAAATTGTCTTGGAGAAAGATCACTAGCTTTCCTGGGGACGTGGATATGAAAGCTGTACGGTGGAGGGGCAGAGGGGGGAGGCCAGCTAGGAACTGTTAAAGTCACCTGGGAAGGAAGCAGTGAGGGCTATCCCATTGGATGCAGGGATGACTGGGGCCTGAGGTGGCATGCAGGCCCGAGAGCTCGGGTAGATCAGAACACCCTCCTCTGCAGCATGGCACGGGGCAGTTGGCCTGTCTTGGACCAGCTCGGTCTAGTGTGTCTTGGGAACACCCAGGAGCCACTGGTTAGCAGACGGCTGGGTGTATGGCTCTGGCTGAGGTCAACCCTCTCAGGTATGAGATTGGCGGGCAGTGGGGGCTGCTTGAGGCAGGGGTAGGGGAGAATCCCGAGGAGGTGACCTGTCAGTTGTGCCAGGTGCTACGGAGCCAGTGCCCCTAGGACTCCTTGAGTCAAGTGGTTAGGGCACGAGTGGTCCTGCTGGGTGGCAAGGACAGGGCAGGGCCTAGGTTGGTGTAGGTTGAGGAATGGAGGGGGAGGAGGAGGGGCTTGGGCTGGTAGAAGGGAGAGCCTTGAGGAGTGAGGTTCCTGGAGGGAGGAATTAGCCAGAATCTTGGGCAGGGTTGGAAGAACAGGTCTAACAGGAAAGGAGAGGACAGGGTTGGTGGGGGTTGGCGTGAAAGACACGTGGCGGGGGTGGTGCACCTACCCTGGAGGCTCCTGCAGGCGCTTGCTGAGGGGAGACCCTAAGTTGGGGCACTGAGCCGGCTGAGGTTTCGCCAGGCCCCTGTGCTCTTGTGCTGGGCTCTGCGTGATTGCCCGGGCTCTTGTTGGCAGCCCTGGTTCTCCATAACTGAGGCGGGGCCGGGAGGGCACCG
The DNA here is from genome assembly GCF_036321535.1 of Camelus dromedarius. Taxonomy (NCBI): domain Eukaryota; kingdom Metazoa; phylum Chordata; class Mammalia; order Artiodactyla; family Camelidae; genus Camelus; species Camelus dromedarius. Next base: position 1,665,218 of record NC_087472.1, read on the forward strand.
AGGAGAGCTGGGCCTCTACTGCACTGTTGTGGTCATTGCTGCCACCACTGCCCGAAGCCCAGCCTTCCTGGGTAACTGGGGCGACAGCTGTGGTCACTCACAGCGCTGCTGGAGTCCTGCCCATGTCAGCTGCCTGCCCAGCCTTGTTGGGGAGGCAGGTGGAGGTGGGGAGCATCACCTTCAGGCTTGCCCACTCCGTCTTTGCTTGCTGGGTCCGCCAGGTGGCACACGTGCCCTCCCCCCACCCAGTCTCCAGCTGGGAGGAGTGGCCTGCCCCACATCACTGGGATCAGCTCAGAGCTCTGGGCGCTCTGTGCGTACGAGGTTAGGGCTCAGTCAGACTTGCCTTTCTTTCTGGGCTCCTCCGGTGACTGCCACCCTGCCGATGTGACTCAGGCACCTTGCCTCCCTCTGGCTCCTGGGCACTCGGGAGCTCCCTCCACTGCTAAGGCTCCAGCCCAGTCGGGGGCAGGCTGGTGGGCAGTTGGGGCTGAGATAGGGAAACCTGAGCCCTGGGCCACGAGGTCCCGGTCGCTAATTTTAGAGAGCACATGTCACTGGAAACTCTTCCCTCCTGCCAGAAACCAGTGGCCTGGCTCTCCCGTCCTGACAGGGGCCCCTGGAGCCTCTCCCTGAACCAGGAAGTGTGATGGGTGCCTCACAGTCCCTGTGAGCCACCCCCTAAGTGCTCCTTCATGGAGGGGTCTCTGCCGGGGCCCAGCCAGGGAGAACCAGGCACTTCCTTTGCTCTCGTCCCTCCCTCGTCCCTTCGTCCGCTTGTCCCCTTGTGCTGTCTGAGCAGCGGGTGTCCACAAGAGCCCTGCACAGGCCAGAAAAGGTGCTGGGAGCAGGCAGCCCGGGCTGCCTTGTCTCCTCTGACGAGCACTTCGTTGTGGATATACCCCGGACACACTGAGTCCTCCCCTCTTCCCTGGGGCCTCTGTGCACTCCGTGCCTCTCTTGGAGCCATGGCTGGCCAGGCTCGTCCCAAGTGTGTGGGCAGAGTGTCCTCTCACCCCTCTGTGCCTCGCTGTGACCATTTGAGCTTGTGTCTTTCTCAACAAGTGGAGGGAGTCCCCGTCCTCTCTTCTCTTGCCGGCCGACATCTCAGGGCAAGGTGGCTGTTGGGAATGGAGCGGCGTGTGCCCCAGCTGCCACCTGCTTGCCTTTTATGGCTGGTCTGGACCTCAGATGTGCACCTGGGCTCCTAGTATTCATTTTCTGTCTGCCCTGCCCCAGAAAGCCTCAGTGTGGTAATGTTATCAAATAGCTGTGCTCTGGCAGCTGCTTGCAGACTACATCTGGGAAGGGGTGAAGAGAGGAGTCATTTCCATCACTCTCAGTTGGCCTGAGGAGTGGGTCCCTGGAAGCTGAGAACATGGGGTGGTTCCCAGTTCAGGCCTTGGGGTCAGAGGGACAGGCGTCTACAGTCCAGCTACAGTCCGTCTCTGGCTCTTGACCTTGACCAATTGCCCCAGCCGGCTGAGCCTCAGTCTCCCTTTCGTGAAATGGGGGCAGCCATGGGCTCCAGGATCCGGCCAGTCTTTTGGAGGTACCCTCGGGCACAAGCTGCTCTTGTTGAGCGAGGCCTCACGGTGAGGAAAATGGCACTGTGGCTTCTTTGGCACGCCGAGGCCCTGACTCGGAAAGCACCGGGTTCTAGACCTTTTGGCCGTAGCTCCTGTTTTCCTGTGCCTTCGGGCCTGGAAGGGAGCCCCAGGGCTGCGGGCGGCCTTTCTGAGGCACTGTTCATCATTCTGGTGGCGGAGGAGAGCTCCCGGCGCCATCTTTCCCCTTGGGTTGCCAGATCCAGATGCCGGTGGCATGGCACTCGGTGGCCTCAGCGATCCGGTGGGCTCAGGTCTAGGCTGGAGGCAGGTGTAGGGTGGGAGGAACCGAAAGAAGTTGGCACTAGCCGTTTTTCTTTTGCTCATTTTTCCTTTCCTTTTGTAAACTACTGTAGTCTGCTTAGACGCCTGGTGACTCTCATCTCCCAGCAGGCCACGCTGCTGGCCTCTAATGAAGCCTTTAAAAAGCAAGCAGAGAGTGCTAGCGAAGCAGCCAAGAAGTACATGGAGGAGAATGACCAGCTGAAGAAGGTGAGTTCTGCCTGTCTGGCCTTGCCATGTGTGACGTTCTTCAGGGGCCACAGTGGCCACCGTCACCCTATCAGACTGAGAAATGTGTGACACTGCTCTTGTCAGAAAAGTGAAGCGGTTGGGTGAAGGGGCGGTTCTGGGCGGGCGGGGTGGGGATGGTATGAGAGGGCCTGGGGGACTCTGCGAGACGGGGGGCGCCCTTGCTGCTCTCTCGCCTCTACCCGCTGCATCCAGGCCAGACTCTTTGCTGATAAAACTCGTTCCCTAATGGGCCAAGCTGGGACACTGGGCAAGTAGCACAGAAGAATGCAAGATAAGACCCCTGGTCTCCCGAGGATTGCTACCAGCTGGGGCCGAAGCAGGGCAGTCCTAGAAGGTTTGTCAGAGGAGGTGATATGTGAGCCAAGCTGGGAAGGAGACGAATGGACTTGGATTCAGAGGCAGGATAGAGTTGGGTGAGCCTGGGGCTCTTTGGCCGTAGTGAGCTGTGGAGCTTGGGGAAAGGAAGGAAGGAAGGGCATTCAAAGTTGGGGGTGACTGGCAGAAATCCCCAGATGACAGCAAATTGAGTCATTGGATGGACTGGTAGACTCCAAGAGCTGCTGAGAAAGGAGGCAGGGCTGAGGGCCAGGGCAGGCAGGGCGAGTGGCCTGTGAGCTGCAGCAGGTGGCCCTGCTGGCCCTGGGCTTTGCCTGGTGGCTGGGAACAAGTGATGGCCCAGTTCTGTGCTGACATTTCCGAAGGGGCGAGTGCCCGGGGCAGCTTGAGGAATCACAGCTTGGTGGGGAGGACGGAGCTGGAGTCCCTCCCTACTCCCTCCCACCCTCCTGAGTAACCCGGGCCCCTGGCACTCTTCCTAGGAGGCTGTTGTTGGTGGCGTCAAGTTGGATGGCAGGGACTCCGATGTGAAGGTGGAGGAAGAGAACAGGAGCCTGAAGGCTGATCTGAAGCGGCTGAAGGACGAGCTGGCTGTCAGCAAGCAGAGTGAGCGTTGTCCTCAGAGCCCCCCAGCCCCACAGATCTGGAGCCTCCACCGGGGGCTGCTGCACCTCTCGTGCCGAAGTATTAATCATAAACTCAAGTGCAGGCTCAGGAGTCGAGTGAAAACAAATGAATGACTCCTGGATCGTCCAGCCCAAACACAGCCAGGCGAGGTTCCCCCAAGGAGGGCCCAGGAGCCCCAGAGGCCAGGGAGCTAATTCCAGAGCAGCTGCTCCACTGCCAGGCACGGGGACTGGAGCTCTGCGCATCGGCACCAGGGGCCTGGTGGGTGGGGAAGGAAGGCGCTTGGGAGGCTGGATCAGAGCTGGTTGAGATGTTCCTATCTGCTTCCCTTCCCAAAGGCCTCTCCCGACACATCTCTCAGCTTTGAGGCTGCAGCTCTGCTCCCTGCGCCCGGCCCTTATCCCAACAGTCTCAGAATGTTTGTCCTGTGCTGTCAGCCTCCCTGAAGTCACCCCTGCTGAGAACACTCAGGCTTCCTCCAATAAAGGGGCTTGGGGGGGTCCTGGGTGTCCTGCTTTCCCCGGCTCGGTCAGCCAGCCCCCCCCTGCCTTGGAGACTCTCAGGGCAGCTGGCTGAGGAGCTTCCTGGAGAGGAGTGGTCTCCCAGACACCCTCGTGGGGATGGGTTTGGGATGGCTGCATCTGGTATCTGCAGCAAATGGATGTTTTCTCCCTACTCATCTTTTTATTTTCCCCCCTTCACCACGTCTCATCCCCAGAACTGGAGAAAGCTGAAAACGAGGCTCTGGCCATGCGGAAGCAGTCTGAGGGCCTGACCAAGGAGTATGACCGCCTGTTGGAGGAGCACGCCAGGCTGCAGGTCGGCACACCCAGCCTGCTCTGTTGGAACGAAGCACACACACCTCACCCCCCACCACCCCGTCCCTCAGCCTCGGTGCCCACCTGTCCCCTTTGAAGAGGCCCTGGCAGCGGGCTGGGTGCTGCCCCTCCCATTCCCCCCTTTTCTCTCTGTTGCTGCTGAGTCTGGTGCCAGTCTGGGCCCAGCAGCTGAAAGCTGCCTTAGGCAAGAAAAAGGGATGTGGCCTGGCAGATGACAGCTACCTTCTAAGGCGCTCTGCACTGTGGGCCTTGCTGGCCTCATGCCCGGCATCAGTGCCCTTGAGCAGGAGCCCTAGTCCATGGTGGGGGCCTCTGACTTGGTTCAGGTCCACCAAAGGGCCCCATCAAGTACTAGACAGAGACGTGCAAGGGAGACTCCAGGACCAGCTACTGGCCTTCCCTCCGGAGGGGCTGCGGGGTGATGTGGGACAAAGAGCTCTGGACTTTGCAGGCAGCCCCCAGACAGCAGGGACCAGTCATGGCCACCTGTAGGGCTGGTCTCAGTGCTCAGACCACCTGTACCTGGAGGCTCAGGTGGCCTGGCAGTCAGACATGAAGGCCAGGGAAACGCCGCCGGGTTGTGACAGCTTGACTCAGCGCTTGGCGGCCCCAGTTTGGGCAGTACGGAGGGTGGAGAGAGGACCTGACAACTTCAGTACGGGGCAGGCTCACCAGCAGGACCTGTGGAAGGTGTGCAGAGTTGGGAAGATCCTGAACTAGGACTTGGAAGCGACTCAAATGCCGAGGCTGCCGTGGGTGTGAGGGTGGGGGCGAGTGAGGCCCAAGAGAAGGTGTTGGTGCGGGCTTGGGGGCTGTAAGGAAAGAGTGACAGCGGAGGCCTCCAACTGGGCCCCCTGGCTGGGGTCAGGGCCTTGGCCTTCATTAGAGTTAGAGCCACTCCCGCCCTGGCAGACCTTTGGATGCTGCTGATGGGTACAGTCCCTCGCTCATCTGGACATCTGTCATTTGGAGAAGAAGGGGCGCTGTGCTGGGCCTCTGGGGTGGAGGGGCCAGAAGGCGCAGGGGAGGAGTGTGCCCTGCCAAACCTCTGCTTTGCAATTTCTGTCCCCTTTCCAGGTGGCAGTAGATGGTCCCTCGGACAAGAAGGAGGAGTGAGGGCTCCCCGCCTGCGGTTGGCTGCCACCTGGCCCATGCTCACTGCTTCCTGAGAGTCCAGCCTCCCGCGGTACTTCGGCTCACTCCCTTCTGCTTCCGTTCCCTTGCATGCTTGCAGTTCATGCTCTCCCGGCATTCCATAGGGGTCCTGCTCCCACCCAGGATGAGCGAGGCAGGCACCCGGAACCCGGCTGAGGTGGGGCTTGCTTCCCCTGGGTTGAGCCCCTTTATGTTGCGTGTTGATGTTCGGGGCTCCAAGGCCCCTTTTCTCTGGTCCTGCAGGAGGGCAGATGGAGCAGGAAGAGTAGAGTTTCTCTTGGGGCAATAAAGGTTGTTGTGATGTGTCTGTGGTGCGTGCATATAACTGAGGCCACGAGGAGGCCTCCTCACGCTCCCCTACCCCCCTGCCCCAGAGCACCCTGGAAGGTCGTGGCAGGCAGCTGGGACAGAGACCCCTGGTCTTTGCTCTGGAGGCCTTCAGGGCAGTTTCAGTTTGTTCTAATCCCTGAAGGCTCCCTCGTCCCAGGCTGGGCCCAGGCTCACACTTGCCCTCTCTGCCCCTCTGCCTCCTGCTCCCCAGGCAAGGCACTGCTTTATGGCTATGTGGGGCGTGTCTGTCCTGTTGGTCTCCCTGGGGGTTGGCCGCTGGGGCCAGGGGAGCTTGGGAGATGCGGTAAACCGGTGGGGCTTCCGGGTGGCAGACTCATCTGGGTTCTTTTCATCACATAAGGACAGATAGAACATGGCGGTGTGCCATCAGTCACTCCCTGCCCCACCCCCTCCTGGAGTTTTGCAGGATGACCTCTGACTAATGCTGACTGAGAGAGGAGACTCGCCCTTGGCAGTGACCTACGACTGGCCCAGGGCAGAGCTAGGCAGCGGGGAGGGCTTTAGATGGATCAGGTGCCCCGCCTGCCATAAACGTGTTGGTGCCCCACCCTGCTCAGATCCGAGCCTGCTCTTGCTGTGGGCTCCCGCTCGGCAGCCTCCCAGGCTGGTTTTGGCAGGTGGCCTCCATTGAGCAGGGCCTAGTGCTCAGGGCCCGCCTGAGCACCGGGCCTGGGACAGGGGCCTGGGCCGCTCGTCCTCTGCTGGCCTCGCAGATGGTGGGTGGGTAGAATGACAGGGCGCCTGAAGACGGGTGTTTTGGTGCTGACAGCCAGCCTTGCGTGCCGGCTCCTTCTGCCAGGCCCAGGCTGGTGGCTCCCTCTGCCAGTGTCCTTTCCCCACCTTCTCCTGAGGGTGCCGCCTCTTTCCAAGCAGCCTGCTAGGTGGTGTCTGCCGGGGAGGGAGCCCATAGGTGACGCCCTCTGGTTGCTATGCCAAGGCTGAGGGCTAGTCCCACTTTTCCAGGAAGTGTTCCCTGACTACCTCAGCTCCCTGAGCTCACCCTTCTTTGAACTTCTGCAGGCCAAAGTCCAGATGGTGTGGCTTCAGGTTCTTCCCTGGCCAGCCCCAGGTGGCCCCTGAACCTCCTTGGTGTCAGGCCCTGGACTGCGCAGAAGGGGAGAACCTGCACACAGCCACTTTTGGAGCACCTTGTCAGGACTGACTCTTGAAGGTGAAAAGCAAGGTGCTGGCCCAGGCTAGACCGAAGGGCCATCTGCGGCAACCCACCCACTCTGGCGCATCACCAGGGGTCTTTCTCCAGCACCCTCCACTCTCTAAAGGAGACTGTCCCCGCTGTGCCTGACAGAATCCCCAGTCTCGCCCCTAGCTCTGGTAACCCCGTGGGTGCCCTTGGGCTGATCCGTTTCTTTCCTTGTCTTTCCTACTAGACTGCCGATCCCTGTGTCCTCAGCCCCTATCACTGAGTCCCAAGTAAGTGGTGCCTGCCTGCCGCTCTCAGGTCCCTGGCCAAGTGGTGTGACCTCTGTCAATTTCCCTTTTCTGTGATGTTGAAGTTTTCTGAGTCTTTGGTGGCCTTGTGGCAGGTGGCTTGGAGGCCATTTGGCAAGAGGTACCGAGGACCTGAGCCAAGGAAGGCCTGGCTGCAGTTGGAGTGGAGATGTGAAGGAGTTGATGTGAGTCTGGGTGGGGAGTGGCAGGGGCCTGAGAGTGACAACAGGCCAGGCTGCAGGGGAGGCAGGGACCATTGATGGAGGAGTTGATGGGGGCAGGGCGCCGTGTGAGGGGGCCTTCTCATCTCAGGAGAGCCAGGCTGCAGATGTGGGAGCTGCTAGCCCTCGGGGTTCTTGAAGTTGTGGGTGCGGCAGGAGCACAGACTGTAGGGTGAGAAGTCTTATTAAAGGAGGAACAAGGGTTGGGTTGGAAGACTGGGCTGCCAGGCGTCTGCTGGGCAGGGCCTGCAGGGGCCGGGCTGCAGCCCCGCCTGGGAGGCGCCGCTCTGTGCCGGCACAGGCTCTCAGGACCCAGCTTGTGTTGGGTCAGTGCCTGCTCAGCTGATGCTCCTTCCCCAGCTCTGCAGTGACCCATCCCCTGTCCAGGTTCTTGGTGACCATCAGAGCGTGGGCTGGTGGCAGTGTCACAAGCCAGAGCCTGCCCCTGGCTGGATGGTTGCAGTCTAAAGCCCTCTCCTCACTAAGGGGACTGTGCCTTGCTGAAGAGAGGGAGTGATCTCAGAGGGACTGCAGAGGAGCAAGCTGTCACTTCTCTCTGAAGGGCCACCGCCTCCCTTCTGCCCAGGCTGGCATCTAGAGTGGGCAGCAGGCTCCCAAATCTTGACCCCCACCCCCTGCCTGATGGCTGGGCGGGCCCCTGCTCCCCTGCCAGTCATGCTCTTCCTCCCTTCCATTCCTCTGGGTGGAGTAGGGGCCCCGAATGGGTTCGCTTTCTTCACTTCTTCCCCATCTCTTCTTTGAAATTGTGCTGAAATGTATGTTATTTCAAACTTTCATTTTAACCAGTTTTAAGATGACTGTTCAGGGGCACTGAGGACATTCACATTGCTGTGCAGCTGTCCCCTTCATCACCGTCAGAGCTGTAGTGTCTTCCCAGAATGCAGCTTCCTTCCTGTCCCACCCTCAGCCCCCCACCCCCAGCCGCTGCCACTCACCATGCTGCTTTTTGTCTCTGAATTTGACTACTCCAGGGACCTTGCAGAAGTGGAGTCACACGTTATGTGTCTTTCTGTGACTGATTTCTTCCACTGAGCATAATGTCTTTGAGGTTCAGCCATGTGGTAGCAGGTGTCAGCATTTCATTCCTTTTAAGACTGAACACTTCCATTGTGTGGATGGATCCTGTTTTGTTCTTCCATCCCTCTGTTGGTGGACACTGGGGTTGCTTCCACCCCTTTCTTTCGCCCTTCCCCCTACCCCGAACCTCTCTTGTCCAGGTCTCAATGATCTTGTCACCAAACGCAGCGAGCGGTCTCGGGCCTCTTCTCCCTCGACCATTGGTATCACCCGACAGAGCCCATCGCTCCCTCCTTGATGCCTAGGGGTCCTCATGCGGGTTCCAGGACCAGCCTGGAATTCTGGGGCCCCTTCCAAACCCCCTCTTCTCTACCCGCTCTGAGTGTCCCAGGAGGGCTCAGTGCTGGTGCCGCTTCTCCCTCTACAGTGGCCCATGCCCCACGCCCTCCCCCCCGACCTTGGTTCACTCATCCGGGCTCAGGGATTTCAGGGCCATCTTTATGTGGTGAGACCCTCCAAAGTTCTGTCCCCAGTCTAGACTTTCCAGAACTGCAAACTCTGTCCACCTGCTGACTAGACATCTCCACTCTGATGACACCACTGTCCCTGATCTGAAGACTTCTCACCTGCAGTGCTAGGGCCCTGGTCCAAGTGACGTCCACCTTCCCTGGGCTCTGCTGGAGCCTCCTCCCCAGCTCTACCTGGGCTGCCCCTCGGAAGGGCACTTGTTCAGTGCAGCATTCGAGCAACCTTCAGAAATCTCGGTGCCCGACTTCCCCCTTCCCATCTCGGCGTGTCTGTCTTTAGCCTACTGTTATCCTCTCCCCAAGTGTGTCAGCTCCCTGGGGAAAAGGCTTTCTGCCGGCTGCCTTGCCTGCTCTATCCCCAGAGCCTGGCGCAGAGACCCTCAGAACAAACACTTGACCAGAAGCAGCTCAGCTTGAGGTGGGAGGCCTCCACCTGCACCTCCCCTGACCCTCAGTCCCTGCCCACCTCTTCCCCCCACCCCCACCCCACAAGACAAGCAGAGGGACAGAAGCCGGCTTTGGAAAATGGCATGTTTTTATTGCTATGTTTGCAGTGGCTTTTTAGCACAGTAAGAATGTCCCCGCTGGACCCCCGCCCTCACCCAGCCCCACCCCTCCAACCGACGTTGGTGCGGGGATCCAGTATCTCTTGGGCCCAGTGGGCTGTGTGGGGATTGGACGTGACAGACGTGGGTTTAGTGAAGCTGCTACACAGAGGACTTGAGACGTGGCGGGTGCATCAGCCTTAAGCTCGCAGGTGGGCGCCACGCCCAGGATCCCTCCCAGGCTGGGGCCCACCTCAGATCCCTGCACAGGTAGCAGTAGCGCCCAGCCCAGGGGCCAGGGCGTGGGCAAGCCTGAGCAAGCCAGGTGAGCAGCCCCAGATCCCCGCCCGAGCTGCCTTCACTCACCCCGCCCACTTGGGGGCGGAGGGGGATGTGGGGATACCCACTGAGGCCCCTGCTGTGCACTTTTCTGCCCCAGGCTGGGGCCAGAGACTATACATGCGCACCCACAGGACAGACTCACACACTTGAAGCTTCTGTTTTGCCTATGAAAATTAGATCTATAAATTCACACTCCTTGGCTGGGGCAGAGGTATAAGGGGCTGAAAGGGATGGGCAGAAAGGGATGGGGGAGTGGCAAGGAGAAGGACATCAGGGTGTTTTCTCTTTAGAAATATACAAGCAGAAATCTCAAGTTTTTATAAAATGTGCAAAATACAAGCCTCATTTGCCCACAGGCAGTTTACACCTGGTATTCACCTTTGCTAAGAGAGATCTGTATGTACCTACATGCTCACGCACACGTTCACTCGTACACAAGCTCACACAATTGATATTGGTGGCAATTGGCGCAGGAACCGGGAGGTCCCCTTGCTGGCTGGCTCTCTTAAGCTTCTAGAGTAGGGATGGGGAGAGGGGGTCTAGCCCAGCTGAAATATTCGCCTTGGTTCTGCTGCCCATCCCTCCCCCCCCCCCTTGCCCTCCTGTTCATCAAGCTGCCACTGTTGCCTCTGGGGTGAGGGGCCACCCAAGGGTGTGTTGGGCAGAGCCTGGAGGCGGGCAGGGCACAGCAGGGTCGGCTGAGACGTGACTAGCGGGCACTGGAGGGTGGGCAGCAGGGCCTGGGAAGCAGCCTGTGCACCAGCTTGGTTAAGGGCGGGGTTGGGGAGGCATCTATTTTTGGTGGGTTGTGATATTTTTGGCGTTTTATTAAAAATGGAAAAGATTATTTTAGTTATAAGCACTCTGGTGCTTCCTCCCCTTCCCCCACCCCAGGGGTGTCAGGGAAAGGCAGTTCCCCTGGAGGGGTGGGGGGCTAAAGCAGGGGCTGCTATGGCTACAAGAGGGTGAGCTGGTGATGGGAGCTGGGATGCCTGTCACATGACGCTCTCCACCACCACCACCTTGCTGCTCTCAGACACTGGGGTCAGGGTGGTCAGGCCCCTGACATCCGAGTCCTGAGCTCTATACTCCAAGTGGTGGAGGCCCCAGACAGGCTGCGTCAGGTGCTGCCAGCGCTGCAGGAGAGAGGGACATGTTTAGTCCCTGGGGAAGGGCACCTGCTGGTCCCAGGCCTCTCTCCTCTTCCCGCCACCCACCACTGCCACCCACCACTGCCTCCCAGAGTGACTAAACAGGGCTCCCTCCCTGCACTAGGGAAACAGGGCTCTCCTCCCCCTGCCACGACCTGAGGCCCTGGAAGGCCAACTTCCCTTCCATCTACCCCGCTCTGAGCTGGCCCGGAGGCTCCTGGCACAGTGGTTGGTCCCAGGGAGTGGGAGAACGGGCACTCTGGAGGTCATATCCTGCCCCGGCAGGAGGGGGAGAGGGCAGGGGTGGCCTGGGGAACTGACCTCAGCCACGGTCCCCTTGGCCCTGAGGAGGCAGCCTAGGAGGTGAAGGGGCACACACAGCATGGAGGAGAGCGCGAAGCCCCAGCCCACGGCCTCGCCCCACCACGGGTACACGTAGGTGTTGTTGTAGACCAGCGGCTCGTAGTACACCACGTTGAAGATGAAGATGCCCTGCGAGCAGTAAGCTGTGTGCTCAGCGGGTGGCACAGGCCCTTGGTGCCCCTCGCCCTGCCCAGCCTGGCCCAGCCAGCCCTTACCATGCACACCAGCGGGGTGAAGAAAGACCAGCACCATTTCATCCAGGGGCAAGGTCGGTACCCGATCATGCAGGCCACATCGTCCATGAAGCGGTCAGCTCCTGGGGTGGGTGAGGCCGGAGGGCCAGAGCTCGAGACCCACCACCCTGTGCCGTGCCGCACGCACCCCCGGCCCGCCCCTCGGCCCAGACCTACCATACACCCAGGCCACCACCACGCACTCCCAGAAGGCCTGCCAGAGCAAGGTCGTGCCACTGGCTGAGTAGTAGTCAAACAGCTGGAAGACATACATCCCGCCCTGTGGACGGAGCCCGGTCAGGAGAGGTGGCAGCCGGCAGCGGGGGGCCCGGGCATCCCTCAGCCCGCCCCCACTCACATCGGTCACCATGGAGAGGTCGATGACAAAGCAGAGGGTACAGCAGAGGGCCACGGAGATCTCCCTTTGGAAACGGAAGTAGTAGGAGGCCGGCAGGAGGTCCAGCAGGCCGGTGATGAAGCCTTCCACACCTACAAACTGTGGCCGGGCCGCTCAGGCTGTGCCCCTTCGCCTGCCTGCCTGCCCGCCTGCCCCACCGGCCCTCCACCTCTCCACCTCCCGGGCCCCTCTGTTCTGTCTTCTCCCGGCAAACCTGGCTGTCGAGGCCGAGAAGCAGCAGCATGAAGAAGAACAGGGCAGCCCAGAGCGGGGCCACAGGCATCAGCGTGACAGCCCGGGGATAGGCGATGAAGGCCAGGCCAGGCCCTGAGAGGGAAGGGGCAGAGTGTGGGCACCTGTGGCCCCCACCCACATCTTGTCCCCACCTCCACGCTGCCCCAGGGTACCAGATGATGGCAGGGCACCCTGTAGCCCAGGGTGAAGGCATTGCTGGGCCACTGAAGCCCCTGTGTGTGCCATCCCAGGGGTTGGAAGGTTCCCACAGGCCCTTGGTCAACCTCCACTTAGAAGAGTGGGGTGTCTGGCTCAGCCTTCTGGCCCTGGGTTCCAGCAGCTATTGTGGTCACAGGTTACCACTGACCCCAAGAAGGCCCTCCTTTCCCTTGGCAACACTCTGGCAAGTATGAGGACATACCTCAAGGCCCCTGGCTACAGAAGGTTGGGGGCTCCAGGCTCCATGTGACCCAGCCAAGGCTCCAGCCCTGAGTTGGCTGAACAGCTGGGCCTCGCAGCTGCTCAGCCAGGCTTACTTCTGGCCCAGAGTGATGTGACAAATCGAGTTTGAATTTTTCTCATTTCTCAAAATGTCTGCATGTGTGTTGGTGTTTGTGGTTAGGCCAGCAGCTGCTGCCCCGGAGGCCAGGCTGGGGCTTGGGGGTCTTTACCTGACTCTGCCACCTTGGAGATGTGCACGCCCTGCTCTGTGGCCATGAAGCCCAGGATGGAGAAGACCACAAAGCCAGCGAAGAAGCTGGTCCCGCTGTTGATGAGCGCAAGGATGATGGCGTCCCTGGGGGCAGAGGGGCCATGCGGGCTGGTGAGGCCGCCTGCTGCCCCCAGGCGGGCAGGGCAGGGGTGGCAGGGCTGCGGGGCCTACTTGTAGCAGTTGTTGTTGAAGCGATTGTAGCTCCCCAGGGCCGTGAGGGCCCCCAGGCCGATGGCGTAAGAAAAGAAAATCTGGGTCCCGGCATCGATCCATACCTGGAAGTGGACCGGGAGACGGTGGGCGTGAGGAGCCCTGCTGAGCTGGCCTGCCCCCTCCACCGGCTCCCACCCCAGCCCGCCTGTCTCACCTGAGGGGACGCCAGCTTCGACCAGTCAGGCTTGAGATAGTAGACGATGCCGTCCAAGGCACCAGGCAGCAGCACTCCACGCACCAGCAGCACAACGAGGACCACATAGGGGAATGTAGCCGTGAAGTACACGATCTGGGGGGCCAGGCTGCTCAGAGGCGTCCTGTGGCACCAGCCCCCATGCCCCCAGCCTGAACAGGACTGCCGGGAAGGCCACGGTCCCCCCATACTGGATGGCATGTTCAGAAGTAAGGAGGGAGCCCAGCCAGCAGCACCCCGCTTCTAACCATCAGAGCCATGGCTCCTTCCAAAGGAAGCTAGGTGCTCGGCTGGGGTGACTGGAGCACCAGCAGCCCCATGGCCAGCGTGGGTCAGCTGCAGAGGGGAGAGGCAGGGCCCTCCCCCTGGCAGGGAGTTGGGTGGCAGCCTGGGGGCAGGCCCCAGGGATTCCAGGCCACCCCCTGCAGAGAACTGAGCCAGCCAGAGCCTCCAGAGCCTCCAGAGGGAAGGCTGCTGGGCCTGGATTTGGAAGGCCATGGGGCGGGGATCAAGTGGCCTGGATGGAAGTACCTGCCCCCTGCCCCCTCCCTGGGCTCCGGCCCTGGTCCAGTCACTTCCCACTGCAACAGTGGTCCCCGGCGGAGACACTCCACCCGAAGGCAATGCTGCCCCCTCATGCTGCGGTCCCTTCTCCTCCCCTCCCAGCCATCCCCTCCCCCCGCCTGCTGTACCTTTCCTGTTGACTTGACCCCCTTCCAGACACAGAAGTAGACCAGCACCCAGCAGGCCAGCAGACACAGGGTCACCTCCCAGTTGAGGGCCCCTGGCACCTCCAGCCCCCCAGAGAGCCGCAAGACTTTGTTCCTGGGGGAGGGAGAGCGCATGAGGGCTGTGCTAGCCAAGGGCAAAGAGACGCGGAGCTGGCCCGGGCGTGGTGCTCCCCCTCCTGCAGCCCTTGAGTCCAGCTGCTCCGTCCTGTGCACCTGGGCCAGGCCGGGGCCCAAGCCTGCAGCCTGGATGGTGTCCCTGCAGCACGTGTGCCTGGAGCCCACGAGCCCCTGGCGGCCCGGCCCCACGCCATCCCCAGCACGCGCGGCAGCGGCAGCGGCAGCCTCGCTCCCCCAGGCCGGCAGGCACAGCCGCGCCGCATCCCTGGCTCATCCCCCCGGGGCTGGGCCCCCACCCCCGCCCCCGCAGACTTGAGCTGTGGGTGGGGGGCCAGAGGGACAGGCCGGGCGTGGCCCAGAGGCGCCTGACTCACTCCCAGAACTCGATGACAGGGGACCGGCGGTCAGCAAGCTGGTCACATGTGAGGTTGGCCAGGCTGGCATTGGCACAGTCTTCGTGGCGGAAGATCTCCACACAATCAGGAGTGTTCCAGGTATGGCCACACGTGGCCCAGGGCAGCGTGGTGGTGAAGGACTTCACCAGGTAGTAGAAGCCCCAGGCCAGCACCATGATGTAGTAGGTGTTGCAGTAGAAGACGATCACCATGGAGGCGTAGCCCAGGCCTGGAGAGGAGTGCGTTTCCGGGGAGGCTCTTCCCTGCCCAGTTCCCCACATCCCATTCCCTGCATCTGCTGTCCTCCCCCCACCCCTCCATCCCAGATCTTCTCTGTCGGGCACCGGAGACTTCTCCAAGCCCCACCAGACTCCCTTGTACAAGTGTCCCAGCGCTGGGCTAACTCCTCAACCTGTCTGCCACCAAAAATCAGCCCCTGCTCCTTGCCCACCTCCCAGGCCTCACCTCCCGCATCCTCCCCGGACCCAAGGCAGAGTCCCCACATCCTGGCCCCATCTGAAAATCAAGTTCTCTTGTTTCTCTAGCTTCATACACCTGTCCCCTTCTCTTGGGTTGAAGGGAGGCCAAGCCTCCGCCCGGCCCCTCCAGCGGCTTCCAGTACTCAGCAGCTGGGGGGTTTTCTGGTGATCTGGAGCAGTGTGGGAGACAGTCACCCTCTTGGCGGGCAACCGCAGCCAGTCACTGCACTTTGTGCTCCAGCCTCCTCGGGGACGGAAATAATAGGACCTACCTCCTCCGGCCTTGAGAGATGATGGGGGAACGTTGCCCACATGCAGAAGGGGGCTCTAAGGTAACCGGGGACATTGGTCCTTCCCTTCAGACCCTGAACTTTTGATGGCTCCAGCCCAAGCTCCTTAGGCTGGCTTTCTGGCCTCTCCTGCCATCAGAGTCCCACACCCAGGCGCCTTCCATTCAGCCCCAGGAAGCCAAGGGTGCTTGGCAGGGCCTGTCCCTAGCCCCACTGGGCCTGGGCATTCTCCCCAGCGAGAAGCCCACCCTCCAGTGTAGTCTCGGCCTCAAGGTCACTGGGTGGTCTGCTTGTCCCTGAGGAAGAGGGGGCCCACCTGGGGCTGCTCACCTTTGAACAGGGGGCAGATGTTCCAGACGTTGATGCTGCCGGCTTTCATGAACTGGCCCAGTGATATCTCCAAGAAGAAAATGGGGATTCCTCCGATCAGGGCGATCAGGACGTAGGGAATAAGGAACACACCTGAAGGACAAAGTTCAGGGTGGCGCCTTGCACAGGGTGGCCCCTTAGCCAGGAGGGGACTTGACCTAAAGTCCCCAGCCAGGCTGCGCAGGCCAGGCCAGCCAGCCCAGTGTTCCAAAGCCCTGGGAGGCGGGTGGAGCCTTAGCTACAGGCTCCGCCCCAGCCCCATCATAACTTCCCACTGGGTGAATCAGAGCAAAGGGTGGCTACTGACTCAGGGGCTCAAGGTGAACCGTCTTGGGAGAGGGCTGGAGTGTTGAGGGAGGCAAGCACAGCCCCTGGGCCCTCAGAGCCCTGTTTCCTGGGCTTGGGGTCCCCTACAAGGCTTCTGCCCCTACAGTCACCTAGGGTGACCAAACTAACGGGCATGGAGGACACACGCACTTGTGGATACAAGCCATTAATCGTGTCGCAGTTCCCTGTTGGCCAGGCAGCAGAGGAGACTGCGAGGGTATGAATGTGCTGCAGGTACACACGTATGGCTGCTGCTTAGGCCTGGGGACCTGCTAGGTTGGGCGAGAGAAGGGAGCCCCTGCCTTCCCTGCACCCAGATGCTTGCCTGCAAGTGCGAAGGTCCAGGGAAGGGGGTGGGTGGGTTAGTGGACACAGGTGTCAGAAAGCAAGGACAGGAGACGAGGTTGGAGGAGGCTGGCAGGCACAGCAAGCTGGGGGGTGGGGAGACCTGGGCAACAGCCGCCCCTGTCCACTCCTCCCTCCTCTCCAGGCCCCCTATCCCTGCCCCAACTGAGCACCCTCCACTACTCAGAAGCTGCGTTCGGCTGCAGCTTGCTGTGCTCCAGGTCTCAGCATCCTTCTGGCCTGTGACCTTGGGCAGAGGCCTTCGCTCTGGGCCTCAGTTTCCCACCCGTCATCTAGTCGCTGTGGCTTCCCACCAACCCCGGTGCTGCTTTGCAGTCACAGGACACACGCGTGCCCATCGCTGTTGCTAAGCTGGGCTGGGGCAGGCGGGCATGGGGTGTGCATGCAGTGAGTCCAGCGGCGGCGCCAGGCAGCCCAGGCTGCAGGCTTCCCGAGCCTGGCTCAGGCACCCAGTGTTCCAGGCCCAGGCTAGAGGGGAGGGAGGCGAGGGGAGGGGAGGGGAGGGAAGAGGAGAGAGGGGAAGAGAAGAGAGGGGAAGGGGGGGGGGAAGCAGAGGGAGGGACAGAGTGGCTCATTGTGTGTGTGTTCGTGTGTGCACACGTGGGGGGCCCCACACAATGTCCCACTTGTGTGCCTGACTGGCGGGGGCAGCCGGGGCTCCTCACCTCTGGGAGCCCCCCTGGGGGGCAGAGGCCTTGCCTGGCCCCCTCAGTGGCCAATCACTTCGGGGGCCCAGCTCCGGGAGTCTTGGGGGGCCGCTCTGCGGCTTCAGCAGGAGGCTCGCCGGCGCCCTCCCCCCACACACTGCCAGGCACATGACCGGCCAGGGGGGTGGAGGCCGCCCGGCAGGGCCACCGAGCGGCCACGGCCCGCGAGGGGCGGCCCCCGGCCCCCAGCCGTTTCGGGGGGCCTCCCCACACCCTGGACTTTGCCCCGGAGCCCCGGCCGGGCCGGCGGCGGGCGGGGGAGGGGCCCCGGCGCGGAGGAGTGAGGCGCTCACCTCCGCCGTTCTTGTAGCACAGGTAGGGGAAGCGCCACACGTTGCCAAGGCCCACGGCGAAGCCCACGCACGACATGATGAAGTCCATCTGGCGCGTCCAGGTCTCGCGCGGCGGCACGGCCAGGCGGCCGCCAGGCGCCCCCGGGCCCGCGGGGCCGTCGCCCTTGGCCGGGGCCCCGTCGGGCCCGGGCGCGATCAGGGGGCCCTTCTTCTCGTCGCCGGACACGCTGTAGATGCCGTTCTCGGCGCTCTTCTTCGCCATGGCCGGGGGCGCGGCGCCTCGCGGGGGCGGGCGGGCGGGCAGCGGGGGCGCCGGCGGCACGGGGGGGGGGCCCCGAAGGCGCGGGCCGGCCGGGGGCCGGGGGCGGCCGGGCCGGGGGTCGGGGCGGCGGGCGGGCGGCGGGCGGGGTGCGGGACGGCGAGGGCGGCGCGGTCAGAAGCAGTCCACGAAGCACTTGAAAGTGAGCCTGAAGAATCTCATGTGTGTCGGGGGCCCGGGGGCGCGCGGGCGGCGGCGGGGCCCGGCCGGGCGGCGGCGGCGGCGGCGGCTCCCGAGGCTCCTGCCCGCAGCTCCCGCGGCGGCGGCGGCGGCGGCGGCGGCGGCGGCGGCGGCGGCGGCGGCTCGCCCGGCCCGAGGCTCAGCCTAGCGGGGCGCGGGCGGCATCCGGAGCCCACTGTCTGCAAGCGGCGGCCGGAGCAGGGGCCTGCGGCCCGCGCCCCCCGCCCCGGCCCGGGCCTGCGCGGCTGCCCGGCTCGCCCGCGGCTCCTGCGGTGGCGGCGACGGAGACGGCGGCCTGGGCGCGCTCGCCCGTCCTTCCCGGCGGCGGCGGCTCCAGCCGCACTCGGGGCCGCGGCGGGATCAGCGACTCACCACTGCGCTCCGATCGTGCCTCTCCTCCCGGGCCCGACCGGCTGCCGCTTAAGAACCGACTCCGGGATGATGTCACTATCGCCCCACCCCCACGACCCGGCTGGTTCCCCTCCCCCTCCTCCGTCCGTCCCTCCCGCCCTCCCCGTCACTCCGCCCACCTCCTCCCGCCCTCCTCCTTCCGAGGAGACGCCGCTCCAGCGAGAAGCTGGATGGCTGCTACCTGGGGCGCCGGCCAGCACCTCCTCCCCAGGAGCCTTGCCCTCCCTGACCCCCGGTTCACCTGGGCCTGACGCCGGCCCGCAACGACCCTCCTAACCTGCCCTTCCCGGTTGTAGGCAAGCCACTGCCCTGGCTGTCTTCGACACATCCTTGGCCTCCCTCTCTCTTTTTTCCAGCTTATCCCGTCTCCCGCCGAGTTCCTCCCAGTTGCGGGCTGGGCCACTACTGGGTACCAAGTTCTCTGGCTTCTTGGCTCCCCTGCACCAGAGGAAGTGCAGGGTGCTTTGGCCTCTTGAAGGGCTAGGCCCAGCCTTCGACAAAGGAAAGGCTGGGCGAGGGGGTGGGGTGGGTTCTGCTTCCAGGTGTGCTGTGAGGCTTTGCCAGAGACCCTGTCTCCTGCCTTTAGCCCTCCTCGGGCGTCCCAGCCCTGAAGCTGGAGGGCAGAGCCATAGCTCTGAGGGTGACAGGTCTCCGTGAGTCCCCTGAGCAGGCAGAGGGGAGCCTGCCCGGCTGAGGCACAAGGTCACACTTTTTCACCAATGAGGGGTGGGGGGTTGTAGGGACTGCTGCTGCCCCCTACCCTTGCCTGACCTGCAGGAGACTTGGGCAGGAATAGGATAAGGCTGCCCCCTGGTGCCTGTTGGGTGCATGGACCCTCCCTAAAGGCCTCAGCTGGGAGGCCCCAGCTCCCCTTCCTCAGTGCCGCTCTCCCAAGGGACCTCCAGGCCTCCCCAGCAAGAGCAAGGTTGTTAGCGGCTTCCCTATCAGCAGTTGAGCAGCCCGTTCGGAATTTTCCAAGGCCAGGCCAGCCGTAGGTTGGGGAAGGAGGGGGTCATTGTCCCGGCTGGAGATGTAAAGTGTGCCCGCCCCCACCCCTGCCCCCAGTCCCAGGCTCCCCGACCGCCACTCTGCAGTCCCCAGATGGCTCATCCCGTTAAGCTAAACCCTCAGCCATCCGGCGGCTTTAGGAAGAAAAGCAGTTCTGGCCCGAGCCAGCTCGAGCCTGCTAGGTGAGGGAGGGGCAGCATCCACTGGCTGCCAGAGAGCTCAGGGGCCTGTATGGGAGACAGGCGGGGTCTCCAGCGTTGGGGCTAGGTGGGGGTACTGGAGGCTTGGAACCCTCGAGGTGATGGGGTCACCCTGCTCCTCAGAAGACCCTGCGTTGAGTCCTCTGGCCCAGCCTAAGAGTGAGGCTGGTTGGGAGACAAAGAGACGATGGAGGAGTATGTAACCCATGGATGGCCTGGAGAAGCGGGGCTGCCTGCAGAGTGAGGATTGGGGTTGTAGGGGGAGGGGAGGGCCAGGCCCACAAACCTCAGGCACCCCCATCTGCACATTTGAGAGAGGAAAGGATCCCGTGGAGCAGGCAAAGGAAAAGGGGCAGGGAGTGCTTGCAGGCCGAGGGGGTGACGCCTGTGAAGGGAGGGCGTTAGCTGTGGCGATGAACTGGGTGAGGCAGCGTCTATGGAGAGGATTGCGCGTCCGAGCAGACGGAGGTCGGGCCGGTGGCGCCAAGAGAAGCAGGGGAAGTGAGGATGCGGCGGGGTGCGGGAGACTCTTGAGAATTGAAGATCTTGCCAGTCCTAGGACCTCGGTGGGGAGAGAAGGCAGGGGCAGGGGAGGGAGATGGGGGGTGGTGCCGATGGCACTTTGGGATGAGGGCAGAGGGTGAAACGAGGGAGGCCTGAGGGGTGTGGCCAGAGACAAGGGTGGGGGCCTCTTCCCCCTTGGCCGGCTGGGACGGGAGGGAACGTGGTCCAAGGCCAGTTACAGGACATGGAGGGACCTGCCACCCGGGGCTGCCTCTGCAGGGTCAGAGGCTGTGGAGAGGGAGGTGGCTGAAGAGAGCGGTGAAGGGAGAGCTGGCAGCCGAGAACGGCTCTCACTGCTCCAGGGACCGCTACCTCCACATCTGCAGGGTGCGACAGGCCCCCCTGGACCCCACTTGACAGGGCTGCACCCTCGCTCCCTCCCCGGCTCGGGTTTTCCCCAGGTGGGTAAGGCCACCCACCTCTCCTGGACCCCATAGCAGCCTCGTTCTCTTGGCCTGTGCACTGGCGTGCTTCTCTCTGCAGCCCAAATCTGACCAGTCCCTCCCATCTGCTCTTCTCTGTGCTTTTTCCTCTGTGCCAAAGATCAACCTAGATTCTCCTCCATGGCATGTGAGATTGGGCACGAGCTGGCCGGCGGGCTACCCAGTCCTGGAAAGGAGTGTGCCTCCCGAGGGGCCCTCCCTGCGCCTTGGCCCGTGCCCACCCACCTCTGATCCTGTGGGATTCGGCACAGCTGCCACCGGTCCCAGAAGCTAAAGAGGGAGGCGAGGGAGCCCTTAGCCTGTGTCTGCGCCTGGGCAGTTGCCCGTGCCCAGCCAAGCCGAGCTGGGCTTCGAAGCTGCGCGAAGTTCACCGACCCATCCTCGCCTCCGGGATGATTCGGCAGGACTTTCTTATAATGGGAGCCGGAGTCTGGAACTCTGGCCTCTGGTACGTTGACCTGAGCAGCCTGTGGGAAGGTCCAGGCTGACAGGGACAGCTGCAGTGCTCATGAGGCAGTGCTCTCGGTGTGCTGAGCACCCGAGGAGAACAAAGGCAGAGGGCTCTCCAGCCCTCGGTGGCTTTTCAGGGCTTGGCAAAGGTGGATTTGCCAACACCCCCATCCCCCCTGCAGCAGCTGCTGGGGAGGGGGAGGGCGGACACCCCGACATCTCAGCTGAGGGCCAGGAGGCTGTCCCCTGCCAGGCCCTTGTACTAATGGCCCTTCGAGGCTGGTTCCGGAGCATGTGCAGGACAGGGTGGAGGTTCTCCTCCTACAGCCTTGCCTCCCCCGGGTGAGAAGCAGAGTGTTCTGCAGGCAGAAGGCCGGTGGCCTTTCAGAGCCCAGTTAGGCGGGCGGGGGTGGGGGGGTGTGGCGGTTGGAGTAGGAGCTGAGGAGAGGGAGGGGAAGAGGGGGAGCTGGAAGGAGGAGGCCAGGGAAGGGAGGGCCAGCCTGAGGGCTCCCTTTGTCCAGGGAGGCCTGGGAATTCGGCCTGGGAATGGGACTCAGTGCCTGCAGCAACCCGGGACACAGAGTGGCCATGCACCTTGGATGGGGCTGGGTGGGAGGGCACCCCCCCTGGGGTGACCGGTTATGCCAGGAGGATCTCTCAGCTGGAGATAGGCTGGGGGCTCCTCCTCTTTGGAGGCGGCGGGGCACCAGGCTCCGGGCACCCAGAGTTTGGAATGAGAATAAGCTGGGAACAAAGGGAAGGCTGGAGTCCACCTTGAAGGGCTTTGTGCTTCCATCTGCTGGGAAGGGGACAAAGGGGGTGAAAGGGGCAGGCTGCCTGGTGGGCGGGGGGAGGGCAACCCGGCCCCGCCCCACACCCCTTGTTCCCCAGCTGTGCTCACCCACAGATGCTCTAACAGGATTTTTCAAATTTGTTTTCATGTTTTAAGTAAACTTTTTATATCAGAATAGTTTTAGGTGCACAGACAAGTCGCAGAAACAGTAGTGAGCGTTCCCACACACCCACACCCAGCTCCCTGGGTTTCTAATGCTCTCCATTGTGTGATACGGTGGTTACCAGAATCAACCGGTATTGTACCTCGTCACCAACTGAGGTCCAGAGTCGTCCTAAGATTTCCTTGGCTTTCCCCTAATGTCTTTCCCCCACCAGGATCCCACACCGCCTCTTCTCGCATCTTAGGCTCTTCTGTCCTCTCACACAATCCTCGTAATCAGTGACCTGGAGGAGATGCTGGAGAACTCCCCGCGGTTTGTCGGAGTTACTGTTGTGACTCTCACAATCTTCAGCCCCTCCCTGGCCCTACAAGCCTCTATCCTTCCAGAAGTGTGGCCAGAACTTCTTTGTTACATCCAGAAAGTCGCATTTACCTCACAGGGGTCACGGACTTCATCAACCCCTGAGCGGAGGTAGCGGTCGAGCACCCTTCTCAGCGGGCTTACGAAACTTCTCCCAGGAAGCATCCTGGCCCTATGCCTTCCTGCCGATTCCTGTCTACTCTGGGAAGCCTCTTGGCTGTACACCTCCCTTCTC
Source organism: Camelus dromedarius (assembly GCF_036321535.1). Classification (NCBI taxonomy): domain Eukaryota; kingdom Metazoa; phylum Chordata; class Mammalia; order Artiodactyla; family Camelidae; genus Camelus; species Camelus dromedarius. The sequence continues at coordinate 1,687,485 of NC_087472.1, forward strand.
CCTAGATTCTCAGCTATCCTCCTCTCCTCCTCTCCTTGAGCCTCCTTGCCGCTGGCTTTGCCAGCAGGTGGAGTGTTCTGTGTAGAGGTACCTGTCCTCAGCATCACAAGGACTGTACCCTGAGGGGAGGTTCTGCCTTGTATTAATATCACTGCCCTGTGGCGCTCCAGCCCCACCCTTCAGCTCTATTTCTTTCTCTTTTTCTTTTGGAAGATGAAGGTAATCGGATTGAGTTGACTCAGGGCCTGGGTCTCCGGTCTCTCTGAAGGATTTAGGCCCGGGGACTCTGGTCACTTTTTCTCCTGCTGGCTCTTGTTTCTCTCCTTGGCTGATCCAAGAGGCCTCAAACAGGCAGATTTCAGGTGCCCACCGGGACCCCACTCTTGTCTTTGCCAAGCAGACAGACCCTTTCTCACAGCCGAATGGCTACAAGCCCAGTTTTCCATGCTTAATTAAACACCTTTTCTGCCAAATCCCCTAGCCCAGAGTCAGGCCGTCGTGGATCTTGAGACATCAGGGACACTGGGAGAGTCCTAGGACAAATGACTACCATCTGGCCAGGACCCATCAGACCCCTGTCTTGTGACATCTTGACCAAAAATGGAGGAGACATCCCATGCATCCAAATGTTCGTGACTCTGTTCCAAGATCCATGTCTCAAGAACTGCTGCGTGTGTCTGGCTCACGCCCCTTCAAAGCACCTTCTTCCCCCACAGGAGCTCCATGTTTTCAACGACCCCTCATGAGTCCACTCCCCGAGCTCCACAGCTGGGAGCTCCTACTCCTGGTTCTGAGGGGGGACAGTCTTCCAGGCCATCTAACCCTAATGCCCCATCTGGGGGGCTGGAGACCCCAGACCCCCATGAATCAGCTCATGGACTTGGCGTTTGGCATATTCAACAGTAGAGACAAGGTTGAAGAGACAGAAAAGATTCAGGGACAACAGCGAAAGGCACAGTTATTGGTGGCAGCCCACCCCTGCCCCACCTCAGGGTGGCCCTCACTTGTGAAGACCCATGGTGAGGACAGAATCCAGGACACCTGAATCAGAGCTAGTGTCTCGCTGAGGAAGGATGTGTTTTAAGTGGGCCAGGAGGGCCACTGGAAGGACCAGTGCCCCCAGTCCTGAAGGGGACTTGGGACTCCCAAACCAATGATGGCCAAGAGGACTGAAGACTGACAGGCCCAGGAAACCTCCCAGGCTCGCAAGGGACACCTGGTCATTTCTCCAAAAGAGCCTCGGGTGACCCTTGATGTGGCAGGTAGGAAAGTTATTTTCTTACTAGGTATGAGGCCGCCTACTCTGTGCTGACTGATTTGCCTGGACCCTTGTCCTCCCAATCCTGTATGATAACGGAATTGATGGAAGGGCCCCAAGCCAAGTGGTTCACCCCTCACCTGCCATCCTCAGCTGCTGGCTAGGAAATTTTACCCCTGCACGTCAGTTTCTGCTCATGCCTGAGTGCCCCATTCCCTTGCAGGGAAGGGACTTCCTCACTAAATTCCAGACAATAGTCTAATTTGGAGACCCTGATGGGGAAGATACCCACCAAGACTGCTCTTGGCCGTGGGCACCTGCCTCAGTCCCAAGCCAGAGTGTAGTAGAGAATAACCTTTGTTTTGTTGGAGGTGTACAGGGACACCGTGACCTGGCCCATGGGGACGGCTGTTGCTGCAAGAACAAAGAATGCCTGCAGCAAGAAGATCGCAACAACCAACCACACCCCCTCCCTTGTTTTTTTGTATAAAAGGAGCCTGTACTCTGACTAGAGCAGGATGGTTCTCTAAGACATTAGCCTGCTATCCTCTCGGTCTGCCGGCTTTCCGAATAAAGTCTCTGTTCCTTGCCCCAACACCCCGTCTCCCGATTTATTGGCCTGTCATGCGGCGAGCAGGACGAGTTTGAACTCGGCAACAAGAGGAGGTCTCCCACCCCGTATTGTTTCTCAAGTGAACCCTGCTATCTGGGGGACTGAGGTCCCTGACAGAGCTACTATTTTCAGGCATCTTTAGAAAGGAGACCACATGAGGCTGCAGGCAAGCCTCTTCAGGTCAAAGGCAGAACTGAGGGCCATAATCAGAGAACTTCTCAAACCCAGGGAGGATCCTCAAATGTGTTTGTAAAAAAGATGATCAAAATGGGAGGCCGCCGGTCTACCTAGACCAACCATAGCTGACGTTCAAAGCCTGATAGGAATTTTGGGGGAGGCGTCTCCTCTAACCTACATGAAGGAAAGTAAAACATTCCAACATAGGTGAAGGGATGTGTCAGTCCTTTGGTATCAATGAGGTGGCAGTGAATTCTTTGAGGGGGAAAAAATGTCCTTGTTTTACAAATCTAGTCTTTCCAGGACCAGAGGTGTAGTGCCAGAAATAATCCAACATCCTCCCACTACTCCCTAAACCTACCCTGCTTGTTTTAAGAGGCTTGTAAGCATTGGGAAAACCATTGTTTTTCTGTTCTTCAGGGAACAAAGTCATCCTAGGAGGAATTTGCCTTTCTCAAGCCTTTGAGATGCAAATGTTCCACCTGGTCTTTTCTGGGAACCCTGAGCTCGCTATCTTTTTACAGTGCAAATTTTGAGAAAAAGGGTAAGTAATTTGAACTTGATTTGTCAAGATGAGTAGGAATCTTAAATGATTTTTCCGTAAATATTAGTAAAAAGGGTTTAGCCATCTAGACAGGTGACCTTGATTTGTTCATCTGCCATAAACCCAATTTGAATCCAACCTCTTTTGTAACTGATGGGTTTTTAATTTTGGAATGGAAACTATGAGGTCTCTGTGTTTCTTTGTGTGTTTGTATGTGTGTTCTGGATGTATGTATGGTATAGCCAAAATTAATTTGTGAAAGAGCTCTATTTAATTGCCTTTAAGGGACTTAAGCACTTAAATAAATACTCAGAAATATAAAAGAAACTGACCAGAGTGAATTTCAGGTTCACGTGATCTGGGAGATATTCAGTACGGAGTCGATATCTGGTATTGAAGCTAGCTTAAGCTTGTTGGCTCAACTAATATAGACATGTTTTTAGGGTTATCGGTGTTAAATATAATACTTCTGTTGTACCTAGGTTTACTAGAGGTCAAATAAGACCTTGTTGTAACTGTTAGAAATTTGTCAGCCAGGAAAGTAACTCAATGGGAAAAAACTTTCAAGGAAAAGTAAATGTAAATGAAATAGGAGCTTTTAGGTAAACTCTTCAGAAACAATTATACTTTAGGAATGCCTACTTAAAAATGATCTCTCCAGATATTTGGTAACTTGAAGTTTTAGAGTCATGCTTACTTAAGTTAAATGATGGAAATTTATTGAATAGCTAGGTCATTCCCAAATAAAATCAGATACTGAACCATTAATTACTGAGCATTGGCTTCCCTCACAGAGAAACTAAAGGTATTTAGGATTGTTGATGAATGTTTGTTACCACCTTGAGATATTTTCTATAAAAAGCACATATCTTTTTAGAAATTATTATTGGTATTTATGTTTGCCATTCTATAAATGCTAAGGTAAAAGACAGTTCATAATTGCTTACTTCTTAGTTTTCACTAAAAATTAAGGTTTTTAAGAGATGAGGATTCTAATTTAAATATGTAATTAAAACTACTAAAAAATAAAGGAAACATTTCAGTATACGATATGAAAGTAAGATGTGTGTTTTGAACAAAAGGAAGTATGAGGAATGGAATTGCATTTTGTTAAGGGAGAAGAGAGTGATTTTTTCCTAGAGCTGGTTGTTTATGAATGGAAAAGAAAATAAAGTTCAAAATAATATGGATATAGAGAGTTGGAGGTTTGTGGAAGAACCCTGAGGCATCTCAGAGAAATATTATATTAACTAGGATTATTTGGTAGTTTAAATTAAATGTAATCAGTCATAATTCTAGTTATTGTAACTACATTTCTTTATCAATTACATTACAATCAGGTGTTTATCTGTGGCTTTTTAAGTCTTTTGTCACTTACAGACAGTTACTGTTGTACTCTGATGCAAAGGTGCTTCATCTTCAAGAAGATTCATAGGAAAGCTATGGAAGTGGTTACAAGAGTTCCACATCAAGATGATGGCCATGCGAGGATTCCGGCCCACACCGTCTGACTTAAAACAAGAAGCTGTCCTGCCCCTGGGACCCCTAGATCAGGCATCCAGAGATTTTTACTCCCTGACAGGCAGGGTTGATGCCCCTACTCAACCCTGAAGCAGCTATGGACTATAGCTCCTCTGCTTCCCATAAGATTATGGGAGTAAAATCTCTGAGGGGAGAATGAGACAAGAGGGAAGGGGGCAGGGCCCAGCCATTGAGGAGAAGATGTAAACTGGGTAGAACCAACTAGGCCCAGGATGGCAGAAGATTTGACTTCTAGTAGACCTTGAGTCTCATTATATGCTCATTTGAATAAAATTAGCCTTGCAGATTAGAAGTACCCATCATGCACCAATGACATGACACTTCCCATCAAGACTAAGTAAGGACAAAAATCCCTCCTCCCCTCAGGAAGGTGGAGTTGGGATGAAAATCAGGGAATATGACCCCAAACTCCTCGCTCCCCAGTGAATATTCTGCCCATTCATTTTTATACCCCATATAACCAGCTTGCCAAAGAAACTGAGCGCAGCTACTCTCCTGAATCTGCCCGCTTGCCCCTTGAGAGCAACCTATGGCTTAATAAACCCTCACTTTACTTTCTTGACCTCCATGTTTCATCTCTGAATTCTTTCTGTGACAAGACAAGAACCTACTCTCCAGTAACACTTTCGCCTTTAGTTTTACAGACTCCATTCACTCCCGGGGTGACTTAGATCAGCTCCTTTCCTCCGACCCCCTTCAGTGAGGTGGTTTTATGCATTTGTAGTACATGTAGATTCTTTTTGTCACAATCTGCATTCCTTTCTGGGATCCCCGAACCTCCTGAAAGATTTTTAAAATTGCAGTGTAGACTTTTTTAAACTGGCTTCTTTCACTTAGCAGTGTGCATTTAAGATCCATCCATTTCTTTCTTAGGGGGGGCAATTAGGTTTATTTATTTATGTATTTATTTTTAGAGGAGGTACTGGGGATTGAACCCAGGACTTTGTGCATGCTAAGCATGTGCTCTAGTGTTTGAGCTATATCCTCCCCCCATTCATTTCTTTTCCTGGCTTCATAGCTCCTCTTTATCAGTGAATAGTATGCCATTGACTGCATGGACCACAGTGTGTTGATTCACGCACCTAATGAGGGACATCTTGGTTGCTTCCAGTTTTTGCCAGTTATGAATAAAGCTACTATGAACATTTGTGTGCTGGTTTTTCCGTGCACATAAGTTTTCAACTCCTTTGGGTAAAATACCTTGACGTGGGGCAAGACATTCCTTGGAGTGCTGTTGCTGGATTGTATGCTAAGAGTATGTTTAGTTTTATAAGAAACCACCAAACTGTCTTCCAGAGTGGCTGAACCAACCATTTTGCATTTCCTCCAGCAATCAGTGAGCACCCCTGTTGCTCCACACCCTCATCAGTGTTTGGCATTGTCAGTGTTCTGGGTTTTGGCCATTTTCATAGGCATGTAGTGCTATCTCATCATCGTTTTAAATCGCAATTTCCTAATGACATATGATGGTAAACATCTTTTCATACATTCTGTATGAAAGAATTTTACGTTCTGTATTTCTTCTTTGGTATCTGTTCAGACCTTTAGCTCATATTTTAACTGGGCTACTTGTGTTCTTACTGAGTTTTAAGAGTGCCTTGTATAGTTTGGATACAAGTCCTATCTCAGACAAGTCTTTTGCAAAGATTTTCCCCCAGCCTGTGGCTTGTCTTTCCATTCTCTTAACAGTGTTGTTCACAGAGCAAACATTTAACATTTTGATATAGTCCAATTTATTATTTTTTCTTTCTTCATACTGCATCTAAAAACTCATCACCAAGCCCAAGGTAAGACAGATTCTCTCCTATGTTTTCTTCTAGAAGTTTGGCGTTTTACATTTAGGTCTGTGATCCACTTTGAATTAGTTTTTCTGTAAGGAGTCCCCTGAAAGGACTTTGAAAAGCTCTTTATCCACCAGGACGTAACACACACACATGTACCTTGAAGCTGACATTTACAGCATTTCAACAGATGCTTAAACAGTTTCGAAGGGTGGAATTTCTGGTGTATTGTAAATACTGATTGAAAGCAAAAACTGTGATATCACTTTTGACACTTCCACAGGTGTTTTGATGCTACAGGCTCACTTTGGAAGTGGGTCCTTTTCTTCTTGCCTCCACTCTTCATCTGCTGCCCTTCAGAGAGGGGACAGCTCTTCATTACTTATGGATCATACTTCTCCAAAACACAAATCACATTTCTTGTTATAACCAATGACCATGGGGCAGTGGATTAGACTTGTGGGTGCATAATTATTAAACAAGTGAGTAAGATGGGGCTTCAGTTTACGTCAGTTAGTCCAAGTGTCCACAAAGAGTTAAGACTTATCACCAGCATGAGATGGGGCTCATGGTCAGTCCCATTCCTACTTTCTTTTTTCTCTTTGAGATGTAAGCCCTAGCAACCCCTCTTCACAGATCTGAGCAGTTTGGAGTGGGGTCCACGCTGCTGGAGCCTTCTTGAGTGAACTAGGAAGGGTGATTGGGAAAGGGAAACTGAAGGGAGCCTTACCTCTCTCCAGGCCCCAGTGATTTGGACAGAGGGTCCGTGGGACTTGAGGTCAGGAAAGATGAGTTTTAAAACCCTTTGCCTGCCTTGTGGACCCTCTTGAAGACTTTGTGACATGCCAGGGGCCTACAGGCCCCTGTGAAGACAGATTCGGCAGGCCACTCCTGGACCCTGAGACTCCATGGAGCCCCTGCAGCACTGGCCTGTGTGGGTGTGCTCCTGTCACCAGCCAGGACACCTGTCGCCCCCATCCCTATGGGGACCTGGACCCCCTGGGAGGGGCGCCAGAGCTGAGATGGGACTGGATGCGAGGAATCCACAAATTGTTGGATAGATTGAAATCCGTCACCCAGCACTTATTTCCTCCAGCGATTCTCCGGGGCCGAGTCAGCAGAGACACTTTCTGGGAGTGGATGCTTTGGTGAGGAAAACAAGACAAAGAAGGTGATTTTGTAGAGATGCACGCTCTTAAGACAGCAGGCAGGCGATGTACTACAGAATGTGTTGTTGGGGGGATGGCAAGTGAGGCCTGTTTGAGGAGGTGACATTTGAGCTGAGACCTGATGGAGTGAAGGAGCAAATCAAGCAGATACTTGAGTGAAGAGTATTCCAGGCAAAGAGGCAACGAGTGCGAGTGCAAAGGCCCTGGGGCAGGTGTGTTTGAGGGCCAGTTAAGAAGCCAGTGTGCCTGGAGCTGGCTGGAGCTGCTTGAGCAAGGGGGAGAGTGGGTGGACAGGGGCCAGAGCAGCGATGGGGAAGAGGGACCAGTCATGCAGAGCCCTGAGGTCACTGTAAGGACTCACGCTTTGATTTACAGTGACACGGAGAGCTGCCGGAGGGTTTGGAACCCAGGGATGATGTGATCTCAGTAGAAGGCATGCTCTGGCTGCTGGATGGGGAAGAAATTGCCAGTGGGAGAGGTTATGGGTGGGGTCAGAGGGCAGGGGGAGCCCAGTGAGGAGCTGCTGCTGCCCTCCAACTGAGTGCTGATGGGGGCTCAGGCCAAAGTGGCAGAGTGGCAGTGGCAGGGCTGGGGCTAGAAAGGGAGGCTGTTTTATCCCCAAATAGCCTGGACAGCCTGTCTGCCGAGAGGACATTAGAGCAGAGACGCGAAGGAGCACAGAGAGCCATATCAACATGTGGGTGAAGAGACTTCTGGACAGAGGACACCGATGGTGCAAAGGCCCTGGGGCCTGCCCAGTCAGGCTGCTGTGGGGCGGGGCGCTGAAGCTGGCGGGAACCCGCATGAATGACCAAAGAGGGAGGCGGGGGCGGCCGGCGCCGGCCGATTGCCTTACAAGGCGCCCTGCAGCGCCGCGGCCGCGCTGGGCCACCGCGTGCTCGGCGGCCAGCGGCCGGCGGGGGCGCGCGCGGAGGGGGCGGGGCCGCCGGGGCGCGGGCTGGGGGCTCGGCGCGGTGGCCACTGCGCGAGGCGACGCTGCGGTTTCGCTTTGACTCCAGGTCCGCACCGGCGCTCCGGGGCGCGGGCGCGCGCGGGCGGGGGCGTGCGGGGTCCCGGGCTGCAGCCGCCGCAGCCCCCGCGCACACCTGTCACGCCCGGCGCGCCCCCGGCCGGCACGCGCGCGGCCCACGCAGCTTGGAACGCGGGAGGCCCAGGCTGCTGAGTCCCTCCCGCTGCTAGGCGCCGAGGGCCGGGCTGTGCCTGGGCAGCCGCGTGGGTGGCCAGTGGCAGGCGGCTGTGTGCGGGAGTCGCAGGTGCATCTCGGGCGGGTTGATGGCCTGGGGCGGGGGGGGCGCGTGCCAGTGGGCACTGGGCCATGGGTGGCAGGTCTAGGCCTGGGGGCCGGGGGTGGCGGGCGCCTCTGGGCGCTGTGCATCGGGGCGGGTTTGGAGGGGCCCGGGTAGTGGGGAGGGGTGCATGGAGCTTTCTGGAAAGCGGTCAATCACGGCTGACTCAGTTGTGTGGGGGCAGAGAGAGGGTGTCTGGGCGCTGATCACCGTCGGGGTGCCAGGGTCGGGGGGCCTCGGATCGCGGCAGTGTATCTGGTTGGGGGAGGAGTGTATGCGGTGGCCTGGCTGGGAGGCGTCCACCTGGGAGTAGGGGCCTGGACGGTGGGGGAGGGGCGAGAAGACCAGGCTGGGGAGGGTGCCTGGGACCTGTGTTCTTGAGTGGGGCTGTTGCTGAGGACAGCTGAGGCACTACGCGGTCTGGGGTGGGGGATGGCCTGCCCCTCACCCAGGGACCCTCCTTTCATCTCTCCTGGCACCCCCAGACATGTTGCTGCTCAAGAAACAGACGGAGGACATCAGCAGCGTCTATGAGATTCGGGAGAAGCTCGGCTCGTGAGTGTGTGTGAGTGTGTGTCAGTGTGAGTGTGTGTATGCGTGTGGGGGATGGGTGGCATGGGAAGGGGAGGGCCTCCCCATTTCCTTCATCTAGGGGGGCCCTTCTGCCTTCCCACCTCTGCTGTCCCTCCCCTTCTCTCCTCCTCCCCCTCCCTCCCTCCCTCCCCTTCTGCCGCAGGGGCGCTTTCTCTGAGGTGGTGCTGGCCCAGGAGCGGGGCTCTTCACACCTTGTCGCCCTCAAGTGCATCCCCAAGAAGGCCCTGCGAGGCAAGGAGGCCCTGGTGGAGAATGAGATTGCGGTGCTCCGCAGGTGTGCGCCCCGCTGGGGTTGGGAGTGTTCTAGGATGGAGCGCCCAGCCTCCTCTGTGTCCCTAGAAAGGCCTGGCCCCAGGCTCTGCCTTGCTGGAGTGGGTAGTGGTGCCCTGTGGTGGGGAAGAGGGCAGGGTGGAGGAAGAGAGGAGGGTGAAGGGCTTCCCTGGGGATCCAGGGGACGGCGGCCCAGGAGGGGCTTCTTCTTGCCTTTGCAGGGTCAGCCACCCGAACATCGTGGCCCTGGAAGATGTCCATGAGAGCCCGTCCCACCTCTACCTGGCCATGGAGCTGTGAGGAGGGCAGCGTCAGGCTAGGGGGTCAATGGGCTGGGTGGGGAGTTGGGGCCGAGGGGCCTGGGTCAGCTGAGCCCCTGCTCCCTCCAGGGTGACGGGGGGTGAGCTGTTTGATCGCATCATGGAGCGGGGCTCCTACACGGAGAAGGACGCCAGCCACCTGGTGGGCCAGGTCCTCGGCGCTGTCTCCTACCTGCACAGCCTGGGCATTGTGCACCGAGACCTCAAGGTGCCTGCCCTCCTGCCCACCCGCCGGGGGCCTTGCCCTGTGCACCACGGTTCAGGGGACTTGAGGGTGCCCAGCCCCTGCGGCCTGCCTTGTCCCAGCCCCCGCGGCCTGCCTTGTCCCAGCCCAGGGGCTGTGCCAGGGCTAACTTGGTGCTTTTTCTGGCATCCTTGTGTCACAGCCTGAAAACCTTCTATATGCCACCCCCTTTGAGGACTCCAAAATCATGGTCTCTGACTTTGGCCTCTCCAAAATCCAGGCTGGCAACATGCTAGGAACTGCCTGTGGGACTCCAGGATATGTGGGTAAGGGAGGGGGTGCCGAGGAGCCCGAGGGGCTGGGGGACCCTGTGGGAGCTGCAGCACTGGGGCGGGGCAGGTGGCGGGCCATTCCTGGGGTCGGTTAGGCTGAGCTGGGCAGCACTGAGCGTGGTGCGCGTGTGCACGGGTGTGCGTCTGTCTGTCTCTGGCCCCCAGCCCCGGAGCTCTTGGAGCAGAAACCCTACGGGAAGGCTGTAGATGTGTGGGCCCTGGGTGTCATCTCCTACATCCTGTGAGTGACCACTGGGAAGGCTCTTCTTCTGCCTGCCTGCCCCCTGCTGGGTTGGGGAGGTTTGGACAGCTGGGTGATTCATCTGTGGGTGCCAGGCTGTGTGGGTACCCCCCCTTCTACGACGAGAGCGACCCTGAACTCTTCAGCCAGATCCTGAGGGCCAGCTACGAGTTTGACTCTCCCTTTTGGGATGACATCTCAGAATCAGGTGAACTTGAGGCTGGCCCCGAGCTCAGGGAGGGGGGAGTGACGAGGGGGCACGGGGATGGGGCAGGCTGACCTGGCCTCCCTGCCCCAGCCAAGGACTTCATCCGGCACCTTCTGGAGCGAGACCCCCAGAAGAGGTTCACGTGCCAGCAGGCCTTACAGCATCTTTGGTGAGCCGGACCCCTGCTAAGCTGTCCCGGGACCAGAGAGACCACACCCTGAGACCCCCCACACCCCACTGACCCCCAGCTTTCCCCTAGGATCTCTGGGGATGCAGCTTTTGACAAGGACATCCTGGGCTCAGTCAGTGAGCAGATCCAGAAGAATTTTGCCCGGACCCACTGGAAGGTCGGTGTAGGGAGGGGCCTGTGGACCTGACTCAAGGCTGTCTGCCCCCCACTTCTCTGTCTTCCCCCTCCCTTGGCCTCAGGGGCATGGTCTGGGCTATGGTCCTCCACATCTTGAGGCCAGGCCCCAGGCATGGCCTGACACCCTCTCTCCCTGCAGCGAGCATTCAATGCTACCTCCTTCCTGCGCCATATCCGCAAGCTGGGGCAGAGCCCGGAGGGTGAGGAGGCCTCAGGGCGGAGGCTGGCCAGCCACAGCCACCCAGGCTTCCAGACCAGCCAGCCCCCCGAGTGGTGACGCCCAGGTTCGTGGGGGTGGCCCTGCACCCCTAGGAGCTGGCTCCTTGGTGAGCTTAAGGGGTGGCAGGCCCCACGTGGCCAAGAGCAGAGCTGGGTGGACCCCACAGGGTAGAGGGCTGAGGGCAGAGAGCGCTGACAGGGAGGGCCTGGGGTTCCTGGAGAAGTGGATGAGGGACAGAGAGAGAGGCCATGGGGGCTGGTGACTCCAGGGACTGCGAGGATTCTCGAGAGGCCCAGCGCCAAGACCAGCGGGCACCACTGCTAAGGACCTTGGCTAGGAACAGGGGCCCCGGGGCAGGCCGGGGCACCCCCTGACTGGCCCCCTTCTCTGTGCTTCTCTCTTCTCCTTCACCCCAGGCCAAGGCCGAGGCCAGGTGCACCGACCCCCGGATCCCTTCCAATGGACCCTTTCAGTCCCCTCTCCCTCCCCCCAGCCTGGGGCTGGCCTGTGCTGGAGAGTTTGGGTCATGTGGGTGCAGTATATGGCACTGGGGTGGGAGCTGGCGGGGCATGTCCACAGGGGCTCCCCTCCCCTGTCGCCACCACACTCCTGCTAGAAGCCAAGAGGCCCCCGGGGCTGTCCTTCCTGTGCGCTGTTCTGTGCTTTGCTGACTGTGAGTGGTCCTGCTTGCGCCATGGCCCTCCAGCCCCTCTCCAGTTCTCCCCAAATTAATAAAGACAGACGGAGCAATGGGCAGTGCTGAGCTGGAGGGAGGGATGGGAGATGAGGGACGAGTGTGGAGAGGATGGTGTCTCTGAGCAAAGGAGACCAAGGAAGCAGGCCCACTGCCCAGCGGGCCCCCAAGGGACATCGCCCGTTGCCACCCAAAGTTCCGCTCCGTCTGGTCCAAGAACTTCCTGTTCCCACCCTGCAAAGTGCCAGCAAGAGGCAGCCCAGCAGCCAGCTCTGCCACCCTAGGTGTCAGCCTGCATGTGGCTCTGGCACCCTGGGAGAAAATGGGCACAGCTCAGGCCTGCCTACTGCTAGCAGAGGTGGTGGCAGGAGGCTGAATGGGGGCTGAGGAGTGCTGTCCTCGGGCCTCCGGGGATGGCCCACAGCGCCCTTGCTGAGCAGGAACAGGCTGGGAAGGGCTCACAGATGGGTGGAGGCCGGAGTGCTGCAGCTGGGAAGGCAACCAGAGTCCTAGGCTATCTTCTCCAACCTCTCCGCTCCTCCTGCTTCCTGGGCCGTGGCCTGATGGAGAGCATCTCCAGTGTACACGTTCTTGTGCAGAAAGGCTCTGGAAACCCAGTGTCAGGGGGTGCAGGAGGAGCCTCTTGGCCAGGAGAGGGTGCCGCTGGGGCGTCAAGCCCTGTGCTGTGTTGTGGTCTTGGAACACTTGGGCTCAGGCCCCTGGGGCAGTCAGGCTGGGTGGGTCCTGGCTTCTGGTGTCAAGGGTGGTGGCGGTCTACTGGTCTGCGCAGCCCCTGCCCCTCGAGGCCCCAAGCCTCTCCTGGCTCTGCTAGGCCTTTGTTCCGCACCCATCAGGGGAAGACTCCTCTGGCCTCTCCTTAACCCCAGCAGAGCAGAGGGAGCACCCTCAGAGCTCTGGGTGAGCTGGCTGCCCCTTTCCCCCACTGTGACCCTTGCCCCCCAGGGCCCCTGCCAGCCTGCACTGCAGAACGTGATGGAGAAGACACTTCTCCTTGCCGACCTTTGGGACTTGAAGGGAGGCAGTGAGGCCTCAAGCCAGGCTGGCCTGGGTCCTGGGGTTGGGGCTGGAGGGGGAGCAGTGTCCACTGAGGAGAGCAGCCGCACAGATAATTGGGGGTGGGCACAGCCCAGCGTGGGCATGCCCGCCTGCTGGTGCCCAGGCTACAAGTCCCTCTTTGGCTTTCTTCTCTCAGCATCCTCCCACATCCCCATGGCCACCTGTAGGCCATCCTTTGCTCCAGGCTTTGGGGGTCACACAATCCTGTCCTACTGTGTGTGCTCCCCTTCACCCACAGCCCAGGGGACCTCAGGCAGCCATAACCACAGTCCATCTCAACAGCCTGGCCTCTTCACCTCCAGCGACCCGTCCTGCCTCCCTTTAGCCCCCAGCTTGGGGCTTTGCCTTCTTTTGCCCTGCAACCTTGAAGTCCTTACCACGTCCACTTTTGCTGGAGGGCGGTCGTGGAGGGGGTGGACTTACTCAGACGTTGGGAATGATCTGTGTGGGGAAAGTAACGACTGTCTGCTCAGGCAGCCTGGAGCAGGAGCACCAGAGCCAGTCTTTCGGAAGGAATCCCACTTCTTCAGAGACAGCCAGCTCTTCCAGCCCATTGCTGCGGAGTTGGGCCCCAGCTCCTGCGGCACTGACACAGGATGCAATTTGACCTCCAGCCAGCAGGCGGCGCCATGGTCACACTTTCCACATCCATCAACCTCCCCGTGATCCTTTAGCACCTGGGGCAGCTGCTCAAAACCGTTTTTCTCCTCCCCCATCTCCCCAAATCCTGCCCCAGGGAAGTCTTCACTTGGGGGAGACGTCCCACCCTCCCCATCTGGAAGCGGGGAGATGGCGGGACCTCCAGGGCAGGCAGAGGTGGCACCCTTCTTTTATCCCTCCAAGCCTTTCCCATGTGAAGAGACAGTTTGCGAGAGAACTTTGGGTCACCTAGGCCATGGGATGCGATGAGCGGCCTGGAAGAGTGATGGGCAGGGGTTGCTGCAAGAGCATTTCAGGAGCAGGGAACAGCAGGTGCTCAGACTAGAGCCTGGCAGGGTCAGGGTTGGGCTTTAGTCTCTGAGCAGGGGTGAGCCACTGGAGGGGTGGGAGCCGGAGAGTGCCTCTGTCCAGGCTGGGGTAGGTGCTGAACTTGTGGGTGTCAGGGGTTCCAGGGATACTCAGTGGGGTCCCACTGGGGATGGAGAGACAGAAGTGGGTTGTCCTGGGAGCTCTTTAGAAGTCAGTGATGGGTTGGGGAGAGGGATCCAGAGTGGCCCATGCATTTCTGGGTAGACCGTGGGAACATCCACCAAGAGGGGTTCAGCTGGGGTGGGCTGGGGGACAGACAACGACATTGATTTTGGACATGGTGAGTTGGAGGTGCCTGAAGGGGCATGGAAGCAGAGCAAAGAGAATTTGTGTATATTAACCCAAACCTCGACTATGAGGTAGCTAGTCTTATTAGCACCGTGCCCACTTTACATATGAGGAAACCGAGGCACAGAGAGGCCAAATCGCTAAGCCCAGGCCACATAGCCTTGGGCTCTACCCAGCTGCCTGCCTCTAGGCGGGTGAGGAGAGCCCTTTGGGAACATGGAGGTCTTGTGGGGACTTGAGGAGAAGACGGGGGACTTCACCTTTCTCTTGGTGAGTGCAGACTGTCAGAGAAGCTGGGTGGGGGGGACTCCACTGGATTTGAGTTTGAGCCAGGCATGTGGTTTTGTCGCCTTTAACATCCTCTGTGCCTCTAATTTCATTTAATTAATTTCCTGTGAAGTGGGAACCTGGCAGGTAGGGTGCAGAATCTGGGCACTAAGAAGACCCCTCTGAGAAGTGAGGCAGGGCTGATGGCAGGTCCACGTGTCTGGGGGCCCTGTTTGGGGGCCAGGTGAGAGATGTAGGGAGCCTGTGCCGAGGCAGTTGAAGAGGGACTGGAAAGATGGAGGTTGGTCTTGGCGGGCTGAATAGGGGGCTGTGAGGGAGTCCTCTGAACCCAGGAGAGAAGCAGGCCTGTTCAGGAAATGAAGAGGCCAAACCAGGCCCCCTGTCAGGGCTCTAAGCCTGGCTTCTCCCTGCCAGCTATGTGGTGGGCCCATGGCAGCCATGTTGTCTACCTACCCCAGCTTTGTCCAGGCACCCCTGTCTCCATCCCTGTCTCCTCAGGTGGGCAAGACGTGAAGTATGGAGTGTTTGGGAAAAAACCAATAACTTGGTTTGGTTGACTGAAGGTGGCTGTGAAAAATGCTTAGAGATTGGTTTGGAAAGTGAACTTTCTCAAGAGAGCACTGGGGAGCCGCTGGGGGGTTGTAGGTAGGACAGTCACGAGGTCAGACTTTTGCTTTAAGAGAGTTCCAGTATTTTTCAGTCCTCTGGCCCCCCCTTAAAAATATAAAAACCTCATCTCTAGATTTTGACCCCCTCTCCCCAGCCCCATAGAGATTTCAATAGTTCCCCTCATGCCAGGGAGCCAAGCCTGCCTCACGTGATGTCCTGAGTAGAGGCCCAGCTGCTTTTCCTGTTTCTCCTTGTGGTTCTTTCAGCTATGTCTTTATGTATTTTTAAGTTAGGTTATGAGTTTAGAATTGCTATGTGTTTCAGGTCAGTTCAATATTTGATCAACATGGAGCAACATGTGTTAATACTGGTAATGCTTCTGCCTGGCCGTCTGCTTCCATGCTGCTAGTAGCGTAGCGCCTATGTCTTTCTTTTGGTTAATATTTACCTGGTATATCTTATTCAGTCCTTTTTCTTTCAAATGTACGTATTTTTTGAGATATATTTCACATGCCATAAAATGCACCCTTCATAATGTACAATTTATTGGTTGTTTTGGTGTACAGATGGTCCCTAACTTACAACAGTTTGACTTAAAAAATGATTTTTCAACTTTTATGATGATGTGAAAGCAATATGCATCCAGCAGAAACTGTGCTTCGAATTTTGAATTTTGATCTTTTCCCGGACTAGCGACTTGTGTAATCCTCTCATGATGCCGGGCAGTGGCAGCGAGCCACAGCTCCCAGTTGGCCCGTAATCATGTGGGTGAACAACTGATACACTTAGGACCATTCTGTACCCACACAGCCATTCTGTCAGTCCAGTATTCAATTACATGACAAATGCAACACTTTGTTATAAAATAGGCTTCATGTTAGATGATTTTGCCAAACTGTGGGCTAATGTAAGTGTTCTGAGCACGTTTAAGGTAGGATAGGCTAAGCTATGATGTTTGGTAAGTTAGCTATATTAAATGCATTTTGTACTTAGGATATTTTCAACTTATGATGGGTTTATTGGGATGTAACCCCATGGCAAGTTGAGGAAAATCTGTATTTACAAAGTTTTCATCACCATGATCTAATTCTAGAACATTCTCACCACCCCAAAAGAAAACCCTGTAGACATTAGTGGCAACTCCCCATCCCCCGTGAACCCCCAGCCCCTGGCAACCACTAGTCTACTTTCTGTCTTTGTGGATTTGCCTGTTCTGTTGTTTCACATAAATAGAATCACAATATGTGGCTCTTTGTGTCTGGCTTATTGACTCAGCACAGTGTTTTCAAGGTTCATCCATGTTGTAGCACGTGTCAGTACTTATGTACATTTTTACAGCTGAACGTTGTTCTACTCTATGGATAGGCCATGCTCTATTTATCCATGTATCCACTGATGGACATTGGGTTGTCTCCACCTTTTGGCTATTGTGAATAATGCATCTGTGATCATTCCTGTGCGAGTTTTTGTGAGGACATGTTTTTCAGTTGCATTATTTGGTAGAATTTGCCAGTGAAGACTTCTGGACTTGGATTTTCTTTGTGGGAAGATTTTCAATTACTAATTCAACTTATTTGCTTGTTATAAATCTATTCACATTTTCTATTTCTTTTAAAGTCAATTTTGGTCATCTGTGTCTTTTTAGGAATTTGTCCATTTCATCTGAATTATCTAATCTGTTGGCATAAAGTTGTTCAAAACATTGCCTTATAATCCTTAACATTTGTATAGGTCAGTAGTAATGTCCCCCTTTTCATCCTTGATCTTGGTACTCTTTTTTCTTAACCAGTCTAGATAGGATCAATTTTGTTCATCTTTTCCAAAAACCAACTTTTATTTTTATTGATTTTCTCTATTGTTTTCCTGTTTTCTACTTCATTCATTTCTGCACTAATCTTACCTCTGCTTGCTTTGGATTTAGTTTGCTTTTTTCTTTTTCTAGTTTACTAAGGTAGATCAGTTGACTCTTGATTTGAGAACTTTTTTGTTGTTGTTGTTGGTATAGGCATTTAAAGCTATAGATTTCTTTGGTAAACAATATATAGTTGTTTGAATCTAGTTTTTTTGAATGTCCAATTTTTGATTGGGGTGTTTAGACCATGCACATTTAATGTAATGATTCATGTGGTTGGATTTACATTTGCCATTTTGTTATATCTCCCGTCTTTTTGTTCCTGTCTTCTTCCTTCACTGCAGTCACTTGTATTAAATATTTTTTTGTGTACCATTTTATTTTTGCTGTTGATTTTTAACTATATATTTTTTGAATTATAATTGCATTACAATATGCCTCTGAACTAATCATAATTTACTTTGTATTAAAACTCATTTATTTTTGGTAAATTATAGAGACATTGCTGCAGGATAGCTCCATTCCCTCCTTCCTGTTCTGTGCTATTAATGTCATGTATATTACATCTATATGGATATAAACTCAACAATGCAGTATTACAGCCATCACTTTATACAATCTTATGTCTTTTAAAGAAGTTAAGAGAAGAAATGAGAAAGAATATATTGAGAGATATTTATATTAACCCACATATTAATCATTTTTGCTGCTTTTCATTTCTTCTTGTGAATTCAAGTTACTAACTGGTGTCAGCCTGAAGGATTTTTTTCTAGTACTTCTCGTAAAGAAGTATACTAGCAATAAATTCTCTCAGTCTTTAACTGGAAATGCCTTTTTTTTTTTAATCTTCCATTTTTAAAGGATAGTTTTGCTAGATATAGAATTTTTGACTGATTGTGTTTTTTTCCCCTTTCACTTCTTTGATTATGTCATTTCATTGTCTTTTGGCCGCCATTGTTTCTGATGGTTTCTGTTATTGTGGTTTCCTCCTACATGGCTCGTTTTTCTCCCATTGCTTTCAAAATAGTCTATCTTTGGCTTTCAACAGTTTGACTACGAAGTGTCTATGACTAGCTCTCTTTGTGTTTATCTTTCTTTGAACTTCCTGGATCTGGCTACTGTTTCTCATAAAATTTTGGACATTTCTGTCATTGTTTCTTCAAATATTTATTCTGACCCTTTCTCTCTCTCGTCTTCTTCAAAGCCTCCCTTTACACACGTTTTAGAGTGCCTCATGTTGTCCCACAGGCCTCTGAGGCACAAGTATTTTTCTGTCTGTTCTTTAGACTGGATAATTTATATTGTTGTGTTTTTAAGTTCACTAGTAATTTCTTCTGACATCTTGAACCTTCTCTTTAATACTGCTAGAAAAAATGTCATTTTAGTTATTGTGCTCTTCAGATACATTATTTCCATTTAGTTATCTTTTCACAACTTCTGCATCTGTATGGAGAATCTCTATTTGTTGATTTGCTGTTGTCATACTTTACTTTAACTCTTTAAACATGGCATTCTTTAGTACTTTGAACATATTTATAGTAAGTACTCTGAAGTCTTCATCGACTAATTCCAACATCTGAGAGCATTCAGAGATAGTTGCTATTGACTGTTTTCCCTAATGTGGGTCACATTTGCTGTTTCTTTGCATGTCTTGTAATTTTTTGTTGGAAATTGAAGATTTTAGATAATATTTTCCAGCAACTCTGGATTCTGATAGTCCCTTTCCCCCTGGAGGTTACTGTTTTTGCTGTGTGTGTGTGTGTGTGTGTGTGTGTGAACTTGTTTGCTGCTTTGTTGTGTAACTTTTCTGGACTAAATCTGTGCTTAATCTAGCTTAGTGGCCAGCCAAATTAGACAGAAACTGGGCTCAAATGTCTCGAGCTACTAAGACTTGTGTACTCTGCTGCCGGATCTGTGTGTGGAGAGGGGAGATCTTTCAATGTTTAGGCTATTTTCAAGTCTTCCCTGGGTTTTCTTTCCACTGACCCTTTTGAGTCTCCTACACACATGTGCACAGCCTCAAGGTGGTCCAGGAGAGCCTGAATGGATTGAGCCCTCTCCGTTCTCCAGCTAGTCGGGAATATGCTCGCCCCATCAGTGTCCACAGCCTCGGTCTAGCAGAGCTGAGTTGCTGGGCCTTCCCTGCTGGCCTCTTCCCCAGAAGCTGTTTCCAAACCAAGCTGGGAGGGGTGCGAGCAGCCCTGGGCCGGAGTGTCGCCGATTCCCAAAGGTCAGCTTCTCATTGTATTAAATACCTTTGGTTGATTTCGAGGTCATAAATACTGTTTTTGTCAATTTTTTCCAGCTTTGTAGTTGCTTTCATAGGGAGGTTATTTGTTGATCTCCTCATTTGGCCATAGCTGGAAGTCCTGACCTTTGATCTTTTTTTTCCTGTCCGATCATTTAGATGTACCTCTCATAAACAGCTTATGGCTGGATTTTTAAAAAATCCTGTCTTTAACTGGAAAATTTAGTCTATTTATTTTGCTTAGTGATGTTTGGATTGATTTCTAAGATCTTATTTTGTGCTTTCTACTTATTCCAATGTTTGTTTCTTTATTTTCCTCTTTTTACTTCTTTTAGATTTAGATTCTTCTCCTCACTTGATATTTTCCCTCCACTAGTTTGGAAGTAATACACTCTATATTCTTTTAGTAGTTCCTTAGAAAACGTATCATGCATATTTATCTTCACAAAGCTTAAAGTTGTTCAATACTGATGTGGCCGTGAAGGAGTAACAGGGTCCAGAATTCCCCTCCCACCATACACAATTGGGAAACTTGGCACGACATATGAATCAAGTGTTTTCAGATGACGGACAATAGCTGGTGAAGACCCTGTGGTGCCTGAGAGAAAGGAAACAAGTTAGGTAAATTCCACCACCCAGACTTTTCTGACTGAGGTAGAAGAAGCATTAAAATGTAACCCCTAATGATAACCCAGGGAAAAATATAATTCAAAAAGACACCTGCACCCCAATGTTCATAGCAGCACTATGTACAACAGCCAAGACATGGAAACAACCTAAATGCCTATTGACAGATGACTGGGAAAAGAAAGTGTGGTATAGATATTCACAATGGAATATTACTCAATCATAAAAAAGAATAAAATAAAGCCATTTGCAACAACATGGATGGACCTGGAGATCGTCATTCTAACTGAAGTAAGCCAGAACGAGAAAGAAAAATACTATATGATGTTGCTTATATGTGGAATCTAAGGAAAAAAGACACAGATGAACTACTTATTATTTATAACTTGATTGATTTCTTGAATATGTGTGAGCACGTCTGACTGTCCTTTATGAATGGATTACTGCATTCTGTTGATTCTTAAAAAATGTAACTCCTAGTGATAAAAATCAGCCGATCAAAGCAGACTCAGGGGGAGTCCACTTTCTGGTCTGGCACATAAGGACCTGGAGGTCGTCCATGCTAGCAAGTGAAACACTCAACAACCTGAAAAATCAACAACTCTTCTTAGTTCCAACAGGGACGAGAGGTCATAGGCCAAACCACTGCTCCCCAAACTAGAGAGACTCCAGGTGAATACAGAGCATCACAACTTACCAGAGCAGAAGCCCATGAGCAGGAAGAGTGCTGGAGTAAGAAAGCCTGAACTTGCACTGACGATCTGCTGGGGGCTAGGGTGGACAATTCTGAGAGTTCAAAACTCCAGGGGGACCCAGTCCTAGGGAAGTTCCTACCCTCTTGTGAGTTTTACCTCCAGGAGTCCTACCAGGTTCTCACAGTGAAGACTGGAGAAAAATCTCCTCCTGCCTCTGGCAGGCAGAGGGGGAAAGTAGAGATTTTGAAATAATACACCAGGGCATTCTGTTCTTAACAAAGCCCACACCCAAGACAAACGATTATACCTGAGCCTGGACTGTTGGGGTTTTATCAGAGTCTAGCAGAGCTGGGAAAGGGAAACACCTCACTTCAGCCCCCTCTAGCCATCTTAACCCACCTTAGTGGGGCGGAAACTGAGAAGCACTTGTGAAGGTCACAACCTAGAGGCACAGGCTCACCGAAAGACTCAGGCCTGATCCTTGGACTGTAGACTGCTCCCCCTCCCCCCACACCTCACCAGCGGTAAGTCAAGGCCTTCTTTACTGCATTACTCCTTTACTGCCTGGCTTTCAACAAAGAATTGCAAGGCATACTAAAGGGAAAAAACCACAGTTTGAAGAGACAGAGCAAGCATCAGAAGCAGACAGATATGGCAGGGATGTTGGACTGGCGATTTAAAATTCCATGCTTAATATGCAAAAGCCGTGGAAGGTACCATCTTCAGGGGGTCCTGGGATTAGAAGGAGGCCATCTCTGGGGGGACTGATATTCTGCTGACTACACCTATTGAGAGCACTGCCCTTCAAGAGTCCTGGCTGTGTGTGTGGGCCCAGGGATTGTCTCCCAGCTCCCATGGGTGGCCCATGGAAAGCCACGGGAAGAAGATCCCCAGGGAGGAGGGATGGCCTCTGACTCTGGGCTCCTGGGTGTAGATAACACTGTGACAGGTGCTGGCCCTAGAGCTGGTTCATGCCCCTGGACTCAAGGATCCTCATTGTTTCTGAACTTGGAGCCTTCCTCTTATTTTCCCACCAGCTCAGCCAGTCATTCAAGCATGTTTTTAGACTTCATCCTATGTTTTAGGGATTTTGGACAGGAAGGATGTCTCTGGACACCCACATTGTGCACAAAGTCCCCACTGCCTTCTCTTACTGCCCTTGTTTCCACCCACCCTCTGGCTTCTCCTCCACTTCCTGCCACATCTGTGTCCTTGGGAATCATGGCTTTAAAACAACCCTTCTGGCTACAGTGTGCTGAAGGCACTGGAGGCGTCCAGAGCGGCAGCCAGGAGGCCAGGGAGGAGCCAGCCCCAGCTGTCACTTCAAGTGGCCCAGTGGCCTCTGCAGGCTCTCCCTGCCCCCAACCCAGGTCTTTGCAGTCCAAATTCTACACTGCCTCAGCCAGAAGGACACACACTGGGATGTGCAGGTCTTTGGGCGTCCCTCCTCAACTTGGGTCCTGCTGCGGCTCTATCTGGTCATCCCGGGGCTTGGGTCTGACTTTGCACTGAGTCTCAGGGCTCAGCTTCCAACCCCCATGGTCACTTCTGGGTCCCTCCTCCCTTGCTCTCCCCACCACACCGGACACCTGGCATCATTTACTGCTTCATGGGCTCTGTCCCTCCCATTCTGGGAAGTCGACTCCGAGCGGCAGGTCCCGGGCTCACTGCTGCGACAGAGTCCCTGGCCATGTGTGTGGCACAGAGCAGGGGCTCAATGGTTGTGAGTGAACAGGTGACTCAGAGGTTAGGCTGACAGGCAGCGTGGAGGCGAGATGGGAAATGGTGATGTAGGGGTGGGGTGGTGCTCGAGTCCTGATCAGCCCAGCACACCCCACCCCTTCCCAAGCCTCCCTCCCCACCTTTCCACAAACCCTCCAAGGTGCTCAGGAAACAGCTTCCCTCCGTTCAGTATCTTACGGAAACCGTTTATTCAGAAACAATTAAAGAAAGCAACCATGGTGTGGCTTCCGAAGGGACTGCTGGCTAGTGTGCATGTGTGAGCGTTGATACAGACAGACACACACGCGTGCGCGCCGCCCATGAAGGGTATGTACTGAAATGAATGACTGTGTGTGTGCAGCTTGGCCCCTTCCCCGCCCCCCAAACCAACCATGGCTGTGTGGGACCCACAGTGGCAAAATCCAGGCCTTCTTCTCCCCCTCCCCCACCCCCAGCTCTTGCTTTGAGACCCCATCTCCTCCGGCGGCAGTTTGACCACCCTCAGTCACAAAGAGCCCCAGTGATCCTGTCAAGACATCTAGGGGAAGAGGAAAAAAAGCATCTTTTCAAATGTCAAGTGGATAAACAGTCAGGGCGCCAGATGTGCGGCCGGGAACCCGCCCAGTGGCTCCCAGGCCGGCGCCCTCCCCTCTAGCGCTGCCCAGCCAGGAGCCACCCAGAAAGGGGCTGTGCCCATGGATGTGGGGCGGCCACTGTGCCTCCAAGTCCACATCCCCTGGGAGGCCCCCAGTCCCAAGAGGCCCGAGCCCTCTGGGCAGGGGGCGGGAGAGAGTGACTACACTGGTGGTAATGGTGAGCCCCTCCCCATGAGCAGCCATTTGGGTCCAGGGATGGGAGTGGGAGCAGGTCCCTGTGGCAAATGAGGTGGCCGGAACAGGCACACGCCCTTCCTGAAGGGGGAAACCACGGGAGGCTCGGGGCCCAGCCAAGCTGGCCAAGCACTGTACAGGGCCTGGGCCCTGGGAACCAGCAGCCACCTGGAAGAGTTTCTCCGGATGGGAATCCCTATCCCCACCCCCCACTCCCCAAAGGAGAAAGTAACAGTCGCGAAAGAGGCAGGGTCTGGAGCGTGGTTCCGCCCCAAATCGGTGCGGGTCAGGCTGGTGGCCCCAGGCCCAGCCCATAGGCACGTTTAATAGGATTCCCCGTGGATGTTTTGAGTGGGTAGGACAGGTTTCTCCCCACGCCACCCTGGAGGGGCTCCCAGATCCCACCTCGACTCACAGCCCCCACATGAGGTATTGAGCGCCCCCCCACCCCCATCCCACCCCCCCCACCCCCGCCGCTTAGGGTGATCCCCCTCCCGCCTCCTCCCCAGCACATGGGTGATCGGGAGCACCCACTGGGGGGTGGCCCGGGTCCCTATGTGGCGTCCAGCTCGAAGACGCCTTCGCTGGTCGGGGTGGTGAAGAAGGAGGGCGGGTCGGAGGTGGCAGACTCCTGCCCGCCGCTGCCCTGCTCCCGGGCGCGCCTCTCCTCCAGCCGCAGGCTGCGCTCGAAGTCCAGCAGCTGCCCCATGAAGTTGAAGTTGGGCGAGATGTTGGACTTCTTTCTCTTGACCAGGTCGTAGGCATCGTTGAGCGAGAGGTGGAGCTTCTGCATGAGGTAGGCCACGGTGACGGTGACGGAGCGGCTGACGCCCGCCAGGCAGTGAACAAGCACCCCGCAGTTCTGGGACAAAGCCTCGTCTGGTGGGGGGGCAGAGCGGGGGCCCACATGAGATTCGGATGGTGGCCTTCTGGGGGTTCCTGCGCAGCCCCATCCCAGCACTGTCACTGGCAGTCTCTGGGAGCTGGCCCAGCACTGCCTGACCCCAGACGTGCCATCCAGGCTGTGGGGATGGTGGCTGAGCCTGGTGGTACCCTCGTGAGGGAGAAGGAAGAGGCGGGAAAGGCCAGGGGCCAGGTTGGGGAGGGCAGGGAGGGAGGCAGCCGGGGCAGAATGGACTCACCGATGAACGCAATGGCCTCAGGAAAGAACTGGGACAAGTTCTGGCTCCAGTGGTCTGAGATGGGGATCTGCTTGTAGTGAAAGTCGCCGTTCTTCTCGAAGAGGTTAGGGAGGTTGGGGGTGACGTTGAGGATGTAGCGGATGCCCAGTTTGGCCAAGCTCTCCACGTTGGCCGAATCCCTGGCACTGCCCAGGTAGAGGTTGGGCAGGATCTGCACGGGGAAGGATGGCAGCAGCCCCGCTGGGGGGGGCGTGGCGCCCTCCGAATCCAGGCCACAGCTCATGGAGTCGCGGTCGGGCTCGGATTCCCCGTCTGAGCAATCGGAGCCCAGGTACAGGCCGCCGAGCCCCACCACTGGGCTTGGCACTGGGGCCATGCTTGGGCCACCATGGCTGCTGAGGCTGGTCTCACATAGATGAGGGCACTCGGCCTGGAATCTGCTGAAGCCACCTGGGAGGGGAGAAGGGGAGAGTCCCATTGATCTGGACCCCTGGGCAGCCAAGTGCCCGGGCTGGGGATAGGGAACCAACCCTAGTCAGCCCTGATCCTCGAGGAACTTGTCGGTGTCCCCAAGGGGAACTCGAAAGCCAGCAGCCTGGTATCCCTTGTGGCGGCTACTTCTCTGGACAGCAAGTGCCCACTGCAGCTGTAAGACACTGGGCCCAGGCAGAGCCGCCCAAAGAGGATCTTATACCGCCAGGGCCAGGCCAAGGCAGGCACGGGAGCTCAACAGAGTTTAGATGCACTGTCAGCATTAGGGAGGACAGCAGCCATCAGTTAAAGAATCAGAAAGGTTCACATGTGAGTTCTCTGCCTGGGTGTCTCCCGATCCAGCTTGACCAGAAGCACCTCAAGGGCAGGGGCCAGGTCACAGCCATCTTTGTGCTCTCTTCAGGGATGAAGTGGGACCCCAAGGAGCAAAGGGCCTGGGGGAGAGGGTGGCGTTCCACCCGTATGGTCCCAAAGTCCCAAGAAGTGAGTATTTCCATCTACAAATAACTACTATTTCCCAGGGCTGGGCCTGGAAATCCAACATTTTATTTATTTCTGTATCACTGTGCATTCAGAATGCAGGAAGGGACGATGCCCCAATGACCCTCCTCGATGGGGAGGTGTGGACAGCTGGCTCTGTAGGTTCATGGGAACCCTGTCCCTACTCTGGATCTCTGGGGGTGTTTGACTTGGCAAGGAGCCAACATGCCTGTATCAGCCTGTCTCCCCTCCGCCCCCAGTCCTGCCATGACTATGGCCGGGGCAGGTCTCTGCCTCCTCCTGCCTTCCCCGCCTCTCTCCCTCTCTCTTCCCCTCCCCTATCCAGACCCTTTGCAGACGGAGATTCGTCCTCCTGTGGCTCCTGCCTCCTTTGCCCATGGCTGAATGAACAGCTACAGGAGGTGGTGATACCACGGGGAGGGGGCTGGGAGCCCACACTGGGTACTCCATTCTTCAGCATCCAGGGAGCCAGGTCAGCTCAGCTGGTTCTCCCCATTTTCCAGACTCAGAAACTGGGGCTCTCAAGAGTGAAGGACTTCTCCAAGATCATGCACGGGGAAGGGAATCTGACCTCCACTTTTGACAAAATGAGGCCGGGTTTGCCCAAAGTCAAATGAATTATGACTGCCCTGGGATGGTGGGGACCTGCCTCCCCTGGGCCGGGGTCCTCCCCAGGCTGGCACCTGCCAGGCCACCACGCCCACCTACCCTGTAGGTAGTAGGCCAGGTAGCCTTCTTCCCGCAGCTTCTGGAGCAGGGTGCCCAACACCGACTCGGCCTCCCACTCCTCGGCCTCGGCCTCGGCCTCCCCACGCCTGTGCCTGCCCCCGCCCTGGTCGTACAGGAGCACTGGGGCGGGCGGGGGCGGCTGCAGCGGCGGCCCAGGCAGGAGCGCGCGCACCGACAGGCTCCCCCGCCGCAGGCGGCGCAGCAGCAGCGCAGGCAGGGCCACGCTCAGCGCCCCGCCGATGCGCGCCGACTCGTACAGCTCACGGCTGCGGCAGTCCAGGAGCAGCAGACGCGGCCGTGGGGGCGACAGCTCCCGGCGCAGCCACAGGCACGAGCGGCCCAGACCCTCCATGGGCTCGCGGCTTCTGGCACGTCGGGCCTCTGGAGCTGCGGAGAGAGGGAAGGCGAGCAACGTGAGCCCGCGTCCTTTGCGCCCGGCTGCCAAGGGGTGAGGGCCCAGGGGCCAAGACGTGAAGCCAACCCCGTGTCTTGAAGGTGGGCGCCTAGGGTCCCGCAGGGACACCCCTCTACTGCATGACTCTCTTCCCGCGCCCCTCCCACAGTAAGGATTACGCTCCCCGTGCGCCCCAAGAAAAACACCCGAGGCAGCCACTCGCGCTGCTCTCCACCCCGGGAAGTGCGAGAGGTCCTCCAGAAGAGGAAGAAGGCTGGGCGTCCAGCGGCCCCTTGGAGAGCTGTGGGTCCCTTCCCCACCTCTCCTGGGGACCCAGGGCCGCGGCCACCTTCCCCTACACCCCCTTTCCACATCTCTCAGTCTGCCGCCTGCCCCGCAATCACTCCCCATCTTTGAGCTTCCGACTATGGGGGAGTGTGCACGTGAGAGCGGGTCAAGGCCGAGATCTCTCCCAAGGCCAGGTGGGCCTGGGGGAACAGAAGTGGTGCCTAGGTGATGGACCTCGGCAGGCTGGACCTCTAGGAACTGACCTGGCTCTGGTCCCTCTCCTCCGCCTCCCCTTCCCCCACGAGAAAACAAAAGGAGCGAAACCTGGAGCTTGATCCCGCGGCGGGTGGCCGCACGCGGATGTCCCAGCCACGGCCACCGCGGACTGAGGGGCGCCGTCCCCGGGCAGGGTGTCCCCGGGCCCGGCCACCGGCAAGAAGGCGGGGCAGCGGAGCAGACGCGCACGTGGAGTGGAGGCCGAGTCTACTCGCCGCCCGCGCACCCGCCGCTTCCTGGCAGTGAAGACCCTGCTTCCACCTTGGAAGCTGCTGCCTTTGGACTCAAGAGTTGCCGTTCAGAGGGGCGGGGCGGCGGGGGCGGGCCCAGGGGGGCCAGCGAGCCAACGGGTGCCAGCGAAAGCAGTCGAGTGGGCCCCGCAAGTGGCGCGCTGGGCTGGGGCTTCCACCGGAGCGGGACAGGGCCGGGGCAGAGGCCAAGGGCAGGTCAGGGGCCCAGCAGGGGACCAGCTGCAGCTCCCCTGGCCGGCGCCAGTCAGGCCCCTGGAGGCAGGGGGAGGGGTGGGGACAAGAGCCCAGTGCCCCTGCCCCAGAGGCTGCCTCCAGTCCTCCTCACTTGGGGTGACCCTGGACCGTCATGTCCCCTAACTGGGCTTCAGTGGCCTCATCTATATAACAGGCTCAGCTTAGCTACCACCTTTGGCTCCCATGGGATGCCAGTGAAATCACAGAGGGGAGGAGGAAGCAGGACCAGAAACCATGGCTGCTTTCTGGTCCAGAACTCTGCCCAAGGCTAGCTGGAGGGCTAGGCAGGCAGAGGGCGGCTTTTGGGCACCCCAATAGCTTCATCCGCACAGGCCAGACCAAAGGCTTTAAAGTCACCAGGAGCTCTGCACTCTCAGCCCTAAACTGGGGTGCTCTGTTCTTGTCACCTTATTGATCCTGGGAGTCATCCCTACCCCTCCTTTTGCCCCCTCCCTAGTTGATTGGAGGCAAGTAGTTTCTACTTAAATGTCTCTTACATCTGTACTTTTCCCTCTGCCCCCTGCACTGCCCAGGTCCCCAGCATGGCTTCCAGAGCACCCTCCCTACCTCCGGGCCTCTCTGCCCCAAACCCCCTCAGCCCTGCCCTGCAGCAGATCATTTGCTCAGCAATGGCTGGTGGCCTCCATACCTTCCATGGACACAGGATGATGAACAGGCAGGACACACCAGGTCCCTGCTTGCACGGCACTCCCAGGCCAGCAGGACAGGTCAGTAATAAACAGGGAGATGGAACAAGATAACACTGGGTGTGTTAAGTGCTGAGACAATGAAATGAGGTTGGGGGGGTGGTTCTGAAAAGTCTGGCTCTATGGCCCTTCTCTGCTTAAAACCTGTCTAAAGCAAATAGCAGAGTTGAAGGAAAATGTACAAAAGATAAGATAAAGTGCATACAAACGAATCAAAAGGTCAAGACTCCTATAGATAAATGGGCAAGGAACCAGAAGACACTGCATGAAGGAGGAAATGTAACTGGTACAAGGCGTTTAGGGGAAGGTTCAACCCCAGACATGGAAGGAAAGTTAATTGAAAAAACAAGGTAACGGATGATGGAAAACACGGTAACCCTTCCCACTGTTACATTAGGAAAAAGTTCTCAAAATGAGAACACCCAATGCTGGCAAGGGTGCTGTGAAATAGGCCCGCTGCTCTACTGCTGGTTGCTAAATGATTCCCTGTTGGTTCTCTGCTGGTACTGCCCTTTCGGAAATAAATTTGGTTATGCGCACCCTCTGGCCACTTTGGGGACTGTACCCCAAGGAACTATGTAAAAGAAGGCAGAGCTGTGCACACAGGGTGGGTACCACAAGACATATAACTAAGGCGTGCAGGGTACAAAGCCACTGGAAGGCCACTGTTTAGGATAGTTCAGTCCAGGGCAACTGCCAGACCCTTCCCATGAACCAGAGTAAGATGAGAAAACTAGGGTGGTAATGCTGGGGAGAGGGCAGGGTACAGAGAGGTCACCTTCAAGGGGCCTCCAGTTACCCCCTCCCTCCCTCCCTCCTTTCCCAGCCTAGTGGGCCACCGGCCTGGGACTCATCTCTGGCCCCAGCCCAGCACGTCCTGGTCTCTGGGAAGAGTCCCACCGCCTGCATCCAGGGGCCTCAGGCAGCTGGGCTGTGTCCCCTCCTCCAGCCCGGGGCCTCCTCCTCTGCAGCCTGTCCTTCCCCAGGCCCCTCAAGGTGTCCCACTCTGGGCAGGCTTCTGTCTCCGGGGCCAGCCTGCCATCTCCCTCCTCTTTGCTCAGACCTTAGTGCCCTGAAGTTGCAATGCCCACCTGGGGCCAGAGCAGAGGAGGGGGCACTTCCTTTCCCTCACATCCTAGCTCCCAGAGGCAGAGGTGGGCTGCCACCTGCCCATAGGTCCTAAGCCTGGGGGCTCCATCCAGACTTGCTGCAGCTGTGGGCAGGAGGCTGGGGTGGGCAGGGGTTGAAGGCACCAACAAGGGATTCTGCCACGTGTCAGCCTGTGGTGTCTGGCCTGACACCCCACCTGACAAAGAGGTGGAGAGATACATGCCCTGGCGTGGGGGCTCAGTGTGGCTGGAGGGAGGAATCCCAAACCCCGCAGGAGGTAGGAGCTCCTGAGGTGCCTGAGCAGACTTTCTGGAGAGAGCTCCCTGGGGGAGGTGACCAGAGCCCCGCTGGGCAGAGGAGGATGAGGAAGGAGGCAACTCCAAGAAGCCCCCCCCCCGCCCCCACCACGTTGGTTGTGCGGTCGATGGGGGGAGGTCTGCGCCTCCCAACGCCTGAAGAGTGGCTCCCCTGCACCTAGCTCCAGACCCCTGCTGCCAAGTCCCTCACCCACCCCGGGAGAAAGCGTTCAGGAGAGGGATTCAATCTCGAAAGTGAGTGCTCACTGCCCGGCGCCGGCGGCGCCCGCTGCGCCAGCAGCAGGACAAACTGGAACCTGTTGCCACCTCCGCACTGCAGGGCTGAGCGCAGCCAAGCCCCCCCTCCTCCGACCCTCGCCGGGCCCGCCCGCACTCGGGCCCCCTGCAGCGCCTGCTCTGGGCGCTGGCCCCGCCCCGCACCCGCTCCCCGTGCGCGCTGGGCAGGGGGAGGCGGCGCCGCGCGCCCGGGCTTCGCCAGGCCCCCTCCGGCGGGCGGAGCCAGGCCCCGCGCTCGCCCTGGGGTGGGCGCTGCGCCCGCCGCCCCAGCTCCCGCCGGGAGCCCCTGGCCTCCGCCCGGCTTGACCAGTGCCCCTTGGAGGCCGCGGCAACGCTTCTGCCCGTAGGCCTCGCCCGCGCCGCGTGCGCCCTCTGGTCCCCAGGGCCTCCGGAGAGCGGTGCCTCGCCTCCCTCTCCATCCCCCCAACCCGAAATACACGGTTCCCGCCGGGCCCAGTGGCAGGATTTCGGCTGTCGCGGCCCGGTCACATGGCCAGGAGCACAACTCCCAGCGACCGCGTTTCTGCCAAATCCAGTGTCTTTTCCACCAAATCCACTTTCCGCTGGGGATGGCTTTCTGCTTTTCCTGGTCGGTCTCCTCGCGGGACTGGGAGTTCCTCCAAGGCAGGAGCGGGTGTGTCCCCGGCCCCTCGCTGGCCCCAGCCCCCAGTAAAGGGCCTGGCACACGGCGCTCACGGAAGAAATGCTCGTTAACAAAGAAGGCATGAATGAATGAAACCAATTGTTGCATGAGGGAGCCCAGGAGGGTGCTGCTCCTGCTTTCTCTCTCCGCGGGTCACACACTCCTCCCTCTCAGACACGCACAGGAACACGTGCACCCATGGCCCGCACCCACGGCATTCCCCCACCGCACACGCAGACAGGCACACACACTGCGCTCCGACTCCTGCCCTCAGGAAACCTACCTACTACGTGCGGGCCGGCAACTGGTGCCCCTTTGGCCCCAGCTGGGCCGCTTCCATGTCAGTGCCTGCCACTCCTTTCCTCTCCCCTGCCCATCTCCCCACCCTCGACATCTAAGTACGGTACCTTGCATCCCAAGTGCCTTCCTTATTTCTTAAGGAAGAGGCCAAGTCAGTCGCGGAGGAGACTCGAGGTCTATTTAGGGAGGCACCTGGGGGGCCCTCAGGATGGTGAGCCGCTGCTGCCAAAGGCAAGCCAGAGGCGCCTGGCAGAGATGCCACCAAATGCTGCAGCCTCTAGAGCCCGTGTGCCAGGTGTTGGGGGGTGGTGGTGGGAGGGACTCAGGGATGTGCTGGGGGATATTGAGGGCTATTTGCGATGGGGGTGGGGCAGGGTGCTGGAGAGCAGGAATCCAGCAGGTGTGCATACGCGTTGGGGTGTATGAGAGTGAGCGCTGGGGATGCTAGAGGTGTGTGCCTGGGGGGAGTGGGCCTGGCTTCGGAGAGTGGGGAGTGTCGGCCTCTGGGGGTGTGGGTTAGTGTTGGGGCTTAGTGTTGGGGCTTCGTTCAGGGGTGGGTGGATTGCAATGTCTCTGGGCTGGGAACGTGGGTGGGGTGTCTGTAATGAGCATATGGGGAGTTGGAGATGGTGGGGGCACGGTGAGGAGAGCTATGTTAGTGCAGATATCGCAGGGATGTGCTGGGCGTGTGTGTGTGCGCGCGCGCGCGCCTGGGTGTGTACTGAGGCGTGGCAGCGTCTGGGATGGGTGCTGGCCTGAGTTGGGGACAGTAGTGGATGGTGTTCGTGGCTGCTGGCGTGTGCACTGCAGGGACCTGGGTCCGTGGTGCATGGTTTGTGCACGCGCGTGTAAGTGCCAGGGGGTGTGCGTGGCCGAGGACGCGGGAGGTGCAACGGCGGGATGCGGGGGGTGTGAGGTGGCAGGACCGACCTAGTGGGTCTCGTAGGGGCGCGTGCCTGCGACTCGCAGAGGCGCGTGCGTCGGCCCGTGGGGTGCGCGTTGGCAAGACTTTGGGGGTGCAGGGTGGAGGAGCGCACGTCGGGGGGGGGCGGTCAGGCAGGGTGGGGGTGGGGTGGTGCCCGGGCGCCGCGTGCTCCGCTCACCTCCGCTCACCTCCGTTCCGCTCGGCTTCCTGCGCCGGCTCCGCGTGTCGCGGCCGGGAAGTTTCCGAAGCCGGGGCGGCGGGAAGCGCCACAACCGCTGCCGCCGAGCGCCACCGGAGCCTCGGGCGGCGGCCTCGCCTAGAGCCGAGGGGCCGCCGCCGCCGCCGCCGCCGCCGCCGCCGCTGCGGAGGGAAACTCCAAATCCCGCCTCCGCCGCCGCCTCCTCCCCTCCCGTCGCCGTCTTCTCCGCCCCCTGCCCAGGAGGGGCAATGTCGCCGGCGGCGCGCAGGGAGGGAGCGGGGAGGGGCCGCGGCCTGGCGTCTCCCTCCACCTCCCCCGCCCGCCTTACTCCCACCTGCCAGCCTCTGCCCGCTCTGCCCGCGGTGGCCCCTCTCTGGGATGCTTCCTGCAGCCCTCCGCCCTCAACAGCTTGGGGCGCGGGCGTGGAGGGGGAGGCCCTGACCTAGGCTGAGCCTGGGAGGGGAGAGGTTTGCTCCGAAGAGTCTAGCTGGCACCCTTGCTTCCCTCAAGAGGACCCATCTAGGACCGGGAACAGCTTGGCCCCCAGAGTCATCTCCTGCTGCCGCAGGGGTGAGGACATAAGGACCAGATGACAGCACCACCAGTGCCCCCAACCACCAGGTTCCCCTGCACGGTCTTCTCTCTTCTCAACGTATCAGATTCTGGCTAATAGTAATAGTATTTGGGTCTCAGTGCCTGGAAGGGGTGGAGACAGGCCGCTGGGGGTGGGGCTGGGAGGGGGGGCTGTTGTCACCGGGCCCAGTTTGCTTTCCTCTGCACCGAAGACCACAAGCATCACCATCAGGGGCCTCATTTTGTCCAGTCTGGGACTCGGAGGAGATGTTCCTGTGCTATAGCTAGGGAAACTGAGGCGGTGGTTTCCCGGTGATCATGCAGCAATGTAGGGACAGAGCCCGACTGGGCTCAAGGCTGGGACAACATGGAGAGGGAGGTGGGTAGAGCTGGGATGCCGCACACGTGAGGGGGCAGCCAAGGAAGGCCTGGCCACCTGGCTAGTGTCTGCGGCAGCCTGGAATTCCCCTGAGTCATCACCCCTGGAAAAAAGAGGAGAGGGGCAGCTTTGTTTCCTCATCCGTAAGTTGGGGGCGACGGGCAGACCTCATCACCTCCAAGGGCCCTCCTAGCTTTGCTGTGCTTTCTATCCAGGGTGTGGGAGCCAGGGCGGGGCCCTGCTGCCACTAGCCTGGCATGTCCACCCTGCCCTTTGCCTCTTCCAGCCTCAGCAGATGCCTGCCTTGACGACTCTCTCCCTGCTTTGGCCCCTGCGCTTTTCTGGGCTGGACCCCGTGGTGGGTGCATCTGACAGGTGGGCCCAAGGTGCCCTGGGCCGGCCTGACCTTTCACCTCCCCTTAAGCATCCAGGCTCCAGGGTCCAGTCTGGAGTTGAACTGCCCAAACGACACCACATAGGTGAGCAAATGAAACTGTGGGTCTTGCTGCTCGACCCCATGCTTCCCTGACCATCCACACTGCCAGCTGTCCTGAAGTCAGGGGGCTTTGCTAAGAAATCAACATGTGCTCACAGCTGTACCATTCAGCGGTAGGACCATTTTATCTGTCAAAATGTGAAAATACACGGAGACCACAAAAGATGGGGCTGCCCGCCCCCCACCAGTGATCCTCCCTTTTGGGGAAGACATATGGCAGCCGTGCCCAGGACCCTGGGCACTCAGTTGGCCCCCTGCAAAGACTTGGTGAGCTGACTCACAGAGGAGTTTCTGGAAAGGTTGGATAACCAACCACTACCCCCCCCCCCCGCCCCGCCTGTGCTTTAGTGACTCAAGGCTGAACGGCTGGAGGAGGAACATTTGGATTGAATGATGCTGCCCCTCATCCCTGCAAAGCTCCTACCCCAGCCCTCCCGCAGTGCCTCTGCTCCCCAGGCAATGAGACCCACCCAGCACGGGAAGAGAAGAAAGCCACCACGAGCAGCCAGGCCAGTCCTAGAAGCTCTAAAGGCACAGGACTGCTCCGCCCGGGGAAATGGGGCCTCCCTCCTTAACCCTAGGGACGTGTCTTGGTGAACAAGGCCTGGCCTGGGCCCTATTGAGGAATAAAATGGAAAACTTTCTCTAAGAGGACTTGAGTGAGAGGCCATCCGTGTTGGAATCTGAGGTAGTTCTGAAGGCACAGCTGGACCTCTGTCTCTCCGAAGCAGCCAAGCCCACGTGCTCAGATACTGTCTTCTCCTAACAGAAATCTCAGTAGGGAAGACTGGGTGGTTCCAGCCCTCACCCTCACCTCTGCAGCCCTGCCCCCTCTCCCGCCAGCACCCCCTACCCCCCTGTGGCTTGGAGGGAACTGCATGGGTGGAAAGCTGGGCCGAGTGTACCATGGTGGGCCTTTGGCTGAAGATGGCTGTACTAGTGAAGGGACACCTTGTTCAGGTCCTGGTTCCGGGTCACTTTCCAGACAATCGTGGCTTTGAGGAGAGGCCCATTCCACTTGGTCCTTGTGTGGACCCCCTGCTCCCACCCGGGGCTCAGGCACTGGGGTGCACACACAAGCGAGGTTTCATTTCTGGGCAACCATCAGGTCCCACAGAGCAGCGTCTGCCACTGAAGCCATTTGCTCACATGACAACCGCCCCCCAGGCCGCCACTGGGTAACAGGCTTCATTCCACCCCTCCCCCATCTGAGGCACTTTAGCCAGCATCTTCTAGACACGTCTCCCTACCAGTTGCCATGCCTTCAGGGGCACATGCTAGACCTTATTCCGGAGCATCCCGCCTGCCTGCGGCAGCTCCCAGCAGAACCACAGCTAGCCAGGCGTTTTTAACCAAATGGCCCTGGGGTGGCTCTCAGATCACCACTTGCAACCCAGGTGAAAGAGTGAGGGTAGGAGCTAGGCGGGGCCAGGAGCGGTGGAGGGGGGAGGGCCGAGCTGTGCAGCACAGCAGCCATTGATTTCCGAGGGGCCAGGACCTCGGGAGCCATTAACACCCCCATTCCGGGAGAGCTCAGGTTCAGGTTCAATAACCTGGTTATAAACCCCCTCCAGCCAGCTGCACAGGCTCCCTCTCCTTGTCTTGTCCTCCCAAGAAGCAGTGCGCGGGTCTGGATATACATTACAGATGAGATAATCCTTTTACCGGGAGAGAGCCAGACACCCACACCCATTGGCTGGACTGGCAAAGGGAGGCGAGAGGGAAGAGGGGGAGAGTGGTGGAAAGTGAGGAGAGAGAGGGCCGAATGGGGCCAGGAGAGAGGGGAGCTACCAAGGGTGGAGGGGCAGGTCAGGAGCTTCGGGGTGCAGAGGGCCTGTAGGGAGCCCTTCCTCTGCTGCGGGACTCCACACCCGCCACTCCTGCCAATGGCTCTGATGAAGGTCTCTGTGAGGGGCCCACCTGGCTTTCTGGCCGTATCTCTCCATCCCCCTCCAGGAATGTGCCTCTTGAGTTAGGCCATGTCATCACAGGAAAGGTTACAGGAAGCAGGCCATGAAGTCGGACCCAGGTGGGGGCTCAATCTGACTCCTGGTCCCAGCTTAGTCCTCTTTGAAGGACTTTTTCTCGTCTGATCCTCCGGGGTCTGCCCCCTTGATGGCAGCAAGGAGTTCCTTGTCTGGCCACCTCCCCCTGCTGCCTCCTGCTCCTCCTCCCAACACTGCAAGGCCCAGCCTGGGCCCCTGGTGGCTCCTCGCACCCAGCCGGAGGCCTGACACCATCTGTACCTCTCCTCCCACTGCTGGAGCTTTCCACCCCTCCCCCCACCCCCGGGCTGGTCTGGGAGCCTCTCTGCAGGCCTCCCTCTGGGCACCGAAGCCCTAGTCCGTCCCTCACAGTGACTGAGGTAGGTGGAGGCAGGAGGGAGCTAAGGCCCAGGGCAGTGACTTGGCCAGAGCCCCGCAGCAGCGGTAGTGAAGCCGGGGCCTGAACCCAGAGCTGCATGTAGGAAGCACCCTCCAGAGCAGGAGCCAGCAGCAAAGCTGGCGCTGTGGGCGGGCCCTCGGGGCCTGGGCCTCAGGAGGGTGCTAGGCAGGGTGGGCTCCCAGAGCCACTTGGCAGCTGGGAGGGAGACTGGAGTGGGGCCCTACCAAGCCGAGTCATGCAGCCTTTTGAAGCACTACTGTCACCGAAGTTTCCAGCTGACAAATTACAGTTTGGGAGCCAGCCTTACATGCTTGCAAGGAAGACATCGTCACAAGACCCTAGAATAATGAGAACTGGTAGCTCCCCCATAACTGTGCTAGGAACAAGGACAAGGAGCCTTCGACCTGAGGGAACCAAGGCACAGAGAGACAAGGCCAAGGACCCCAGCCAGGCCCCAGCCTCAAAAAGCGGACTGCCTCTGCCTTTGGGGGCTTGGATTCTAATCCAGGTCATTATTTCTTGTAGGTTTGGGGGCCGGCAGGAGGGGGCCAGTGATGCAGCCAGAGCAGGGAAGGATGCAGCTCCTGGTCACAGAGGGGCCCTAAAAGCTGCTCACACAGCCCGAGCTGGCAATGAGCCAGCTGCGGTGGCAAGGGCTTGGTCTGCCTTGGAGTCCAGGCCAGCCCTGCCAGGGTGGGGCCTGAGGCTGTGGCCCAAGGGTGACAGAGATCCCTGGAGCAGGTGCCCTCCAGCCCAGATGAGGGCCTTCTCTTCTGCCACCATCTCTTGGGCCCTGCCCCTGCCGTCCGGGCAGCACCCTCACTCTGCTTTCGCTGCCCCCTCCCCACTTTCTTGCTTGAGAGACTTGACATGAGGAAGGCACAGATATTTCTGCCAACTCCGTGGGGATGTTTCCCATCTAAATTTAGAGAGTAGCTGTTAGCCCGCAGTACCTGCTTCCCACGGAGAGGAGGGCACAGAGGGCCCCTGGGCAGGGACGGGGTGGGGTACAACTAGGGCCCGATGGCAGTGAAGCCAGGGGGTCAGTCTCCTTGTCTACTGGGAAGTGGGTGCCAGCGAGCCCCTGTCCCAGAGACACCACGGGCAGGAAGGGGACAGCCACAGCCCCTCACCTGAAGCTGGCCCTCTCAGCAGGAGGCTGTGAGCGGTCACTGAGTTCCTTGCCGAGGTCTTCGCTATCCTGCCTGTTGATGACAGGGTAATAGTTCTCAGGGCCATCTCCATCTTTCACCGTGGGCCTGGGCAGTGTGGCGGATCACTCCCCGCACCCACTTTCTCCCGTGGGATACAGGCATGGGAGGGCCTTGCCTGGTACCTGGCAGGTGGTGAGCACTCGGTGCCTTTGAGCTAGGGCCCCCTCTTTTGCCAGCAGCAGTTCATTGTTACAGAGAGATAAGGCGCAGCCTGTGAGGACTTGCAGCGTCAGCAACCCGGAGCAATGGCCTGAGACTGGTTTTCTAGCCCTTGAAAGTCTCTCATCGCTGCACCCCTACTTCGAGGGCAGCTGTTGGGGCTGGCATGGATGGGGCCATGAAGGGAACACAGAGCCCGATGTGTCAACCTGCAAGGCTTGGCTCTTGGGACCTGCTGTTGGAGACCTTACCAGAGCCACAGGGACTGTGATGGTAGCCTTAGCCTCCCCATGGCAGACCTGGCTTGAGCTGCCTGTTCTCCGCAGCCCCAGAGGAGAAAGGGGGGGTCAAAGATGGAGTCCCCAAGTCTATAAGGCAATCATCAGAACGAAGTCACCATGGCCCAGATGCAAGCTTCTGGGGCTCTGGTTCTCAGTAACGGCCCCATTCACCATGGTAACTAGGGAGAGAAGTGTCCGGAAGTTGTCTTCAGGAAGGTGGACATGGGCTCAGAACACTGTCAGCCAAGCCTACCCTTCCCCCATGGCTCTCACCACTGTGTCCTCTTGTCCCACCAGCCTTGCCTCCACCCAAGTACCTAAATGGCTCTCCGAAACCCTTCCACGATGCTCTGTGCCTTTGGGGTGGAGACACCCCTGAGCTCTGGCCTCCGAGTTCTGCGTGTTCTCCCACGTCCACCTCCTGGAGCCCAAGGCTGCTTGGCATCACCTTGCCTCCCAAGGTGGTGTCTTCTAGATGTGACTTGTCCACCTTCTTGTCAAACTCCAGAACCTTCAAGGCTCCTCCTCTCAGCCACCGCATCCCTCACTCCCTGGTTTTGGATCCACTTCCGGGGCCTTGGGTCTGGGCTCATGGCCTCCGTCCTGCCAGGCCCACCCTCATCCTCATGATGGCCCATTTGAACCCGTGCTTCTCAATGCTTCTCTGGTGATCCTGGCCCCATCTCCACTTAGTGCCCCACTATAGAATTCCTTACTGGCCCCTGGCTACCTTCCTTCCTTCCCACAATCCTCAGCGGCCACTCCCCAGCTCCATCAGTCTCCGGGAGCCCAGCTCTGGCCTGTCCCTCTCAGTGGGTGCCTCTGCCACCCACATTACCAAGCATGTTCAGGCTGGTCTAGTGAGAGCTACCTGCATTTCCTTCCCTTCCTGAGTCAAAGACACTAGAAGTTGTCCCAGCCACCTGGTGTCCAGGCTCAGAAGAGGTGGGGTCCTCCTCTCTCGAGTTGGCCCGACCTCCTATCCCCTCAGCCACTGCCCCAGATGCCACCTGCCAACGTGCCCGCTTCTGCCTCGCTTTTACTCTGGCCCTCGGCACCTTCTGCAGAAACTCACACCCTCTCTGCCCTCCATGACATCTCACGTTCTTGGTTTCCTTCCTTCCCCTCTGGCCATTTCTGTCAAGTCTGTCTCAGGCTCTCAGGTCCTCTTCTCCCTCTACGTGTTCCCACTGGATACCCTCAGCTCCACTCCTGGATGATGACTGTGACATCTGGGTTTCCCAAGGGCCAGGCCCACAGTTCCAACTTCTGCCGGCTGGCAACTGCCACCTGGATGACCTATGACCCTTCAGGTGCATGGTAGCCTACAGGGAACTCACTGTCTCCCTTGGTTGCCCAAATCCCAACCTTGGGGGTTGTACTCAATTCCCCTTTCTCTCCACCACCCCCTTGCATGCCGGTTTCTGCTGAGTTTGAAACTTAAGGAGCTTACAGGTGCAGACCCTCCTGTCCCTGGCCAGGCCCTGCCCCATTGCTGTCTGCTCAGCCCTCCCACCCATCCCCCGCACGGCGGACGTGGCAACTGTGATAAGGCAGAGGTTATCAGGCACTCTGAACCTCAGCACCCTTCAGTGGCCCCAAGTGGCCTTGAGGACAAAGTCCAAGCACTCTGGCCACCTCACATGGTCCTGTGTGACCGGCTCCTGCTGCCTCCCCACCCCTCTCTCCCAGGACACTCCTCTGGTCCCCCTCACTACTGGTGGTTGCCAGAATGTACCAGCTGTCTCCTATCCACTTATTCTAAATAAGCTGACATTCGGAGGCTTAAGGCACACACACATTTTGCGGGGCAACTCTCTGGCCCCACTTTACATCAGCCCATGTGCAAAATACATTCCCACCGTCCTGACATCCCCCAAAGTCTTCACCTGCCGTGCCTCCACCTCTTACCGTCACATCATCCTATCCCTCTGGCCCAGGTTGACCGTGTCCTCTCAGGCCTGGACCACTGCAGCCCTTGGCCGAGAAGCCTCCTCTCTTTGAGCTGACAGAACATTTGGCAGAGAGGGGCCATGCTGTGTGTTGGTGTCTGTCTCCAACGCTTTTCATCTGGCTTTGGGATGGGGCTCAAGTAATGTGTGTAGACCCCCAGGAGCAAATGAATCCAAGAGCTTGGCTAGAATTGATAGACAAATCAGCAAGATCCCCGGACCCTCCTGATTGAGAAACAGGAAACCAAAGCTGGCAGCCAAGGAGGAGACAGGGAGATGCGGGGGTCACTGCCGGCCAGCTCCAGCCCGGCCACTGTGGACCTCAGAAGACAGGGCTTTGGCCCTGGTGCTGTTCTCTGGGAGTCTGGTCTCCGGCTGGCCTTGAACGAAGGTGGACTCAGCTAAGGTGACTTTTTCCTGACTGGCCCGGGAACGTCATCGGTCCCCGGACTGGGTGACACCGGGCACCCCTACACGCTTGCGTTCTGCCGCAGACCCTGAACTGGGCTCGAGTCTGTGGAGCAGTAGGCGGGCTCTCTGAGGAACCGCTGTCCACAAGGCCACAGGCGTGGCTCGTGGTGGTGCACAGGGCACCGCCTCGCAGGGAGGGCCCTTCTCCACAGAAGGACCAACCCGGCCGAAAGCACCCGGTGCCCTCGGCGCCTAGCACGGGGAAGGGCCTCCACCTGCCACGCCAGGCCCGGGGGACCTTTCCCGACACCCTGACCCCACCCACAGGGCTCAGCTTCGCTCCTCCCGGAAGAACTGGGGCAAACTGTCCCGTCTTGGTTTGGAGCCATGGGCCTGGGAGTGACGCTCATGGCCCCTGGCCAGGTGGGCCGGGGCTCCTCGGGCTGCTGAGGTTCCCAAGCACTGCCCTTCCTGTGGGCAGGGCGGCCCTGCAGGCAGAGGGAGGCTCCCACATGATGGTGCCCGGGACCTGGAGCAGCCCGGGAGGGAGGGCCTCGGGCACAGACACGACCCGTCCTGGGTGCCCCTCAGCCCACCCGGTCCCAAGCTCCCTCCCAGGGCCCCTGGCCGGATGGCCCACTGGGCCATGGCCAGTGGTCAGGCCTCTTCTCTAGGACACCTCCGTACTGGGGAGCAGAGCAGGGTGAGAGTCACCCTAGCCCCTGCCATCCATCCGTGGGGCCAGAGGCCAAGGGGGCCGGCATGAGGGCTGCTGGCATGGGGCCTGGCAGCCCCCAGAGAGGCCCATGTGGCTGTGGCTGTGGGGGCAGGGGCCACAGGGTCAGGGCTCCCGGCCTCCCTCTTTGGACCAGGAGGCAGCACTTTCATTGCAGCTGGTGCCAGGCCACGCCCCCCCATCTCATCCCCCACCATCCACCACTGCCTTCCTGGCTCTCAGCCTTAGTGGACATCTGGCTGTGAGCAGGCTGGGGGAAGGGGCACCACGGACGAGAGGGTCCGGGACCTGGGGGAGGGGCAGCCTGGACCCTGATGGGCTGCGGTGTGGGGCTCGCTGAGGGGGGACTCTCACTGTATCTTGTTGTCACTGAGGCCCTGCTGCTTCCACACGACCCCCACGCCTCCCCACACACCCTGGGGCTGCACTTGGCCTGGCCTTACCCACACCGGGCTGCTTCCTGGCTTGGTGTCCTGGCACACAGGGTATCCACTGCCTGTGGAGTCCCTGTCCTCCCCCTTGGCCCCACAGCTCGGAGCACATTCTTCAGGTGTCACTCTGCTCCCCCTCATGCATTGCAGGGCTTCCCTGTCTGTTGTCTCCTGTACCTGGCCAGCT
Source organism: Camelus dromedarius (assembly GCF_036321535.1). Classification (NCBI taxonomy): domain Eukaryota; kingdom Metazoa; phylum Chordata; class Mammalia; order Artiodactyla; family Camelidae; genus Camelus; species Camelus dromedarius. The sequence continues at coordinate 1,728,559 of NC_087472.1, forward strand.
GGCGAGCCCAGCGCCAATGTGGATGCCTCTGTGCACCGGCTCACCTGGTGTCGGGCCTGGGCACTGCAGGCCCTCCACAAACGTCTCCTGAATGAGCAATGTTGAGTCGGGATAGCTGTGTAACCCCACCCAGACCTTCCCAGCACCCCACTCTGTTGCTGGCCCTGAAGACAGAGAACCAGGACTGCTCACGTGTGGGACTCGAGGTGCATCCTGGGGTCTCAGCACTGGCCCGCAGTTGTCTGGCTACCTGGCTGGCTCCTGAGGCTGCTGCCACTTGTCAGGGCCCCTCCCTGCCCGGGTTGCCCCCCTGCTCCTCCTCCTGCACTCCTGGTGTGCGGTGTGCTGCCTCCTCATTCCCGTGGCCTCATCCTGCCTGCCGGTGAGGACTCGGAATTCCTGGGGTGGAGCCTAGATAAGTGCCTTTGAGTCCTGTCTCTGTGCTCTGGTGTGCCTCACTGCCTGCAGGCACCCTTGGGTAACCTTGGCACTCTGCTGGCCCCAGGCGTCCCCTAGCCTTGTCTCCCACTGCCCCTCATCTGCCCGTCCCATCCCTCTTCCTCTCCAGGCAGCCAGCCAGAGCCCCATGGCTGCTCCTAGCCTTGTCTTTATTTGTGCTCAGAATGCTGAGTGTACTTTCCAAGGACTGCGCTGGCCACCCCCTGTCCCACTCCGAGGTGCTTACTGGGCACAGGCTGAAGAGGAAAGGTGGGCAGGGGCGGGAGTGGGATGAGCTGCCCCGTCAGCCCATTGGCCATCCCTGGGGAACCTCTGCCACGGGTTCCGTGACCAGTCAGCCACAGGCCTTGGTCACTGCAGAAACTGGAGCCTCGGGTTAGCACTTGCCACCTGGGAGGGAGAAAACGAGCAAAGTGCGCCTCTTCAGATGATGAAGGACAGCGCGCCCACGAGGAGGCACGGAATCCCACCGGATGGCTCCAAAGTTGTATGCCGAGAGCCTGGCTGACTCCCAGGGCTGCAGGGGCCCTGGGGTGGGCCAAGGGGGAAGGCTGGCTGGCCCTGCCGGCTCCTTGCATCAGCACTAGAACTTGCTCTATCCGCAGTGCTGTGGCAGCGCCGACCTGGACCCGGGGCAGTCACATGGAGTCCACGTGTGAGTGTACACCAGCCTTCACAGGGCATAAATTCACCTCCCCAGCCATTCAGGCAGATTGGCAGGGAGCCTGCCAAGGTTGAAACAGCCGCGCACACGCACACACTCATATCTATCTAATTAAGATTTAATTGGACCACATAAGCTGTAGCCAACAAAAGGGACAATAACCAAAAAGACCAAAATGTTCTAATATAAGCTTAGTATAGAGCTTGTTATGGGTTGAATTGCTCCTCTCTCCCCCACTTATACGTTGAAGTCCTAACCTTCCTGTACCTGTGAATGTTACCTTATTTGGAAATAGGGTCATTGTAGATGTAATTAATATGAGGTCATACTGGAGCGGGATGAGCCTCTGATTTAATATGATTAGTGTCCTTATGAAAAGGGGACATTTACACACATACACACACAGGGAGAAGTCCGTGTGAGGCTGGAGGCAGAGTTGCACAGACTAAGGAACACCAGAGATGGCTAGCACAGCATCAGGAGCTAGGGCGACACCAGGAAGACCCTGCGGACAAGTGGATTCTGGCCTCCAGAGCTGTGGCACAATAAATGTCTGTTGTTTTAAGCCATCCAGTATGTGGTACTTTGTTATATCAGCTCTAGCAGACTAATGGAGAACCTTACTAGTTTCAAAATGCCTTCTCATCTACTGTGTCATTCAAAGTACAGTATCCCAATGAGGCAGATGGGCTTCGCATTCCACAAATGAGGAGACTGACATTCAGAACATTTGAGTGACTTTCTCAGAGTAATTCAGTCAGTTTGAAGCAGACCCAGGACTCAATGCAACTCTTTCGATTTTAAATCTAGATCCAGAAAAACATATGAGCTCTAAAGTCTCCCAGCTTCCTGATACAGCCAGGTACTAATTGTATTTTAAAGGGTATATTTCTGAAGTATTGGGCCTGGCAGATACTGTAGATTGAGTGAGTGAAGGCAAATTGTCCACTCTTACTCTATGCACTATCCTACCTTGGATAAATTGATTCCTATTTCACAGAGAGAAACAATCTTTCTCTTTTTTTGCTATAAACATCCCTCCTCAGCACTGCTTTAGCTGCACCTCATAAATTTTGCTATGTTGTACTTTTATTTTCATTCACTTCAGTGTACTTAAATTTTTTCCTTCCAACTTCCTCTTTGCCCCATGGATTATTTAGAAGTGTGTTGTTTAGTTTCCTAGTGTCTAGAGATCCTTTTTGCTGTCCTTCTGTTACTGACTTCTAGTTTGATTCTCTTGTGATTGGAGAACGCACTGTGTGTGATTCCAGTTCTTTCCAATTTGTTAAGGTTTATTTCATGGCCTGTGATATGCTGTATTTTGGTATGTGTCCCATGGTGTTTTTAAAGAATGAGTATCTACTATCATTGGGTAGAGTGTTTCATAAATGTCTATTAGATCCTCTTTGTTGATGGTGCTATTGAGTTCTTCTATATCCTTGCTGATTTTTTCTCTAGTTGTTTTGCCAATTTTTGAGAGAGGAATGTTGAAATCTCCAACTATAACTGTGGATTTGTCTATTTCTCTTTTCGGTTCTAACTGTTTTTGCTTCACCGGGTTTGCAGCTCTGTGGTTGGTGCGCATTTAGGATTGCTCTGTCTTCTAGGTGGACTGATCACTTATCATGATAAGTTTTTCTTGTTGTTGAGATGAATTTTTTTATTTTTACACAGATGATTTTTTTCTTTTTACCAGTTATAGTTTTCACGACATAGGGGGCCCAGCAGCAGAGGAAGATCCTGGAGGGAAAGGGAACTCAACTCAGAGGAGGAAGTTCCACTCTCTTTGGCTATTCTAGACCCAGATTAAGGAGAAGGAAGGAAAGCCTCACTCCTCTCTGCCCCTCACCATGGAAAAGGGGTGAAGCCACCAGCGAACATTCTCCCCTGCTTGGGAGCTCCGACATAGCAGAGGCACAGATGGGGCTGGGGCTTTTGATAAGAAACTTGGAGTTCCATGAAGAGGTGTTTGCTTATTCTACCTCTAAGCCAGACCCAGCTTTAACAAACAGGGGCAGTTCATAGCTGACATTGAAACCAGGTCCTGAGTTTATTACTAATTAATGGCATTTCTTTAAACCCTGCTCTAAATTACAGCTTTTCTTAAATATGCATCCCAACATAGTAATTGATAATTAGTTATGTTAACTAAGAGCTTATCTTTAGAGAGAAAGCATAATTTAGTTGGCATCTAACAAACGTCTGTGGAATGAATGATTGAACAGATTCGACTGGTTCCCAGGGATGATGTAGGTCTGGGGATAGTTACTGAGATGGCAACTGAGGCCCCAGGAGGAAGTAGACTGCCTTCAACAAGTGGCCAAAAATTCACAGATTGGGCAGAACCAGAGAAAGCTCTGGAGAGGGTGGGCCCTGGAGCTGAGCCGTGAAGTAGAAGTTCACCAGGTGGAGCAGGGAAGGAAGTTGTGCCAGGTGGGAAGAACATGCGCAAGAGCATGGAAACATGAAAATGCTTAACCTGTTCAGGGACCTAAGAAAGACCCCTTGTGGCATGTATGCATGTGTTCTTTTTGGCGTAAAAATGAAGCTGGAGGCATAGAGGGACCAGACGTGCACAGCCACATGGCTGCTGCATCAGAAGAGGGGCTGGGGGTGGGGATAGGGGAGAGGGTAGAGGCTGCCTCCTTTGTTCAAGAGCCTGAGGATGCTCCCCAAATACCAGCTCATCTCCCAGAGCCCCTGGGACACACACACACACACACACACGCACACTCTTGGGCCTCGTCCACTCCCACTCCCTCCCGCACACTTCTGCCTGCAATCACAGCATGCACTCCCACACGTTCACGCATGCCGCCTCACCTGCTCTGTGCGGCTGCTCACACGCACACATATACGTGTACACACACGCGCAGACACACACGTGTCTTTACCTCTGCTGAGTGGAAAGCAGACACATTTGTCTTTGGGATGCCAATTTTAGCTAGCTGCCTCGGGCCAGCCCCCTCCCTGGTCCCCTCTTGTGCTGGCTCTTGGCTCTCCGTACCTTCCAAGGGGTGGGTGAGGGGTGGCTGGGCAAGGTAGGCAGGACGGGGCCCAGTAAGCCTGGTCCTTGATGGAGTGTGGTGGGGTGGGCCTGCTGGGGGAGTGTACAAGGCCAGAGCCTTTCAGAAACCCCCAAACAGCCTGCATTTGTACTAAAGGGAGCAGGGCTTTGGGGTCCCATGGCCATCACCCAGTCTCCAGGCTGGAGGCCTGCACACGTGCTCTAGGGAGGCTGCGGAGGGAGGAGAAGTGGAAGCACCTAGGAAGAAGAAGGAAGCCTTTGCACCTGGAGCTGCATTCGCATTGGATATGGGCGGCCGGACAGGAGCCAGGCACCGCAGGATGGGACGGCTCAGAGGCTGAGCGAGGCCGAGGACATGGGGAAGATTTGCATGACGGATCCCTGCAAGGGAGGCAGGTCTGGGCTGGTGGACATTGGGCCTTCCCGGGGTGCCCTCACATCCCTGTGAGATGGTGGGTGGGTGGCTGGGTCCACGGATCTGGGACTTGGCTGCAAGCCCGGGCCAGGCCCAGCACGTTGCAGGCAGCTGGGGCAAGTGCTGCAGGCTCAGTGTGCCTGGCTTCCTTCCTGCTCGCCCCTTGAGGCTCCAGCTCCAGTCACACCTGACTTTTGCACCGAGCTGACGCACATTTTGCCTCCTCTGGTTATGACCTTGTTTCCTCTTGACTTTGCCTCCCTGTGTGGGCAGACGCTGGAGGGAGGTGGGCAATGACTATCTGGAACCGCCCCCAGCCCAGGACCCTGATTTCTGCCAGTGGCCCTGGCAGACACCTCCCACCCTCACCAGCTTTGACCTGGTCCCATGGGGACCAGGGGCTGATATGTGAACTCAAAGCTCCTGGGCAGCCCCCACCCAGCAGCCCGAACTCCGCTTTGGCTCCCCTGCGGGCCAGCCGGTGGCCCTGGCTGGTGAAGAAGGGGGCCAGAGCTCTCTAGGGGCACCATCACCACCACAGTGGGTAAGGCCGCATCTCTCGAAGAAGGTTCCAGGCCCCCTGGTCACAATAAGGGGAAGTGAACAGAGGAGAGATGGAGTGGGCTGGCCCTGTGTGGACTGCTGTCGGAGCTGCCTGGTGTGTGTATGGACTTTGAGGAGGACCTCTACTCTCCCTCCACCGCCCTGGGGGAGGCGTCCACTTCCTGCCCCTGAGAAGTGGGCCCATAGCCTCCTTGGGCCTGGACTTCCACCGCTGGCTCGGACCCTTCTTCCCTGGAGGGGCTCGCTCACTTACCACTGATGGCTTGACTGCACCCTGGACCCTTTCTCTAGGCCCCTTCCCTGCTGGAGTCACAGGGACCTGCTGCAGAGCTGGCGCCCCCAGGTCCTCCTCTGCCCCCCAGGTCCTCAGCTGCCTCTGGTCTGACCAGTGTCCCCAGCATCCACTCCCCCTGAACCTTGGCTGCCTCGACTGCCTATCCTAGGCCAGCCTCAGACAAGGGGAGAACGGAGCTGCGGGTGGCAGCCGACTGAATGGGGAGAGGGCCAGCCAGGGGTGCCGGGGCAGGGAGGGGAGCCTCCTCAGCCCCTCTTCCCCCGCAGTTCCTCTTCACCCCTGCTCATTCCCCTCCCTCGGGACTGGCAGCCTATAGGGCCGTGGCCCCTTGGAGTGTGGCCTCCATGCCTGGTAAGCATTGGCTTAGGGGTCAGTGGCCTGGCAGGTGGCCAGAGACCTGACTGGGGGGAGGAGACCTGGATCTAGGGACAGTGAGGACCCAGAACGTGGCTTTGGTGATGTGTCTCCTGGGGCCAGGCTGCGTGGTTTCGAATGGGCTCCTTGCACCTGGGGCCCTGTCAACCACGGCTCTGATCCCCAGGACATCCTTCCAAGAGGGAGAGGGCACAGGAGCCATGCCTCAGTGGCAGGGGCCCATTGCAGGGGCTGCCCAGACCACCCTCCGCTCCCTGCTCTGCGGGAATGATGGGCTCCTTCCTTCCTTCCTTCCTTCCTTCCACCAATAGCAAAGCACCTCTGACATGCTATGTGCCATGCTAGGTGCTAACAGAAAAGTGAACAAAAGCAAGTGACTGTTGTCAAGATGCTGACATTCGAGCCAGGGAGCCAGTCGGTTACCCAGATAAAAGGCAAGTTTCCCAGAGTTCAGGGTGGACCTGAGCCCAGGCACCCTCCCAGAGCCCCTTGGAGCCAGCATGGCTGTGGCAGGTCCCTGACTCTCCAATGCCCTGCCTTCTGGTGACCAGTGGGCCCTGGGTGATAGTGCCCCAACAGCTGTGAGGCCACCCAGGTCTGGAAGCCCTGGGCTCCCCTAGGCCAGCCTGCTCTCTGCAGCGCCCCGCCACCACATGGGAACCTCCCCTCCTTGTACCTCGGATTAAACAGACATTCTGTCTCTTGGCTACGACCATCACTCCTGCCATCCACGCCATCTGCCCAGTCTCCCCATCCTGACACATAAACCCAGGGATGCCTCAGAGAATGGGCCTGTCAGGCTGCCCTGGGTCTCTACTGCTCCCCCATCCCATCAAGGCCAGAGATCATGGGGCTGAAGCTGCAGACAGACAGACAGATGGGCTGTCGGGCCTACAGGGAGGAGGGCCATTGCGGACAGAAAGGAAAAGGCTGAGGCCACCAGCTTTGGAGGGCACCAGCGGCCTTGGCCAGAGCAGCATTGGAAGAGGGGTGGGTAGACAGAGGCCTATGAGCAAGACAGTGGTGGCTAGAGGGGGTCTCGTGCACTCTTGCCCTGATTCCCAGTGGCCTGGCCCTCATGGTCAGTGGGAACTCGCTGGGTGGCATGTGGGGTCCAGGACACTTTCTGAACCAAGGCCACCGCTCTTGTCCCTCAGGTCTGGAGCAGCATCCTTCTGTGAATCCCTGGTGGGCTTGCCAGGGCCTGCGGTCCTCACCCTCCCCACATCTCAAGGGGCTCCTTCTCACACCCCCATCCCCCCTCCACCCATTGCAATGTCCTGGGGCTACCTAGCAGATTAGCATGAGACTGGGGGCTTCAAACAGCACACAGGTCACCTCTCATGGCTCTGGAGGCCAGAGGTCGGAAATCAAGGTGCTGGGGGGGTGGTTCCCGGAGGCTTGACGAGGGGTCCTTCCTGCTTTTTCCAGCTCATGAGGCCTCCAGGCATCCTTGGCCTATAGACACCACCCTGTCTTCAGACAACCTGCTTTCTGTTTCCCTCGTCTTTTATAAGGACACTTGTCACTGGATTTTGAGCCCACCCTCGTAATCCAGGATGACCTCCTTTCCAGGTCCTTCACCTTGTGACATCTGCAAAGACCCTTGGTCCTCACTGGGTCACATTCACAGGGTCCGGGATGTGGACATATCTTTGGGGGGCCACCACCCTCACAGTGCGGCACACTCACAGGCAGCCCACTTCTGAGGACAGCAGCTTGTGGGAGTTCCTGGGTGGCCCCCGCCAGCCTGTGTTCCTCTCTACAAGGGGTTGTCACCCAGCCCTTATCCAGCATGTAGCTGGACAGGAGTTCCCTCCCCAGAGGGGCCTGAGTGTGTCTGCAGCTGGGCACGTGCACAGCTTGCGGCCTGAGAGGTCTCCATGTGTGACTGAGAGAGGGCCAAATGGGAGCAAGGACAGGCCGTAGGGAGGGACAGGGGGGAGTGAAGGGCAGAATGGGTCCCGGAGATGCAAGGGTGGGGGCAGCGTGCAGAGCCAAGGGAAGGTCCTTTGAACCCTTGAGCATTTTGCAAGAGGGATCAGCCGTGTCTTGAGAACCTTCTGGTAAGCTTTCTTCTGTCCTGCCCCCAAACCTTTGCTCACGAGGTTGCCCCAGCAGGAGGCCCCTTGCCCTTACAACCCCAGTCTGCTTCCTGCTTCTTTTCAAGATGAAGACTCTGCTCTCCCCTCCCCCTCTGATCCCCCAACCTTGAAAATTATGCAGCCATGTAAATGCCATTCGCGGTTAAGCCATGGTTGCTTTTCTTTCCTGCCCAGCATTTTGTTTTCCCAGGAGTTAATAATTGTCCTTTGGCTTACTGTTTCCCATCACTTATCACTAATTCCACCCTAGACTCGTCCCAGTGTGTAAATGTTCTCTCAAGACATTCAAACACACCAGGCATTCAAGGGATTTCATCTTGAAGCAAATCTCTGCGGCAGAGCCTTCTGACTGGCTGCAGGCTGTCAGACTGGCTGCAGGCTCTCAAACTGCCTACGCCCTGTCCCTGGGCGCAGGGGGCAACCTGAATGTCCCTTTACCATCTCCTGGGGAAGCCCCCCACCACATGTTGCAGCCCTCAGTCCCTTGCTCCGCTGTGTGGGAGCCCTCAGTTTCTGGTCAATCCTCCCCTACACTGCCACAATTTTTTTTTTTTTACAATAAGCGCGTGTGTGTGTACTGCTTGTGCAAAGTTTTACAAATATATTTAAAAAGAGTGAGACGAGTTGAGAAGCTGAGGCTTGGATGCCTGGCTTGGCCTCTGCTATTCAGTGTGGCCTTGAGTAGACCTCTGCCTCCCTAAGTCTTGTTTCCATTATCTATAGAACCACAGGTTACCACTGGGTTACTCATTAACCCTTCATGTATTCATTCAACAGACTTGGTTTAGCAGTGACTCTTAAGAAAACTGTTTACGGTGGGAAATGTCAACCATGAGCAAAGGGAGAGAGAATCGTTAATGAAACCTCGGGGACTGATCAGCCAGTGTCAACAGTCATCAACAATTTGCTGGTATTTTTTCATTTATACCCTTCCGGGAAGATTTTGGGGAATTGATTATTTTGAAATAATTCGATTCACAGGAAGTTGCAAAGCAAAGCTGGTGCCCCCCTCCACAAATCACTACTCAGATCCTTGTGTTACCTGTTTTTATTTAAAAAACATTTTTTTATTGAAGTCTAGCCAGTTTACAATGCTGTGTCAATTTCTGATGTACAGCATCATGTTTCAGTCATATATATGCATACATATATTCCTCTTCATATTCTTTTTCATCATAGATTATTACAAGATATTGAATATAGTTCCCTGTGCTAAACAGTAGAAACTTGTTGTCTATCTATTTTATATATATTAGTTGACATCTGCAAATCTCGAGCTCCTAATTTATCCCTTCCCAGTCCCTTTCCCCCTCCCACCCCGGTAACCGTAAGTTTGTTTTCTAAGTCTGTGAGTCTGTTTCCATTTTGTTAATAAGTTTGTTTGTGGCTTTTTCTCCCCTGTGCTACCTCTTTATAGATGTGTTTTCTGGAGTGGCTGTCCCATTTTACATGCCCACCAGCAAGGGCTGAGGGACCCAGTTTCTCTACGTCCTCAACAGTGTTGGCCATTGCCACTATTTTGGGGGGAGAGGGAGGTAATTAAGTTTGTTTGTGTATGTATGTATGTATGTATGTATGTATGTATGTATGTATGTATGTAATGGCGGTACGGGGGACTGAGCCCAGGACCTCATGCATGCTAAGCATGCGCTCTACCACTTGAGCTGTACCCTCCCCGCTTCTGTCCATTTTCAAAGTAGATTGTTTGCTGTTGTACTGTGGAGCTTCTCCCCACGTGAACGCCTGGCCTTTCCAAGGTATGTTTGTCAAAACTGAGAAGTGAACATCGGGACAATACCAGAACTAAACTCCAGACTTCATTCAGATTTCCCCAGTTTTTCTACTCATGTCCTTTTCTGTTCCAGGATCCCATCCAGGATCCCACAGTGCTTTGCATCTGGGGCATTTGGAAATAAATGCTAGACATCATGTCATTTCACAGATAAAGACGTACCTATGAATTTCTAACAGATAAGGGCTTGTAAAGACAATGTCACAAATCATTATCACACCTAATGATCGATATTAGCAATAGTCCTTAATGTCACCTAGTAATGTCACACTTTCCTTGATTGTCTCAAAGATGCCTTCTGATGGCTGGTTTGTTCAGCTCCGAGTGCTGACAAAGTGCATACTTAGTGTGGGGTTGATTTGCCTCTTAGGTCTTTTAAAATCCAGAACAGCTCCTTCCACCCTCTTCCGTGCCATCTATTTATCGAAAAAGCCAAGTCCTTCTTTCCGAAGCATTCCTTACAGGCTGGATGTGGCTGATGGCATCCTGCTGATGTCTACCATGTTCTTTTGTCCCCTGCACTTCTTACAAATAGGTAAAGCAAGAGACGTGATCAGATTCAGGTTAAATTTTGTGGCTAAGACGACTCCTCAGGTGGGGCTTGTCCAGTTGCCCCCTTGCAAAGTTAAGCTGGATCTGTAGGTGCAGATGGGGTCACTGGAGCCTGCTCATTTCCACCCAATGGTTTTAGTAGCCATAGGTGATCATGTCCCCCTGATACAGTCCTAGTGGCCTGAGGGCTTCCTGCCTCAGTGGGATATCCTGGGGCCATCTTGTACATTTCCTGCTCTGGACCTAGATTGGCACATTTCTCCAAGGAGTCCCCGTTCCTTCAAGAAGGAAATGGTATTCACAGAGACCACACTAGGCACTGCTGAATACAGTTACCACTTCCTCGCAGTTCTTTTTACCCTAAGCTATATCCCTTTAGGTACAATCAAAATATCATGTTTTCAAGACACATGAAATACTTCTTCATACAGCTACGCCGCCACCTTGACATGCTTATGTTCATTTGTTTCTGTTTGGTTTTGATTCTCTGGGATTGCTCTGGTTTTTTTTTTTTTATTTTTTCAAATGACACAGAACATTTTCATGAAACAATACCTGTATAGTTATCGCCTCATGTTTATCCTACAAAGGTAGCATATTGTTCTCTGCCTTGCTTTTGGACACATCATTATGTTCCTGGAGACATCCTGGGGGTAGGTGGTGCTTGGAGCTCTTCCTCATCCCTTTATCCAGCTGACTCAACTAGGCTGGAGTGACAGACGGTGGAGTCGTTGCCAGTGCTTTGCTGTTACTGACAAATACCAACCCTTGACCAGTCTGTAAGACTCCCAGCTTCTTTCGTTATTTCAGATGCGGGGTCAGGCTCTCTGGATGCAGTGATCATGGTGGAGACTGCTGCTTGCTTCCCGAGTGCCTGTTTGCCCATTCCTCTCTGGTAACAGATCCTTAGCTGGGCCCTTGGTTGTCTGAATACAGACTACATTGCCGAACCTCCTTCACAACTGGGTGTGGTCATGTGACCAGTTCTGGTCAGTGAGATTTAACTGGGAGTCTTGTCTAACTCCTTCTGGGAAACTCTTTGTTCCCAGAAATGCTGGGATTCTCCTTGTTCACCCCTTCCTCTGTTTTCTCCCTCATCTCCATTCTCGTGTTATGGCTGGAGCTCTGGCTACCATCTTGGATCAAGGCAATAAAGGCCACACCCGAGGAATTATAAAGCAGTGAGTTGGAATGATCTGGAAGGAGTCTTGATCTCTAATGATTTTTTGGAATATCCATACTAGTCCAGAATGTTTTACCTCTGGACTTCATTAATGCACAAGACAAATAAATGTCTCCTTTGGTTAAGCCACCATTATTCCGAGTTTTCTCTCATATGCGTAACTGAACCTAATCCTAACTGACAGAGGAGAAAACCAGTTGGGGAGGGTGTAGCTCAGGGGTAGAGTGCATGCCTAACATAACATGCATGAGGTTCTGGGTTCAATCCCCAGTACCTCCATCAGATAAATAAATAAACAAACCTAATTACCTCCTCCCAAACAAATTTAAAAAAAAGAAAACCAAAGAGATGTGGTCTCTGTCCTTTTCTAGTGGGGGGCAGCCATTTCATGACATACTATTATTATTATTGCTAAACTATGAAAGAAAAACACAAGGCTGCCCTCTCAATGAAAAACCAAGAGTGACAGAAGAAGAAATTAATCTTAGATGAACGTATTCAGATTTTTGTAGTCAGGAAACCAAGAAGGAAAGCATTTTTATGTCTGTGTGCATGGAAGTTTTATGACCTTTAAAAAGGTACAAGTTGATTTTGTTTCTTTCAGTATTATACACTAGATGCTCTGAGTGACCTTTCTGATGAAAATAGCTAAAATTGCTGAATGAAAGACTTAAAAATCATCCTTTTAAGTGAGCCAGTTAGATGGAGAAAAAGTAAGAAATTCCAGAGTCCAAAAATTAAATCAAGACTGGAACCCAGAGAAGTAAACAGAACACTGAGGCCAACTTTCACCTTGAGGGCACTTGTGGACATTGGTGAAGCCATGGGTTTTAGTTGGTTTTATTTGTTCTTGTTTTTCAATTTTAAATTGATTTTTTGTTTGGAAGTGTTGTTGAGATTTATACAGCTGCCATTACTTTAGCTACCCAGAATTCTCCAAAAAAGTCAATGTTTTGAATATGCCAGTCCTTTCCCATTTGATTTATAGATTGAATACAGTTGTAATCTAAATACCATTTTAAAAATGGAGCTGGACAAGATACTTCTCAGATGGATGTGGAGAAGCAAATGGCCAGGAATAGCTAAGACAGAAAGAGGTGAGGCTGTGCCTTGGCAGGTTCTGAGACTTGTCCTAGAGGTCCTGCATCTGCGATGGTGTGCTGTCAGCAAAGAGAGGGACACACAGTCTAGTGGGGCAGACGAGAGAATGTGGAAGCACACAAGGCTCATGGAGAAATTCAATGTGTGACGAAGCTCACACTGTAGGTCAGTGGAGAAAGGAGATGTTTCCTAGTGAGCGATGCTCGGACAGTTGGTTCTCCATGTGGAAAATGAAGTCTGATAACATCAGATGTTGGCAAGCCTGGGGAACCACAAGAAAACTCAGATAGTGCGTGCAGGTAGACCTGAGAATCGGTGCAACCCTTGGAAAAGTGATTTGTCCTTCCTTAGCAGAGTGGAGGATGCGTGCTTCCTGTGGTCCAGGGACCTCCCTCTGCATGTGATCACTGGAGAGACCTGTGCTGGGCATCAGGGCACATGGCCACGAACATGCAGAGCAACCATCTTTGTAACAGCATGAGAAGTGAAATCAACCCCAGCATCCATCAAGCTGGCAATGGGTCTAAATGGATGGAAGTCAGTCCTGCAGCAGAATAGAATGCTCAGAGGACAAAGGGACCCCAGCTCTTACGGAGCACCATGGGTGAGTCTTGGAATTCCAACATTCAATGAAAAAGTAGCTTGCAGAAGAATACACACAGCACGATTCCATTTATATAAAGTTGGAATCAGGCAGAAGGAAACAATATGTCATGCAGGGATGCACACAGAGGTGGCGAAACTATAAAGAACCCGGAGGTGATAAATGCCAAATTCAAGAAAGAGGCCACCTCTGAAGCGGACGGGGCAGGGACGTGAGAGTCCCTCATGGGCAACGTCACTTTTCTTTTCTGCAAGCTGAGCGGTGAGCACGCAGGGGCTCGTGGTGGTGGTCTTCCTACTCACACGTATTTTGTAAATATTCTCTTGTGTCTTCTGCATACCTAACAGAAACGGTTTTAAACATGAAGAGTTCTGCTGGATTACCTGTGGTGAGACACCATGATCCTGTGTTGGCCTGAAACCTGTCTGCATCGTTGCCTCGCCAGGGAGCTGGAGGGCCCGGTGCTCTGACCCTGAGGCCTTGGTCAGGCCAGTTGGAACCCCGGGCTGGTGGGTACCCGTGCTTAAAGTGCTGAAATACTTCTGCTCCCACTGGTAAATGGCAGCTCCAATGCTCCACACCTGCTGGTCCCCCGCCCACATCTTGATCCTGTAACTAGCACCAGCCGGTACAGCAGAGGCCCTCTGAGACCCTGCTCCAGCCCCCGGAGCGGCCTCCCTGCCCCCCCCCCCCCCCCCCCCCCCCCCCCCCCCCCGGTCGAGGGCGGTCGAGGGCGAGGAACACTGGCTGCTCTGCGAGGAGAGAAGGCTCAAGGTTACCTCCGCCCACCGGATTTGTGTCCCCCCCCCCCCCCCCCCCCCCCCCGTTCCACAGCCAGTTTGCCTAACAACCAGTTCACTGGTTGGCCTAATTACCAGGTCACCTCCAAGCGCGAATTTGGAATTCAAATGAAGGAGTTTATTTTCACCTTTTATTCCAACAGTGGCTCCAGCTTAATCAGTTCTCTAATGATCAATTTGCCTAATTAACAAAAATTAAGCATTTTGAAACCAATTCACCGACGGCCCTTCTGTCTCTGTGGTGTGTTTCCAAAGATTGCTTGGCTCTCCTGGGGGCTTTTTCTTCTTCTTTCAAAAGCAGACATGCATTTCCTAGAGCTGTGCATTTGCCCTTGGACTTGGCACTGCCTCCCTCTGGCTGGGCTCTGGGGGCAGCTGGGCACATGCCCGGGTGACACACACGGTGGCCCTGCCGCTGCTGGCCTGGTTCTGCCCAGTGAAAGGGCAAGTTGGGCAGTGAGGTTCTGCCCTCGGCTGCGGGTATGTGTCACTGTATCCAATTCACAAAGGGAAACCAGAACGGGAGACACGAAGTGAAGTATCAAATATCTTAATAAAATATGCTTATTCCTAGGACAGAACAACCTTAGGAAAAACTCTTTATATCAAAAGGCCAAAAAGTCCTTAAAGGACTCCAGAGAAGGGACAACAGAGAAGGATGAGCCTGGACCCAGCGGCTCTGCTGTCCCTGGCCTGTGACCCTGGGCAGATCACACCAGCCTCCCCCTTGGTACAATGGGGTGACAGTGGTGTGTCCTTCAGATAGGTGAGGGGTAAGCGGGTTAATCCAGTCACTGTTTACTATGGAGCTGGCCTGGAGACTCGCTTTAACTGCTTTAGAAACACAGATTAAAGCCAGCTGCCCTTAGAGGAATCCTTTGTTATTTTTCTTTAAAAAAAATCTTAAAATGCCAAAAAGTTGGGAGAAAATCAGGCCTGACATAGATGCAGACCCAGCCCGCTGCCCCTCGAGCTGGGGAGGGGCGTCTCCAGCCTCGAAGGAGCTTCCAAATGCAACCTCCCTTCCTCCCTATGACTTGACTAGTTTGTGCCCTTCCCTCAGCTCCACTCAGATCTCTAGATCCTTCTCTCCATCAGCACCCTCCCCTTGAGGACCCTGTATCCCCCAACATGAGCCTCCACCATCTTCGGATGGCAAGGCCTGTGCCCCTCTTTTTGCCTCCCTGCTCCCTCACACAGAAGCTTTTAATGGTTAAATGAGGGAGGGTAGCCCCTAGCCCCAGGAGGAGACAGTTCACAGAGCGTGGCTTGGGGGGAAGGATCCGCACTCTCTCCTGGCTGCCTCCTAAGCAGGAAGTGAGTCCTGGGGAGAGCTGGGGGCGTGGCCCCAGGAATGAGGGTGCACACTGGACTCACTGGAGTTTCTGGAGGTGGGAGGCTGGGTGGAGAGCTGCCCAGCTGGGCCAGGAGGGATGGAGGGTGTGTGCTGAGAAGAAGAGGATAGGGCACTTGTACCCCAGGTCTCCTCTGCCTTGGGATCAGGAAGCTTGGGGGCCAGAAGGCCAAGGAGGTGTGGTGAGGGGGAACCAACCTGGAGAGGGGGCTGGGCTGTGGACACATGTGGGGTCCATAGAGGACAAGGCTGGCCAGCCCCAAAGAGTCCTGATCCAGGAGGGGCTGAGTCAACCCTGGGATAGGAGTGACACCCCCCCACCCACAGCAGCCACAGGTGGAGATGGAGCAGCCCCCAACCACCCCGCTCGGCTTGACCTTGGGCCTCGGCACCAGACCAGGCTGGCTGGCCCCAGCCCCAGGAGGGGGGTTGGGAGGGGAGGGGAGGTCAGAGCACTCTGTGTCCATTCCGGTCAATTCCAGTCCTGGGGATGGGGATGGAGAGCTTCAAATGGGGCGTGAGTCTGGGCTGAATGTTAATTGCCCCAAAGGATCAGAAAAGTTAATGGTGGGAGGGTGAGGGGGTGGGGGTGAGGGGAGGCGCCAGAACACACCGTGACTAGCATAAACAGACCCTATCTGAGTCAGAGCAGCCAGCGGCAGTGGGGGGTGGGGAGGGATGTGTGGGGAGGTCTGGAATGGTGGACAGAGCCCCAGGAAGTGCCAGAGGGGCTGCCAGCCTAGACATGATTCCTGTGCTGGGGCTCTGTGGGCCCAGCCTCAGGCCCGGCCTTGGGGCGGCCTCCTCACCTCTCCCCTCAGATGGGGCCAGCCCACGGCAGAGCAGGGAGCAGCACTGCACACGGGGCCAGGAGCCTTCCCCAAAAGGCAGCCAGGACAGGGGCCTGGGGGCTGGAGGGGCTCGGGGCTCGGATCTCTGAAAGCCGAGCCAGGTTGAGTACGGTCCTTCCCATAACTGAGGCTATGGGGGCCAGAGAGGGTCCCTGAGTTGGCACAATGGCTGCCCGCAGGTTTGGGAACCAGAGGGGCTCAGAGCCTTGTCTGCTCTCCCGGGAGAGTGGTGGGCTGCCAAGGGTGGGCAGGCCTGCAGGGGACCCTCGGGCCCATGGAGAACAGATTGGGCCCAACAGGGAATCTGCAGCCCATGAGGCCCCAAGCTCAGACCTGCTAGCAATTTCCTAGGTTCTACAGGGCAGGGCACAAAAGAATGGGACTGCAGAGTCTGTTGTGCTGTGCATGCTGGGGACCCCCAAGACGCCCCTTCGTGGGGAGGACAGCTGAGAGGTTCTCCTCTCTCACTACGCTCTGGGCCAAAAGAAAAATGGGCTCCTCCATCCCAAGAACCCATGCTCAGGGTCCAAATCAATGGCACCTTCTGCCCAAGCATGTGTTGACTTCAGCATTTTCAATTTTTTCCTGTGTAGTCTTTCTTCAAGGCCTCTTGATCTGCATGCTCAAAGAGTACATAACACCCTGATGTTTACTCTCTGGCCAGGGGGTGCGGGGATCTCTGGGACTAGGGTTTTTTTTTTCACCATCTTGCTCTCTTTTGGCTGCCACAGCTACACACCCAGGCAGAGCCAGCATCCCATTGCGGGAAATGGCTTCCACCGTGCAGGCTGCCTGGTAGCCGAGTGGAAACCATGGCAACAGGAAGCAGGGAGGATCTTCCCGTCACCCCGTAGAAAGGGCAGCCTATTTCTGGGACCTGAGCCCAGTTATTCACTAGTTCTGCATTTTGATGTGAATTTCAATTCTGGAGAGCTGGCTTTAGGATGCTGGGCCTGAGTTGGGGGCGGTGTTGGTTAAGTGACCTGTTCACCTTCTTTCTCTGAAGGAGACTCAACTCCTGGTCCCAGTCTTCAAGGCCATTTGTGCTGCCACAAGACTCAATCTCTAGCACCCAATCAGATCCCTTCTTCTGCCTGAACAGGAGCAGATGGGTGCTTTGGGTGTGACTGGGGTGGAACCGGGATCCACTGAGGGATCCCCCTCACTGCGTGACCTCTTCCTGTTCTGAGAGCCTGTTTCTCTGTTTCCAGCAGAGAGGAACTTCTGAGCTGCCCTGATCACGGGGAGGAGGCTCTGACATGGTCGGGGAAGAGAGTCGAGGTCCTTCAACCCAACACCAAGCAAGCCCCCAGTGTGCCTGCGAGCGCGCACACGCAGTCCAGCTATGTGGTCTTTGGTGCAGGCGACCCTGCCCCCTAGTGGCAGGCTGTGGCCAACACACCGGGCTCAGGGGGAAGGCTGCCATCCAACTCACTGGGATTCCTTCCAGCTTTGACCCAGGGGTCTTTAGAGATGGAGACAGACAAGGGCCTGGTCCTCTGATGCTAGGTCCAAGGAGAAAACTGCAGGCTAAGTCTGGGGTGGGAGAACATTCAGAGAACATCTCAGGAGGGGATCGCAGCTGACTTCTGCCAGGCCATTCTTTCCACCCTCCACCTGCCACCTTCTCCTTGGGTGACCATAGCCCCTCTAATGGCTGTCCAGACCTTTCCCTCCAGCTGCCCCAAACTGAGACAACTCCTTGGTGGCTCCCCTCCTCCTCCCCAACACCCAACTCCTGACCCATCCTGAGGGATTTACATCCTGAATTGATTTTAAATAATCCACTCGTGGTAGGCTGAATTTTGGCTCCAGCGACCTTTGCCCTCTGATGTCACTCCCATGAATATGTCACACTGCATGGCTGAGGAGACTTTGCAGATGTAATTAATGCTGTTACTAACCAATTGACTTGAACAGAGATAGATCAGCCTGGCTTATTGGCTGGGCCCAGTGTCATCACAGGAGCCCTTAACAAGCAGAGCTTCATTGCTACCTTGGAGATGAAGGGGCCAGGAGTCAAGGAAACGGAACTCAGTCCCTCAGCCTCAAGGAAATGGATTCTGCCAACAACCTGAATGAACTTGGAAACAGAATATTCCAGAGCCTCCAGATAAGAGCCCAGGCCCATCTGACACCTTTTGTTTTTATTTTGAGATTATTATAGATTGACAAGAAGTTCCTGAGACAGCCCAGGGAGGTACTGAGTGCCTTTCCCCAGGTTCCTCCATGATGATCCCTTACGTAACTATAGTGTGACAGCCAGATAGCCCGAGGTCAGTGTCTGGTGTCTTCATACAGTGTCTCTGAGACACACGCTGTGGCCTTCACTCAGGACAACTCCTTTACCCTAGGGAAGTAACAATTTAAGCATTCTCTTCTGGCTTCCGTTAAAAAAAATACAGCTTTACTGGTGGGGGGAGGGTATAGCTCAGTTAGATCACGTGCTTAGCATGCACGAGGTCCTGGGTGCAATCCCCAGTCCCTCCATTAAAAAAAATTTAATAAATAAGCCTAATTACTGCGCCCCCCAAAACAACAAAAAATACAACTTTACTGAGATACAATTTACATATCAACTTACCCATCTAAAGTGCACAAGTCAATGGCTTTAGAATATTCGCTACTATCACCATGTGGTTGTGCAACCATCACCCCATCTTATTCCAGAACGCTTTCATCACCAACAAAAGAAAGCTCATACCCACTAAGTAGTCACTCCCCAGTGCCCCTCCCCCCAGCCCCCGGCAACTCTGAATCTCCTGTCTCCACGGATTTGCCTATCCTCACTCTTCAGACAACAGGAATCATAAAATGTGTGACCTTTTGCGTCTGGCTTCTTTGACTTGGTACAATGTTTTCAAAGTTCATCCGTGTTGTAGCCTATCTCAGTACTTCATTCCTTTTTATGGCCAAATAATACTCCATTGCATGGATAGACCACATTCTGTTTATCCAGTCATCTATTAATGGCCACTGGGCTGTTTCCACTTTTTGACCATCAGGAATAAATCTGCTGTGAGTATTCATGTACAAGATTTTGTGTGGACACATGCTTTCATTTCTCTTGGGTGTACACCTAGGGATGGAATTGCTGGGGCATATGGTAACTCCATGTTTAACTATCAAAACTTTTCCATATCGGCTGCACCATTTTACATTCCCACCAGCAACGTGGGAATTTCTCCAATTTCTCCACATCCTTGACAACTCTTGTTATTATCTCTCTTTTTAAAAATTTTTATTTATTTATTTATTTATTTTAACATTTTTTATTGAGTTATAGTCATTTTACAATGTTGTGTCAAATTCCAGTGTAGAGCACAATTTTTCAGTTATACATGGACATACATATATTCATTGTCACATTTTGTTTTTTGCTGTGAGCTACCACACGATCTTGTACATAATTCCCTGTGTTATTATCTCTTTTTAATTATAGGTACCCCAGTTGCTGTGAAGTGGTATCGGGTAGATTTGAGTTGCATTACCTTAATGTCAAGTGATGAGCATCCTTTCATGAACTCATAGCACACTGTATATAATCTTCAGAGACATGTCTATTCAGACCGTTTGCCCCTTTTTAATTGGGTTATTTGTCTTTTTATTATTGAGTTGTAATGGTTCTTCACATATTCTAGACCCAAGTCACTTATTGCCTATATGCTTTGTAGATAGGTTCTCCCATTCAGTGAATTGTTTCTTCACTTTCTTGGTGGTGGTCTTTAAAGCACAGAACTGTTTAATTTTGATGAAGTACAATTTATCTCTTTTTTCTTTGGTTGCTTATGTTATTTATTGGTATAATAGCTAAGAAACCATTGCCTCATCCAAGTTGATAAAGATCTATGACTATTTTTAAGAGTTTTATAGTTTTAGCTCTTACCCTTAGGTTTATTGTCTATTTTGGAAGGCAGCTATGCTCACCACTATACCACAAATGCTATTGTCTATTTTGACTTAATTTTTCTATATGGTGTGAGGTAGGGGGGTCCAACTTCATTCTTTGGTGTGTGGCTACCGGTTGTCCCAGCACCATTTGTTGAAGAGACTATTTTTTCCCCATTGAATATCTCGTCACCCTCCCTTGTCTCCTCCAGCAGCTGATGGTTCTAGGCATCCCTCGGCTTGTGGCCACATCACTCTAAGCCCTGTTCCCATCTTCACATGGCTTAAGGGTCAAGGAGGCCACCTGTGAGATGGACTCAGGTCAAGATGTCTCCTTCAGCCCCACTCTGGCTGGTGGACCCTGGGTGTGTGGAACTTTAGAGCAGAGTTCTGTGCCAGCACCCCCAGACCTGGGTGTTCCTGCATCTCCAACCATCTACTCAAGCTCCCCTCCCCAAGGGGCTCTGCACAGCAGAGTGTTGTGTTGCAGAACTGACACCATTTGCCCCATTTCAGGACTTTGAGGGCACCCCCGTGGGTCTTCCCTGCACCTCCTTGTCCTTTCTGTCTTCTTGGTCTTCAGGGTCCCTGAGCCTTTCTGTGGCACAGGATCACCACCCTCATGGCAGCTGTCCCACTGCTGATGTCCTCGTGGGCCTTGTCCCTGTAGAGTCTCTGCTCTTTGAAGAAGTGCCCGGCTTCTGTCAGCACTGCTCCACCCTCTGATTTTCTTTGCTGGTCAGCCTCCTGGCTCTTTTTTTGAAACCCCTTCTCCCCACCGGAGGGCTTGGTCCTTGATGGCACAATCATCCATGGTAATTTCTGAAAAACACAGCTTTGTTGAGATATAATTCACATACTATAAAACTCACTCATGGAAACTGTACAATTCAATGTTTTTCTTTAAAACATCTGCAGAGTTGTGCAACCATCACTAGCATCTAATCCCAGAACCTTTTCATCACCCCTCCCGTCCCCATTCGCAGTCACCCTCGTTGCTCCCCCAGTCTGTGGCCCCCACTCATTCACTTTCTGTCTCAGAATTCATAGCAGCTGTTCGTGCATCCCTCTTGCTGGACGGGTTTTCTGAGTCAGCACTTCTCCCGCGGTCCCACCTGGTCGCACCTGAGATCCCGTGGATGCTCAGAGCTCACTCCGTTTCGCTCTCTCTGAGTCTGTTTTTTACTCAAAACTCTTTTACTTAAAAGGAAGTAATGCCAGGCAGTAGATGAACCAAGAACCATAATCCCACCACTGTCCCCACGTGTGAGGCCACTTCTACCATCTTTAGTAAAACCAAACCCCTACTCACCAGGTAAATAGAGCTACATCCTGGCAGTTGGCATGGTTCTCGGGACTTGGAGAAGGAAACCCAGGTCAGACATTGGTTTTACAAAGGTCGCTGTGTCTGGAGTGTGAGAGGTTGGGGAGGAGGGCGAGGAGACTGACTGAAGGAACACCTTGTCTGCTTTGTCCCAGCACCGGGCCTGAGCCTGGCCCCCTGGGCTCTCGGTCAACACAGGAGGGAGGAAGGGAGCCTGGAGGAGGGGGCCAGAATCCAGGAATCCACCAGAGGAAAGCGTTTGGGGCAGGAGCGGGGGTGTTGTGGTCACTTTGTGGAAACAGGATGGAGCCCCACCTCAGACTTGGTTTGGACTGATGGCGCCACACCCACCGAGGGGTTGTGAAAAGGTTCCTTACTTCTATACTGAGGCTTCCCGGGCGAGAGTGGGCGGGGTCCCCAAGATGGTGGGAAAAGGGCTGAGGGGTCACAGAAAGGACACTGGCAGGGCTCTTTGTCGTGGTTGGGGTGAGGGGTCTTGTGTGGGGTTTGGACTCCCTTCTGGTGCCAAAGGAGGGAGCACCTGGGTTGTCTAATCAGATTCGGGGCACAAGGGGACAGCAGTCAGACACCAATGTACAGAGCCAGAGCCTTTATTATCAAGCGGTCAACTGCAACGAGTGCTGCTGCTCATGACCTTGGTGCATGCTCGGCTCTGAATGTGCCCCTACCCCCAACTCCCACCGCCAACTCATATGATAAGGTTCCAATGCCCAAGGTGGCGGTATTGGGAGGTGGGGCCTCTGGGATGCGATTAGGCAGAGCCCTCCTGGAATCAGTGTCTTTATAAAAACTTTCCAGAGAGGTCCCTCACCCTCTCCACCATGTGAGGACACAGCGAGAAGTTGGCCATTGCAACCCAGAAGAGGATCCTCACCAGAACCTAACCACACTGGCACCCTGATCTTGGACTTCCAGCCTCCAGCACTGTGAGAAACCAACGTCTGCAGTTTATAGGGCCCCCAACCTGAGTGGACTAAGAGGAGGACGGGGGTGAGGGTGGGGTGACGGGACAGTCTACTGCGGGCAGGGTCGTATACGGGGGGCCAAGGGCAAAGCATGGAATCCAGGGACACCAGTGGCTTCAGGGATGTGGCGTTGAGAAGGGTGGGTGGGCAAAGGGCAGTGAGGGCAGGGAGGGGGACCCTGAGGGAGGCTGCTGGACTTGCCTGTGGTGAGAAGGAGGAGGGGGAAGCCAGGGTGACAGTGGAGTGAGAAGCTTCCAAGGACAAGTGGTAGGACTGGACCTGGACCAGGCTGCTTTTCAACTGACTGCTGGGGGAAGGCCACTGGGGAGGAGGTGGGCAGTCGTGCACTCTGGAAATCACCCCTGCCTTTGAAGACCCCCTTGGCTTTCCCGAGGCCCTGCCTGGGCACTGGTTTTCCTTTGCATCCCAAATGCCTCTCCCCCTTCTCTGCCTCATCCTCTGACCTTCAGCCTGACTCAATCACTCACTCACTCGTTAGATGATAGTGCCACAGTGAGAAGGAGGCTGCCGATTACTGAGTGTCGGGAGGCACACAGTCGGGGGTCGATAAGGAGGCATTGGCGAACATCATAGAATCCTCTTCAGATATGATCGTCCGCCCCACCTTTATTGACCCTCTTCTCTGTGCTGGGCCTGGAGATGAGCCCCAGGTGAAGTTGGGGTAGTGGGGATGAGACGGGAGATGCCACCTCTGGGAGTGGTGACCTGTGGCAGGGAAGGGGGCGGGGCCCCAGGTGGTGGGTGTGGCTTGCCCGTGGGAGAGGAGGCGCTGCCTAGCGGTTTGCTGGCTCCAATTGGTGGCTGGTGAATGATTCATTTATCAACCACTGAGCCCAGGCTGCTTGCCAGGAGGGTGCCCTGTGACCCGGCGCTTTAAAAATTAATGTGTTCATTGAGTCATTCCCTCGACTCGCATTCACAGGCACCTACGACTTGCTGAGCCCAGACTCCTCACACCACAGAAGGCCCTGGGGAGAATGAGGAGTCCCAGCGGCGCTGTTTAACCAGCAAACCCAGTGGGTGAGGAAGTGACAGGCAGGCCATTGGCCAGGGGCCAGAGAGAAGAATGATACGGTTTGGGTGTGTGCATGTGTGCACCCCAGTTTATGTGAGGGGAGTGTCTGACGTGTGTGTGTGAGTGTGTGCATCTGTGTGTGCGTGCGTTGGAGGGGGCGTGTGCATTGTGCATGGATGTGGGAAGCTGGGAGGCAGTGGTCTCATCTCCTAAGATCCACAGGCCCTTCAAGTGGGGAGGCGGTGGAGCTGCTCCCAGCCCAGGGACAGACAGCAGTGACAGAGTGTTCAAGGTATGACAGAGGTCAGCAGCACAGGAGGCTGGGGGCCCTGAGCCCCTCCACACACGCACACACGCACAGCACTACTCAGCCCAGAGTGCCTGCCCCTTGCCTTGGACAGCACACGCGGGGAGATGGACGCAGGGCAGGAATTCCTTCACTGGGCGGAGCATATGTGAAGACCTCGGGCTTCAGGGAGCTGCCAAGGGCCTTTGCCAGGAGTGGCCAGTCAACAGGGTGACTCCACTGGACTAGCATGTCAGGTTAAGGCCTTGGGCTTTCTCTGGAGGGGACGGGGCCCTGGAGGGTGTTATGGAGGGCAGGGTCTGCTCAGCCTTAAGTTTTTGGGAGCCGATTTTGGTGACTGGTGTTGTGGGCTTTGGCAGTCCCCCTAAAAGATGGGTCTATGTTCTGATCCATGGAACCTTGTGAACGTGACCTTATTTGGCAAAAGAATCATCTTTGCAGATTCACAGATGTAATTCAGTTAAGGACTGCAAATTGACATCTGGCCTCTAGGACTGTGAGAGGGTAAAGCTCTACTGTTTTAAGCCACCTAGTTTATCGGTCCTTTGTTACAGCAGCATAGAATACCAACCCAGCTGGTGTGGAGAGAGGCCTGGGGGGGGGGGAGTGGAGCTGAGTAGAGGAATGGGAGCTGCGGAAGAGAATCAAGGTTGGCCTGGGTAGGTGAGAGGGGGTGGCTTTTTCCTCTCAAATCATACCAACTGTCTGACTGTACCAGAATGACCAGAGTGACTGTCACTAGCTTAGGAGTCCTTTTGCTGTTCTCCATCCCTAATGCCTGATGCACAATTCCCTACTGTTGGACACAGAGGAAATGCGGGATGGCATTGGGAGTTGGGTATTCAGCAAACATGTATTAAGTTTCTACTGAGTGTCAGGCTGGAAAGGCGAGCAGCAACCAGATGCCCTAGGGATGCAGAGCCGCTGGAAACTCCGACACAAACAACCCTAAGGCCCTTATTCTGTGTACAGCCCTTCCTTCGGGGCTTATCTGTAGGTGTGGGAAACTCTGGCAAACCTGGATTCGGGTTTTACGAATACTGACATGGAATCCCATGCCTTCTCCTGTTGGGAGCCACTGACGCCTCAGCTTGAGGTCTGGTAGGCAACACCCCCTCCCCACCCCCGACCCGGCTCGGCCGCCACAGTCAGGTCTTCCCGTCCTAAAACTACGGGGGGGCCACCAGCCAGGAGCAACACCTTAGTCAGACTGCAGGGACTTGCAGCTCAGGTGCTCGGGGGTACTTTTGTGCCCTGGTCCCCGGACGGCGAGCTCGCTGCGCCCTGGAGGAGTACCCTCGCGGGTTCTGGCTGCCGTTTCCCCAGGGGGCGGGGCCGTGAGGCTCCCAAGGGCGGAGCGTGCGCCTCCAGGGGCGGGGCGGGTTGCGTCCGGCGTGCAGGGGCGGAGCGTCGGCTCTCTAGTTCGAGGCATGAAGGGTCCAGGGGCGCGGTGTGCCGCATCCGCGGGCGGGGCAGGCATACGCCAGCCTCCGGGCAGCGTCGGTCTCCGAGCCTGCGCTTGAGCTTGCGCCTGCGCACTCAGCCGGACCCGCGTTCTCCTAGAGCTGCGCGCGCTCACCTAGGCGGGTGGGGGAGTTGGGGGCGGGCAAGCCGGGGCGGGCTGGGGCGGGACCTCTGCTCCCGCCGCGAGGACCCCGGGAGCTGACCTCCGCCCGTTGGGAACGCTTCTCCTTCCGGTGGGGGGTCTGGCCGCCGTGGGGCGGGGCCTCATGGAGGCCTTTGGCCCGGGAACCTGCGGAGGAGGGGGCGAGACGCCGGGCGCCGAGGGACGGCCGGCACCCGAAGCAAGGGTGCACTTCCGAGTGACGAGGTTCATCATGGAGGCAGGTAATCGCCACCTGGAAGAGGGGGAGGTCCCCGCGCGGACGGGACGTGGAGGCCGGAGCTGCAGTGCTGCACTTTCACCAAGCCGGCCGAGCGGGCGGGCAGGGGCTGGTGTTGCGGGGACTTGCTTCCCGAAAGAGGGGACCCGCCAGATGCGGAGCTATCACGGCTGAGCGGAGGCAAGAGACCGGGCCTGCCCGGTCCTAGCGGAGGCTGGGAGCCCCAGCTCAGGGGTCTCGACCTCTGCCTTTCCGCCACACCCTGTGTCCTAGGTTGAGATGCGAGGCAGACGCGGACATTGTCATTTCACTTTCGGGCGTGTAGGTCCAAAGAGAGGACGTGGAAAGCGCCTAGCTGCAGCTAGAAGGTGGAGGAGTCGGGGCGCCCGTATCTGGGTTGAGTGTACCTCGCCTTCTGCCACACCTGTCTCCCAGCATACGGGGGTATTGGCACTTGGTCTCACGGAGGATTTTGGAGCACGCCGTCGATGAGGCTTGTGACAAGCCTTGTTAACGAGGTCCCATCACACCAAGCACCCAGGGCGCAGCTCCCGTTTTGAACGCTGCCAGGGCGTCCACCGTCGTATTGGGCGCCCCTCCTCCCAAGGCCATACAATGAAGCCAATTGGATTCCTGTAGAAACAGTTTGCCTGTCAGTAGTATCTTTCTCCACTGGCAGATAGTTTGTTTCCGATCTTTGTTACTTGTGTGCACTCTAGGGGAGAGGGATTTGGGTGAGTCGGCTTTCGAGTCAAGGTGGGAAGAGTCTAGAGGAATGATGCAGGATCATTACTCCCAGTGATTTGTACATTTGATTTCCAAGAAGAGTTGCAAAGTATATAAGGAAGGATGGCAGCGTCCCCTTATAATGCTGCCCTGCATCTGCTTGGAGGGTCCGTGTAAACCAGAGAAGCATGCTGCCCTTCGCGAGTTTGCTATGTAGAAAAAGACTTGGACGGTCTCGTGCAGCAATACAACCTAATCTGACATCTCTGAGAATGAGGGGTCCCGTGTAAGAACTGTCTGTGTAACTGAAGTTTAAACCTTGAAATGCTAAAAGCACTTTAGATGTCACTTTTGAAGGACTTATTTATAAAATGTATTGCAATGCCCTTGCCCTCTGTGTGAGGCTAAATACTGGTCTTCCAAAGGTGTCCCCATTCCAATCCCCAGAACCTGTGACTGTTACCTCAAGTAGCAAAAGAGATTTTGCAAATGGGATGAAACATTTTGATATGAGGGAGCTATCCTAGATTATCTGGTAGGCCCCATATAATCACACCCATCCTTAAAGAGAGAGGCCAGAGGAGTGCATGGGCAGAGGAGATGGCCATCTGATGATGGAAAGATAGAAGATGCTGCACTGCTGGCTTTGAAGATGGAGGAAGGAGCCACGAGCCAAACACTGCAGGCACCTCTGGAAGCTGGAAAGGGTAGGGAAATGGATTGTTCCCTGGGACCTCTAGAAGGAACCAGTGCTACCGACACCTTGAGCTTAGCCCCCTAAGGCTCATTTCTGACCTCTGACCATGAGGACTGTAAGAGAAAAAAAAAATGTGTTGTTTTAAGCTGCTTAGTTTGTGATAATTTGTTACAGCAGCTCTGTGGAACTAGTACTCTCTCTGAGGTAGAGGATGTTGAACTTAATCTTACTGTTGATTGGTGGTTGTCCACCTTCTTTCAGTCTGTTGGATGTCATTTAACCTTCTCTTGTTAACCCTGGTCATTGTGAATTTGTTTTGGTTCTGTGCTCCAATGATTTCCTTAGGTGCTGTCTGGGGAATGGCCTTGAACCCTAAAATCAACCCACCATGCTCTGGTTTTTGAGTTATGTGCCCTTTTCGGTGTGTTGGTCTTCTTCCCTGGCTGTGGCCATAGATGTTGCATTTCTCCTGCTCTGCCCATGGTTGCCTTTGGCAGTCATCCTGCTCGCTTTTCTTGCCTTTTCTAAACTGTGGATGAGTAGACCAGTGCTGAGCATCATCGTGAACTATAGCATTGGGACTTGTGGCCTCTGATACTCAAGAGGCCTTTTTTCCTCCTGTCACCGTGGCAGGATTTTAGTTAGGCGAGCTGCAGAGGCAGGGGCAACCTCTAGTTAAATGCGTGCTAAGGTGAAAGTGGACAGCCACCTCAGTTCTGAGGTGTGCGGAAACTCGTAGGCCTGGCGCTTACTGGGCGGTAGTCTGCAGTCTTCGCCTAGTGTGCTCTGCGGTCGTGGCTGGGCCATGGCCTGGGGACTTGGGAGCGAGGGGTGTGGAATCCGCAGAGCTACTGAGGGGGTGCTGCATTGGAGCACGACCCCAGTGGCTTCTTAGCCCATCAGAATCTGAGAAGCCTGGCTCTCAGTCCCTCAGGTGGAGGACCCAGCGAGAGACTCCACAGCCCCCGCCAGCTAGGCGCTAAGCGCTTGGTCTTGTCTGAGCAGGGCTGTGCACCCCTAGGGGCCCGGCCCAGCGGCCCCCCTTGCACTTCCGCGGGGGCGAGCGCTGCCTGAAGTCCTCTCCTGCCTGCTTTCTCTCGGTAGGTGTCAAGCTAGGGATGCAGTCAATTCCAATCGCCACCGCCTGTACCATTTACCATAAGTTCTTCTGCGAGATCAACCTGGACGCCTATGACCCCTACTTGGTCGCCATGTCTTCCCTTTACTTGGCTGGCAAAGTGGAGGAGCAGCACCTGCGTACTCGTGACATCATCAACGTTTCCAACAGGTAATAGCTTCCAGGTGTTTGGGAGGAATTCCTCGTGTCTGTTCTAGTGGGAGGGCAGAGAAAGGTCCCGCTTGGCCCTGTGCCCCAGGGAAGGAAGTGCCTGGGTGGCCTTGAGCTAGGGTCAGAAGCACAAACAGCACAGGCAGGGAGTGAGCCTACTGTCAGAAGCCTGGGGCGTCTGTGGAAGAGAAGCTCGGGCCAGATTTTGGGAAGCCTGAAGACCGGATGGAGTGTGGAGGGGGATGGGTAAGAGAGTTCCTGGCATCATGGGTGGGGTACAGCTGGAGCAGAGGGAGCTTGGAGAGGTGGGTCAAAGAAGATTCTTGTGGAGTCTTGGACAGGGTGGATCGAACCAGTTGGGCTCTGTGGGCCTCAGAGGTTGGTCTGCCATGCAGCTGGGGCAATTGTCTTTTATAGATGGTGTGAGAAACTGAGTCAGAGTTGCTAAGGAGCGTCTCTTGCAGTGCTGAGCCCAAGCAGCTGTGTTCCTCTCTCGGAGGGACGCGTGGGTCCAGCTAGTTGGGCAGGCTCTGCTGAGGCCCAGGGGCCCAGGAGAAGGCGATGTGTGGAAAGTTACTGACTAGTGGCGGTCATAGCCTTTCCAAGAACTCTAATCGTTAGGAAAGAAGCCTCTTTTGTGCTGCTTCTCTTTTAATAAACAGGTAGCGGAAAAGCACTTCCAGCCCAGTAAACATGACAGGTTCTCGGTGTACTGCGAAAGACCAAGAGAAAAATGGGGGAGGGAAGCAAGGGAGGGCAGCTGGAGTCCACCTGTAATTGCCGGGCTCAGCGGGAAGGACGGGGAGAGGCGGACGTTGTGTGGACCACTAATTAGAAGTAGGCGTGGAGGGGAGGTCTGCAGGGAAATCGGAAGAGGCGTGAGGAGCTAGGAAGATGAGGCAGCAGCAGAGAATTTCCATCACTTGGGTGTAAATCCTGTTCCCATACATCCTGGACGTCTTGCGTAGGTGCGAGTGTTGTGGGTGTTTAAGGTGTAAATAAGGACAATCTGGGAAATGCATTTGCTTTTCCGAATGCATCATCCCTATGTTCAGACACCTCCGTGGGCCCAGAATGAGAGCCCTGGGCATTGCCATCCCTGCTGCAGGGACCGTCCCAGGTGCCAGGCTAACCGGGCGGGAAGTGCGGCTTCCGGGAGCTCCACAGCGACCGCAGAGATGTCCTGCTGAGCGATGCGGGACAGGCCGTCAGGGTGGCAGCTAGAAGCCGGCCTCTTTCCTCTGCTGCTTACTGTTTCCCTCTTGAACACTAGTCATGTAGCTGAAGGGCGAGTGATAAAAGTGTGGGCAGAGCAACCCTGTGCTAACCGAGGGCAGAAGGGCGCTGGCGTTTGCGTGCGGGCATCACGTGGCTTGAGGGGCTCCCTGGCCACTGTAAGCCTCACCCGTTCTCTGCACAGGTACTTTCACCCGGGCGGTGAGCCCTTGGAGCTGGACTCCCGCTTCTGGGAGCTCCGGGACAGCATCGTGCAGTGCGAGCTTCTTGTGCTGAGAGTCCTGCGTTTCCAAGTCTCCTTCCAGCACCCACACAAGGTACACGTTAGGGAATTGGCGACAGCATCCAGAGGCACGAACCTCTTTGTTCTTTGTCTGGAAAGTGTGCACCCCTACGCCATGTGGGGTGCCTGGGGAAGAGCAGTGTGCAGCACGCTCCTGCTGCTCATGGGGACCAGCTCGGGTACCTCTCTTGTCCCCGCTCCCTCTTGGGTTCTCCCAGGCAGTTCTGATTTCAGCTTCCGCCTTTCCGCCCACTCAGCTGTGGCCACAAGCCGGGATCTCTGTGACCATCCGAAGCCCATGCGGATCCCCAGACCTATACAAATTGTGTGTCCAGTGAGCCATGGGGAGGCAGGGCTGCTCTCGTGACCTGCCAGAGTCCTTGTCCCCAACAGTCGCTGCTCTGCCTCAGGGCTCCCATCCTGCTCAGCTGTGCTTATTAGGAACCTACGAGAAAAGCCGAGTCACTCATTTTTAATGGCTAGGAACACGTGAGTCCCGACAGAAGAACTGTTTCAAACAGCAGCAAAAGGGACACATGAACCCTTAGAGCACATAGGTGCACTGTTTGGGGGCCTTGTACCCCCCGTGTTGGCAGCGTGCGAGGGTGGCCTACAGAGACGTGGGGGAGGGGCTGTGACGTGGGGCTCTGCTCTGTGATTTTTTCTTTTTAACTGAAATGTTTGATGAGTGAATTGTAGATATATAAGCAATTGGAAGAGATAGTGCAGAGACCCCGTGTGAGATAGAGACTCTGCTCAGTCTCCCAAATTTTGCAAAACTCTGATACAGTCTAACTGTCAGGGTGTCCTGCGGCCTACCCTTGCCCCCCAGTCTGGGCGCTGCTCGCTTGTGACTTGTCCTGGTGGTGCTGTGTAATCCAGCACCGTGCCCTTGTCCCAGGTGCGTACTTCCCTGTAGCTACCGCCACAGTTAAGATGGAAAACAGGTCTGTCACCATAGAAGGCCCTCATGTTGCCTTTCTTAGAATCTCACCCCACTGCCTTCCTAATCCCAGAAACCCCTGGTGGGGTCCTCCCACCATTGTGTTTCCTTTCAGGGCAGAGTGCAGCTGAAAGGCAGGGGCCACCCTGGGCCGGCTGTGGACGGGAGTGGGGCTCCCCTCCATTGGGTGGGGACGGGGTGTACGATGGCGGCTGGAGTCCCAAGCGTCTGTGCCCCAGCCTGGCCAGTGGGCTCACTGGTCTGTTCAGGAGTGTGATGTTCAGGCGGAGCAGCCGTCTTCCCAGAGCGGGAGCTGACAGACAGCTGTGCTGGGGAGGCAGGAAGAGTTCACGGCCGAGGATGCCGCTGCGGCGACACTGGCCGTGGCACTGCTAGAAAACTGCAGTCACCAGCTTCTAGGCCTCAAGCCTCAGGCTGGACGCAGGGGTGCAGTCTTCTGTTCTCCGGATGAGGGTGCTGTTTCTGGACCTTATGTTTGAGTTGGGCCAAGGGGATGAGCAGAATGATTTCTGATGGTGGCCAGAGCAGGGCCACGTCGATGGAGAG
Source organism: Camelus dromedarius (assembly GCF_036321535.1). Taxonomy (NCBI): domain Eukaryota; kingdom Metazoa; phylum Chordata; class Mammalia; order Artiodactyla; family Camelidae; genus Camelus; species Camelus dromedarius. The sequence goes on from NC_087472.1 coordinate 1,759,826, forward strand.
GGATGGTGGTGGGGGTGGCCATCAGGAGTGGCCCAGGTGGGTTTCAGGAGCTGGACTGGAGGGTGAGAGGGGCGGGCACTTGGGGCCTGGGCAGGGGTGGATGTGATTTTGGGTGGGATGCGCCTGGCTGAGTCAAACACGGCAGGAGAGAGGGTGGTGTGAGGCCCGAGAGGCAGGGCTTGGAGGCCAGCGGAAGGCACTGGGGCTTTTTCTAAGGGACACTGGGAGCTGTTGGAGGGTTTGAACAGGGAAGTGACTCAATCCGATCTATGTTTCATACACAGTGCGACAGCTCAGGGGAGAGTGGCTAGCGGGCAGAGGGGCCACAGATTCTCACAGTAAGGAGACAGGGGTGGGGGGAAGTGGAGCCCCGAAGGCCAACCGGCTGACTGGCGTGTCTTTGCAGTACCTGCTCCACTACCTGATTTCCCTCAAGAACTGGCTGAATCGGTACAGCTGGCAGCGGACGCCCGTCTCCGTCACTGCCTGGGCCCTGCTGCGGGACAGCTACCATGGCGGGCTGTGCCTCCGCTTCCGGGCTCAGCACATAGCTGTGGCAGTGCTTCACCTGGCCTTGCAGGCCTATGGGGTCGAGGTGCCCGCCGAGGCCGAGGCCGAGAAGCCGTGGTGGCAGGTGAGGTGACTGCCCTGTGCACTGGTGTGGATCTCCCTTCTCTTTGCCTAGGGACTTTCAGAGGTCCCCCTGCCTAGTGTTCAGTTATCCAGGAAGAAAGATGTGGGCTACTTGGGAATGCTGAAGCTTGAAAATACACTGTCATGACAGTCCGAGGTGGGCTCTCCCCCTCGACCCTGTGGACATTCGGGGCCAGATGGCTCTGGGGGCTGTCCTGGGCACTACAGGCTGTTGAGCAGCATCCTGCCCCCCGTCCTGACAACCAAAACCGTGCCCAGACTCAGCCAGCTGTCATGGGTGGAGGCCACCCCGGGTTGAGAGCTGCTTCTCTTGTCATAGATCAGAGGTTGATAAATTTGGCTTCTCAGTGGAAGAGGTACAGGGATGCTCCAAGAAGACGGGTGGATGATATGTGGGTAGACAGATGACAGATACCAATGGACGACTGGTAAGGGGTGGGGGTGGATGAATTAGGCACATGATGGAGGGTAGGCAGATGTTCATGGAGGGGTGACAGGTGAGAGAGAGAAGGAACCAGCTAGTGATAAAGCACAGAACAGTTGGAATCGGTGCTCGCTGTTGCACAGGCCCCTTAGGAAAAATGGGGCGGTTGTGGTCCATTTTGAAGGGCACCGAAGCTGTTCGGGGCCAGACGTTGGCATGACAAGGCATTACCAAGGCCCCTGTACGGTGACTGGTGGAGCCTCTGCCTCCCCCAGACCTCCTGAAGCTGAAGAGCAGTGTGTGGACAGGCAGTTGAGCTCTGTCTGTGGGATGGGCTGCAGTACTGGCTGGTTTTCCCTGAGTAGTCCCCCTCTTTCTCAAAAGGGAATTTTGAGATCATTTTCAGTTTTTCCTTTCCCATATGTGAACTTTCCTTTCTTCACAACACCTCATCATCTGCCCTTGCCCTCAAATGAGATTCTGTGTAAGCAGAGTTTGAGGTACCTGAGGTCTCCTCCTTTTTGTGTACCACCTGTCCCCTGCAAAGCCACAGTGGCCAGAGGTCTTCTCAAGTGTGCCACCTGCTTCCTGAACAGAGTATTCCCTGGGCGCCTTCCTGGGCCTGCTCCTGGCCCCTCCCCTCCTGTAGCTTTTGGCTCAAATGGCACCCCACCCCCTTTCCGGAGGGAGCCTCCCCCGCCTGCACACCCTACCCGGGAGACCGCAGCTTTTCCTGCCCTCTGCTTCCTTGTCCTTTATGGCCTGTCTAACTCCGCACACTACCCCCCGCCCCCCTGCCCTCAGTCTCCCGGACTGTAAGCACCTGGAGGCCAGGGATCTTGGCCGCTTTATCAGCCTCCCCACGTCCAGCGCCTGGGCCTGGCAGGGAGCAGGTGTGCAAGTGTCTTTGAACAGACGCGTCTGTAACCCCAGCCTCGGGCCTGACACACCCCCATGGCAGCATGGGGGTCAAAGGTTGACTGTTGCGGACAATACCGTGCTTCTCAGGGCCTTCCGGATCACATGAGCATGGTGTCCGCGCTTGGTTGAATCAGGTGATGGCAGAAGGGGCTGCTGCTTCCTGGCCCTGCTGTTCAAGGGCATCTGGTGGACACGGTGGCCCTGGTCCTGGGCTACTTGAATCTGTGATGTCGTCACTTGTTTCCTGTCATGGCTTCTCCACGTGCCTGCCTTTCTGCGCTGCCTCTGCTCCCCTCTGCTCTGGCCCTCATGACAGAAGAGTGCCTGTTTTCTGGGCAGCACAGACTTACATCCCTCTTCAGGCTGGGGAGAAGCTCACGTTTTCCCTAGTTCTTCACTCTTTCTGGGCTGCTCTGGGCTATGTGCATGGGGATCTGGGAACCCTCTGGGCATATGAGGTGACAGGGCCGCTTGCTCAGTGATGGGCAGCTGCCTCCACCCTGCCCGCAAGCCCTGGGGCGCTTTCCCCAACTGTGAGGCACTGGCCCTCCTCGTGTTCTCCTAGCCGCCGCTTCTAGTGGATTGGCCTCTCTGTTGTTGCTTGTCTGCGTGATGGTAGCGGAGCAGCCCTTTGTGCCAGGCTGCATTGGGCCTCTGGGTTGCAGTAGCATGTGGCAGCAGGTGTCTGAATTTCCATCCTTTTTAAGGCTGAGTCCTGTTCCATGGGGTGGCTGGACCACATTGTGTTTGTCCATCCCTCTGTGCATGGACGCTTGGGTTGCTTCCACCTTTTGGCCCTGGACTACTTTTTAATGGTCGTTTCTCGGGTTGGGGTCTGCAGGGTCACATAGGTAGTGGACGTGACAAGTAAGCCTGTATTTCTCAAGTGTTTATTTTCCACCTGGAGTCCAGGGGAGATGACCGATCTTCCTGAGCCAGAGGTTGGAGGCATTTCCCAGTCACTGGCCCCCACTGGACATGGGAGCCCATGGAAGGTTTGAGCTTTCTTTGGTGACCATGGAGGGGGTGGACTCAGTCCAGCTTTGGCCCTGGCTCAGCCCCAGGCCTTGACCCTTGTGGTACTTTGACCCCCACGCAGCAAGCCCCTGGCTTGAGGGGCCACAGCATCCAACCAGGGGTGCCTTGATTTACTTTTTACTTCCCGTGTCATCAGGGGTCCCCAGGGGCTCCCTCGGGCTCGCTGTGTCACCAGGAGGACTCGCAGAGTTGAGAAAAGCTGTTCTCGTGCTTCCGGGTGTTAGGGTCAGACACTGGGGAGGACACAGGGTGAGACCAGCCAAGATGAAAGGGGCGGAGGGCAGGTCCGGGAGACACCAGGCGCGAGCTCCCGGGCCTCCCGCCAGCCAAGTCGTGGGACAGTGCCCTTTCTCCTGGCAGCGACAGGTGACAACATGCACGGGCTGCTGTCACCAGGGACACTCCCTGAGCGCTGCTGTCCAGGGATTTGATGGGGGTCGGTCCTGGAGGCCCAGAGCACCTGCCCAGCTGACCTGAGTTCCTGGGTCCCCGCACCCCGGAGGTCAAGCTGAGACGTGTGGCCTCAGGCCCCACCAGGAACCACGCTGTTGGCAGAGACTGCCTGGCAGGGCCCTTGGCCCCTGGCAAAGCAAGACCCTTTCATCAGGCAGGACATGCCAGGGCCTAGAGGTTCCCTCCCAGGAGCCAGGCCAGGTCCAGACCTTCCTTAGAAATGTGCAGGGTTAGCCCTCTTGGTTTGGGCCCCTGGGGACTCACCTTACAATTTTCTAAGCTCCCTTGCCGAGTCAAGAGGAAGTCTGGTCCACGACAGAGAGCAGGGCCATGTTTCCCAGGGGGTGGCCAAGGGTGCCCAAGGGTGGGGTGGGGTCCAGGTGACCTCTCTTGCTTGTTTATGGAAATAGACTCCTGCTCCCTCCTCTCCTATTGCTCCCCTCCCCACCTGAGATCCTGGACCTGAGAGCCCTGGGGAGAGGCAGGAACCTGTGCTCTGTGTCCAGCTCTGTCACCGACTTCCTGTGTCACCTGGGACAAGTCCCCTTTCTTATCTGAGTTGGACAATCACCAAGGCCTCTTCCATCTGGAGTGTTCTCTGCTCTGGGACCAGTCCTGGCAGGCTGTGACTGAACTGGCTTTCCAGAGAGCCACCATCATTTCCGATGGCCAGGTCCCCGTGCCATCCCCCCGTGCCACGTGATTGTGCACTTAGTGACGGGTGCCTTGTTTAGCACAGAGGGAGTCTAATCGGAACCTGTTTTCCTTCTCCTTTCTAGGTGTTTAGTGAAGACCTTACCAAGCCAATCATTGATAACATTGTGTCTGATCTCATTCAGATTTATACCATGGACACAGAGATCCCCTAAGGCCCTGGTCCAGGCCTGCCCAAAGAGAAGCCCGGGGCGCCCGGCTGCCTGGGGACGGCACCACCACAGGGCCGTGAAGGCCGGCCCCCAGAGGACCAGCTGGGAGGGCTGGTTGTGTGCTGCTGGAGACGGGCTGGTGAAGGCGATGGTGTGCTGCCAACTTGGTTCTCATGCTTTGAGTGTCCCCGGCAGCCGCGGTCCAGATGGTGATGGAAGTGGCGCCTCCAGCTGGCAGGCTGGGAGCGCACCACGTGGGGCGGCCTGTGGAGTCAGCGGAGTGTCTGCTTTTGTCCTTTGGGAGGACACCAACTGCTGTCCAGGCGTGACGCCATAGGAAGGAAAATCAAAGAAAGAATGGGACTGCACCCCTGGGGATTTTTTAAAAGCCAGATTTATAGCAAGTATGAATGTGCCACATAGATGGAATTTTATTTTTGTGTAATAAAAGATGATGCAAATCAGCAGAGATACTCTGTGTTTGCTTTGTAGCCCGTGCACCCTGGGGGCTTTGTGGGTGCTGTACAGACTCGGTTTCCCCTAAAGTGCTGTGCAGGTGGAACTGCCCTTTGTGTGCCTCATGTTCTTGGGGCAGGCCCTCCATCAGTCCCTGAAGGCACGATGGCACAGTGTGGGATGTCCCCTGTAGGAGCCCACGTGTCCTTCGTGCTCCTCCACTGGGGCACTTGCATGGCTTGGCAGTCATTCTGCTTGGTGAGTGAGCATCCGTTTTGGAAAGAGGGGTTAAGGAGTATCATTTGAATTAAAAAAATCCTGTTTCTCATTTCTTGGCAGCTTCCCTGGAAAATGTTTCCCCGGGCACTGCCAAGTCTACAAGGGTGACATGCAGAGTGGAGGAATAGCAATATGAGGCAACGAGATGCAGGGACTCTTGGCACTGTCGCCGTGGTAGTCATTGGCAAATCTTGGGCCAGAGCTGCCCTCGTGGCTCTGCTGGCAGAGCAGAGGGGCTGGGCCGTGGATGTCCCCACACACAGGTGTTCAAAGACGCCTAGTGAGTGAAGGAAGGGATGGGAGCAAGTGAATAAGTTGAAAATCTTGGGTTTTCTTTCCATGGCTTTGGGTTAAAGAGGAAATCTGTGGTTGGAACATTTGAGCACTGCTCGGGGGAATATAAAGTGGTGCCGCTGCTGTGGAAAACTGTCTGGCGGTTACTCAAAAGGTTAAACAGCAGGTTACCATAGGATGCAGCCCTTCCACTTCTGGGTATCTGCCCAAAAGAAGTGAAAGCAGGGACTCAAAAAGATGTTTGTACACTCTTGTTCACAGCTGCATGATTCACAGTAGCCAAAAGGTGGAAACCACCCCTGGATGTTTGTTGCTGGATGAACAGAGAAACAAGCTGTGCTCCAACCATACAGTGGGCTGTTATTTAGAATGAAAAAGGAAGGACATTCTGACACCTGCTACGACATGGATGGACCCTGAAGACATTATGCCCAGTGAAATCAGCCAGTCATAAAAGGACAAATAGTTTATGATTCCACTTGTATGAGATGTCTAGAGCAGCCGGATTCCTAGACACAGAGTAGGAGGGTGGGGCCAGGGGCTGGGGAAGTCAGTGTTCTGTGGAGACAGAGATTCAGTTTGGGAGGATCGAAAAAGTTCCGGAGGTGGATTGCAGGGATGGTTGCACAACAATGTGAATGTGCTTAGCGCCACTGAGCTGTGCACTTAAAGACGGTAAAAATGGCAACTTTTATACTGTGTGTATTTTATCACAATGAAAAAAGAGGGAGTCTGCAAGTGTGCCAGGGTTCGGGCATTTGGGTGCCCCCCACCCCGAGGATGCCAGCTTGGAGACTCAGGCCAGGCCCTTCTGGGTCAGGACAATGGAGGACCACCATGCAAACCTCTGCTAGGAGCGCCTCTGACCGCGGGGTGGGCAAGCCCTTTCCTCCTTCCCTTCGGATCAGAAAGGTGGCCGCATGCTCAGGGAACCCCGCCTCCCACAGGGCTCACCCCACTTTGGTAAAGGGGAGGAAAACACCTCTCCTGGGTTCCATACGAGACTTTACCCAGTAAGAAATCATACGCGTTACCCAGACTGGGATTGTAGGAGCCTTTCATTTTTTTTTAATACACAGAAATTTTGGTCTATTCTTTAAGTTACGAAATTTAACTACAGACTTTAAATTATTATGCATCTGTGGTCTTCCTCATTAAGATATTTTTGTTCATCTTTATAACAGGCAGATAAAAATGTAAAACTCAGTTAATAACTGAAACACAGTTGACCAAGCCATTCCATATAATATAATGCTTTATAGAGAGGGGCTTCCTGATGAGACAGGACCCTCGGCCTGAAACCTGTACAGAAACCAGAGCAGCAATCTGAGCCCCACACCCTGTGGAAAGGCAGCCTGGGGACTGAACAGTCGACGTGTACGTTAGGCAACTTTGTACAGCATCAGTGAGGGTTTGACTATATGTCGACCATTTGTTCTAGAAATGTGTCTACAATGGAGAATGAAGAGAAGTCCATGAGAGTAGCTGATTTGCTTCAATTTAAACATTTCCAGCTTTACTTCTTGTTTCCGAACACACAGACCCTCAACAAATTGAGTTGCCCTGTTTGCTGTTGTTTAAACAAGGACAGTAGGGAACAATTTACAAATGGGTAACATTCTCAATGTGCCCTTTGGAAAAAAGGGATGGCTTTAAGTTACCTGTAGCTGGCATTTTAAGTGGGATTTGCTTTTCTCACCGAAATTCCTTTGCCCAAGATTGGACGACACCTGCTCAGGGGTGACATGGCCTTATTGTTAACAGTGGGGACAGAGTGCTCTTTGGACGGTGGTCCGGATGCTCACAGAGGCAGGTGGAGTTGAGACAAGCCGCCGCCAGTGGGGATGTGATGGGTGAACCAGCCTGGCCACCAGTCCAGCTGCTGCTCAGCTGCTGAGTGTGCCCCTCCACATCTGCCCTTCTGTTCTGACCCTTGGTCCCTCAGCTCCCAGCTGTCCCCCAGAGGCTCAGCCCCAGGCCCAAGTGACAGGTTGCACCTCAAACTCCTCCCTGCAAAAAGTGAGGCAGGTGAATTCAGAAGGTAAAGGAACCGTTGCTTTTTCTGCATTTTCCTTCCTGGTTATCACGCATTCAGGGAAAACTGAGGCTTGGCACGCTGGGTGCCCACACTCCAAGGAGAGGCTCCCGAGGGAGCCATCTGGGGAGCCCAGGCCCAGCTCTCCCCACCTGCAGACTGGGTGCTCAGCCGGCTGACCTCCTCAGCCTTCCGCCCCAAGAGGTAGAGCCACAGGTGCAAGGAGGGCCATGGAGATGGGGACTGTCGCTCCCAGGAGCTTTGCTTTTGCGTCTGCTTCCCGGAGGGTGCCTGAGGTGGCTGAAGACACACATCCATGCCCTCCCTTGTGGTCAGAGCTTGAATGAGAAGACCAGGATCAGGAGAGCGCTTTGGTCGGTGGTGACTGAAAACCTTTCCCAGGCGCTTTGCAGCTCCCTCAGCAAGAACTTCTGGGCTTTTGCCAAAGCGGAGTGGGAATCCAGGTGGAGGTGCTGAGGGCACTGGGGTCTGCGCTGTGGTCTTGTCAGCTCCTCTTAGGTTTCGATGGTTGTTCTCCCTCTGCTTTCTTTCGGACTCTTGGCACACTTCCCCGTCCCCACCTGGCAGACCTGGCTCTCCCGGGGCTGCTCGGGGGTTCTGGATTGTTCCAGGATGTCAGCTACCACTGGGGGTGGGGTCTTATGCTCTTGCAATTGGGGTGCAGACAGAGAAAGCCCACCAGCCAGAATTCAGGACTTGGAATTGGAGTTGGACCCAAAGGAAACTGAAAGCAAACCTCCCCCTTCCGCCTACTGGAGGAGGTCGTTCTCATCAATACTTTGGTATTTTCCTTTTAAATAAAAAATTCCATCGACAGGTTTTTTTTTCTTCTTCTATAGGCAGGGGTCTCAAAGTGCAAATGTTCCAAATGTTCCGATTGTATTACAACTGCTCCGGCGTCGCGCTCCCCCCCCCCCAAAAAAAACCCCTGCCACAATAAATAATGAAATTTCAAAATGAAAACACCTGATAAGAAAAATGGAGATATCATGCCGATAAATAGTTCCTTATTCTTTAAAGATGCATCTGGTCCTATATGCACGTATATGTCTAGACGCACACACACGTGCCTATGCACACACGCACACGCAGACTGGCAGCACGTGTCCTGGGGCTGGGGTGCTGGGCGACGCGGTTGTGTTTGCAGGCGGCTCCCACGGGGGGCTGTCCGGGCAGAGAATACTCCTGGCCCTGCAGAGTGGGGCTGCTCGCCTTTTCTCTTTTTGTGTGAATCTGGTGCTCCAATGGCTCCGCAGAGGGTGCCACGAACCTCCTCCCAATAAATCAAAACCAGCCCCTGCCTCATTGCACAGCCCAAACGGTGAACATCTGGTGCGATTACAGTGTTCACTAAAAAAAAAAAGCTTCGATAGAAAAAGTGGGGGGGACACCACTCTTCTTGCTCTCTGGTCTCTCCCTCCACCTCCTCCTCCTCCGTCCTGGGTAAGAAGCCTAGAAAGGATAGGCTTCTCGCAAGTGCCATCGAGCAAGGTCTCCAGCTGCCTGGCGGGCGCTCCTCGCAGGCTGGTGCCGCCGGCCGAGTGCGCGCGTGTGTGGGTGCGCGCGCGCCGAGGGCAGTTCTGCTCAGAGGGACGTCTCCACGCTGTGCAGCGGGCTCCCGGGGCCGGAGGAGAACACTGACGAGGTAGCTGACTTGGTGGCGTGCGCGGTCAGGTAGATGCCGCTGTCTATGGCGTTGGCGTTGTTGTTCTGGTTGGGGGAGGGGGGCGGGGGGGCCCGCAGGCGCTCCTCGTTCTCGTCCACGTCCGTGTCATCGATGAGGGGGATGTTGTGGGTGTAGTCATTGATCAGAAACTCGGGCGTCACCATGAAGTTATGGATGGAGGTCTTGGATTCCGGTTTCTCCAGGCCTTCATAGAGCGAGCTACGGAATGCTTTCACCACCCGGATCTGGAGGGGTAGGGGAGGGGTGGCCCAAGGTGGGAGCAGGGAGGGAGGGAGGAAGGAAGGAGACAGTCAGTGGCTGGCTGGTGCTGGTGGCTTCCACCCACATCCGTGGCAGGGGGTCACTGCATGACAAGTGTTCATGAACAACGGGGGCCCGCTGCCTGGCCGTGGGCAGGGCTTCACATTTGGGTCTCACCCCCTGTCCCTGCACTGGAGGGAGCCGTTGCTGGGGCTTCTCCTGGGCTCTCAGCCAGATCTGAATTCCAACGTGGGAGCACAGAAAGAAGACCTGGAAAAGGGAGGGTGTGGCCAGTGGGCTCTCTATCTTCCCTTCTTCAGACTTTCCGGCAAGAGAAAGCCCCCAGCCTAAGGGCACATTGCAGGCCCTTCCTGAGTGGGTCTCTCTCCCTGGCTTCTTGGCGTCCTCTTCTCAGCCCCCCTGACTCCCGTGGCTGTAGCCAGTGCCGGCCATGCCCAGGCCTACCCGGCCATCAGTCTCCCTGCAGCTAAGTCCAGTGGCCCTCCTGTGTCTCCATCTTATCTGATCCCTCAGGGGCCAACTGCCCCTCTTTCCAGAAACTTGCCCCGGCTTCCCTGACTTTGCCCCTGTGTGGCCCTCCTCCTGCCTCACCAATTTCTCTGTCTCTGTTTCCTCCATTGCTCCTTCCTCTGTCCCAGGGTCCCCAGAACCCTGGCCTGGCCCTGATCCTCCTCCTCTCTGTCCACACCCCCAGCCCCACCTCCTAGCCCTGGTCACGGCTCTGGGGCTTATTTGGCTATAACCAGGGACTGCAGCCCAGGCCCCTCTTCAGAGCTCCAGGCCCAAGGCCCTGCCAGTCCCCCATCCAGAGGCATCCAAGATGGACAATGGTCCCACTTTTGATCTGCTCCCACTGAGCTTGTCCTGTTCAGCCCCGCCCCCTGCCTGCTGCTAGTGCATTGGATTGGGTCCTCATTTCCCTTCACAGACCCTTCCATCCTGCATCTCCTGCCACCAGAGGCCCTTCACAATCTACTGCTACCTGACGCTGGTCCTCCTCTTCACTCTCCAAGCCAGACAGCTTCTTTCAGTCCCCAGAATCTGCCATATTGTCCCTCCACTCAGGCTTTCTACACCTTCCCTGGCCACCCCCCTGGTATCTGCAGACCTCAGATCAGCATAACTCCCTGCAAGGAAGAGCTTCTCACAATGCCCTGCTCTCTGGCCATGGCAGCCCACGGCCCCAGCAGAGTTCAGGTGCCCCAAGTCCTGAGGCCCGCAGGACCCTGCTCTGTCTCTGTTGGCTGCTGCCCCTTTGCCTTACACATGCACTTGAATCTCATGAGCTTTACCAGCCACAGAGCTGCTGCTCCTCTCTGCTCCTTCCCTGGCCCCCCAGCGTGGGCTCCCTCTTGCTTCCAGAAGCCAGAGTCGATGCAAAGCCTTCTGCCTTTGCCTTCCACTAGCCAGCTGGCCTTGGGCTGAAGTGGGGAAGCCAGACTGTCCTGATGTGAGTGAGTGGACACAACCTGACTTCTGAAGTCATTTCCAGGTCCAAGGTCCTAGGGTTTGGTTTCCTCAGTTTAGACAAGGTGTTGGCCAACTGTGGCCCACGAGCTAACTCTGGCCCTCAACCTGGTTTTGGAAATCCAGTCTGACTGGGTGCACAGCCATGCCCATTCCTTTATGCATTGTCTGCGGCTATCTTTGAGATCCAAGGACAGAGGTGTGTACTTTGGACAGAGACTTGGCCCACAAAACTAGAAACAGTCATTCTCTGGCCCTTGATGGGAGAAGTTGGCTGCCCCTGGTTTAGCCCATGAATTGCACTGTTGACAGTGAGTCTCTTTCAACCCTCCGCCATCTGGACCCCGGAGCCAGCACTTCTCAGCCAAGCATAGTGCTCCTACATCACTTTAAACGAGGAGACCCTCACAGTCAAGTGCAAAAAAGTGAGCCGAAGAGCTCCATACATTTAGAATTTTCTAATTCCGCATCTTAAATCCACTTAGCATTTTCTCTGAATTTGGTGAAGCCACACCTTCCCGATGGCAGATGGCCACTATCTGCTCTCAGTCCCCAGACTGGCTTCTGCGCTCAGGGTAACACAGGAACTGAGAATCACTTGACATTTTTTAATGAAGGAAAAAAACCAGTTCACTTTTTGTAGCCGGTGCAGCTGTGGCCTCATTATTTGGGCCTTTTCTGATGCCAGAAATGTTGGGGAGCCCCTGGCACACGGTTGCTCTTGATCTTTTGTGGTCAGTTTGCCAGCCACGATCTGGTTCCCCTGGCTCCATCCTTTCCGCTCTCCCTGCCCCCAGCTGAACTCCAAGCTCTTCCCTACCTAGCCTCTGTTCCTTCAGGACAGTCCTCCTGGGTATAATCAAAGTCTCACTTTGACGTCTGTCACTAGCCACCAGGCAAGGGGTGGTGTCTGCCTTGTTAGCTGCCTATTGCCAAAGCCGGAAGGTGCCAGGGCCGTGGGCTCAAACATGCTGCCGCTGGTGCAAGTCATCCCGAGCCTCTTCCAGTTGACGGTGAGCCAGTTTCCCTCCAGGTTCCACTTCCCTGCATTCCAGTCTTGGGCTCCTAACAAATGACTCGGATTGGTTTTAGGCCACCCCATGCTGCTGGGCACAGTCAATTCCCGGGACACGGGTTTGGTGAGAACTGGCCACTGCTTCTAAGAGAGGGTTGCCCTGAGGGCCTGAGCTCGCACACTGGGGCCGAGTATGTCCCCACGGCAGAGTTTAGTGTGTCCCAGCAAAAGTGCAGTCATGGCCAAGCGGACCCAGTGTCCTTTCCCAGTGCGTGGCCCTGACTGCCTCCTGGAACTCCTATCCTGTCCTGGGGCTATTCCCAGGACTATGGCAGGGTCCTCAGATTACCTCTCCATCTCTGGAACTCCCCAATGGACCTCACTGCCATCAACGCTGTCAGTGCCGCCCATCGCCCACCTTGATGCCGTGAACACCGTCTGCATCACCTCCACCTGTGTCAGCGGCCAGGGCCCACCCTTCCCAGCAGCTTCAGCTCCTTCATCTCCCCACAGTGCCTAACAGGACTCTCGAATTGAAGGGGGTCGAGGAGGACCCTCAGCCTGGGCTGCTCCAACCCTGACTCTCGCCTAGTCTTCCCATCCCAGTGTGGGGCTCCAGCTGAGCCTTGGAGGCACCAAGACCCCCGACCCCAGGCCCATACCTCTTCATGGAGGCACCTTCCCCACCTCCGCTGTGGTATCGTGTCTGCCAGGGACCCACAACCAGCTCTGCCTTTCCCCAGCTGCCGCCTATGTGGCTGATGTCCCTTGGGTCTCTGGCCCCATCCCTTCTCTCTGACCACTGAGTCAAGCTGTGCCCTCCACTGTCTACCACGTGGGGACTCCAAATGTTTCAGCATGTGATCAAATTCCTCTGGGTCCTGACTGTGGGAACTCTTTGCATGGTACCCCCCAAAGTCCATGATACTGTAAGATCATTTAAAAGTAAAAGACACAAAAAGCACTGTCCAGTAAAGATGACACTATCCTAGGGCTATGGCCGAGGTGTCTGGGAAGGCCAAGGAGTGGGTCTGGCTGGGCCGGAGGAGGGGGGAGGGCTGCACTGTGCCTTCCCGTCTCATCCCGAGCTAGGCCCGACATGCCCCTCACCTTCTGGCATCTGCGATGCAGTCCTTCTTCCCCTTTCACCGCCTGGGTGCATCGCCCCACCAGCTCCCTTGCCCCTGCCTAGGTTACTCATTTGTCCCATCTTAAAAGAGACCCTCTCTTGGTGCTGTGGTCCCTCCACCTGCTGCTGATGGCCCGGAGAGGGTTGTCAGTACTCAGGACCCCCACATCCTTTCACTCTGTTCTCTTCTGCCCCTACTTCCCCGGGACCTCTCCACCTGGGCGCTCGGTGCTCTGTGCACTACACCTCTGCCTCCGGGTCCTCCTCCTGTCGCTCCCCGTTCCCCGTTCCTTCCTGGCCAAGAGCCCCTGGGCTTGTCTGGACCTTTTCTCTTATCCATCCACATCCATGCATTTCCTGGATCCTTCTGTCCATCTGTCTGCTGATGAGTCCCCTACTCTCTCTCCAGACTCCAGGCTCTGCTTCTTCAAATTTACCTCCACGCTTTGTCTCCCTGTGGCCACTCTTGACCTGTGCAGTCTATTCTCACAGCCTGAGCAATCTTTTCAGTCAGAGCATGTCATACCTTCCACTAGTCCAAACCCTTCAATAGCTGTGTCTCCCTCAGAGGAAAACCTGAAGTCCTCCAGGGCCGGCTGTGGGTTGTGCTCTTCCTCTTTCTCCTTTACTCTCTCCCTTTTCCTCAAGTACGCCAGGCACATTCCTGCCTCAGGATCTTTGCACTGGCTGTTTCGTCTGCTGTGGAAGCTCTTCCCCAGTGAGCCTCAGGGTTCCCCCTCACCTCTTGCCGTTTACAGTCACCATCCATCCAGATCCCTCAGCACCCCTACACCTCTTCTGCCTCCTTTCCTCCCCAGTACGGTTCACCTCCAAACAACTAGCTTAAGTCTCCCCCAGGGCCATCGCATCTGCCAATCCCCTGCCCAGACTGCTCTTCCATCTGAAGCTGGCCTTTTCTTCTTATTTGGAACTCAGCTCACACATCCACCCTCCGAGAGGCTTTCCTGGACACCTTGCATCCAAAATAGTGCCATTCATTTTTCTCTTTCCTTCTCTGAGGCTTACTTGTCTGTTGGTTGTCCGCTGCCCAGCCCTGTCCCTGCACGTGAGCCCTGGCCTGCCTTCACCTCAGCTCCCTTGGTGGGGACAGGGCAGGTGATGCTCCAGCCCCAGGGGCCCTCCCAGCCCCATGGAGCCAAAGCAGAACGGATGCTCGAGCCAGACTCTGCCGGGTGACCGTGCCACGGATGCATGGCTAGGCTGAGAGCAGAGGGAGTGAAGGTCACGGCTGAAAGTGGATGTCCCCTGCTTTTGTCGTGAGCTTTAATAGCTTGAGTTTGCAACGTAGGTGATGGTGGAGGTGGAGAAGGGAGGGGAAAGCCAGGAGGAGAGTGGAGGGCTGCGGGAACACCCACCCCACTGAAGGAGAAGGAAAGAAGAGAAGAGAAAAAGAAGAGCGAAGGCGCCTGAACAACAATGACAACGGCCACAAGGGAAACGGTGCCCTGGGGAGCAGTCACCCCCTCTGCCCTCTGCGCCCGGCAGACTGCGGGGCTCACACCACTCAGAATTCTTCCATCCGACTCCTTCCCTGTCCCCCCACTGCTCCCTCAAAGTCCCTGCATGCTTGACGGACATGCCTGTCTCTGTCCCAACTGCTAATCCAGAACCTTCTGCAGCAGGAAGGGACCTGTCAGCTTCCCTGGCACCTGGGCTTTGGGTTTAGCACAAATTCCCAACACAGCCACCATGGAGCGCCATGGAGACTCCATGAACTTTGGGGTCCCCACGCCTCAAGCCCTCCCTGTAGGTGTGGAGGGGCGAGTCATGACTTGAAAGCCACACAAAGATGTGTGGGCCGACGTGCCCACGATCAAAAGGGCAGCAAGGGGCAGGGTCCATTTCCTCACCACGGAGTTAGGAAATGTGGAAATGCCAACTCCAGAGTTGGCCCTTTCACTGAGGGAGTGAATCCCAAGTCAAGCTAAAGACATGGCTTTGTGTAGGTTGACAAGCTGAAAATGCTAGTGGCTGGTGAGTTTTGTGAAGATCACCTCCCATTCTGTGGGCACGCATGTGTGCCCAGGACTGGAACAGCCCTGACTTGGTGGCTGGTGTCCATAGGATGTCGCACTGAGCTGACCCAGGCATGGAGAGCCCCAGGCTTTTCAGGGGCTCAGCCTTGCCTCTCATCCCGGCCATGTCCAGCTGTGGGGCCTCAAATAAGTCTCCTGAGCTGCCTAGGCCCTGGCTCCCAGTCCTGGGAATCGGCCTGGAAGTGCCTACTGGGGAGGGCTCCAGAGCAGGGCTTCCAGGGTTTGCCTTAGGCTGTGAGCTGGCGTGTGCTCTGGGAATGGCCTGGGAGGCCCTTCCCTGCACTAGGGCCAGGGGTGCAGGAAGTCTCAGGCAGGGCTGAGACCGTTCCTAGTATGGAGACCATGTGCACACTGTCAAAGAGCACAGAAAAAAACGCCAGTACACTTCCCAGAAACCCAAGTGAGTGGACTTGGCTCAAAGTCAGTGAATTTCCTGAAACAGAGGCAAAGTCCAGCAAACAAGACAGCTTTCACTTTACAGGGCTCCTTCCTCCATGGGGCTGGCTTGATTCCGGGAGTGGTCGCTCCTGAGTGTGTGAGGAGGCTGTCTCCCCAGGCCTGGGAAAGGTGTGTCCACCTAAGTCCTGGGGGTTCACCTGGCTGGACTTTGCCAAGTTGGAAGAAAGGTTTTCATGTTGCAAAAGCCAATTACAATAAAGTGACTGTCGTGATCTATTTCTGGCGCGGTCCGTCAGAACTCAACAGCCCTGTGAAGACCTACTGGCCACGTCTGACCAAGCTCAGCACCTATCCCCACGATCACACGTGTCTGAGCAGAGGCCCAGCATTACTGTAGGAGGGCCGGGCTGCTGGGGGACAGGCTTTGGAACTGTGGATGGGGAGGGGCTGGGGTGTGTCTGTGTGTCCTCCCTCACACCAGGGGTCAGCCGTCTGGCGCCCTGGGCTCGCTGCTCATTAGTAAACCTGAGTGAAGAGAGCAAAGCCCTCTCCGGCTCCATCCTGGGGGTCCTGACACCTAGCCAGGGAGATGCTGAGCTTCTTGGAGCATCACTGTGCGAGGGCGTGATTGGGGCAGGAATGGGGGTGACTGACATGCCAAGAGAGGTAGGAGTCCATGCCCCCTTCATTTCCAAAAGACTGAAAGTGCTCGGTAAAGACCGCTCCATCCTAGGACACTCAGATGGGTGGCCGCCAGGTCGTTCATGACTGAGGTCCCATGAAATGAGGTGGCGGGCCAAGGATGAAATGGCTGTGATAGGGGTGGCTGGCAAGCCAGGCAGGAGGAGAAATGGCTGAGTGAGCGGGGAGGAGGTAGTCAAGGCCATCCTGGAGCCGGAGGTCACTGTGTGCAATTGGGGGAGCAGGGACCACATTGGGACTCCCAAATCCAGAAGCAGCAAAGACTTGTGTGCACATGCGGGTGTGGGAAGCCTGGGGGAGGGTCAGAGGTTGACTAGAAAGCGTGGGTGGGTGTGAATGTGGGTGCGCTGAGCCTCCAGGATCATTGCATCTCCCCATCACCCCTTGGAGGGGCTCTCCTCCCTCTCTGGCTCTGGGGACATTCCCTGGCCACTTCTTGCACTGGTGTCATGTGCCAGGGCCTGTGTTGTGTGAGCAATGTCACCTATCACTCTGGCCTTCAGGCTCCTTGTCCACATCCCCAACTGGGCCTCCCACCTAGAGAGCCTGAGGTTCTCAGTAGAAGTGACGTGGGGCTGGAGACTGGCTGCACTGCAGGATGAAGTGCGGCCTGGCCGGGTGTCGGGCAGGGAGGACAGAAGCCTTCCTGTAAGAGCTGGGTTTTCCTTAGGAAACCTTGTGCCCCATGACCACGGCACCTGCCTCTCAGTTGGCCTGGAAGCTCTGCTGTGGCCTGCTCCCTGCATTCCTTCTGGTAAGTTCCAAGAGAGAGTGAGGACCTGGGGCTAGCCTGCACTCTGCCAGGCCTTCCCCCGATTCGTACAATGAGGGTTCTGGGCTTGGTGGTTTCTTGGGGTCTTCAAAGCTCCAACTGGGGGCTGGCTCAGAGTTCCAAAGCAACCTGCCTCACAGTGCTGCTGGCAAGAAGCAGTTTTGGTCGGCAGCTTCTGGAAGCAGGTCTGCCCCACCGGTGTCACCTGGTCTTCCATCCAGCATCTTCCTCCATAGCGGGGGTCCTCTCTTAGGTGTTGTGGCTCACCCAGGATCAGCCTTCTCGGCCACCTACTGTGAGTCAGGACATTGGGAACCCCACTCTGGCACAGCAGCGCTCTTCTCAGACAGAAGATGCTCAGCAATGACTGGTTGCTCTGCTGCCTGCTCCTCTCCCGGGCGGCACGTGGTGAGAAGGGACAGCCAGGAGTGAGTCAGGTCCCCTGGGAGTGGCTTGTGACTGATGGAAGGGGTGGCATTTCTCCCATGGCTCTTACCCAGAACTGCTGATCTCCACAGAAGGAGGGAAGGTGCTGGAAGCCGAGGGAGAGAGAAGAGACAGAGGGACCTCCAGGGAGTCAAGAGAGTGTGACCTCAGCAGGAGTGTGGAGAAGGCAGATGGACAGGCAGACAGAGAGGAAGCACAGAGAGAGATGGCAAAGGAACACATGGAGGAAGTCAAAGGGGAGGGAGGGACAGGAGAGGTCAGCGCATGCCCCCTCTTGTCCCTCTGTTCCCAGGAAGGAGTGTGCTGTGGCCCAGCCGGGCCCGGGCTGAGGCCCGTCAGGGAGGCCAAGGACCATCTCTGTCCTCAACCGACTGTGGCCGAGCCTCGTACAGACTTCTCTGGGTGGACTGGGGTGGCTGTCAGCCTGTATCTATGGCCGGGCTGGTGGCTCAGTGAGTGCCGAGCTGGGGGTGGGTGTGGCCTGTGGTACCGGGACTGCGCGCTCGGGTGTGTGTTCATGTGCACGCTGTTTCCAAAGGGGACAGGGTGGCCCCAACGGGGACCAGTGCAGCCCACATCCCCTCCTTAAAGGGCAGAGGGGCCTGAAACGACAGCTCAAACAAGAGGAGGAATGCCTCCCACTGGGGACCTGTCACCAGTTCCTAAAAAAAAAAAAAAAAAAAAAAGAAGAAGAAGGAAAGAAAAAACAAATAAAGAAAATACAAGGCAAAAGAAAAAAAGGAAAAGAGAAGGGAAATCAAGCAAAAAGAAAATCCCAGAATCTGGCGGGGGGAAAAAGCGTAGTTAACAACTCCCGTTTGTCAGGGAGTGACATGTTCACGGAGCTGAGAGTTGCCGGGTCCCACTGGAAGGAAAGGAAAGATGTAGCATTGAACCATCCAGGCAGGGGCTCTGGGCTCACACTTGAAGGTTTACTGTTTGGCTTTTGAGATCTCGAGTTTGTTACAAGAAGCAGGTGGCCCCAGAGCGAGCAGGGTACCCACACGGTTGCTTGCGTTGTCTCTGGTTGTGGGGACCATGGGGCAGTTGGTTCAACAGTCTCGTGGCTTTCCTTTTGTCTTTGTAAAAAGATGTGAGCAAATATGGAAGTTTATACTTTCATAAAGGACACCCCTGGGTTCTCTTTAAACTGTGATCAACATGGCGAGAATTTTTCAGTGGAGCGTATAGAAAGGAATCACTTTTGCCCAGCTTCTCAAAGGAAGGAGGAGGAGAGAGTATGGACCAGACCAGGTTAAAACTTTCCAATCCCGAAGCCTGCTTGGAAAGAGCGAAGATGCTTTGGGAACAAATGGGAATGCAGCAGAGTGCAGGCTTGGGGCGTGAGGAGGGCTCCTCAGGACACCTCTGACTCCTGGTGGCTCAGGACAATGGCTGACAGGGGACATAGCATCTGAGCAGGAGCAGCTGGCCACCACCGAGCACACCTGGGGACACATGTCAGCAACCTCCTGCAGCCCACAGCACATCTACTGCCTTTGGAAACCACCTCAAGGAGAGTTCTGGAAGCTGCCCCTTAAGTCCCAAGGAGGTGGGCTGCGTTCTTCTGCTGTGAATGATGCTGAAAAGACGCCGGCCTTTCCTTCCAGTCCTGGAGGGTGGCCCTGAGCCTGCGTGCGTCCCTTGTGCTGCCCCACAGAACACGGACCAAGGCCCCACCCTGACAGCAGACACCACCAGAAGCGGCCCAAGTTCATGAAGAACCATCAGCAGATGCAGACACGTTCAAGAAAAGAATACCAATGACAGAAGGAGTACTAAACCAAAACCAAACCAAACAAAAAAACAACAAAAAGCTCCCCCAACCAAACAAAGAAAAAAAAAAAAAACAGATGGTCCAGCCGTACCATGGATTCAATACATTTCATAAGAGAATATGGCTTTGGAGAGACACACCGTCTGGGCGGGAAGGACTGGACAGGGCAATAAAGAAAGAACGGAAAAGCCACGGTGAGCAGAGGATGCAAGACTGGAAAAAAGAGAAGGAAGAGTTGGGAGGCTTTTTTCTCCCCCCGAGATGCCATTTATGAGAGAAAAGGGGACTCAAGACTCACTCCCAGCGGCACTGGTGGGATTGGCAGCAGAGAGAATTACGTGAGTAGGGGTAGAAAGATTGGTTACGTCATGGAGCTGGCTGAGGACCGAAGACCGCCGGCGCACGGCACCCTGAAATGAACCGCTTCTCTTGAAGGTACTCACTACCTCCATCTGTGGGAGAGAAAATGAGATAAAGTTTGGCTTGCACTGCTGTCCCGGCTACCGCACGGGGGTGGGGCTGGGCGAGGACAGGGGCCACACTGGGCACAGAGCGGACACATATCGTGACAGCAAAGCCTCCTCTAGGCCGCCTTGCTCCCTGGGAGCTGACGATGCTTCTGACGGGGCCTTGGCCCAGGCCGAGGCCGGCCTCTATGTCATCCACCAAGAGAGGGTCTGCTGAGCCAAAGACAGGCGCTCAGAAGACGGGGCGCGCGGGGGGCGGGGAACGATCGATCGGGCACACTGCAAGCATTTTAAAATGAGCCATTTGCATTCACGATATGCTCACTGCAAGCCACTGGTCCATAAATACCTGTGTCTGGCAATACTCTGTTATCCTAGGTCAGTAGTTCTCAATCTTTTTTTTTCCACCCCAACACACCTGAGGGATGTGACACGCTCCCATTAGAAACAAGGCTCCTTGGTGGTGGGGACAGGGGCCCTTCCCTGGGCCTGTCCTGTTTCCAGCGCTCTAAGCGGGGCCACCACTCCCCTCCTGCAGCTCATCCAAGTGACTGAGGGTGACTTTGTGGGAAGTCTCAGTGGAAGAATGGATTTTAAGAGCGGGAAGGGGGTTCCCCAAAGCACTGGTTTGTCTTAGCTCGCCTTCCCACAGAGCCCCAGGCAGGGCAGGAGGGAGAGCGGAGATGGCTTTTGCTTTGGCCCCCACCCTTCAACCTTCCTAAGAGTCCAAAGGGAGGTGGGTCTTGGGGAAATGAGAGCCACATGGGTGAACTTGATGGGAGACGCAGTGTCTCTGGACTTCCTAAACCTGCCTTTGACTGGCACAGGGGCCTGGGGGCGGATCAGACCCAGGCCTGGGGTTCCGCGGAACTGTGTCTAGGTGGCCCCAGTGAATGTCTCCCTATCTGCAGAGCATGTTCCTAGATTCTGGGAGGCCAGCCCAGTGTGGTGCACTATTGGCTGCTTCTTTGGGAATGCCCCCCGGTGGTGGAGGGAGGGGAGTTTTGGCCTTAGAAGGTGGCTCTGACGTCTGGAAAGTGCCTTGTAGTTTGCTGTGGCACTACAGCCCTCGCAGAGAATGTGATCAGCAGGGCAAGCATGTACCACACTGCCGGTCTGCTCAGGGCTCTGCGCCAGGGCCCCCACCCCCAGGCCCCCAGGTAGCTACATGGCAGCTGCCAGGTTCAGGGGTGTGTCTGCCACGGGCCCAGGCTCTTGGAAGGAGGCAGCTCGAGTGCTCAGACTCCCCCCACCCCAACCAAAATGAGGATGTCCGTCATTGACACCCCCAGACGTGCTGTGAGACAGACTTATTGTCACAGGCTCGGCCGCTGAGCTCCCTCTTCTGCCCAGCACATCCCGCTCAAGAGCAGGGGACCCTCGTGCCGGGACTGAGGCCCGTGAGTCAGGTGTACTGAGTGCCCACAGGGGACTGGCACAGTGCCGAGCGCCCAGCGCACCGCAGCAAGGTGACCCCTGCAAGCCGTGATGGGGGGGGTCTCCCCTCCGGACTGAGGTGTTTCTAAGGCTCTGGAGACAGGTCTGTCTCAAGAGGGGACTCTTTCTGGGGCAAAGGTGATGAGGGAAGGGCAAGATGCCTTTCTTGCCTCTGCTTTGGCCTCTCCGTGTGGTGGCACGATTGGACAGTCTAAATACTGCAGAATTGTCGCCCAGCCCACCCTGAAAGCCCACACACTGGGCTGGGAACATGGCTGAAGCTTCTCCACGTTCCGAGTTTTGAGGACCCTGATTCTGGACGACACCCTAGCCGCCAGGTGTGTTGCTACATTAGCATGGGGCAGAGGTGACAGCAGATAGGAAATGCCTTCCCTGAGCAACAGAAAAAGCTGTGCGGGCCTCTGAAATCTGGGGAGCACTTTCATGTTTTGAAACCTCAGAAATGCAGGCCTGGTTGCCTCGAGAAAGTTCCTCTCGGCTTGGGATGTCTACAAGCTGAGAGACTTTATTTCTCCCAGACTTTCTGTTTTTCAAGCTGGTATTTTGACTCAAAAAGAATAAAGGCTTTGCAAAGTAAGCTCAAGTAACCCATGGCTTCAGTATTGTTGAGAAGCGCGGTGAATCTGCTGGGACAAAATCAAGATCCTGCAAAGAAATGAGTGCCTCTGCGGAGAGGACAAGGCTAAGGGATAGGAGAGGGAAGCCTGGGCCACCTCAGGCCAGTCCCTTCTCTCTGGGCCCTATTGCCTCGTGTGCAAAGCAGGGACCTGACTGGCCAGGAACTCCAAGCCTCCGACTGCAAGGACCCGCTCTACTAACCAGGCAGCAGTGTCAGCCCAAGAGGCCGCAGGCACTAAGGAGACAGATACGCAGCTGGCTGGGGCACCACCGACCTCCTCCCAGACACCTCAGATTGGGGCGGGGCTGAGGACTTAGCTGCTAAAGAGCTAACGCTGAGTTAGGCTCATGGACGGAAGGAGACGGGCTGAGCGGGCTTTAGCTGGCTCCGGCTCTGCCCCAGACCCCAGCACAACACCCGAGAGACTGCTGGGGCCAGGACGGGGCGGGGAGGGGGGTGCTCAGAGTCGAACATTGGGCAGACGGTGGGGGAGAGTGGGGCGGCTGGCTGGGAGGGCTACTCCGTTCTACTGGGGACTCAATGTTCCTGCCGGACTTGAGACATCCTTTCTCAGCCACGTGGGCCGACGTGCTTGGGACACCAGGAGGGATGAGCCACCTCACCCAGCCCTACAGGATCCGGAGCTCTGGGCAGCCCGGGCTCTGCAGCCTTGGAAGGTTCCCCGGGGCAGTCTGCACCTCAGTGATTCCAGTGCCCTGGGCTGGGAGCACAGATCCCGCATGTAGAACTGGCTGTCGTAAGCGCATGTGCTGCATTGGCCGGACGGAGAGGACTCTGAGAAGGCTTCACTAGGCAGCAGCCTTTGAGCAGGCTGCTGTAGGATTAGGGGGACCCCCGGGGGACGCAGTGGGGCCTGGGGAGGCCTAAGGCCAAGACAGTGGCCAACACAGACACTGAGCCAAGTGGGCAAGCAGAGCAGGCATCTGGAAAGGCAGCAGGGGTTATGGGGCACAGGGTGTTGGGGGAGATGTTAAGGGGCAGGGGCTTGAAGGCCACGGTCAGGACCCTGGACTTCACCCTTAGGATGAGGAGAGAGGCTACACGGGCCACAGAGCAGGAGGTGGTGTTGGAGGGGCTGCGCTGAGCAAAACTCAGTGGAGCTTCTGTTGGGGGAGGAGAGGAGGGGAGCCCAGAGGCTGGCCTCCTGGGGGTTGTGTGGGAGCAGCCGTGCACTGGGAGGTGCTTTGTGTGCCTTGCATGGAAGATTCTTTGGAATGAGCCTGTGATCGTGTGTGACTCTACAGGCAAACACTAGGGAGAGGTGTGGTCTCAGGTCTTGCCCCAGACCAAGGGTCCCACGGCAGGAAGTTGCCTAAACTCCAGAGAAGGGCCGGGCCGGGTGCATGGTGGAATCCCCAGGAAAAGGAGCAATTGGAGCTGGGTCAGGGCAGGGGCTGGGGGTCCCGGACAGAGCATAGCCAGAGGCCAGTGGCCGGGCAGGAGGAAGCCCAGGAAGGGCAGGGCAGGGCGTGATGGGTGTCACCAGGCGGCTGCAGGTGTTCAGGGTGAACACAGGGAGCCTCCCTCCAGGCATAGACATGGGTGGCTGGGCCAGGAGGACTTTGGGTGAGGGGTGCAGGGAGGGCGTGTTTGGATTGGGGATGTGCATGCAAGGGGGTAGAGCTGAGCCGAAGGCACCAGGTGGATGCGGAGACAAGAAGAGGCTCTGGGACCAGTCCCTGGCAGTGGAAGTAACAGAACCATCTCCATCAGGAGCTGGGGGGCTGGGAGGAGGTGTGCTCGGGGTGGTGGGGCCTGTGGTCTGGGCTTAGCTGAGCCCAAGGTGGGTGCTGTGGTGCCTCTTGGTGTGGGTGTGGCACTCTGGGGTTCCTGGCCGGGCAGAGGAGGAGGTGGTGCATGAGGGGTGCCTGGTCGCCGTCTGGAAACTGAAGGGAGGGCCAGGCTGTGAGGAATTGGCAAGCAGAGACCAGCGCCCCTGGTCCGTGGGATTTTCAGCAAGCAAGCTGCACAGTTTGAAACAGGACAGACCAAGGTCTTAGCAGGAGGTGGGAGTCACAGGCCAGCAAGGATGAAGGGCAGGCAGCGAGATGGAAGGGACAGCAGGCCACCAGGAAAGCAGGGCCGACCGCGCTTCAGGGAAAGGCGCTAGGAGGCAGCTTCCAAGCAGACCTTGGTGAGAACTGCCTCCGAGTGCTGAGGGAAGACGCCGGGCTGTGGTGGAGTCACCAGTGAGGGCCAGGGAAGGCCTCGGGGAAACAGTGAGCGTGGAATATTCTGGCAAGAAGGCTGGCCGGGAAGAGTTAGGGGCAGGGAGCAAGAGTGGCTCTGTCAGAGGGACTCTCGTGAAGCCTTCGCAAGTGCCCGCAGCTGGGCGGTCGCTGTGACCGCCTGACTTTGGAGAGGACTGCTGCTGACTGCCTCGGCTTCAACCAGCAGTGGTGAGCTCGCCAAAGGCCGTTTGAAATGAACACCTACCTCATCCTGAGAATGTCACTTCCCCATGACCTGGGAGAGTTCCCAGCAAATAAAACAAATCCCAGCAGCTATTCGAACAGCCCCCACTGCCCCGAGACACAGCTCTCAGTCACCGCGTGCCCTTGGCTGACACCTGCGCGCACTACGGGGAGGGCCGCCTGGGCCCTGGGGGAGGTGTCAGGGAGAAGGCATCTCAGTGCCTCGATGGTCTTTGGACACCCCCAGCAGCTGCCCTTGTGGTCGTAGCAGCAAGACCCCAGGGCATCCCTGTTGGGCTCGGGCTCGCCTCGCCCATTCTCTGCCTCTTGCTGGCTTGCCACCCTCTGGAGGCAGGAACGCCAGAGTAGGTGAGTGGCACGGCGGCTTACCTGCGTCTGGATCCTGTTGAGGCCCCGGAACCAGAGGATCTGGCCTCTGCGGAGCTCGCGCTCGGCGTGGTCGATCTCTTCCTCGCCCTCCGCCAGCTCCTCGTCCGTCATCTCGTCCTGTCCGGGCCCGTGTCCAGCTTCCTTCAGGCACTTGAGCTGGCTGGTGGGGATGGTGGCGATGACCTGGCCAAGAGGCAGAGGTGGCTGTCAGGGCTGGGCTGGGCTGGGCTTTTCGGGGTGGAAGGTCTGCTGGGGCCGGAGAGGAGCCCAGAGTGTCCCCCTCTGTCTGACGCACGCCAAAGCCGGTGCCCATGCCTCCCGCCTTCCAGCATCTTCCTGAGGGGCAGCCCCGGGGGCCTGCAGCTGCTCCTCAGACGGAGGGGCCGCCTCTTTCCCTGGACACTGCGGGTTTCTGTGTTTAAGCGGAGCGAGCAGGCGGAAAGCAGTCCTGTGGAAGCGGGTACTGAGATCGGAGGTCACTGGGGGCCATGGAGCGTTTCCCAGTGAGGGGGCAGTGATGTAGCTGGAGCCCAGAGCCCTGGGCGGGGGCCTGCAGGGACCCCGTGTCCCTGTACATGGGCCCACCTCCATCAGCGTCCAGAGGAGCAGCCAGTGCGGCCTTCCTACGTGGCATGTAAGGCAGAGAGAGGCCTGGCCTTGGACCCCAGCTCCTGGGAGGGAACCTCTAGGCCCTGGCATGTCCTGCCTGATGAGAAGGTCTTGGTTTGCCTGGGGCCGAGGGCCCTGCCAGTCAGTCTCTGCCAACGGCGTGATTCCTGGTGGGGCCTTGGGCCACACGTCTCAGCTTGACCTCCAGGGTGCAGGGACCCAGGAACTCAGGTCAGCTGGGCGGGTGCTCCGGGCTTCCAGGACCGATCCCCATCAAGTCCCTGGACAGCAGCGCTCAGGGAGCGTCCCTGGTGACAGCAGCCCGTGCATGTTGTCACCTATCACCGCTGGGAGAAAGGCCGCTGTCCCACAACTTGGCTGGCAGGGGTCTGGGAGCTCGCACCTGGTCTCTCCTGGACCTGCTGTACCTAAGCGTGACCTTGGACCTCCAGCCTCCAGAGAATAGCATCTGCCACGGAAGCCACCCGATGCGGGGTAGTTTGTGTGGGGGCCTGAGGTGGCTAAGGTACAGGACAAAGTGGATCCTGGACTCAGCCTCCTACACTAATGCTCTAGAACTCTGGAGAAAGGCTGTCAGAGGGCTCTTGTGGGCCCACGGCCTGGTCTGGCCCCTCCTGGGCTCTGCCCAGCCCCAGCACCGAGGTCTCCCTTCCTGAGGTGACCTTTGGCCCTGTGAACTGGCTGCAGCCACAGCTGCAGAGCCTGAGGTGTAAGGCTTGCCCTTCGTCAGCTCAAAGAATGTTCTCGTTTCCCTCCAGCCTCTGCCCTGGGGAGGGTTTAGTGAGGTGCAGTTTAGTTTCAAATAGGTGAGTGTTTCCCAAGCTCCTACCATGGAAAGGGGAATGGCGGGTGGTTTTGCCAGGGCCGGTGACATCCCAGCCATGGCCCTTGGCGTTCCCTCTGTGGATGCTGTCACTTGTGGCCTGGTACTTAGGGAATGGCATGTCCCCGGCCTGAGACCCGTGGTGTGCAGCCCCCCTGCCAACACACCATGGGCTTTTCCGGGTGTGGGCTCCGAGGCTCCGGAGTAGGGAGCCAGGCAGGGATCCCTGGGCTGCCCACAATTCCCCAGCATTGTGCCCGTCACCAGTGCTGTCCCAGAATGGACAAACAGGAAGGGGGCGGTGCCCTGAGAGCTGCCAAGGCAGATACTTACCTGTCCCCAGACCAGCTCCCCAACACCAACAAACAGGCACCAGAGCCACTGCTCCGTAGACAGAGGGGAGCAGCTGAAGGGCTTTCCGCCAAACTGGACGATGACGATCTGCAGGAGAGGGGTGGGAGGGAGGTGGGTCTGGCTGGCATCTGCAGCCCTCGGGGCACACCCTGCCGTGCGGGCCTGGTGCTCTGCTCTGGGAGTCAGAGGGGTTTTTGGTTCACTCAGGTAGACAAGCCATTCCCTGGGAGTCTTCCTTGCTTTGGGCTCCTGCCCTTCCTTCCTCCCGCAACCAGGGGGCAAAGAAGCCTTCCCAGACTGGCTGACCACCGGCCGTGGGGGCCACGCCAGGCGGGCGCGTGGCTTCGCTGGGTGCCAGATGCCCACCGATGCAGGGGCCCTGAACTGTCCCTTTTCCAGCCTTTGGGCGTGGTTCAGCTGTGTTAGCAGTGCTTGTGGCTTCTGTAAATGTGATGGTTTAACATACATATGCCAGATACTCCGATAACGCATCTCACCTTCCTTGCCTGGGCCTCCTGGAGCCTCACTTCCCCTCCGTGGGAGGAGTCCTCTTCCCAGGGACGAGCTTTTCGACTGCAGACCTACTAGAGCCCACATTCCAATCTCTGTGTTCTGGGCCACCGTGCGCCTGCCCTGATCGCCCAGGCCCTACAGCCCAGAGCCTGGACATTATTCACAACCGTCATGCCCTGGGCCTGTTCACCTCACCTTCCCAGCCCTCCGCCAGAGAGCGCACTGAAGGTCCTGTCCCGCCCAGGGCTCCTCGCCCTCTCTCTGCTACTGATCAACCCAGGTGCCTCCTCTGGTGGCCCCCCATGGAGTGGCAGGCCCCCTCCTCTGTGAGAAACAAACTGTCCTGACCTGGTGGCCTCTCTAGAGCTCACATGTTCATGAAGACACCCTTGTTTTGAGTGCTCAGTGCCTCATGGAGAGCGGACTGACCAGCCTGACCACAGCATTGTGGTGTCAACACCAGGGACAGAGAGCATCTCCAAAGGAAACTTCTGGAGTGATGGTGGCCTCCTGCCAAGGAATCAAGGGCTAGAAATGGGAGGAGCAGACCTGGAAGGATCTGTGAGAAGGGCAGTTCTGAGGCGGGCACACTCAAGCCCTGTGGAAGCTAGCGAGTGAACCCAGGGCAAGGCCAGGGTGTTGGGAAGATGGACAGCGGGAGTGCGGGCAGAGCTGGTTCTGTGAAGGGAGAAGCGGAGGCTGGTGTGGAGAGCACAGGGTGGGGTGGTCCCCTCTCCCACCCCTTTCCCAGGACTGGAGCCACCCATCCTACCTGGATGGCGAAGGTGCCCAGCACGATGGTGCAGAAGATGGGGTTGCTGAAGATGCCGTCGAAGACGTTGCGCTCGCCGTGGATCTTGCGGGCATTGATCTCGTTGAAGAGCTGCATCATGACGAACGTGTTGAAGATGATGGTGTAGTGCTCGGAGGGTGGAGAGTGCAGCGGCGCGTTCCTCCCGCTGTCGATGTCAAAGAAGAGCTCCCCTGCAAGCCCAGGGGCCCGTGAGGGAAGCCGGGCCCTGAGTGGGACCGGTGTCCCCAGGCAGGGCTGGGGTCTGCGCCGCAGCCCCGATGCCACTGCTGGGCGACTGTGAGGAGAAAGTAACGAGTCCCTCAGCCCACAGCCAAGGCCAGGGGCTGGACCAGGGGTCTGGCACTGAAACCCCGGGGACAGGAGCGAAGACAATGAGACACAAGGCTCTAAACTATCTACGCCTCAGACCCATTTGTGCACCGGCTCGAGCTGGAGGAGGAACCATGAGAGGCTTCTGCTCCTGAGAAGTTCCAGAAAAGCCCATAAGGGGACCCCTAGATGCTGACGTTGGGGGGCCCCCACGCGTGACTCTGGCCCCTCAGCAAACGCCATCCCTGCACTGAGCTTCGAGCCTGCCCCTGGAAACATGGGCTGGAAGCCAAGCCACCTCCTGGTCAAGGGTCCCCAGACAGGCGGACAGCGTCCTCATGTCAGGAAGCAGCCACACACAGACCAACCAAGAAACCTGCCCCCAAGGAAAGGAAGGGATCCACTGAACAGAGCTGAGGCAGGACGCAGAAGAAAGCTCCCAGGGCCACAGGGAGGGGAGGGCCAAGGGGGTTCTCACTGGAAATGGGGTCCCCAGGAGCCCGTCCGTCCCTGCCACTGCTAGACAGTGTCAGAACCCACAGGGCCGGCAACAGCGCAGTGTGCTCCCGGGCTGACCTACCGACGAAGAGCAGCGTGAAGATGATGCTGAGCTGGTAGACTGCGTGGCCCAGAATATTCTTCATCATGGTGCGTGAGATCAGGGGCTTGTCCCGGCCGTATGGCTTCCGAAGCAGCAGCGACTCAGTGGGCGGCTCGGTGGCCAGGGCCAGAGAGGCGAACGTGTCCATGATCAAGTTCACCCACAGCATCTGCACGGCTTTGAGAGGAGAGTCCTGTGGAAAGGAGGCAGTCAGCCCACCATGGGATAGGAAACCCCACTGGCCCCCCCACTCCTGGTAAGAAACTCAGCTTGGGGGGCAATGTCATTGGCATTTAATTCAAGTGAAATGCAACAAATCCAGTCTTCCCACAACAACGTGCCACCTCCATCCCCATGTTTTCTTAAGGGTAGCAGAGGGTTCACGCTGGGCTTTCAGATTCCTGCTCTTAAAATGCTCTCAGTCTCCCTTCCTCGCTCACCTGGTGGCAGGGATCGAGAAGGTGTGGTCCAGATTGTTAGCAGGAAGCTGCCCACCCCCGTCAGTTGACCCAGAGCATCCAAGAGCCCAGAGGATGCGTGCTCTCCCGTCTCGCACACCCGAGGAGTGGGAAGAGGCAGAAACTGCACTGGACCTTCCTTCTCACAGCCTCTCAGTTGGTTAAAAGTGAGCCTTACAGAGGTCAGATACAAAAGACCACATACTGTACAATTCCCTTCCTAGGAAACTGTCAGAACTGACAGATCCACAGAGACAGAAAGCAGATGAGCGGGCACCAAGGGCCCAGGGTGGGGAGAGTGGGGAGTGGCTGCTGAGTGGGCACAAGGGGGATGAGAAAGTTCTGGAATGAGATAGAGGTGACTGTCACACAAGATTGTGAATGCACTAAGACTCGCCGGATCGCACACTTCAAAATGCTTACAATGGTTATTACGGGAGAGTTTATGTTACGTGGATTTTATCTCAATTAAAAAACACCTTTGAAAGGGAGACAAATTCTGGACACTCACTAATGGGGAGAATTGGACCACCAGAGAAGGGGAAGAGGCGCCCCTGAAGGTGAGCTCTGGAGTTGCCAGCAGACCCAAGAGAAGTGCAAAGGCAGATCCACACAGACTTGCACACGTGTGTTCATAGCAGTCGAAGGGTGGAAACAACCCAAATGCCCATTGATGGAGGACAGATCGACACAACGTGCTCTCTCCATCCATGGAACATCAGTCCTCCTTCAACGGGAATGAAGTACCTGCTACAACATGGATGGACCTCGGAAACACTGTGCTAAGGGCAAGAAGCCAGACACAACCACATATGCTCTGATCCCATTTATCTGAAATGTCCAGGAGAGGTAAGTCTGTAGAGACAGAAAGCAGATGTGTGGGGGCAAGGGGCTGGGGGAGGGGGGCAGGGGAGTGACTTCTCATGGGGTCTTGGTTTCCTTTTGGGGTGATGAAAACATTCTGGAACTACATAGAGGCGATGATTGCACAACATTGTGACCGTACTTAAAAATCACTGAATTGTATAC
Source organism: Camelus dromedarius (assembly GCF_036321535.1). Lineage (NCBI taxonomy): Eukaryota > Metazoa > Chordata > Mammalia > Artiodactyla > Camelidae > Camelus > Camelus dromedarius. The sequence continues at coordinate 1,789,880 of NC_087472.1, forward strand.
TCAAATGGTGGATTTTTTGGTATATGGATTCTCTCTCAACTAAAAAACTCTGGAGCAAAGAAAAACCTGACTCCCACAACTGCGCCCTCGGACAGGGGCTCTTTGGCCCTCACGCTGCTGGGAGCAGGGTCCCCTGGGCTTGTTCTGCACACAGGAGTCCGGGTGCACGAGGCAGGAGGGGCCCGGGGAGCCAGCTGCCTCCTGCACTCTCCCTCGGTTGTGGGAGGGGCTCAGGGTCCTCCTCGGGCACAGTGGCCCCCAGTGCCTACCTGAGTAATGCAGGCGCCTGTGAAAGCCACAATCACGGCCACCACATTGACAGTCAGCTGGAACTGCAGGAACTTGGAGATGCTGTCGTAGACGTTGCGGCCCCACATGACTGCCTTGACGATGCTGGTGAAGTTGTCATCGGTCAGGATGATGTCCGAAGCCTCCTTGGCCACGTCAGTCCCTGCAATGCCCTGGGGGGCACACACAGAGTCCATGGGCCCCTTCCCCAGCCCCCCACAACCACTCATCCTTCCCTTCCAAACGAGTCCCTTGGTCCATGCAACGAGTCCTTGCACTAGAACAGTTTTGCTCAGAGACAAAGAGGAGGCTGCCCTACTGCCACAGCTGGGTCGCCTACTAGTCTCTGCCCGGTCTCTCCACACTAGAGCAGCTTGCTGTGTGGGGAGCGCCCGGGAGTCCGGCTCTCGGAAGGACTGGCCTGTGCCCCTGTGCCTGCCCAGGCAGGGTGGGAGCTGGGCTGGCTGGGTCTCTGCATTCAGCAGCTGAGCAGCCTCCTGTGCTCCCAGCGCCACCCTGCTCGATGGATTTTACTGGAAGAATTAGGTCCACAAAAGCAACAGGAGAGAAGCACAGAGGAAGAGCTCATTTGGGGACTGTGCTAACCACACCTGTGACTGAGGTTCACTGAGACTGGACCGGGACATGAGGAGGCCGGTGCACAACTGACCAGTACCCCCCAACCCCCAGCAGGGCCGCCGGGCCCCGCGGTCACCTCTGGCATCATCACACCAAATACCTTTAAATAAATCGCACATGTGTCCCCTGATCGGCAGAGCTTGCCGAGGCCCAGGTGGCCAGGATATGAGAGAAAGAAACTTCTGGCACTCTGCAACTTGCTTTAATGGTAGCCCCCACATCCCTGCACAAAGCTTATGTCCTTAAGAAGCACCCGCCTCCACCAGTGTGGTGAACTAGGCTGGCAGCAGGTGGCTTACCATGGCGAAGCCCACGTCCGCCTTCTTGAGGGCTGGCCCGTCGTTGGTGCCGTCCCCGGTCACGGCCACCACCTGCCGCTGTTCGCCGGTGCTGCTGTCGATGATGCCTGGAACACAGTAGGGCGGGGCAGGGCTGCGGCCTAACTGTGTTCCTGTGGGACCAGCCCAGGGCTGTGGTGGGGGGGACCAGTTGGCTCTGGGATTGTGACTGTGCTACTGCCTCCATGCTCTCTGTCACTTTGGGACCAAGTCCCTGTGCGTTGACTGGCAGGCTTGTCCCCCTTCTCCTACCCCAGCCCATCACCCAGTGAGATGACATGGGGTGGGGCTGTGATTTCTAGAAGGCAGGGGCTCAGCGCTGTGTGACTGGGACAGACGTTTCCATCTCCTGGGCTTCAGTATCCCCATCTGCTAGGATGAGAGACCAGTCTCCCCAGCCTCTTCCATTTGTGTTAACATTATCATCTCCATTTTCCTGATGAGAAAACTGAGGTTCAGGGAGGGCCAGTGACTTTCTCTGAGACACAAAACAAGTCTCCTGCAACAATGGGTCCAGAGCTGAGTACCGTACTTCCTAGGCGGAAGCTCAGACAACACGTGGGGGTGATGGCCACAGGCAGCCTGCGCCATGCCACCTGGGCAGGGGCAGGGAAGGGCGAGCAGGAGTGAGCCAAGTCCATTACCTTTGACCAGAGTGTGCTTGTCAGTGGGAGACGATCGGGCGAGGACCCTCAGCTTGGGCCACACCTTGTCCAGACGCTCCTGCTCTATCTGGGAGGGGATAGAACGCAGAAGCTGCAGAGCCTAGGTGGGCGGGCGGACAGGGCTGAACAGGAGGGGTTGGGGTGGAGAAAGTGCCAGAAGCCCGGGCCTGCGGGAGGGCAGATGGACCTGGAACTACCTCGCCTTTCTCGTTCCGGATCCGCCGGTTGAACTCCTTCCCCTCCAGGCACAGGAAGTCCTCCCCAGGCTGGATGATGCCGCACTTGGCTGCAATGGCCCGGGCTGTGTTGATGTTATCCCCAGTCACCATGCGGACCGTAATGCCAGCACGCTGGCATTTGCGAATAGCTTCTGGGACCTGGAAGAGACCAGATCGTGGGTGGGGCCATCAAGGCCAGACACACGTGTCCGGGCTGTACCCTTTGCTCTATCTGGATCTGCAGCACCCTGCCCCCAGCACGGGGCCTGGAGGAGAGAAGTAGCCTGTCTGCTCTGCCATCACCGTCAGCCTAGCCTGCAGGGAGCAAGGTGCCTCCCTCAGTTCCCCAGTCCCCCACCCTGCTTCCCCCGTGCCTCCTTCACTGTGTTGGGTCAGGGGACCAGCGACGACTCAGATCCAGGAGTTGTCATCACGAGCAAGGCTGGGAGGAGCCAGTGGAAACTCTTACCCTGCTGAGGAGCTGCATCAGAGCCATGGCCAAGGTTGACCAGAGAAATCACCCTGCTCTTTCAACCCCATTTTCCACTGGGAAATGGAGACCCAGAGCAGCTGAGCCAGGGAAGCCGGCAGCTGCTGCATTGGCTCTGGAAGGACGAGAGTGGAACCTCTGGCCCCAGCTGCCCAGCCAGGTAGCAGGCCCCACTGCAGCCCGGGCCCTCCAGGGCTCTGACTCAGGGCGGGCTGCCGGCTGCCAGCTCTCACTTGTTGCCCTGCCATTTAAGAAAAAAACAAAACAAAACAAAACCTAAGAGATTTAGAGCCGTAGGCTTTACATGATAAGGTGCTCATTTAGGGGAAATGGAACGTGGCTTTGATGACTTAGCACACACCTCCATTTTCCAAATATAATATTAGATTCCAGAAGAGGGAGAAGAAAAAGACCCCTCTAGTGCTGAGTGCAAAATGCACTGAAAGGAGCTGAGACCAGCCAGGAAGTGGCAGCATGTCCCAGAGAACTGAGATACTCCCATTCCCAGTGAGGAGGTGGCTCTGCGGAGGGGAGCCCGGCAGACGGTGCCTGAGGGGTGCGGAGGGGAGAGCAGCAGGAGGAGCGGGCTCAGAGCTGAGGGACTTGGATTAAGAGGTCAGACCTAGGCCTGTGAGATGCCCAGATGCAGCCCCGACAAGGGGTACAGCCTGGGGAGACCCGGCTCCCTGCTCTGTCCACTGGGCCCAGCGCCCCCGCCTGCGGGCTCCCAGTGAGTACCACTGGGCTGAGACCGAAGCCCCAGTGACAGTCTGGGCACGAGGACAGATGGCAAGAGCGGCCGGGCCTGGGAGCCCAGGGGGTGCGGTGGCCGGGGGAGCCAGAGCCAGGCGGTGTGGGAGGTAGGGCAGCTGGGAGACCCCAGGGCAGGCGGGCAGCAGGGGAACCCTAGTCTGGGAGTCCGGGCACACTGGTGGCCCCTGAAGCTGGGGGTGGTGGCTGTGATCTCAGCCAAGGAGAGAGTGGGCATGAGAGGAAGAGGGGGACCCGGGCCCAGCCAGAGCACCCCCACTTCAGGCCTGTGACACAGTGACCCTATGATCCCTGTAGCAAATACTGCCAAGTGGCCTAGAAGGCCGAGCCCCCAGGAGGGGCTTGCATCCCACACCCCCATAGGCCTCTCCCTGCTGTCAGCCTCAGGGATTCTTTCTGCTCTGTGGGGATTGTGGGGTGCTGAGTGATGAGCTCCAGGGAGACACTGCCCTTCCAGCAGCTTCCTCCTGGCTCTGAAGTGCCTGGAAGCCACTCCTCTGCTGCCACCAAGTGGCCGTGATGAGCCCGAGCCCGGTGAACAAGGGACCCAGCCTTGGCTCGTCTTGTGTAGGTGCAGCCCAGGCATGGCTTCCTCTCTGGTCCCCAAGGCCCCAGGCCTCCCAGCCAGGTGGTGGGAAGCTCCTGCCATCCACCAGTGCCCTCTCCCTCATCAGGCGACTGTCCTTCCTCAGCTGCCTCTCTGCTGTTCCCTGGGCCCAGCCCTGGTCCCTGCCTGCTGACTGAGGGCAGACAGCACAGTAGCTAGTGCAGTGCCTGCCAGAGCCCCTGCACCCCTCTGGCATAAATACAGCCTGCCTCTGGTCTCATGCGGCACCCCAGGGCAGACACCCCCTAGGGCTTCCTCCAGCTGCAGCCGTGCCATGCCCCTAAGCATCCTGGCAAGTGCAACAGAGGCCAGGACTCTGCTGGGCCCTTGGGGTCCCTCCTTGGCCACCACCCGGCCAGCCAGTCTCCATGGGGTCTGCTGGGCTTCCCCAGCCGGGCCGTGTTGGTGTCATCTGCCATCCAGACTCTCACTCAACCACTGTGAAGCCAGAGAGGCGCTATCCTGTGCCCTGGGCCCTTTTACCAAGGCTGGTTCTGGATCTTAAATGAGTGGCCCGTTGCCTGGCCTCGAGGCCTGTCCCACCCTGTGGTTCCACCTGCCGGGGCAGCCACTGTGGCTGGGCCTTCACAGTGAGAAGAGTACTGACCAGGAGAAGGGCTGGGCCTCGCCCCACCCATGTGCAGCTATTCTGGACTGTTCTATCTTACCCCCACCCCATCCAGCCTCATTGGCACTTCTGTAAATGAGAGGATGGAAAGGTGGCTGCTGCAGTTCTGTTTTGGAGATCTATGAATACACCTGTGCCTCCAAGCTGACATCTATGACTCAAGCTTCAGTTTGCAACAAATATTTATGCCAGAAATTAGGGGAAGCTGGTAGGAAATGGACTTGACCACGGCCCTGGGAGTCCGGGAACGTCGTCTTCCTGGGTTTGTGAGACATTCAACAGGAGCTCCAGCCTTCCAGCATCTTCCCTCAGCCCCAGTAAACTGTGTAGAAAAGTCTAGAGCTGCCACTGTCGATGCCTTCTGAGAAGGAGCAGCACAGAACCCCACGTGGGGCTGGCAGCCATTTGTGGGTAGGGGTGAGGGTGAAAGGCTCTATCCAGAGGGGAGGCCATTGGGTCTGTGTAAGGGCGTCGCGGCTCTAGGACTTGGCTGGCTGTATGGACGCAGCCTGCCTCTCTGCCTCAGTCTTTCCTTGGTGCAACAAAGGGTAAGGCCGGTCCCTGTGTCCTTGGGGGCGGCCCTGTCACCTCAGCAGCACCCCCAGGCAGCTCCTCCCACCCCCTGCCTTCTCCAGGCCTGTTCCTCTGGCTCAAAGTCTCTCCACCTCAACTCTGCCACCATCTGCTTCCTCCCGGGGCTGACTCCAGGTGCCCCTTCTCTGCACACGAGGTCCCCGTCTCCTGGGAATTTGGGGGCGTGCTGTCACTGATGACCCACGGCCGGTGTTTAGCTGCGGCAAGGACTGACTTCTGAATTGAGGATCTCTGGTACCCGACCCAGTGTATAAATGTGGGGCTCCTGCAGGAGAGCCGAGAAGCTTCCCCCTTGTCTCAGCACCCCTCCCCTACCCCATGCCCCGGCCCCCACACATACATTTTCAGGCTAAGTGGCAGGACCCAGGTGGTCCTGCTTCTGACATGAGTGGGCGCCACCGGAGAGGCCCTGGGAGGAGTGAGAGGGTCCTTCCCTGCCTCGTAACCTGCACCCTCGGTGCCTTGCACGCTCCCTCTGGGCCCAGTGTCCTGCAGCTGCCTGGCTCCCCACTCCAGGGCCCGCCCGCGAGGCTCTCCCTCCTTCAAGGGTCTCACATCTTTAAGGACCAATAACCCTCCCCATCGCTCTTCCACTCTATACCCTGACCAGCCTCTGCCCTGTCTCTGTTCCTTCTTCAGAAAGCTCGGGTGAAGTGTCCACACACTGGCCCCTCAAGCACCATCGCAAGGTGATGTTCCAACATCCAGGGCCCGCCTCTGCCATGACCTGCCTTAAGCCGCCCTCTTGCTCTGGCCACATGTTCCTCAGTCTCCCTTCCCTGACTGGCCCCTTCCTTGCAGGCTCTTTCACAGGCTCCTCCCACCTCTGCTCTAGTGCACCCCACGACTGTCAGTCATGTAAAGACGCTTCTGGAGAACCTCTCTCCAGCCAGGACCTTTGCACCGAGCTCTCCATGCCTACAGCCACCTAACCTGTTCACATTTCTGTGGGGATGTCCCAAACCTTGCTCAACCCCAACCATCCACTCCCCTGCCCCAGCCCCCTAAGCCCAGTTATGGCAGCACCATTCACCCAGCTCTCCCCGGCTCCTCCCTCTCCCTCACCAGCCCTTCTGATCCACCCGTCCTGCGGCTGAGGTTCTAACTGCCACCCTCTCTCATCTGGCGGAGGCAGGACAGAGCCTCTGGGCGGGTGCAAGGGTGCGAGGACAAAGGAGGCCCAGTGCTCCGCCATTGCCCACCTTACCCAGTAGTTCCAACTGTGGTGGGTGGCCAGTTTGTTCCACCTATAAAGTCGGGCAGGGAGTGCTGTGGTGGCCGGGAAGGCAGGAAAAAGGGGCGGTCCCCTCCTTGCATTTTTATGGCCACTTGGGAAGCAGGGCTCCCCCTCCACCCATCCAGACAAGCTGGGCCTCCTGGAGGGGCTCTGGCTACCTCGGGCCGCACAGGGTCCTCGATGCCCACGACAGCTATGCAGGTGAGGTCGCCCACCACCTCGTTTTCATTGTCCCAGTCGGGCTCCTGGGTGGCCAAGAAGTCCCGGTAGGCAATGCAGATGGTGCGGAGGCCATCACAAGCCATTGGCTCGATGATCTTCTTCACCATGTCGTCCCGGTCCCGAGGGCGGAATCCGCGCAGTTCACCACTGCTGTTCAAGATGTTGGTGCACCTGGGGTGAGACAGGATGAGAGGAGCTGGCGCCAGAGAGTTGAGCCCTGCACCTGACACAGCAGAGGGGCTTCTCCAAGTGGGGAGGCACTTGGCTTGGGCGGGGCCTAACATGGTACCCGCCCTCCGCATTCATGTTCTTCCTGGGACCTCAGCATGTGACCTTATTTGGAAAGAGGTTGTTGCAAAGTTAAGAAGAGGCCCTTGGTCCAATGACTGATGTCTTTATAAAGAGAGAAGAGGACACACAGAGACACAGACACAGGGACAAGGCCACGTGATGATGGAGGCAGAGACGGGAGAGCTGGATCTATGAGCCAAGGAAGGCCAAGAGCCGCCAGCCACCACCAGAGTGGGAAGAGACAAGGAAGGGTTCGGAGGGAGCACAGCCCTGGGATTGAGGGCAAGAGGTGGAACATGAGCAAAACTGAGTTCCATGGGGCCGGGCGGCGGCGAGGCAACAGCCTCAGAGGGGCCAGGCCGGGGAGGGCTGGCAGGACTCCGATGGAGAAGAGGACGGAGCAAAGGAACCGCAGGCTGCAGAGGCCAGTGTGGCAGAGGGACGGACAGGGCCCCGAACAGGCTGGTGAAGAAAGACGGGAACTTACCGTGGAGGCCAGTGGAGGAGGTGGCCTTTGCCCTGGGCTGGGGAGGCTGCACCTGGGCAGACTTTCGGGGAAAAGCATTTTGGATGGGGAGCCAGGTGGGTGGGAGAGAGCATATGGGGGCTGCTGTAGTACTGGGGAAGAGAGATGACAAGGCCAAGGGGAGGTGTGAAGGCTGAGCAGGCTTGTGGGGTGGGGCACTGGACGTGGACCTGCGTGCCGCCTGCCTCCATTTTTCTAACAGCTCTGCTGAGATATAATTCACAGAGCACATGATTCACCCATTGAAAACCTACAAGGCAACGGCTTTCAGTACATTCACAGTCATGCTACAACCACCAAAGGCAACTTTAGAACATTCTCATCACCTCTAAAAGGAACCCCACGCAAGCAACAAAAGAGAAACAGAGATAAACTGGACTTCACCATTGGAAAACATTTGTGCATCCAAGGACGAATCAAGAGAGTGAAGAAAGAAATCTCTCAAGAGAGTGAAAAGATGACAGCCTACAGAATGGGAGAAAACACTTCCAAATCAGGTACGTGTTAAGAGTCCAGTATTCAGAACATACAGAGAGCTCTTACAGCTTAACAGTAAAACGACTAACAACTCACGTCAAAGACGGGCAAAGGCTGGAGCAGATACTCCTCCAAAGAAGAGAAACAAATGGCCAGTAAGCTCATGAAAAGGCATCAACATCACTAGCCATCTGCAAAATGCACATCAAACCCACCGTGAGACCCCACTTTGCATCCACTGTCGTCATTATAATAAAACCCAGATAACAACACATGTTGGTGAAGATGAGGAGTTGGAACCGTCCTGCACTGCTGGTGGGAATGTAGCATGGGGCAGCCCCTGCGGAAAACAGTTTGGTGTCCCTCAAAAACTTAAACATGGAATTACCATACAGCCTGGCAATTTTATTCTCAGGAATATACCCATGAGAACTGAAAACATGTGTTCAAGCAAAAACTTACATGTGAATGTTCAGAGCGGCATGATTCACAGTAGCCCAAAGGTGGGAACAACCCAAGTGTCTGTCAGTGGATGACTGACTAAACAGAATGTGGTCCAGCCATACAATAGAACATTATTCAGCCACAAAAAGGAAGGAAGCCCTGGGACAACTTGGATGAACCTTGAAAACGTGAGGCTCAGTGAAGGAAGCCAGGTGCAATGACCACATACTGTATGATTCCAGAAATGTCCAGAACAGGTGAATCCAGAGACATAAACCAGACGGGTGGCTGCCAGAGGCTGGGCAGTGGGGAGGGGGGTGCCTGCTTTGTGGGCACGGGATCTCCTTTGTGGTGATGAACTTGTTCTGGGACTGGATGGCAGTGATGGTGCACAACCTTGTGAATGTCGCTGAATGTCACTTTATGCCACTGAACTGCCCACTTTAAAGTGATTAAAATGGCCAATTTTACATCATGTCTATTCTACCCTTTAGCTAGCCCCTAGCCCCTGGCGTCCCCAGCCCCAGGCTCGGTACTGCCGTCCACTCACTTTTTCAGCAGGATCTCTGAGGCACCCTTGCTGAAGAGGCGGAAGCCGCCGTCAGGTGTGCGGATGACTGTGCTCATGGACTTTCGGACCGAGTTGAAGGTGTACACCTTGTAAAGCTTCTCTTCAGGAATCTGCTCCCGCACAGGCTGGAAGTCCCGCTTCAGGTCCAGGACGAAGCCCAGCAGGGCGCACTCCGTCTTGTTGCCCACTTGGCGTGGGAGGGCGCCCTCCTTCTCTGGAGGCTGCAAGGTGAGGAGAACCAGCATGGCCCCGGGGACCCAAGGCTACCCCCTTGCTGTCCCTGGGGCTCTGGCCCAGCCTCGGCCACCACGTCTTTTGGGGGTGGAGGCAGGGAGCCAGGCAGGTCTCCAGCCCGGACTTGACCAGGAGGTTTCCCACAATGCACCAGGCTGGGAAGTGTTCTAGAACCTGCAAGCCCTGCCCAGCGTCCAGGGATGAGGAGGGTGACCAGCACCCTGGAAATGACTGTAGCTCTGGGTGAAAGTTCTTAAGAGAGCTTAGTGAGCCTGTGGTGATAGTTCAGGCCGTGGCTTGGCCAGGCCCCCTCCCCCATCGCATCCCCACCTCGGCCCGCCTGCCGCTCACTCCCGGCTCACTAGAATCTTGGTGGTGTAGGCACTGTTGATAGAGATGGCGTGGACCAGGAGATCGAGGATCTTGGGGGTCAGGGCACTGGGGGCCGGAACCTCTTTGTAGTGGGTGTCTCCGAGGTAGGACTGGACCACGGTCATACGGTTGGTGGTGAGCGTGCCTGTCTTGTCTGAGCAGATGGCCGTGGCATTGCCCATGGTCTCGCAGGCGTCCAGGTGGCGGACCAGGTTGTTGTCCCTCATCATTTTCTGGAAAGGGCACAGATGGAAGCTTGGGTAGCCAGCTGCCCTGGGGGCAGGGATTGGCCCACGGGGTGGGGGAGCAAGAGGTCATCAATACAGCATCATGTATGATTGTGCTTGGCCCAGCCAGCTCTCCGAGCAGCACTAACAGCCCGGGGAGCCTCGGTCAGCAGGCACGCACCCCCACCACTGGGCCGACAGCAGTGCCCAAGGGTACAGCTTGGAAAGGGAGCAGGGTGGCGGGCAAAGCTAGGCAGCAGGCTATAAGGTGTAAGGGCTCTCATCAGACAGTCCAAGCAGTGGAATCTGGGCAGCTGCTCTCCCTGGAGCTCCACTGGGGCCTCCCCACTGCCCAGGATGATGTCACAGACCCCTCTTCGGTCACCTACAGGCCCCGTGGCTTCCCTGCCCACCCGATCTCTGCCATGCTCTGCCCAGTGTCTCCCAGTGGTCACCCTTCCTCTCTGTTCCCACCTCAACTCCCTTCCCCCTCAGTACTCCCGCCCTCATCCTGCAGGAGCCAGCTCATCTCATTGTTCCCAGGAAGCCGGGTGGGGAATGGTGTCCAAGCCCGGCTCTGTGTCCCTGCTCAGCCTTCCCACTCTTCCCTGAGTGACCCCAAACTTTATCTGGTCCTCATTTCTTACAAGTTGCTTAACGGCTTTGTGCCCCAGTTCCTGGGTCTGTATCCCAGTATCAAAGGATTCTTATTCCTATTGTGTTTATTACCTTGACAGAGTAAGCTAAGGAGATGGTAACAGCAAGAGGCAAGCCCTCTGGGACAGCCACAACCAGCACAGTGACCCCGATGATGAAGAACTTGACGAAGTACTGCACGTAGACGGGCGTGCACTCTGCCAGCCACACCCGGCCGTCCACGACGAAAGTCTCGATCACAAAGTAGAGGACCAGGATGATGACGGTGATGGCGGACATCACCAGCCCTGCCCAGCCATGATAGAGGCCACAGAGGGTGAAGGCAGGAAGCGGGGTCAGCAGGGGGCGAGGGAGGGAGAGAGCAAGAGGGAAGAGGTGAGGGACGCTGTGGCCAGCATTAGCTTGAACCCAGGTCAGAGGAGGTGCTCCCTGTCCTTAGCCTGACAGAGGGTTACTATCCATACTCACCCACTGGGGCTGAACCTGGCCCTGAAGGCCGTCACCTACCCCGGGCCTGGCCTCTTGCTGCCTGGCCCGCACGCCCGTCACATCCCTTCCCTACGTGTTCTCCATGACCCAGCATCATGTCCCGGAGCCCAGTGCCCTCCACGCCTGTTGGTGGCCCCAGGGCCGCCCCCTCGGCTGCCCCCTACCTGCTTTCCCGATCTGCACGGCCAGTTTGGTGAGCTTTCCCTGAAGGACTGACTTCTCCTTCTTGGGCACACTGGCTTTCTTCTTCTCCCGCTCCTCCATCTCCCCGCCTTCCGCGCTCTTCAGGGGCTGCATTTCCATGGCAACGGCCCCATCCTGCTTCTTAGCTGCACACAGAGGAACCCCACAGCCAAGGTTAGGGCCTGGCGGCTGGGGTGACAGCTACAAGGGGCTTTCAGAGGGAAAGACATGCCACACCATCCAAGAGGAAATGAGGGCTTTGTCCTCTCCCTCCTGTCCTGTCAGCCCAGGCCCTCCTGAGGTGGGCAGTGGCTCCGGCGCTGTCCTGAGCAGGACAGAGATGGTTCTCTTGGAGCCTCGCAGGGAAAGAGGGGACAGACACAAGCACCAGTGACTTGGGCACACAGACAGCGTGGCCAGTCCTGTAACCCAAATCTCAATACCTGAAAGCATAGGTCTGGGGCCCATGGAACGTTCCAGAACCCTGAGCTGACTCATTGGCCCGCTGGTGTCCAAGCCACATCCCTGCTCCCCTCAGGGAGGCCCAGGAGTCCCTGCACTCTCCTCCTCTGCTCTTGCTCGGGCTGTCTCTTCTCTTGCCCGCCCCTTGAGTAGACATGTCAGGGCCTGGGCTCACCCCATGCACCCTCCTCAGCCCACTCCCCATTTGCCAGTGGGCAAGCATTGCACCTCTCTCTCTTCATGCAGCCTTCACTACTCCTCCCTAGCTGCCTCTCCCCCTCACAGCTCCCCTGGTGGGCCCTCCTGTGGTGGTGGTGTGTCCCCCACCCTGCCTCTGTCCCCTCCGTCACCTCACGCACACCATGGCCTGCCGGGCCTCCAACTACACTGCCCTGCGTAATTTTCTCCATCCCCTACCTGGAGGGGACACTCAACCCTGCCACTCGTCCTTGTCCCCACCCAATGGGGTTCCTGGTGCCTCTGCAAGCCTCCTGTGTCAGCTGCCCCCTCTTGTTCCCATCTGCCCACCCACCCCTTCTCCCCTGAGACCACTCACCGACAGCTGCTGCTTGCCACAGCCTCAGGCCACAGCTTCAGCAGCACTCAAAGCCCCACTCAGCTGGGCTACTATAGCCTCTACCTGCCAACTGGCAGTCTGTGCTCCGGCCGAGACCCCGGCCCCTGGGGCAAGTTGCCCTTCCTGAGCCTCAGTCTTGGCCCCAGGGTGCCGGCTCACGGGCCAACTCTGCTGCGTCCAGCAGGGTCTGCAGACAGGCTGCCCCACCCCACTCACCTGACCTCTTGGTGCTGCTCCTGCAACTGAGGCGGGCGGCCCCCCACCCCGTGCCGTCCCCTCTGCCCCCCACCCTGAGCACAGGGCGCGCATTACCTTTGGTCTGGCTACTCTCCATCGCCCCATCCTGTTGCTTGCCTACAACGGAAGAGGAATGACAGACACGGAGACTTGAGAACACCCACGTGGCCCTGGCACATGCACGTGGACACACACACAGGACAGCAGGGCACAGACAGTGCAGCCAGCGAGCACAGGGAAAGGGGGGAGAGAGAGGAAAGAGGGCCCTTTGCCACCTCCCGGCAAGTGGGGGCCACAAGCACGCTGGGCTTCCCATTGGCCTTGTCCCTAGCCCTCCAGCGAACCCCTGAAGCCAGTCCTGGACAGACCCTGGGTCACGTGTGGCTGGCAGTGGGAGGTTTCTGGAAGGGCCACCACCATGAGTAATGAGAACTGCCAGGTGTCCGGTCCCAGCTCCGCTGCCTTAAGCAGGGACCCCTGGTCAGGATGTGCAGTTCCCGCAGAACAACCGCGAGGGGTTTACCTAGGTGGTTCCTAACCCCTGGCGGTCTAGAGATGAGCTTTCTGGGCAGCACGGCCAGCGGTTGGCTCTGGGTGCGCTTTAGAGGAATGAGGGAGCCAGACTCTAGGGATCTGCCAGGCTCAGGGCGCTGGCTGGGCACTGGGCACCTAGGGCACTGGATGGGGAGGGAGTGGCAGGGCCACGGGACGGGCTGGGCTCCAGGCGGACCTGTGCCGGGACTCCTTCAAGCTAGTGCTCGGGCACCACAAAGCCTGTGGCTTGGTGCTCAGGATGATGGCAGTGACTGCTTCCCAAGGCCAAGGTCAACAGTGCTGGCCGTGTTTCTGGCTTCCAAAGCCAGGAAGGACTGCAACCCTGGGAGGGTCCAGGAGACCCGACAGGTGAGGGGCCTGGGAAAGCAGTTTGAGCAGCTCTCCCGAGGGCCACATACGCATTGGCAGATGACCACCACGGGGCAGGAAGCTGGCTTGTCAGCCACCACCCGGCAGCTCATGTCACTCAGGATCCAGGAACACAGATGGGGGCCAGGCAGCTCCCAGACAGGGGGCCTGGTCTGGGGGCCCAAGGGAGGAGGGAGAGGCCCCCTCAGCCCCAGTAGGGTGTGGATTTGGCCCTGTAGAGGTGGTTCGAAGGTGAAGGACACTTCCAGGGTGAGGAGGGGAGACACCTGCAGACACAGGGTGACAATACAGCACAGTGAGAGGGTGTTGCCAGAGGAGGGCTGGGCCTGGCCTGAAAAGAGGAGGAAGGGTAAGAGGCCACCCCAAGGAGAAGGATGACTAGGAAAGGCCAAAAGGCAAGAAATAGGTGGGGGTGGGCAGCAGTGCCCCTTGGGGGCAGGGAGCGTTGAGCCCTTAGACAAGGATCAGGAGGCGGTGAGGGCGAGGGTTGGAGCAAGAGGGAGACACTGGGCGTGGCCACTTTCCTCTTTCTACAGGGGCCCGCGGCCTCGGGCAGAGACCTTGGTGAGGGGTCGTGGGTGCCTGGTCAGCTCTGCTCCCTGTCCAGGGCCCCTCAGGGTCCCCTCATTCCAGGAAGCCGGCTGGTGGGGCGCCTCCTCTGACTCACAAGTAGCGCAGCAAGGGGGAGAGAGGGGCACGGGCTGGGGGCTGGGGAGGGGGAGGAGGGCTCTTGTCAAGGTTGGAGAGGATGGGCCTAGGACCAAGTCCTGAAGGGCACTGACATTTAAGGGACCTGGAGGGAGGAGAGGAGCCTGGAAAGGAATGTGGAGGGGCGCCCTGACAGCCAGCCATCAGGGTGTCGCTGGAGGGCCACCAGGGACTCCAGTCCGGCCCAGACGAGGCCAGGGCCTGCCTACCCACCCACTTGCCCTCCGGTGGGCCCCAGGGTGCTCACTGCGGAGACACTGGGCTGAGCCCTGCAGGGAAGAGGCGTTGGTGTGGCAAAGGTAGACAAGGGTCCACCGGTGCTGGCAGGCTGTGAGGGGCAGGCCTGGCCAGCCAGGAGCAGGGAGAAGCCCTTGCCGAGAAGCTGGGCCCAGGCTGCTAGGAGATGGTGCCCATGGAAGCTTCTAGGCCACAGTGACTCATCCATCTCCTCCCTCCACCGCCTCCAGCAGCACGGTGGCCCAGGGCTGGGGACACTAGTGCCTCCTTCCTGATGTTGATCTGTCCCTGTGTTGCTGGGGCTGGCAGACTGATCCCACCTGCTCTCCAGGTGACTGACTGAGGTGGAGCTGGTGACCGGCATCCCTCCATCCCCTGCTCAGCTCAGCAGCCCTGGCGTCTCACTGCCCCTTCTAGCGGGCCCAGGGGGTTCACTCAGAGGTCAAGTGTGCAGCTAGAAAACATCATCCCTCACTTGGTGTGATCACAGGAGTGGCCTGAGGGGAGACCCAGGTCAGAGCAAGGTGAGTTGGGAACAGATGCAGGCCTGAGACATGGAAGGGAATGGGGTCTTGATGGGGAGGGGCTGGGGGGAGGTCAGGGTCAGCTCTGTAGCTTTGTAAGCCTTGTTCCAAGGACTGGAGGGCCGCTGGCCATGCTGGGGCTCAGAGCAGTGGCAAAAGGAGGCAGCAGGATAGCTATGTGCCAGGGAGGCCAGGGTGGACACAGAGCTGGACTCTTGGAAGCCACCTGTCCCTCTGCACTGCTCTCCCTTGGAGGGAGAGCCCACCCCATCTCAGCTTCCTCTAGCCCGGGATGTCCCTTCCGTTTGGGAGCCCTCCACCTCTGGCCATGTGACCTGCATTTCCCCAGCTGCTGTGCTGGCCTGGGACCCTCAGCACCTCACCGAGGGTGGGCACGAGACCCCGGCAGCACTCTCCCAAGCCAGGGTGGCTGGTCCCTGTCCCTCCAGCCCCATTTCTACCCAGGCAGGCCACTCTGCCAACCCTAGCACCCACATCCCAAAACCTTTCAGGAAGGGCCATGTGAGGGAAGCTGCCCTTACACAGAACTGGGGGCCCCCAACCTGCCGGCTTTGAGGCAAAGACCCCAAAAGAAGAATCTCCAGAAGGAATCAGAAGACAGGGTATGGCCTCCCGCCCCCCTCGAGGTCTGGTTCTCCCCAAAGCCGGAGACAGGGATGAGGCCAGTGAGGGATAGCCAGCGGCAGGTGTAGAAGAAAGAGCGGGTTTTTACAACATCAAGGGTGAACCCTAATGTAAACTATGCACTTTGGTTGATAATAATGTGCCCATGTTGGTTCATCAATTGTACCAAGTATGCCACACTGATGAGGGATGTTGAGGGTAGGGGAGTATATATGTGTGGGTGGGGAGGGCTATGTGCTAACTCTGTATTTTCTGCTCAGTTCTGTTCTGAACCTGAAACTGCTCTAAAAGAATAAAGTCTATTCATTATAAACAAACAAACAAACAAACATACATCAGTGATTGAAAAAAAAAAGAAAGAAAGAGTGGGCTGCACAGGAAGGCCAGCCCCACCCCCGCTCCAGGACTGGAGGTCGGGGCGCCTACCTTTCTTATCCTTCTTCTCCTCCTCCTCTCCACCAGCTCCAAGCAAGGTAAAGATGATGCCTGTCTGGGAGTTCACGCCAACAGCTGTCACCACCATTCTTCCAGAGCCTTCCATGACATGAGTGCCTGGCCCAGCAACACAGAGAGACCAAGACAGAGATTTGCACTGCTAGGTGGGACGCAGTCTCAGCACCTCCATGTTTCCTCCTGGGAATCTCAGAGGTAGGCACCCAGCGTCCCCCTCCCCTCTGGGCTCAGCCCGTGCCCTGAGGCCTCACCCGAGAGCAGCATGGGGTCTTTGTCCGCTGACTTGCGCACGTGGTCCGACTCGCCCGTCAGGGAGCTCTCATCAATCTTGAGGTCGTTGCCCTGGATGAGCACTCCATCGGCAGGCAGCAGGTCCCCTAAGTTGGGCCAGCACAGATTGTGGATCCAGGTGGCCCTTGTCTGTGCCACCTCTAACCTCCCCCAGAGAAGACCCATCTTGTCCTTTCTGGGGGGACCCACTCACCCCAGCTCCCAGGGATGGGGACAACAAGGATGTTGGGGGAAGCCCTCGACAGGCCTTGGGGACAGCCTGCTTCTGGGGCTCTGAACCTCTGACTCTCTCCCTCTTAGCTCTGCCTCCTGCCCAATCTCCGGCCTTCAGGCCCCCGCAGGTGAGGCACACTCACTCCTGGGGAGAAGTTAGTGGTGGTGGTGGGGCTCCTCTGGCCCATCCTCCCCCTGAAATGGGAGCTGAGCTTCCTTCACAGGGTGGGTGACAACGGGCGAGCTCACCATACTTGACCTGGGCAATGTCCCCGACCACCAGCGCGGCCACGGGGACCTGGAGGAGCTGCCCATTCCGGATGACGGTGAACTTCTGCTCCTGCTCGATGCGGCTCTGCAGGCCCCGGAACTGCTTCTCCTTGCTCCAGTCGTTGAAGGCCGTGACCAGGACCACACAGATGACAGACAGCAGGATGGCGGCCCCTTCGATCCAGCCAGCCTCGGCCTCCCCTTCGTCTTCTGCCCCAGCTGACACGTTCCCGCACGCTGCGGGAGGAGAAGGGAAGCACAGAGGTGGCTGAGGAGGGCTTCAGCTGGCTCCTTCCTGCTATTGGGACCCGGTTGCCCTGTGACCCTTCCTGTCTCAGGGCCCACACCTCGCCTCCTGCTAGCCCAACTATGCTGCCGCCCTTGCCCCGCCCCCCGCCAGCTCTGGCTCCCCACCTTCGCTCTCCTCTCCAGGGGGCGCATAGAATGAGAGGCCCAGGGATACGATGGCGGCCACCTCCAGGATGATGAGGGTCACATCCTGCAGGGCCTCCCACACCAGCTGTAGGAAGGTCTTGGGCTGCTTGGGAGGGATGAAGTTTTGCCCGTAGATCTGCCTGCGCTTCTCCAAGTCGTTGGTGTTGTCGGCCAGGCCTGCATGGTGCGGGGACATAGAGCAGAGGCACAGAGGCAGAGGATGGGACAGGCTGGCCCTGCTGCTCCTGCTCCCTTCTCCATGCCTGTCTTTCACTCTAGACTGAGAGCTCTCGCAAGGCGGGACTGCACTGGCCTGGCACCTGAATGGAGCCTTTCTGCAAACCCTGGGGTCAGCTGCCTGGACCACACAGGTGCACAAACACATGATAATGCAGAGCCCCAAGCAGGAGGAAGGGCTGGACTATCCTCCCGATCCGCCCAGGGAGGTCTAGGAACAACAGCCCCCTCTGCATCCCTGAGCAGCTGCTCTGCGGGGGCTGGGAGGGAGGGCGGGCCTGGTTGATGCAGGGGCTCAGAACCAACGCCCACAAAGGGGCCAGCCCCAGCATTTGGAAGCTGGGCCCTGACTTCTTATTCTTGGGACAACCCGCCTCCTACCCAGGCCTGTACCAACGCCTCTGGGTCTCTGCTTCGACAGCATGAATGTCCTCAGGCCTGAAGGTACCAAAAGCTTCCATGTGGGACTGGCATCCGGGTCAGTGCCTCCCAAGGCCAGGTATCCACTTGGCCATCTTCCCCAGAGGCAGGCAATGGGGCGACACAATGCCCTGGTCCCACCCTCAGCCCACAGGATTCTGCTTCCTTCCAGGCCCATCCCCAGGACTCCCCCTGACCACTGGCTTCTCTGCCCCCAGTTGCCCAGCCCCACACTGACACCTAGTGCCCTGAGTAGCTGCAACACCTGTGGTCTCTTGAGGGGTTGGGGGTGGGGGTGGGGGAAGGGGCAGCCGGAAGGGCCCAGATCCCAGCCACACAAGACCAGGCCCCTGATGACTTGAGAACAAGAAAGTGCTAAGTGTGGTGCAGAAGGAGCTGGAAGGAAGGAGGGCGGGTGTGTACTGGGCAGGGAAGGGCGGCTTTGGGGGAACAAGGGGAAGGGGAGAGACCCCTTTGAGGGGAAGGAATGACAAGAACAAAAGCTCACAGCTGCACCACCTGGGCACGTCCTCCGATTTAGGCCTTGACCTCACGCCGTCTTCCCCACACAGCTGTCCCTGCCTTTCTTCCCCGGCCTCGCTGTGTCTGCGCCCCGCCACGGCTCAAGTTTCTGGAGGACGTGGCCTCCCAGTTGGGTGTCTGGGAGAAGCTCAGGACCTAAGCTTGTAAGGGCTGGGGACCCAGTGAGGGCCCACACCCCACTCCTGACTAGAGCCTGTGTCCTTGACCTATTGGAGGTATGAAAAGGTGGGTAATTACTACGAGGGCCTTCAAACCCTGAGTCTCCCAGACATGCAGGGTATCCACTCCCCCTGCCCTGGGAAAAGGCACTGTCTTGGAGTCCCCAGGAATGACAGAGACCCACTCCGCCCACTAGAGAGCCCGGGGCTGCTCGTCATACCTCCCGAGTCTGCATCCTGCCCGTCCTGGCCACAGGCCCAGCTTGTTCCAAGGAAAGCTGGGCCCTCAGGGTCCCTTCCCCAGGACCTCCGTCCTCCCCTCAGCCTGTCCCTTGGCCTTGCTTTGCCCTTGGTGCTGCGGCAACGCTTCGCTCTCCCTTGCCCTAGGCCAGCCCGAGGCCTTGGCTTTCCTGTGGGCTCGGGGGTCCGGATAGCTGCTGTGGCCGAAGCACTCATTGGGCGGGGGGGAGGCGGGGGCAGCTGCAGCCCCTCTGGTTCTGAGCAAGTGCTGGTCCAGCAGGCCCCTGAGGTGGCCCAGGTCCAGGGTGCAGGGGCAGCAGTCGGCTGGTTGGCATGGACATAGATGGGCACTGTGCCCAGAGCAGAGGCCAGATGCCATCAGAATTGCATTAGGACCTCATCGGGCGGCTCTTGGCTAACCTGCCCCTCCTTTTCAAGACTGCCAGTGGGGCACACACAGGGGCAGGGCTGGGGCCCAGGTCCCCCTAAGCTTGGCCTAAGACCCAAGTTCCCTGGCTTCTGGAACCCTCTTGGATCACTAAAAAGGTGGAGATCATGGGTGCGCTTATTGCCAGGAGAAGACAAAGTCCCCTGCTCCCCAAAGCACGCACCCCCCGACCCCCTCGCCCACCCCAGACTGCCACTTTGCTGGCACCCCCAAGTCTGACCACCTTGCCAGGGTGTTGGCGTGGGGCCTGGGGCGCAACTAAGCCAGCCCCTCCAGGAGTTCAAGCCATTGTGTCTGAGCAGGAGCAGGAGTGGTCGGGTGAGAACTCGGGGTCCTTGAGGGCTCCCAGGGCCAGAGAGGGGAGGGTGGTCCTCGCAGCACTCCTTCCGTGGGACGCAGACTGGCCCAGCGGGCTCCCTCAGTTGGGGCTGGGCCACCCACCCGGGCACCTGCCTGTCCTCACGCCTGTCCCTCCACAGGCACCGGGTGAGCGCCACAGCCACTGGGGCAGAAGCGGGGCGTTCCCAGGGGCCTTGACATTTTAAATATTTAACAAGGCCTGACAGGCAGAGGGAAGAGCTGCCAGCTGAAGCCCATCTGCTTGCTTTTATCTGGGAGAGACCAGAGCCCTCGTGGCTAAATGGCCCTCTACCCCAGCCTCCCCTCCCCCAGCCCCAGTCCGGGGGGGGGGCAAGGAGGAGGGAAGGAGAGACATCCTCTGGCCCTGGGCCAAGCCATCTGCCCTGGTCACACACCCGCGCCAGGTTGGGTCCCTTTAGAGCACAAAGCAGGAGAGACCCAGGTGGTCCCTCCGCGTTCCTGACCTGGCCGAGTGGGTGCCCTCTCGTCCGGCCTTGGGGCCACCTCCCCTGGGGGACGCACTTCCTCTCCCCACTCCAGCCCAGGTGTCACCTGCAAACAGATGGGGCCAGGGGGCAAGAGACACAGGTGGTGGCCAGGGCCCTGGGTGGACGAAGGTGTGACGGCCGAGACAGGAGTTTAGATCAATCAGTGCTGGCCGGGAACAGGCCTGGCACCAAGCTGGGACAGCCCCAGCAGCCCTGCCAGGGAGACGCCAGGGGGCCAGAAAACGCTTCAGCTCGTGCAATCTGGGGCCAAGCCTGGCTCCCGGTGGTCCTGGCCTGCCAGAAGGCCCAATAGACAGGACTGGGGAAGGCTGGTGCAGGGTAGGAGAAAAGAGCCACTGGCCTCCACCCACAGAACCTTCTGGAGGACACAACCCAGGCTCCCTAGTGGCTCCCTGCAGCAGAACTCTTCAGGGCTGTACTGCCTCAGAATTTGACCTCTACCCCCACTCCCGACCCAGAGAGCACAAACCCCACACCCTTTCCTCCACTTCCCAACTGGACAAAGGACTGAGCACATGGGGGACTGGGAATCACTCAGTCAGGGACAGCCCCTCTCGCTTTTTGGAAGAGCTTCTAGGGTTTCAGTTTGGGGCCCATTCCGTTGCCTGCACTGATGCGGTGCTATCTTCTCCCTTCCTCTGGTCTGTTGCTAGATTTCTACGTAATCCAAAGAGGAGATGCGAGTGGGAATTGCTGGTGGTGGAGGGTCAGGCTCAAGTGCAGGGGCTCAGGCTGACTCGGCCTGCCCTGGGGGTAGGGACTGTTTGCAGGGAGGAGTGCCAGGTGGCACACGGCCCGGCACCCCTGGCACACACGTGGCCCGTGCGGGGGCTCTGCAGCCAACTTACCCTCTGTGGGCGAGGTCTTCAGCCTCCTGCAGAGCCCGCTGACATCCCCGTAGGCTTCCTGGACTTTCTGCAGCGCCTCGGCCCCTCGGAGCTCCATGAGGGAGCGCAGCTCAGCCAGCGTGCACCCAAAGCCACCTGCATGGGGGGCCTCCCGCAACTGCTGTGGCTTGGGGTGGAACTCGATGGAACTGTTGGCAACGTCACCCATCCTGCCTGTTTCCCAGGAGGGGAGAGCGTTCTCGCAGGTGCGGCGTCAGCTAGGGACAGGCAGCCACCTGAGGTCCCGGGGCCTGAATGAGGTGTGGTGGACGCGATGGCAGCCGGGAAGTGGCCAAGCACAGACACCTGGGGAGAAGGAGGGGAGAAGAAGCCAGGGTCGCAGTTGAGAAAAAACCAAGGTTCGCTTTTCTGGAACATTCTCTGCAAATCTGCACTCAGTCCAAGCCATGACTCACTGAGTACAACATTCCCCTCCCAGGCCGGGCCAGTGGCCCTCAGGCTTCACCAGGCTCCCCTGCCAGGGGACCCCACGGTCCTGCCCGCCAGGAGCGCCCAGGCCTGGAGGACTTGTCCACGTGGGGAAGGAGGACATGTTGGAGCCTCCTACTGCGATCCCGCTGCACCAACACTAGCCAACCTGGGATGTAGAGGTGCTCACTGCCCCTCCGAATCTATTTCGGAACCCATATTGAAGCAAGGGCCATGTCTTGGGATTGAATAGTGCGGGTCTGGCCTGGGCACGGATGGATAATCTGTGCCCCCATCCTACCGCGAGCTTTTCTCTCTCGTCTGCTCCCTCCCGTTCCTGCTCTTGCCTGATTAAGACTTGCGGTGTGCAGCCGGCATGCTATAAATCCCCGTGGCAGTGGTCCTCCGGCGTGGCCTCTGCGGCTGGAGGTTTCAGGCCCAGGGCTGCACAGGGGTCCAGGGAGCATGGACAGATCCAGTTGGGCGCTAGGTCAAGGCTTAGCACACAGAATGTCTCTGCTGCCCTGAGAGTACCTGGGGACCGGGCAAGGAAGGGAGGAGGAGGGGAGGATAAAAGGAGAGGGGAGGGAGAGAAGGAGGGGAAGGGAAGAAAGGAAGGGAAGGAGTGGAAGGGGAGGGGTAGAGCAGAAAGCCAAGAGCAGCCACAGGTCACTGGTGATGTCTCCATTGCCCTGTCCCACAGCTGGATGCCACCCACTCCCCTCCACACCTTTCTGCCCTCCAGATAACCAAGGAAGGTGCTGGGGTCGCCTAACATTAGCAGCAGCTGGCCAAGTCCTGGCCACATGGCCTTGCCTCCACTGTGGAGCATCACGAAGCTGTCAACCCTCTCACTGTCCCCACGCTCTGCCACTGCCACCCCCACCCACCCAAGGAACCACTGGCACCCTAGCTGCACCTTCACAGAGTCTAGTGGTGGGGACCACGGTGGCTGCTGGACAGCTCTGTCCTGGGCCCCTGGCTTCTCCTGCTGCTCTCTCCCTACCTCTCCTTCCCAGCTTGCAGCCGGTGCCTGAGTGGCAGCATCCCCCAAGGCCATGTGCTAAGCTCCCAGGACCAAACTAGTCTCCATGCACATGGCCTTGGCCTTCACACTGGCAAAGAAGTCTCCTGGCAACATGGCTTATTTGGGCCCGATCCCTCACCTCTGGGGAAGCTCCTGGCCCAGAAGGATCCCCTTGGAAGCAGAACTTGGCTACCAATTCGGGTTTCTGCTCTAGAACTGCCCATGGAAACACAATAGCCCAGAGCCTCGTGTCCTCTGCTCTCAGGAGAGCTCCCGTGTCTCTCTCAGAGGCCAGTGGATGCCAGGAGGAGGGACATGCCACAGCCCTCAGAGGATGAGACCAGGGTCTCTGGGAAGCAAGGCCCTTTCTCCATGCCCATGGGCCTGGGGGTCTCAGAACATGGTGGTGGCCTCAGTTCCTCTGGATACTGGCCCCATGTTGGCAGGAAAAATCCCGTGTACCTAGGGCAGTCCCTGGCAGAGAGGCACCTTAGACCAGCCAAGGTGATCCAGATTGTAAAAGTTTGGGCACCTAGGTGTACACTGCCCTCTCCTGCTCCCACGCAGCTCCCATGGCCCGTCCTTCCTGTTTGCTAGCTGACAAGTGTTTACTGAGCATCTACTCTATGCCCGCGCTAGTCATCCATGCTGGGCATAGAGGGTGACAGTGCTGAGTGAGTTCCCATGCTCTCTATCTGGCCAGGAGATGGGTAGCTCGTAGGTCCCGCTGGTGAGAGAGATGGAGGAGTGAGCCATTCTTCTGGAGGGAACAGTGTTGTGATGTGAGAAAGGAGGCAGGTAAGGGGACAGGGTGGTAAGGGAGGGGGCTGCAGATCCCCTGGGGCCACCGGTGACATGGGCCAGCACAGAGCACAGGGCTGCTGGGTGATGATGGACTGTAGGGGCTGAAGTGGGGAGATGAGGGAGGGGCCTGAAGGGTTGAGCTCAGCGCTGCGTGGGGCAGCAGAGCGCCCAGGACTTGAAGGAAGTGAAGCTTTCCAGGGGCTCGAGGCAGGGCTGGCTCCTTCTGGAGTGCTCTGTGAACGCATCCACCCACCCGGGTGGGCACAGTAGGAATCACTGTCCCATTTGCCAGCTCAGGAAACGGAGGCCTGGCCAGGTGAAGTAGCAGAGCCCCAAGAACACCCGGGTCACCTGCTTCTGACTGCTGGCCTTGCCCGGCCATTCAGGAACCACTGGAGGCCGCGAAGGCAGCTTCTGACTGTGGCCCGCGCTCCTCGGTCTCTCCAGACAGCCTCACCTGGGGCTCCCACTCTGTGCCTGTATTCCCTTGCTTCCTTCCCCACTCTAGACCTCTGCTTAGATGCACCCCTCCCCTCCTTTCTCTGACCCTGAGCTCCATGCCCTGTGCCTCACCATTCCCAGTTTACAGCAATTTGGGTGAAACTGGCAGGACTGGGCTGTCTCCCAGCCCCCCAGCTGGAGGGGAGGGATGGAGTTGGTGCTTCTGTGTAGGCCCCAGCCTCGGGTCCACTGACAGGCACAGACGCCCTCCACTGGGAGTCGGCTTCCAGGCCCCAGGCAGGCAGGATGGCTGAGAGAGGCCTTGTGAGGTCCATGCAGGTGGGAGGCATCCAGCAAAAATGTGAGTCACTTGTCCCTGAGAAGAGTCCTCATCCCAGGCTCTGATGCCCTTAGTGGGCAGGCCACTGGCCTGCATTCCAAGACCTTGCAAATTCGCCTCTGAGGCCCCAGGGACAAGCTGGGTGTGTGCACGGCCCTACTGAGCTGCCTGGGGCCTCCACAGGGGTTCTTTCTAAAAGAGAAGCCAGATGAATGATTTTGTTCATTGGGAACCCTTTTATCCTTTTGGCCTCTACACTCACTTGGTTGGAAGGCACCCAGCCCCACCAACATGGCACGAGTGGGCTCCAAGGGGTGACCTAGCCAATGGCCCATAATTGGGGTGGGGGGCTCTTGGCATGTGTTGGGATCCAACGGCTCATCCTGGTGGAGGTCGCACCCTTACACACACATACAACCTGCAGGGCCTGACAGAAGCGCCCATTACTCAGAGCAGGGGCACCTTGCAGGCGGGCAGCACAGCACCCTGCTGCTGACAAGCAGGGCTCACCCAAGGGCAGCTCTACCCTCCCCCTCCTGCTCCCTGCCCCTATCCCCAGGGGTGGTACTCCCTTCCAGTAAGCAATAGCCGTGGCCCAGACAGGGCCACGCCGGGTCCTTGAGCTGCTCCAACTGTTGCGGTGTCATTGCTGTGGCCGACCGGGCCCAAGGTGACTCCTGGTAAGGGGACTGGGCAGGAAGTCGAGGCCTGGCCTTTGGCTGGGGCACAAAGTGCTCTTGGCCCTCACCACGGCTCCTGGGCGGGCCCTGCTGTCCCTCCACGCCTCGGTGTCCCCTGGTACCCTGCCTGCAGCTGGGGTGACTATTTGCCCCTCTTCCCCTACCCTCATATAGGGTTTCCCTCCAGTCAGGTAGTTGGTCGCCACCCTGCTCTGAGTCACCGCATCGCCTGGTTCAGGTGTTATCACTCCCTCTGCCTCCAAGCCGCACTGGCCGCCAGAAAGGCACACCCTCTGTTTCCATTTTCCCCTGTCCTATCAAGCAAGAGCCACATTCTTTCAAAGGACCTGACAGTTCCTGTCCTGCACTGGCCATTCGGCAGTGCCGTGCACTGGCCAGCTCCACACGCGCCTGCCCTGTGCTCCCTTCTATCCCCTCTCCACCCGACGACCTTGGACGAAGCTGTGCAGCACTTCAGGGGGACCCTTCTCCAGAAAGGCCCTGCCAAAACTGATGGCCGCAGAGTCTCGAATCCCATGACCGTTCCTATTTTGCTCTGCGTGGTACTGCCATGACCTATGAGCGTGTCATTCCTGCTCTGGGGTCGGAAGCTCTTCAAAACACATGGTTATTGGGTCAGTGGGAAGTCCACTGCCTTGTCAGCCCTGGATGGGGACAGGGGCCTAGAGGAGTGAGTGAGCGGGGCCCCAGCCAGCCGAGGAGGAGCCGGGAGGCTTGGGAGTGGGCGATCGCTGTCCCAGAGAGCATATGGTGGGGTGCAGGGCTGACAGGCGGGAACGCCCATGACCCCCAGCTCTGGGGGCCCGCTCAAGTCAAAGACTGCTCGTGCTAACCTCTTTCAGGCCACCAGCACAAGAGCTATCAGTAAAGTCAAGGTCCAGCTTGAGTGAGCGCTGGCCATTACAGAGACTAAACGGTGTATACTCTTGTTTCCCTGGGTTCTCTGTAAGCCTGGCCGATGGCCTCCCTCAGTCTGAATCAGGACAGCAGACATCACCGAAATGGCCAAGAACAGAAGTGACTGGGCCTATCGGTGCTGCAGGCCCGACAGAGACTTTCCGGCCTGGGCTGGCTGCCTAGAACGGTTTGTAGGCACCAAAAGGGCAAGGAACATACCATTTCTGTACTCTTTCATCCCTCAAAGCTTCATTGCCTTAATTGAATTGAAAACCTCCACAGAGGGGGACTCTGACCTTCTGGCATTTATTTGCTCCATCCTGGCCCAAACTGGCCAGCATTGGTGGGGGTGGTGACAGCAGACCTCCTGCGGGTTCCCTGGCCCCGCTACTCCCTTGCTCTGTGACTTCCAAGAGGAGATCGCCGAAGACATTCTAACAGTCGTGACTTGTGTCCACCAGACCAGAAACCCAGGAGTCCTCGTCCATCTGTGCCAGCCCTCCCTGGCCACCTTAGCTAGGAGCTTCCTGAATGAGGTGGGGGCACCTCTGTTTCCAAGCTCCCCTCTTTCGTGAACCTGCTTCAGACACTTCCCTCATTGCAACTCACAAACACCCTGGGAGGGCAAGGAGACACCTTCTCTCCATTTCAGAGAGGGGGAACAGAGGCTCGGGGAGGTTCCAGCATCCAGACCTCCTGGCCTTGCCTTCCACGTTCCCGAGGAGAGAGTCATGACACCCCGGGCAGCTCAGCCCCTTAGCTCCCGGGAGAGAGAACCCTTCTGCTTTGCCAGCGGGCTTGGTCTTGCACTCTACCCGGTGCCTTTACAGAGGGCACAAGGGGTGAAGGTCCACACCCACCGCCGTCTCCCAAGTCAGACGTTGCAAGGCCTTAGAATTCCCCACTGGTCACAACTGTGGAAGCACAGCCCACGGGAGACATGTCCAACACCTGTCTGAAGCTGCTAGGGTCTGAGTGGACATCTGTCCCCACACTGGTGATGGGGCACCTGCTGCTAGGTACCACTGTCTCCCTGGGATGAATGGATCCCGGCCGGCAGCACCAGCTAGAAGTCACTGGGCCCTCAGCCCTCCTGTCAGCGCACTGAACTGGTGACAAGAACATTCCCCCTCTTTGACGGAAAGGGCCGGGTCCTGCCCTGCAGGCTCCCACAGGCCCAGGACACCACACCTTGAGGCAAGAAGGAGCAGAACCCACCACAGCCATGTCCCTGATCCCAAGTCCCCTCTGAGGCAGGGTCCAAGGGCAGGAGATTGCAGACCTGCAGCCCACTGGGCATGTGCCCTCCTGACTAACCCAGCCACAGGGGCTCGCCTTCCAGAAGGACTCACAGCCGGCTGAGCAAAGTGATTCACTGTGGGGATTCCTTAAAATAACAGTCCCCTCCTCTCTCCACTTCCAGGCACCTGGAACCCTAGCCAGGCCCCACGGAAGCAGGAAGAGGAAGAGCCAGAGGCCCCACTGGCACCTGCAGACCTGCTGGGAGGCGGCAGGGAGCTGGGAGCAGGGCCTCCAGGCGCCCCTGGCCCTCTCTGGGGCCCAGTTTGGTCCCTGGCAGGTGAGGAAGGTGGCCCAGGCACCCCTTTAACCCTTGACTTCCTGCGCTGCTCCCTCCCCCACCAGGCTCTCTCCCTCCCACCGGCCCCACCCTCTCCCCTCTGCTCTGATGCACCTCCAAGCAGCGGAGGAGGTGGCGACCACCAGGCAGGGGGAAGGAGGTCTCCAAGGGCGAGGCCTGCATTCAGCTGAGGAGGGAGGGAGCCCGGGGGTGGGGGTGGGGGGCATGGGGGCAGGAGCAGAGGCAGAGAACAGCCTTATTAATATTTCAGAGGCGCCGTCACTGCAGCTCCTGGGCCCTCACAGCTCTGCCACTTGTGCTAGTGGAGGGAGGAGGATGGAATAAAAGGAGGAAATAAAACAGAGAAAACAGATTTAAAGGGACAGCCCTCCCCCCTCCGTTCCTTCCTCCCCTTGTTCCTGGTACAATCTGTGCACATGCCAAGTGGCTCTCGTAGGGAACAGCTTTGGGCAAGAACAATAACAGCATAAAGGGTCAACCACCGCTGTGGGAGTCACCCTCTCCCAAAACTCCTGCACATCCCTACCCACTCGCAGCTCCGCCCCTGCAGAGCTGCCCCTAGGGAGGGCCTGTCGTGCTGTGACCAGCGCACCCATGCAGGGCTGCCAGCAAGGCCAAAGGATGCTTCCTAGCCAGCATCCGGTCTAGACTCAAAGGATGATCTGAGCCCAACAGAAAGATGGATGCACAGACTCTGGGCATTGAAGTCCTCACTAATTAGAGTCCATTCAAGGAGAATTCTAGAACCCAGAGAAACACAAGTCTAGATTCCTGGAAGTGGCAGGGAACCAGGATTTACCTGATTCAGCTCCTGCCCTCCTGGGATGGGTGAATTTCCTCAGTATCCCTCCCTAACTGATGGCCCGGTGCTTCAGTCTAATCTAGAGCAGCGGATGGACGCCAGACTTGGAGGGGCACCCACTCCCCCCCCCCCGGGGGGGCCTTTATAGAAGCAGAGTCCCAGTCAGAGCCTCCCAGTCGGGGTTGGGGGCGGCACTGGGACCCTATAAAGCTCCCGAAGAGGATCCCGAGGCCTAGCCAGGTTTAATACCACACGTGTGCCTGCCTCCAGAGGCTCCAGGAAGGGCTCAGAATTCTCCAGTGTAGACAAGCCTAACAGAGAATGTAAAATGGTGCAGCCGCTATGGGAAAACAGCATGGCAGTGCCTCAAAAAATTAAACATACAGTTACCACAGGATCCAGCAATCCCATACCTGGGTATATGCACAGAAGGTGAAAGCAGGGTCTCAAAGAGCTGCTTGTACAGCTGAGTTCACAGCAGCATTATTCACAGTAGCCAAAAGGTGGTAGCAACCCAGGGTTCCATCGATGGATAAATAACAGATAAACAAAATGCGGTCCATCCATACAGTGGGCTGTTATTTAGAATGAAAAGGGAAGGACATTCTGACTCCTCTGACAACACGGATGGACCCTAAGGACAGTGAAATCAGCCGGTCAGATGCAGACAGACACTGTAGATTCCACTTCTATGAGGTCCCTAGAGACAGAGAGCGGGAGGGTGGGGGCCTGGGGCTGGGGGAGGGGGTTCGTGTCTAACGGGGACAGAGTTTCAGTTGGGGGAGATGAAGGGTTCTGGGGATGGACGGTGGTGACGGCTGCACAACAGTGTGAATGTACTTCATGCCGCCGAACAATACACTTAAACACAGTGAAAACGGTAAATGTGATGCTGCGTGTAATTTACCACGATCAAAAAACCAAACGGGCTCTACCAGCCCTTTTGCTCTGTGTCCAGAGTAGCCTCCCATGGTGCCCCAGGCCACATGGTGACCGCAGGAGTTCCAGCGTCTAGCCTGGCTGACTCCCTGACCATTCTGCCCAGGCTGATGGTAACTCTCAGGAGCATCCCCTATCTGGAAGACTTGGAAGCAGACCTTTTGTACCTCCAGCCTTTGGTCTCAGTGACCTTCAGCACCACCCGCACCCCGCCTTAGTGGCGTGGGTGCCCTATTAGGTGGCACAGGAGCGGATGAGCTGAGAGGCCGGGCTTGCTGACAAGCCACCCCCAGCGCTCTCGCTCTCCGACTTGAAAGAAGGGTGGCCCTCAGGGCTCCCCCGCCTGCCCCTTCTGGGTGCTGCTAGTATGCATTTTCTCAGAGGCACCAACCCCACCTCAAAAGGAACCGGAAAGGGAGGTCAGAAGGGCCTGGTCTCCCGACTGCAGGTTCTGTGCAGACAGTATGGCTTTAGAAGGTGCTCGAACCCCCAGAGCTTGTGGCAGAGACTTGCCAGACATTCCCTGATTTCTATTCCTGTCTTCCCAAGTGTATTTTAATTTTTAGCTAGGTGTCTTGTCACCCAGCTAATGACTATATTCCCCCAACTCAGGGGCAGCTACCTGTGGCCATGTGACTAGGTCCTGGCCAATGGGATGTGAGCAAAAGGGACAGGGAACCGCCTTACTCTTGGACAACACTAGGGGGGTTCTCAGCACATGGGACGGTGCTTCAGGGTTGTGTTCTTAAAGGGAAGGAACGGGCTCCCCCCCACCCCCGGTCCCTCTCCTCCTTCCTGCCGGCTGAAATGCTGATGTGAAGACAGGAGCAGGAGCAGCTATGTTGCTCCATGTTGCACACGAAATCCACATGTTGAGGATGTGGCAACACCGTCGAAGAAGCCCTGACCCCGGACAGCCCAGTAGCCCTAGTTGCTTACCTAGACTTTTATGAACAGAAGAAATCATCTCTCTCGTGTGTGTCTCCATTAAGCTGGGTCTGTTAAAGAAGTCAAGCCCGTCTCTCAGGTAATTCAGGTGTGCAGGAAGGAACCCAGCCTGTCGTCAGGTACGATGCCTGCCTTCCCTCCATACCCGGAGCCAGCCCTGGTTCTGGGAGAGCCAGGAGGCATCCCTGAAGTTTCCATGACCTACCAACCCCTGCCACGTCCAGGGGCTCCATGGAACGTGGGATGGTTCAGAGCTGGGCCCCCTCTCACCTGCGTCATTTGACATTGTCCTAGAAATCCCAGCCAAAGCAGAAGACAGAACAATGGGTGTACTGGGGGGAGAGCCAAATAAAAATCTGGTCACATGCAACGCCCAGTGCCCTTCTCCACGCTGTGGTGGAATTCCACCCCCCTACCCCGTGCGCTCCAAGCCTCTAAGGTGGGAGGAGTGATTATCCCCACTTGAGCCTCAAGCCGCTGAGGCACAGAGCGTTTAAAGAGCTCACTCAAGATCACAGAGCCAGCGAGGAGCAGAGGCCAGTGAGAACTCAGGTGGTCTGGCTCAAGAGAATTCTACATTGCTCCTCTGCCAAGTGACGGCCCAAAAAACCCTGGAAAAGTAATGAACACAGGATTAAAACCAATTAAAAGAATTCAACGAAGAGACTAGAAAGGAAGTCTGTCCCTTAAACTTCAGGGCTTGGGAGTGCAAGTGCCGGAGTCAGGCCTGGCAGCGCTCACCGGCACAGATCACTCAGCCTCGCTTGCTTTCCACTTTTGAATCTAGGAAATGGCTCCTCATTCCTCCTGGCTGCGTGGGCGTAAACTCCAGAGGACAGGGCGCCACCACGCACACATACGGAGGAAGGGCCCTGGGGGCCCATTTCCCTGGAGGGCTTCTTCGTGCCCCTCAGACTTTCCGCAGGAAGATGAATGACTGGAACGCTTCTTGCTAAGTCAATCCATCTACCATGCCTGCCCTCCCTCTGCCTGCACCCCAGAATTCAGGATTCGGGACCAGGCTCCACCAGTGAGGCCAGAACATTCTGCTTGGCTGGGGGCTGACCACATGGGCCTCTCAGATGCTCCCCTGTTTCCGGGGACTTCCTCAAGCAGGTCCAGGCCCTGAATCTCTCCTGGAGAGTGCTAGGCACCAAGTAGGGCGGGGGCTGGGGCCCGGGGCAGCAGCCAGTTCCCTAAGGTGCTCCTGGAGGGAAGCCCTTCAACAGCACCTGGTGCCCCTCTGTCCCTGAGGAAAGTTGGAACCTTTTTCTTCCTGGGGCCTTGAAGTGTAGTTCTGGGGGTCACGACTCTAGCCTGGGGGGGTCAGTCATTTGCTTCCTGCCAGCGAAGGCTTGAGAGTGCGGGAGAGCAGGAGGGGGAGAAGCCGATGGGCAGGAAGCATCATGACACTAATTATCCAATTACAGCTGGAGCTGGAGCTGTGCAGGAGAGAGCTGCGCCACAGCAGGGAGCCGAGCCAGCTGCCCCTCGCCCGCACTCGGCTGGCGCACACGGCCCACGCCCCTCCTGCTTTACCCTGTGAGCAGCTGGTAGGCAGTGAGGTCCCGGGTCTGCCCAGCGAGCAGAGCATGGCTGGCCTGTGGTCTCAGAAGTGGCGGGGTGGAGGGACCTAGAGATGCCATGGCTTGGCCTCTGGAGCATGCCTCCAGCCCCCAAAGGGGCCGAGAAGACTCCTCTGGGGTCCAGGGGATCACAGGGCCCCATCCTCCAGGCTTTTATAGCGGGACAACATGTGGACAGAATGAGGGGCCCTCAATCCCAGCCCTCCCCCACTCCAAAAAGGGGAGGCGTGTCTCCCTGGCTCTGTCCATGGTACCACACTGCACCCCTGCCAGCTTCCAATCCCCAGAGCCAGCTCGAAGCCACCGGAAGCAGCCAAGTCTTAAATAGGTAATTAAGGAAATTACAGACAGCTGCAGGCCCAGGGTGACTAGATAAGGAGACTGCTGGGACATATGTGTCCTCCTGAGGACAGGCTCCATGGGGCCCCGACTGTGGGTCCTGATGAGGAAAGGACCAGGTTTCCGGAAACTGGCTGAAGCCCTTGGGGAGACAGGCTTGGAGAGACTCTTCAGGTGAAGGTCAGGGGCTAGGGAACTGTCAGGGAGAGACGCCCACTTCCCTGTGGCCAGTAAAAAAAGTCCAGAAGGCCAGGCTCCCAGTGGGAGACCAGAGCTGTGTGAGCTAACTTTGGCTCCACCTCAGGGTCTCTGAGTGCTGGCAAAGCTGGTCTCCTGTGTCTCCCGTAGGATTCAGCTTGGCTGGAGGTTAGAGTCAGG
This sequence comes from Camelus dromedarius, assembly GCF_036321535.1. Taxonomy (NCBI): domain Eukaryota; kingdom Metazoa; phylum Chordata; class Mammalia; order Artiodactyla; family Camelidae; genus Camelus; species Camelus dromedarius. The sequence goes on from NC_087472.1 coordinate 1,822,057, forward strand.
TCCAGAGACCTGGCTGACTCCCCCACAGGGCCAAATCAACGTGGAGAAAGAGCTAATGAGTTCCGCCACCGTACAGGGACCCTGGGCACAGGCCACTCTGAGTACGTGGAAAAGACCTTGGTCTTGGGCATCCCACTGGGAGGTGAGAGTGGCATGAGTGCTGGCTGGAGCAGAGAAGACGTGCTCAGACTGAAGATGGGAGTCCAGCGTAGCTGGCCTTCTGTGACCCAGACACGAAGAACTAGCACACCAGAGCGTGTGTGCCACCTCTCCAGGCTGACCGTGGAGGGATGTCTGCTGCCAAATGCACGGACAGCGGAGGAGACAGTGGCCAGTAGTGCCACTCGAGAGGAAGCCTCGGAAGCTGCAGCTTAGGGAGGGGCATCTGCAAGGCCTTCAGGCTCCACTCCAGCATCCTTACCAACCCCAACTGGCAGCGATGGCAGGACCTGAAGGTCACCACGGTACCAGACGGCAGGGGCCTGGCCGCCATCTGAGTCACACAGACCGCGCCCTGCTGGGTCCTGAAAAGCTATTTCTGATGGAGGAGGACACCAGCACACAAATCCTAAAGCATTTCTGGCAAAGCCCTGAGAGGACACCACAAAGCTCCTGCAGGCCCAGGGTGTGTGGGGAGGCGTGGGGGTCGTGTGGAAGCAGCAGGGCCTCAGTGACAACAAGATACAGTGAGAGTCCCCCCTCAGCGAGCCCCACACCGCAGCCCATCAGGGTCCAGGCTGCCCCTCCCCCAGGTCCCGGACCCTCTCGTCCGTGGTGCCCCTTCCCCCAGCCTGCTCACAGCCAGATGTCCACTAAGGCTGAGAGCCAGGAAGGCAGTGGTGGATGGTGGGGGATGAGATGGGGGGGCGTGGCCTGGCACCAGCTGCAATGAAAGTGCTGCCTCCTGGTCCAAAGAGGGAGGCCGGGAGCCCTGACCCTGTGGCCCCTGCCCCCACAGCCACAGCCACATGGGCCTCTCTGGGGGCTGCCAGGCCCCATGCCAGCAGCCCTCATGCCGGCCCCCTTGGCCTCTGGCCCCACGGATGGATGGCAGGGGCTAGGGTGACTCTCACCCTGCTCTGCTCCCCAGTACGGAGGTGTCCTAGAGAAGAGGCCTGACCACTGGCCATGGCCCAGTGGGCCATCCGGCCAGGGGCCCTGGGAGGGGGCTTGGGACCGGGTGGGCTGAGGGGCACCCAGGACGGGTCGTGTCTGTGCTCGAGGCCCTCCCTCCCGGGCTGCTCCAGGTCCCGGGCACCATCATGTGGGAGCCTCCCTCTGCCTGCAGGGCCGCCCTGCCCACAGGAAGGGCAGTGCTTGGGAACCTCAGCAGCCCGAGGAGCCCCGGCCCACCTGGCCAGGGGCCATGAGCGTCACTCCCAGGCCCATGGCTCCAAACCAAGACGGGACAGTTTGCCCCAGTTCTTCCGGGAGGAGCGAAGCTGAGCCCTGTGGGTGGGGTCAGGGTGTCGGGAAAGGTCCCCCGGGCCTGGCGTGGCAGGTGGAGGCCCTTCCCCGTGCTAGGCGCCGAGGGCACCGGGTGCTTTCGGCCGGGTTGGTCCTTCTGTGGAGAAGGGCCCTCCCTGCGAGGCGGTGCCCTGTGCACCACCACGAGCCACGCCTGTGGCCTTGTGGACAGCGGTTCCTCAGAGAGCCCGCCTACTGCTCCACAGACTCGAGCCCAGTTCAGGGTCTGCGGCAGAACGCAAGCGTGTAGGGGTGCCCGGTGTCACCCAGTCCGGGGACCGATGACGTTCCCGGGCCAGTCAGGAAAAAGTCACCTTAGCTGAGTCCACCTTCGTTCAAGGCCAGCCGGAGACCAGACTCCCAGAGAACAGCACCAGGGCCAAAGCCCTGTCTTCTGAGGTCCACAGTGGCCGGGCTGGAGCTGGCTGGCAGTGACCCCCGCATCTCCCTGTCTCCTCCTTGGCTGCCAGCTTTGGTTTCCTGTTTCTCAATCAGGAGGGTCCGGGGATCCTGGCCGTCTGGGCATCCTTTGCTGTGGGCCTCTGCTTCGGACCACGCTCTCCTGCCCACACCTGCCTCCCCTGTGTCTCTCTCTGTGAGGAAAACACACAGCGTCTGTGGAGAGCGAGACGCCATCTGAGCTGGCGAGGACTCACCTGCTGCTTTGAACTCTAAAGAGGCCCAGGACCGTGTGGCCGAGTGCTTGATTTGCGGGACTTGACAAATGGGTCTAAAGTTCAGGGGACAAAGAGGCAAGGAGTTTGATTTTGCTTTAAGATTCCTAAGGTGAGACCTGCAGGTCAGGTATCAAATGACGCAAGGTGTAAGAAATAAAAGCATGCTGCCAGTGTGGGAGCCCATGCACGGGCCCGCAGAGTGAGACAGACAGCCCAGACACAGGCCCTGCTGCACACCAGGACCACGCAATCAGCCAGGAGACAAAGGATTTCATAAAAGAAATGGGAATGATGGGTTACCACTCATGAAAACACTGTACCTTAGGTCTTCACCTACGAATTTCCTTTTGATTAAACAGGATTCGGCAAACTCCAGCCACAGGGACAAATCTGGCAGCCAAGTGTTTTTGTGAATAAAGTTTTATCAGTACACTCACATCCCTACATTTCCGGCGTGTCTGCATCCTTTGCAAAGTGGAAAATATTCACTATCTGACCCTTTGCAGAAAAAGTCTGCCCACCCCTGCATTAAAGAGTTAAAAATCTTAAAAATGCAACTACACAACCAGTCACTCACACACACAGACATATGGCCAACCCAGAGAGGGACAGTTCTCAGATTTCTGTAAGGGAGTTTGTAAGCTGACAAGCAATGGAAGAAATCACAAAAAAACAGTGAGATAGAAAAGTGTTTACCTTTAGCATGAAAACAGTAAAAGGCAAAAGACAAAGAGGATTTAAAATGATTTGCAACAAAGATGCTGAACTAATCTTTTACGTATAAAGTTTATTCAGACCCACAAGAGAAACACCTGGAGCTCAATAAATAAAGGAGAGGGACAGACAGATCACTTAACAAAAAGAGATGCCATCGATCCACAGGGGGAAAAGCGCTCACTCTCAGGCACAATTCAAGGAATAGAAAGCGAAGTAGACATTTTGGGTCTAGACACTTATGCCAGGTTGTTTGATTACAATACCCAAGGCTGGCAGGGCTGCAGTGGGCCGGCCCCTCGGACGCCCAGAAAAGCCCTTTGGAGAAGAATTTGGCAAAATGAGCTTCCGTCTGGGTACTCTCTCCTTGGGACGGAACGAGCGTCACCCACCCAGATGCTCAGCAGAGCCTCACATAGGAGTGCAAAACAAACCCGACGGCCTGCATCTCCACAAATAGCCACATAATTAAGCGAATTACAATCTCTTGAGAGAATATTATTCAGCCATTAAAAATTGTAATTACAGCCCAGAGGACCTCCCTGATACACCCTGGGTGCTTGATAAACAGCTGTTGAATGAGCGAACGATCATGTGTAGTTTCTTCATTGCTCGGTTCAAGTTCTTTATGTTTTGCAATAAAGCACTTACTGCTTTCATAATCTTAAAAAAATTAAACTATACCCATTTTGAAAAAAATTCATTTAGAAAGGGATTACATTAATAAAGAAAATGCTTGTGTGAAGTAAAAAATAGATTACACAATTGTGCCCATGGTATAATTACAGTAATGTGAAAATAAATAGCCTATGCAGAGAAAGAGGAGCGGAGACGCGTCCAATGAAATGGGAAACACTGGCTGGCATTTTGGTGATAGGATGGAGGGGGTTCCTATGTCTGCTACTTCTCAGCGGTTCACGAATTTTCTGCAAAGAGCATGCATGTTAAGAGCTATCTTTAAATGAAAGAAATAAACATTATTTAAAAAAAGGCAACAACCCCCGAGAGCCTCCCCCGTCTGCAGGGCTGCCCAGGCGCCCCCGCCTGCCCCAGGTGAGGGAGCCCGAGCACGAGGTGCGGGCTAGAGCCAGGCTCGCCTCTGCTGGAATCAGCGTCCCCACCACGCGGTGAGCTGCTCCTGGAACGAGGCACTCTCTCCCCTCCCTTGCCCAAGTCTGTGGGCTCCTGGGCTGGCCCTTAGCAAGTGTGGCAGAGCCCCCCAGACTCTTCAGGTGGCGGACAGGCTGCCCCGAGGCGTCCACACCCGCTTGACCCAGTCCCTTTCAAGGAACCATGGGGGAAGAGGCATGGGAGTGGCCTTGGGGTCCATGTGAGGGTTGTCTGCATTGGCTCTGAAGTGGCGCTGGATGATAGCACCTCCGGGAGTGACGGAGATGCTCTCTCTGTGTGGCTACGGAGCACTTGAAACGTGGTGAGCAACTGAGGAACGGAATTTTAAACTTGACTTAATTTTAATTAAATCTCCACTTGTGGCTAGTGGCTACTACAATAAATCTCGCCACTCTAGAAAGCACCTCGAGGGGAGGGTATAGCTCAGTGGTAGAGTGAGGTCCTGGGTTCAATCCCCAGTACCTCCTCTAAAAATAAATGAGTAAATCTAATTACCTCCCCCATAGAAAACAAAAAAAATAAAAAAATATTAAAAAAAAAAACCACCCCAGAAAGCACCTTGAGCCCGTGGCTGCAGACAGCAGTTCTCCTTGGAAGAAAAGGGTTCCCTTTTACTGAGGACTCACCTACAGAACAAAGAGGCAGGCTCAGGGTCCCTTTAAATCAGGTGCTCCCCCAGGACGGTGGCCAAGGCACCCCCTTTGCACAGTGCTGATGTGGACCCAAGCTTCCGGAATCCTCTGGTGCCCCAAATCCCCTGCCAGTCCTCGGAGGTGGGAATCCCGAGAAACCTCCAGCCCTTTCCCACACCACTCTGGGCCTTCCTCCCGGCACCCTGTGGCTCTGGTTTGGGTTCTGTCACCTGCTCAGTCCTGTGACCTTGATCTCGTCCCCTTCCCAGCCTTGGGCAGTCTGGACACCCAGTCTTTGCTCCTCTGCCTGACAGCATCTTTCCCTCTGTTCCGGTGATGTGTGGGCTTAGATCCTGCTCTCCAGGCGGCACTCCCAGGCCCACTTCCAGCACCTCCCACCCAACAGAAGGTGCACAGGCAGGGGAGGGCTTTCCAGCCGGGCCCTGCTTGGCCTGGCTTCTGCCAGCTTAGCCAGGGCAGGGAACGGAGAAAGAGTGAGGAACTGGGGCCCCATCTAAAGAAGTGGCCTTCTGGGAAATGACGGGGGTGGGGTGGGGAGGAGACATCTGTGCCTGCCAGGTGTCTGCCTACCGTGCCCAGCAAAGTCACAGCCTGAGCCCAGCCCCTGTGCCCATCTCCAAGATGGCACTGGTGAGACTCTCGGGCAGCACGCCCTTTGTTAGATTTCAGCATCTGCCTTTGGTGCCGCAGCCCAGGTCTCCATCTCTCAGCAGCCATTTAGACACACTGAGATAATCCCTTCACAGAGGTGCCCTGGTGGGGTCACGGGGAAGACTTACTGGAGGACGGGTAGTCCCCCAACTTCGGATTGATACCAATCTACAGTTTAACCATTTCTCTCAGTGGGTAGAGGTGGGCTCAGGGTCTTCCAAAGAATAGAAGTGCCCTTGACAATCGGCTCACTCACACAATGCTGCATTCTGCTGAGTTCAGCACAGACTTCTAGAGAGGACGGAACCAGTGGCTACATACACAAACCGGACTCAGGAGCCTGACGGCCTGCCTTCCATGCTAGTTTTACCACCTACTGGCTGTGGGACCTTGGGCGAGTTGCCTAATCTCTCCGGGCCTCAGTTACCTCATCTGCAAAATGGGGACAGTGATAGCCATGGCTTCCTGTGGTGGTTGTCTCACTGAAGTGAGGGAATGTCTGCGAAGCGCTGAGAGCAGTGTCTGGCATAGGATGAACGCCATTATTATTACTGTCACTACTGCCATTATTTGATGTGCTGGTAACCTCCGACAGAGATGGCAGCCACCAGCTAAATATCCACGCCCTCGGTTGAAAACCAGAAGGGAGCGCGAGGGGCAAAGCCCACATGTGTGCTGGCAACTTGCTCTGCAAGGTGGGGGGAGGAAGCTGGACCCGGCTTTGCTGGCTTCGAGAGTCTCCGATGAAGCTAAGCTCCCAAAGGCTCCAGGGGCCCAGGACACTCTCATCTTGTCCACCAAGAAGGCAAGGGTTCCTCTCTAAAAGCCACGTTGGGGGAGGGGGACAGGGGCTGCAGCTGACCCCAGCACCCTTCGGCTGCCTCCTTGGGCTGGAAGAAGATGTTCTGGGATAAAGACTGCTCACTGACTCACAGCCTGGCCTCTCCCCGCGCCCGCAAATGATTCAACCTCTGAAGTTCCAGCTCGGAATCCTGAAATGTCAGTGGAGTCCACCGAGGCCCACCCCCGCGCTCCCCAGGCCTGGAGCTGGGAAGAGACTCAGCCAAGGTCACAAAGACCATCAAGCCCAGAGCTAGCCCCCAACCTGGGTGCTCCCCACATGACCAAGACACTTCCCACCACCTTCTCTGCCCCTCAGGGGCCTGCTGCAGCATCCCTGCTCCCCGGCCTGGCATGGCCTGGTAGCCGTCTCCCCAGCGCGCTCTTAGCCTCCTGGGCTTCCTTCCCCAAAGGACTGGTTTTCCTTCTGGCTCTGCACAGAGCCCTCTCCCACGCCGCCTCAGTTCCATCTGCCTGTGTTCCCCCCTTCTGTGCCAGAGACGCCTGCCCTTTCTCTCAAACCACCTGGCAGCACTGGGCATGGACCAGGTTGGTCTGATCAAGACCGACTGTGTCCTTGGCCCTCCCTCTCCTTGAGGCCAGCAGCAGGGACAGTCAATACCCTTGGACCACAAGCTTCCAAATGGCTCACTCTCCAGGGGCTGGCTCCATCCTCGGACCCCCCTGTCCAGCCTCAGCTGAGGCCCTCAGGGGCCTGGGCAGCCTCCTCTGCAGGCCAGAGCCGGCAGGAGTTCCCAACTCCCAGGTCTGCAACCCAGCTCCCCTCTCATGAGCCATGTGGCCTTGGTTTCCTTGGCTGAGAAAGGGTGATGAAAGCAGTGGCGCTGATAGTGAGACGCAGCTGGAAGGTCTAGGAACCTGCTTAGAACCATGACAGGACAGCTGGGAGGTGCTCCCTTCACCAGGCCCATGAGAGTGTCCCCAGCCACCCGCCTAACCAGTCAACACGGGGGCAAGTCCCTTCCCCTCTTGGGGCCTCAATTATCCCATGTAAAAAATGGGGACAAAAATCCAGGCCTTGCCTCCCTCACCAGGTGATTCTGCAGATTCTATGTGGTCAAGGTCGTGAATGTGCCACACAGAATCCTGTGCCCACTCTGAGCCAGGCCTGTGCAGGGCACCCCAGCAGCCAGTGCAGATTAGTAACTGGTCCTTGCCTTCAGATGCTCACAGATCTGAAGGGTGACTGCAGTGGGTCAGGAGGGCCCAGAGCTATGGGCAAATGAGGGGGACTGCCTGCTAGGCTGGCACCCAAGTCCTTGCGGGGAGCCAAGGGAGAATGGGACGGTTGGGGTCACATTGGACTTGACTATGTGGCTGACAGAGACCCACTTCAGGTCAGAGGCCCAGTGGCCTCACCTTTGAAATACCGAGTGGTCCCGCTCCCCTACCCCAGCCCGGGGAGTACCGAGTGCCTAGTTGAGGGATGTTGGCACTGCCCCATCCTCTCAGGGAGACTTTCCACACTCTCTCCCAGCCCCTCACCAGACCCTCACCCTGGGTTCTCCAAGGCTCCCTCCAGTCCTGCCCTGCCCCTTGGTGTGCCTCCCTCCCAAGCTGGCCAGGCCGCTATGCCCTAAAGGGGCCAGCAGAAGGAAGGAGACCAGGTCCTAGAGAGCGAATTGGATTGTCCAAGGGGGAGACCCAGGGCTCCCTCCTCTGGGAGACGCCACACCAGCGCTCCAAATTCCAGAATCCTAAACCCGTGGGAAAACTGAGGACCCGGCAGGAGGCAGGAGAAGCCGTCTGGCCAAGGTCACACAGGTGAGGAGGCGGAGGACCGCTGTGCATAGAGGGATGGAGAAGGAGTTACCCAAGTGTGGCGGGGCTGCCTGCCGTCAGCACTAACCAGGCCAGCGGCAGGGTCGGCTGGGCGGCTATGTGGGCGTGCGGGGGACATTGTGGGAACGTGTGAGGGTTTCTCAGGCTGTGTGTCCGGGAAGGATGACACAATGTGAGAGTGCGGGGGGAGGGGGTGCCCAAGGCTCCGAGAAGGTGCGTGCGCGGCCCGCTCCGGCCCAGGCCCGGCGCCCCCGGCTGTGCCCGCCCGGGACCCCGCCCGCAGCCCCCAGAGGCCTTTTTCCCCAGACGCAGATGCGCGTGCGCCCGGGATGCGGGGCGCAGGGTGCCGGCTGCAGGGCGCTGCCCGCCGGCCGGGGGACCCAGGGGGTGACGCGCGGCTGAGGCGCCGCAAGGACACGCAGGCCAGACGCGGGAAGCAGGTGCCGCGAGCGGGGATCTGTGTCCCCCCACCTGCCGGCCGCGCCACCTGCCGGGCCGCCCGCCCCGCCCGCCCCGGCACCCACCCCGGCGGCGCCCGCGCGCCCGGTTCTCCACTTACCCGGTCATGGGCACGGCCGCCACCGCGGCCTCGGTTCCGGCGGGCGCTGTCGCTGGTCGCTGCGGGCGGGCGCCCGGCGGGCAACGATCCGCTCGGAGGACCGTAAAGGCCCGGGCACGGGGCGGCCTGGCCGGCAGCGCGGGCGCGACCCTCCGCGGCGGACGAGGGCTGCGGCCGAGTGCTCCCCACGCTCCGCACCGGCGGCGGCGGGCGACGCGGCGCGCTCGGCTCCAGCCGCAGCTCTGAGCGCGGAGGGAGGGAGGGAGCGGGAGGCGGGGGGAAAGGGGAGGGAGGAGGGAGCGGGCGCGGGGGGCGGCGCGCGGCGCGGGGGCCGCGGGGCTCCCGAGCCAAGCGGTTCCCGAGCTGCGCGCCCGGGGCGCGCCCTTCTGTCCCCCAGGACGTGCGCAGGTGCGCGCCCTTCCTGGCCTAGGGGGGCGTCCCATGAGGGTGCTGGCCCGAGGGGAGGGGGTGGGTGTGGCTGGAAACTAGGGGGCCCTGGCACGAGGGAGCTCAGAGAAAGGGCAGTGAGCCCGCAGGCTGCCGCGCCCTCTCAAGGCCACTGCCTGTTGGGTCCGTCTCCCTGACAATCAAATAAGATGTGGAACCGGGCTGCAGATCTGTAGCGTGGGGCCCATGACCCCTCCACCCCGCTAACCACCTCCCCTCCCAACCCCCGACCCCAACGTCCGTGGCCTACAAGGCATAGGAAACTGCCAGCTAACTGTTGGGTGTAAGACATCTAAACAAAAAGCTGGAGTTTGGGACAGATTCTCGAAGTCAGTGACCCCAAAAGGTTATCACACCAACACCCTTATACAGGACACGGAGAGGCAGACACACAGGAACACAGGTTCCTGACACAAGTGGAGACAGACACGCAGACAAAACCCCAACGCAGAGAAGACCCCCATGTGCACAAATGCACACAGGCACATCTGTGGACAGAGACCCAGGTGTGTGCCCGTGGACACTCAGTGGCCAGGCGGGAGCTGGCCGGCACAGGCCCCTTGTCTTTAAAGCCCCAAACTTCCCAGCTCCTGGGACAGTGAGTGCTTCCGAACCCAGATCAGGCCTTTGCCACTATTTATGAGTAGCGAGCAGATGTGCAAGGGGGCGGGGGTGGCACAGGAAGGGGGCTGAGTGTGCAGGAGGGAAATGACGGACTGGCAGTGAGCATCACCAGCCCGGGGCCAGCAGGTAGGAGAGGCCGGGACACAGCCTGGAAAGAGCAAAAGTCTTTCTTGTCTTGGGCAAACAGGGGCCCAGGGTGTCCTGTGTGCCAGACTTGGGCTGGGTGCTGAGCTGGGACCCCAAAACAAGGGGCTGGCAGGCAGAGAGTGAACATTGCAGTTGGGATAAGGGCCCCAAGAGGCCATCAGTAAGGAGAGATGAAAGACGGGGCTGGGAGCTCAGGGAAGGCTTCTGTGAGGAGGCGCCATGCGACAGAGATCTGAAGGACACAGAGGCACTCCAGGGGGTCTTCCGTGGGTTGGGGGACCATCACACCTCCCCATGGTCTGTCCCTTCTGCCGGAAGCAGCTGTTCCATGGACAGCTTCTGAGATCTGGGACCCGTCAGTTCAGGCAGAGGTCACACACGAGCCCGCACACGTGCGCACACACACTCACACATGATGACACACCCTCATGCCTGTTCACACACACACTCACAACACACAGCCTTTCTCATTCTCCTTCACACCAAAGCTCACACGCGCTCATGTGCTCACTCATGCACACTTCCGTGCGCTCGGTCACACTCACACGCAGTCACATGCACACCCGATGACTCATGCAGGCTCGCCCTTCGTGCTCACTTGTTCATGCGCCTTCACACACTTGCACCCAATTATTCACACCTAGTCGCGTACTAGCGCACACACATGTACGCACTCTCAGTTATTCACCTGCATTCACACTTACACAGGTATTCACGTTTCTTCACACGTCCACCCACTCTCGCCCGCTCAGGGATGCATACACATCACACTCACATGGGCTCACATGGTTGTCCTCACACACACACACCCACTTCATTCGCACATGCTCACTTGCGCACGTGCCCCCTTCCCACCTGACCCGCAGCCCGGGACAGGGAGGATCACAGCCGAAGGGAGCCCACAGTTTCCTGACCGTGGACCCCCAGCTCCGTGCTGCCCATGGGGCCTTGTGTCGTGGTGCTGTTCTTCTTGCCTTTGCCCCGCCCACCCCTGGGCACCCACACAAGAAAGAGGAGCCCAGAGCGGTGGGAGCACCTCCTGAGGGCCCTTCTCCCCAGGCTCAGGCTGCTCCCTTCTTGGCCTCCCACGATGAGGGCAGGATCCCGGGCGTCTGGCCTGGTGGCACGTCTTTCTGTCCTTCAGTCCCTGGGCCGGAGGCCCCTGGCCCCACAGCCAGAGGAGGTCAGGGCAGGCTGCTGATCTGGCCTCCCCTGGCTCCCCTCCGGAGCCTCTCTGAGGCTGGAGTATGCTCTGGCTGAGAGTGAACACCTCAGTTACTGGCCAGCCTCTTAGCAGACATGTTAGCAGCTCTGGGAGGACAGAGGTCGGAAGAAATGGGGGCCGAGAGGGGAGGGGAGGCCTGGGGAGGGGAGGGGGGTGCCCACCTGTGCAGGCTTTTTGGGAGAGAGGCTGAAGAACAGAAGACTCACTTTAGACCGTGTCACCGTCTTCCCTCAGGGACCAGGGGACATGCTGATCGCTCCCAGGGAGGGGTATTCGTTTTACCGATGGCGGCTGTCCGCACGGGGCCCTGGCAGCAGCACGGGAAGCTCGCCCCGTTGCAGAGCTCAGGGCTGGCTGCCTTGGCTGGGCGGTGACCTGGGCCCCTCTCCCTGCGCCCGGCACAGCCTCCCTCTTGCTCAGGCTGTCTTCAAACACCACGGGGAAGAAGAAGGTAGGGGGAGAAAGTCAGAGATAGGAACCACCCCCCCCCCCGCCACCTCTCACTTCCTCCCCTGACCTGGGGGTGCTGCTTCTGCAAAAGCAGACAAAGCCACAGTCCTTCAAGGTGTCATGAAGGTCCTCCAGTTTTTAGAACTTGTCAGTCCCCGTGCAGCTCATGGGCCAGGGCAGGGCATGGCCTCCTTTTTGTACTCTGAGTCAGTTGGTCCCTGGCTTGGGGTCCTGAGGCCAAGAGGGAGGGCGGGCTCAAGCCCAGGAGTGAGGGAGCCTGGGTGCCAGGCAAACTCTGCCAGTGTCACCAGTGACCTTCTTGGCTTCTTCATCTGTACAGATGTGGGTGGGAAGACTTCCCCTACAAAGTTCTTCGTTGTGCCAAGCCCTGTCCTCTGCACTGGAAATGCTTAGGGAGTAGCTCCAGGGAGGCCCATGGCCTCCCTGTTCCCTGTATCTGCCCCCATCCCTTTCCTCTGGTCCTATACCCGGCCCCCACTGTGCGCTTGCCCCTGGTGCCTCCTCGGCGGCCTCAGGCCTTTGTCACTGCCCTTCACTCTTGCACTGTTGGTGGCTCCCTGTCAACGATCTCCTCCCAGGACCACCTCAGAGACCTCTCAGCCTGACATAAAGCAAGAACAAGTGGCCCGCCCTCCGGCCTGTGCCCCTCCAACCTTCACACCCACGTTCTGCGGACAGGACCTGCTGTCCATTCTCCCACTGACCCCCTTCTCTTGTCATCTGCCTCCAGCTGTCTTCTGCCCTCACTCTCCTTCCCACTCCCTAAATGCTTTCCTTCCCTGGTCTTTGGCCACCACCTGTCCCCAGGCCCCTCCTCTCTGTGGGACCTGCAGCTGCCACCCCTCCCTGGTCCGGTTTCGCTCCTGACACTTTTAGTGTGGCTGTCACAGCTCCTCTGGGAACAGCAATCCTCAGCCCAGCCCTGAAGTGGGGGTGCTCTGGCTGGGCCCGGGTCCCCCTCTTCCTCTCATGCCCACTCTCTCCTTGGCTGAGATCACAGCCACCACCCCCGGCTTCAGGGGCCACCAGTGTGCCTGGACCTCCCAGACCAGGGTTCCCCTGCTGCCTGGGGTTGGCTGAAATGCACGCTGAGAGATGTGCCCATCCTAACCCCTGGAACTAGACTGGGACCTTATGTGGAAATAGGGACTTCACAGATGTGATTAAGTTCAGGGTCTTGAGATGGGGAGACGAGCCTGGGTTATCTGTGCAGACCCTAAATGTAGTGATAAGTGTCCTTACAAGAAGGAGGCAGGAGGAAATCTGACACACGCAGACAGAGCAGGAGGTCTGGTGAAGATGGAGGCCGGGGCTGGAGGTACGCAGCCACAAGCCAAGGAATGCCTGGAACCACCAGAAACTGGGGGAGTCCAAGAGGGAGCCTCCCCTAGAGGTTTTGGAGGGAGCGCAGAGGATTTGTGAACTCCAGAAACAGTGAAAGGATCAATCTCCATTTGAAGCCACCTGCTTGTGGTCCTTTGTTAGGGCAACCCTGGGAAATTCCTAGCAGCCCTGACCTGGCCCTGAAGAGCCCTGCCCTTCCCCTCTGGCCTCCCACGTGCTCAGCCTCAATAGCCCCCACTCCAGAGGTTCTGCAAAGCCAGGGTGGCCTCTCCCATGCTCAGGAACAGCTCAGGGCTGCCTCTGGGGAGGTGGCCCTTTGAGCACAACTCCCTCTGCCAGCAAGGCTTCAGCCTCCAGGGTGGGCTCACCCCCCCGGCACCCTCTCCCCTGCCCTGGCAGCCCACAGGCTGCCCTCCAGTGCTGGAGTGGCCCTGGGCTCTCCAGGGCCACAGCGGCTCTGCGCCACCCCACACGATGGTCCCCTGCTCCACGTGTCCAGAGTGGAGCTGGCTTTTGCCCCTTCCTGCAGCCCCTGCCCTCCCGAGACTGGAGCCTGGAGTCCAGAGCTCACAAGGGTGGGCCCAGTGATGGATGAACCACTTCCCTCCCTCTGAAGATCTCAGAGCTGCCCCTCCACCCCTCAGGCCCTTCAAGGAGGGCTTGTCCCTTTAGGTGCCCTGCCCCCATCCTCAGCCACGGCCTGCGGACACCTGGCTGGCTGCCCCTCTGACAAGCCCTGACGCGTCTAAACCCAAGCAGTGGATTCAGCTTAGGCTCCAGCTGGGCCCTGCCACATCCAGCAGGCACCTGACCTGCAATAAGTCCTTGGAAATGTCCCCTACCCCAGCCCCATGGCCTCTCCTTTAATGGGACAGCCCTCCCCCAGGGAGCCACTCCCGTGGCTGTCCTCACCCTGTGTATGCGCGTGCAAGTGTGTGTGTGCACGCGCACGCGTGCGGCTGTCCCAGCTCTCCCTCTGGATCAGACTCCTCCTCTGAGCTATCCCCGTGAGCCCACAGATTTTAGGGTGCTCCTGGCCCACAGCAGCATCCCTCAGACGCTGGGGGCACCACACCACCCCCACCCAGCCGCTCCCTTCCTCTCACGTCCATCCTGCACCCAAGTCCAGGGGCTCCTACTCAGCTCAACATCGGCTGGAACCTGGCCCTTCCCCACATCTTTCCTGCCACTTCCCCATGGTTACCCGAGGCTTTCTGATTGCACCCCCTCTGCCCATCCAGCCGCCCAGAGCTCACAGGGGAGGACCCTAGCCCTCTGCAGCTTTGCCACCCTGGGGCTCCCTGGGACTACAGCTGGGTCCCGAGCTGCCTGAGGATGTGGAAGAGGACATGAGGGGCCATTGGCTGGCAGGGACATTGCCATAGGTTTGTTTCCAAAGCCCAATCGGCCTCAACTTCTGTATTGTCATTATTCTTATCTGAGCTTGTGACACACGTGGTAGCAGAGTGAGGCTGACCAGCTGCTTTGGGTATGAAGCCCTCCCTTCCAGCCACCACCCACAAACCCTTACAGGGTGTGGCCCTGGTCACCTCCCTGGCTCCTGCTGTGGGGCCCGAATTCTCCCCTGGGTGCCTCACAGTCACACGTGGGTCTATGCTGAGTGTGGGGCCTGCCTGCAGGGCACTGTCCCTGCTTGTGTGGAGTGACCCACCAGGCCCCCAGGATGCCTTCCCTGAGGCCCAGCCAGGGGCTCTCCTCTGTGCCTACCACCACTATGATGCTTGTCCCACAAGCTTGTCATGACACCTGTGTCCCCAAGTGGCAGGGAGACAGGGGGGAAAAGAAGGACAGGAAGGCTGGGAACCCACACAACATGGGGCCCCAGACCTGCCCGCAGAGAAACGGCCCGAGGGCCCCACTTTTCTGTCTCCGCCAGGCCCTTGTGCTGGCTGCCCTTCCTCCCACCAGCAAGGGGACTTGACTGAGGCCCTGACTCCTGGCCCCTCTCCAGTGCCCTTGCCCTGAGCCTGCCCAGCTCAGCAGAGATTGTCGGGCCATGGAGCACATGGCCCAGAATAGTGCTATGATGCCGACGGGTGACATTCTATCGCTGGGCCGCCACCCTGAGCGGTGCCTCCCATCCCCAAAAGGAGAAACCCGGGGATTCCGGGTGCCCTGGTGCCAGGCCAGGCAGAAGGGTGCATGGCTCTGTGTGCACGGCGCCTCCAGCTCCTTCTCTCCTGGGCTGGCACTCCCGGAGCGGGGAGCCTGCCTGCTCTGTTTTCGTGGGTGGCCCACGCCACCCAGGGAAGCCCTGGCTCCCACCCCCCGAGACAGAGGCCCCTTGTGTGGGACGAAGGAAGAGCAGCCAGGCCATAGCCTGTCATCTGCTCAGCCCTCTGGGCTTGCCATCCGAAGGGGCTTCACTCTGGGGACTGACCCCTAACTCTGCTGTTTCCAGGGCAGACCTGTGTCCCCAGTGAGCCAGCTTCACAAGCTGTGCCCCGCATTCTCTCTTCGGAGCCAGTACCTGCACGCTGTCACCTGGGCCTGACTCAGCTGGCCTGACAGTGTGACCCACTAGGGGGACCCTGGGCTGGAAGACCAGGCCAAGCCAGCCTGGGTGGGTGTGCACAGCACTCTGCCCTGTCCCTCGGAGACCTGGCCCTCCTGGGGGTGCACCCCCTGGTGCTGACGTGGGTGTAGCACACAGCTCTGACCACAGCGGAGATTGTTCTGAGCCCCCAAACCCCATCAAGACAGGCAGGCCCTGACCCCTAGGCTTCATGGGCTCCTCTTTCTGTGGAGGGGCACTAGCCTGGTCCTCTGCAGCGGGCAGGTGCTCGGCAAATGCTCCTTTCTGGGATGGCAGGTGCTACCTTGGCTGGGCCAGCTCCAGGAGCCCAGTCTAAGGCTAGCGGGGGCAACAGAAGTGCCTAGAAGAGGGGGGAAGGGCTCAGCCTAAGGCCTTCTGCCTGGTTGCCTGGGGCCTCCTTACCCAGTCCCAAACCCGGGGGTGCTGAGGACCCTCATTTTAAGGCAGGGAAGGCAGCAAATAGGCAGCCCAAGGCTCAGAGTGGGCATGGAGAGGCAGAATCTGGGAGCCTGCTGCGGTGGCCCCGGTGGCTGTCTTTTCTTCTGGGTCCCCAGGCCACCCCGAGAATGGTGGCACAGAGAGCCGTACTGCACAGTGTTTCTTTAATTGAAAGACACAACCGACCTCAGAAGCAGCCCCTCCTCAAGCTGGGTGTGATTGCTCGAAACCCCCACCACACTGGGGGCTGGAAGGCAAGGGGAGGGGAGACTTAGCCATCATGGGGGGGACAATGAAAAGCATACTGGAGACTCCGGCGGGATGCTGGGTCCCTCCCAAGGGGCAGACTCCCAGGGTCTGAGTCCAGCGCTCCCCTCCTGACTGTGGAGCATATGGGGGGTGCAGTGCCTCCACCTGCCAACATCTTCGAGGATCATCCAGGCTTGAGGGGGCAGCTTACCTGGGTAGGGGCTGGGCAGAGGCCCAGTGAGAATGGGTCCAGATCCAGCCCAAGGATGTGAGAGAGGAGAGGGAGGATGAGGGAGAGACAGACAAAGAGACAGAGAGAGAGAGAGAGAGAGAGAGAGAAAGAGGACTGGTCCAGGGACTAGTAGAACAAGGAGGATCGGATGGATGGGCCTTGAACTTGCAGAAGGATGGCAGGGGACAGGGAGGACTTGGGTAGCAGGCCAGGCCAAGGAGGGTTGGAAGCTGGAAGTACACGAGAAGGAGGGATTGTGCCAGGCAGGTGGGGTGGGCTCAGGGGGATCCGCTATCTCCATCTCCCCTACCTCCCTCCTGCCCGCCAGATCCGGGGACCATTTTCCTTGGACTGGAGCCTCAGACAATTTGGTTTTGGAGTGAATGGGAAGAAAGCTTGGTGGAGGGGGTGGGGCTCTGAGTGGCTATGATGGAGGGGCAGGGGCAGCTCTGAAGCCAAGGAGCAGTGATGGGGGTCAGGCCTCATGCCCCACTGCCCACTTGGGAGCCAGGGTGAAGGCATCAGGGGGCAGTGAGTGGGGGTTGGGCATCAAGGGTGGGGCTGGGTTGGGCATGGCTGGGCACTGGCTTCACTCCCTTGCTCTGTCTCCCCCTTCAGGGCATCTTCTGTGCTCCCCAGAGACCCCGCCCAAGCCACCTTGGCAGCTGCCGCCACCTCTACTTTTTGTAGTTGCCGAACTGAATGGCCAGGCGGTCAGTGACGCAGCGGAAGGTGGCCGGCTGCACCTCCCAGTAGGGTACTGGGTTGTTGAAGAGGCTGATGCCATTGTAGTAGGCCCGCTTGATGCCGAAGCCCACGGGGCAGAAGTCGTTGACTCCCACCTTGGTGATGTTGTTGGTGTGCAGATAGACTACCTGGGGGCAGAGGGGCGTGGCTCAGGTTCAATGTCAGTGGCCCAGTTGCCTCCCCACGACCACCCTCCCTTAGTCTGTTCTGCCTGGGCAGGCAGAGCGGAGGGCAGAACACAGAGGCTTGTGCCTTCCCTCTTGGCTGAGTCCCACACAACTGCTTTGGTGGTGTCATTTCATTGCCTGGCATCTGCACGGCCCTTTGAGGGACTGCAGATGATTCTTCCATTGTCAGGAGGAGCAAACCAAGGCTTGGGTATGGTTTTCAGGGTGGGAGTGGGTGTTGGCCAGCATTAAGGCGCAGATGTGTGACCAGGGGCCAGGATGAGGACCTCTGGTGGGGGTGGGTGTGTGGTGGGTGTCGATGCAGAAAAGTTGGCACCTTGGGCTCACATAAAGTCCCTGGCTCTCCATCTGGGTTCCCTGGGCTCTGGGCCCGCCCCCCAGGGAAGCAGCCTCTTACTCCAGAGACCCCAGAAGCCTAAGTGGAGACAGAGCCTCCTCTTCCTCCCAGTCCTCAGGGGCACTTGTCCTCCAGCAGCGCCACCCACCCCAGCCCCGCCCCACCCCGCCCCACCCCGCCCCAGCTCCCTGAAGTCTGGCTCTGTGGGAGAAGCAGAGGGGACAGGTGGGCGGGTAAGTAACCCGTAGTCCGCCGGAAGGCGCTCAGACTGCAGCAGCGCCCTCTAGAGGCGGAGAGCACGCAGCCGCTAGAGGGCGCGCTCAGCCCGGCAAGGGTGGCGCTGCCGCTGCAGTTGGGCTGTCCCCATACAGGGCTCTCGAGTGGACTCGTGAGAATAGCCGGGCTCCTGGCATGTGAGAATGCGTCTGAGGAAGAGACTGAGGCCCAGAGCAAGGGTGAGTAAGGCCGAGTTCACCTGTGTGACTGACAGCCCCTCATCAGCCCACTTCCTGCCCTAGGCTGTCTCTCTCTTGCCACAGATCTCTGTACCCTCAGGCCCAGACTGTCCCCTGAGCTCTCAGGCCCTGCCACACACCTTCATGGTGTCGCACCCCACCTGAGAGATCCAATATCTACAAGGCCAACTCCTGCTCAGCCCTCACTGCCTCTCCCTCTCTCTCTCTGCCCTGCCCTCCCTCTCTTCTTCCTCAGCACGGATCTTCGGCACTGAGGGAGGGATCCTTGTGACCGCTCCTTTCCAGGTGAGGAGGCAGAGGCTGAGAAAGCAGGAGTAACTGGCCAGACCACGCATCTGGCTAGCTGCACAGCGAGGTTCAATTCCAGCCTGGACCTTAACCCTGCACGTGCTGGGCCAGAGCAAGGAGGGGCACGGGCTGTGGAACCGCCCTGAGGCCATAGGCTGCTCCCCTCCCCTTGTCTTAGAGAACTTGGCACCAGGGGCTGCCCCTCCCCCCGGCTCTCACCTGGAGGAGCTTGAGGTCCGGGAGGCCAGCAGGCACCCTGGACAGCTTGTTATTATCCAAGTGCAGCTCCCGCAGGGTAGGCAGAAAACTCAGGCTTCCATTCTCAATCATGCGGATCTGGTTGTGGCCCAGGCCCAGCCTGTGAAGGGGATGGGTGAGATATATTGAAAGGCCAGAGGAGAAAAGGACAGTGGGGTGGGGCCCACAGGCCACATGGCCCTGGGGGGGACACAGGCACCCCCCTCAGATTCCCAGCCCACCTGTACAGCTTGGAGTAGCGGAGCAGATCCTCCAGCTCGATAGCCTGGATTTTGTTGTGATCCAGATGGAGTTCATTCAGGGTCTCGGGGAGGTCTGCCAGGAAAAGAGGATGCTCTCAGCTCAGCTCAAGAGAGGAAGCCATGTGTGTGGGCTGGTGCTGGCATTCATCCATGGGAGCAGAGACCCTAGCTCTGCCCTGGGGCAGGATGGAGAAGGGCCACCAGAGACCTCCCTGAGTAGACTGGCTGGCTCCGGATGGCTCCAGCAGCCAGCCCCCCACCTCTGCCCATCTGTGCCCTGAAGGTCAGGTAGTGTGGGAAGCAAGGGCCACCTTCATACCTTTAGGGATGCCGGTGAGCTTGGCCTCGGAGATGCGCAGGTAGTTGAGCTTCAGGCCATCGAAGGCTCCAGGTTCAAAGCCACTGTTCTCCAGGGGGTTCCCACCCATCTCTAGGAAACAGACACCCCTCAGTCCTGGAGCTGAGGCTGGGCATCTGCCCACACACCCGAGGGCCCATCAGCTTCCTGGCTTGGGCTGGCCTGATGGGCCCTGCTCATCACCCACTCCATCTTCCCCTGAAGGCAGTGTCACTAATTTACTCCTCATGGACTCCTCATGGTTCAAGACCCCTAGCATCGGCCTCAGGGGGCAGGCAGCAGAGAGAAAGGGAGAGGAGCCAGAAATCAAGGCAAGACCTCCCCCGCCCAGTCCAGCCCCTCTGGCTGCTTGGCTGCACTGGCCTTTTCCTTTCCCTTTCTTTACAGGCCCTTGGTTTCTCTTCACGTGGCCTTGGCAGCTCTTGGGAAGTTCTCAGACCAGCCCAGCCTCTGGAAAGTCCCAGGAGGCCCATCCAGCTTGTCTATGGCTGTCGCAGACAACCCAGCACCCAGCGGCTCTGGCTGGTAGAACCCCACACTTAAGCGCAGGTGAGGACCACCGGGGGCAGGGCCTCACTCACCGATGCAGTTCATGTTTCGCAGCCCGCTGAACACGCCCTTGGGCACCTTGCGGATGCGGTTGTCATGGATGCGGAGCTCCACCAGGGAGCTGGGCAGGTTGGGAGGGATCTCCACTAAGTGGTTCTTGGAGATGTAGAGCTTCTGTAGCTTCCGCAGGGGGCTGAAGGCCTTCTCGTGGATCTTAGAGATCTTGTTGTTCACCAGGACCAGGGCCTGAGGCAGGGCAGGGGCCGGAAGTGAGGGTCCTAGCTCTCCATCCTGTCCGCCTTCCCCCTTCCCTCCCTCTCCTGCCCCCTGAGCTGGATGTCTGAGCCCCAGCTTGGCCTCAAGGAGCTCTGTGCTGGCGGGCAGAGTGCGGAGCAGGTGGCTGGCACTCAGGCCCAGCAAAGCCTCTGCCTAGTCCATCCCATCACTTCTCTGCACCTCTGTTTTCCCACTTGCACCTTGAAAGCTTTTCTTGCATGGTGAAATCTTTTCTTCCCGTGTTACTGGGAGGAACCAATAAGATGAAAAGTTTTCAGCCAAAGAGGGAGTTAGGCTGAATGATTCTGCACTGTGCTTATGGTCTCTGACACCCACACACGTGACAGTGACCCTGGGTGCTCATGCTTCAGCCGCCTTCAGACTTCTCAGCTCTTCCCGCAGCTCCCCAGTCCTCTCTCTCTTGCACTCCACCCGGACGTGCCCACACCCATCTGGGCCCAATCCCCATCCCCCCCCCCCCCCCCCCCCCCCCGGCTACAGGCCTGCCACCTTCTGGCAGCGGCTTGGAAGGGCTGGGGCGGGCTTACATAGAGATGCTGGAGGCCTTTGAAGTCGTCCTTCCGGAGCTCGGAGATGTCGTTGTTCTGCAGGTCCAGCAGAGTAGTGTCGGGCGAGATCTCCTTGGGCACAGCCTTCAGACCTGGGGGCCGGTGCCACTGTCACCAGTGTGAGCTACGGCCACGGCCCCAGAGTGGTGTGGGGCACAGAGACACACTCACACACAGATCCACGCCCGAGGACTCGGCCACCGATAGGCGCCAGCTCTGGAGCCGGCAGCAGGAGGTGCTTCTTGCTCCCTGCTTGCTTGCAACCAGACAAATGGACACCCTCCCACTGAAATCAGGGCCCCCCAGCCAGCTTGGGATCACTCCACACCCACCCTCAGCCTTCCGTGCCCATCCCCCAGGACTGACCCAGGTCGGAGCACTGAACGACCCGCAGGTGGCAGTGGCAGCCGAAAGGGCACATGGCACTGTAGGTGGGAGGAAGAGAGTCCAGGTCCGGGATGCCTGAGGTCGTTTCCGCACCCGAAGCCTCCTCGTCGTTCAGCATGGGTAGCCCGTCATCCAGGGTGAAGTCCCAGAAGCCTTTTTGCTCAAAGGGCAGGGCCTGGCTCAGGGCCAGCAGGGATGCGAGGAGCCACAGGGGCCACATGGTGGGCGTGCCTGCGAGGCCAGTGCAGAGGGGCTGTCAGGAGGGCCGGGCCACTGGGCCCTTTCCCATCTACCCACCCAGCCCCAGGGGCTGGGGTTCTGCATGTGTGGGCCTCGTGCCCCTCGTTCCTCACGGGGAGGGGGGCAGCCAGACCCTGGGGTGGGAGCGGCAGGGATGGAGGTGCAGGCGGAAGCCCCAGGCAGGATGGGGGTGCTGTTGGCTTTCTCCACTCCCCTCCATTCCCAGGCAGGACTTGGCCCCAGTGGGCAATGCAGTGTCTTCCCAGTTAGTGAGTCTGCAACCCTGAAACACACACACAGAAACACACACACACACACACACACACACACACACACACACACAAGCCACCAAGTCAGCTGGCAGCCTGCCTCGGGGGTCGATGAGGCCAATGGAGGAGGTGGAGAGGGAAGCTCAACCATTTACCCCCCACATGCTTTGAATAATTCAGTTTTAAAGATACCACTGAGGTCCGGGCCAAGTCCACATGCTCAGGGCAACGTGGGTACACTCAGGGTGGAGTTAGGCGACCACGAGTCACTTCCTTTCCTGCCTGAGTCCCCCTTGCAATGCACCTACATTTTTCTAAGAAAGCTGAGGGGCCAAGGCACAGGGCTGGGCATGCTGGGTGGAGAGCTGGGCCAGCCCTGGAGGTAAAGTGGAGGAGAGGAGCGTCCTCCCAGGCTGCAGGTGAGATTGCAGAGATGGCGGGGGCGCAGCCGCCTGCCCGCCTGCCCTCCTGCCCGCCTGCCCTCCTGCCCTCCCTGCTGCTCGCCGAGGCCTTGGCTTCCTCCCATGGCCCACAAACCTTTCCCTGGCTCAGGCAGTGGAGCCCCAGGGCTTCCACATCTGCTTCCACCCTTCCTCCTGCCCACGGCCTGGCCCCCTGGAGAGGCCACCGGAGGGGAGCAGGCTGCTGCCAGGGTGGCAGGCAGGGTCAGGCTTGTCTGGAGGCCCCCCAGGCCGGGCAGCGGGGTGGGGGTGGGGGGAAAGCTGCCCTGCCCGAACCTGTCCTCAGTGCCCACATCAGTTTGCCTCCTTCCTCCTCTGGCAGAGTCTGCCCCTCATCCAGAGGCTCCTGCCTCTCCCACCATCCCCACCTCCCCAGATTTCCTAGGAAAGCCCAGCCTCATTTTCCCATGCATTAAAAAGGAATCAGAGTGCCTGTCCTGCTCTTCTCCCAGGCATGAGGTGTCTGGGGTCACCCTGGGTGCAGACCTGAACCGGCCCCACCTCTGGGAAGTCCTCACTCCGAGTCCATCTTGGCCGGGGGAGGGGCTGTTGGGGGCTTCGGTGGGGCTGGCTGCGAAGGTGGAAGGATGCCCTGGTTAGGGGTGGAGGCTCTGTCCCCCTAGAGGAGTACCTTCTGAGCAGCTTGGCCTGGACTGCTGCTTTCCTGGGCAGGCCCCGCTGACTTGGGACTGGGCTGGCTGCCATCTGGAGCCCCTGCATAGAGGCTGAGGGTGGGGGCTGCTACTCTGGGGTCCTTCCACCAGCAGGCTGGGGGCCTGTTGCCACCTCCAGACCTGGGCACCACAGCTCTGTGCCTCGGGTTCCCATTGATCCCCCCTCGCCGCCCCTTCTTGCCCCGCTCAGGCACCCCTAAGCCGGTCACGTGGCCTGTCCTAGCTCCCACCCACCTGAGGACGGAGCTGCAGCTGCCAGCGTGAGGGACCAGAGCAGCCTTTCTGGTCACCGGGGCTTCTGTGTGCTTGGCAGGCCGAGCCCGGGGAGCCCAGGATGTGGTTCAGCCGTCTCGGCTGTGGAGTCAGCCCCAGAGCTCCCAGGGACAGGCTCAGAAAAGCTGCCTGCCTGCCCCAGGTGACAAAGCCAAGTAGGGAGCCCTCAGGCTGGGGGAGCACCCAGCTTCCCTGGCTCCTTCCAGTGTTAAGACCCTATGATCACACACCAGGTCCTGCCAGCCCCAGCTGGACCTTGGGCAGGACCCTGGGGAGCCCCCAGAGGGCCATGGCACAGACTGGGGGAGAAGGCTTGCCTACCTGGACTGAGGGCACCTCCTTCTTCCCACGAGTTTGCAAACCCCAAGGCAAAGCAGGGCGGGCCTAGGCCTCCCAAGCTCGCTGCTGCTGCGCACGCCCCTTGCCCAGGTGCCACTGGACACCCAGGGCTGGGAGGAGGAAGAGCAGCAGGGAGAACAGGAAGGGGAGGACGAAGGCAGGAGGGTGAGATGGAGCAGGAGAGGGAGGAGACTGCGCCCCCTTGCCGGCACCTCTGCCAAAGCCGCTGCCTCACAGCGGGAATGAGTCAGGCCTGGAACGCCAAGTGGGAGCCTTGGAAGGTTCTGGGAGCCACTGTTCACCTGGGCAGGTAGGGGTGGGGTGGGGTGGTCTGGCCAGGCTCAGGGGAGGGTGTGGGGAGACACGGGTGCAAACAGGCCTCTTCCAGCCTGGTGTGACTGGGGAGGGCTGTGGGCCTCCGCCAGGAACCTCCGCCGGGCCTCTGGCCCCTCCAGCATGGGAGAGGGTGGATGGGTGCTGGGAAGGGCAGCCACGGCAGGACTAGGCACTAGGGCCCCCAGAGGCTCACGGGACCCTCCCTGGGGGGATGGAGGCTCTCTAGAGGAGGTGAACCAGCTCAAAGCAGCTGTGCCTGCTGTTGCTGCATCGCTGCATCTGGGGCCCCTGCAGAAGCTGAGGAAGGGGCGCTGGGAAGGGCGGGCTCCAGCGCCAGCTCAGTCTGAGGGGGAAGGAGGCGGAGGGCTTGGCAGCCCTCTACCAGGGCCCCGTGACAGAGCAGAGGACAAGGTCTGGCTGGTTCTCCCTGGCTCCTGGCTGGGCGCAGGAGCTGTGCAGGCTGGCGGGCTTTCCAGCATAGCCCCTGCTTGCCCTTGGAGAGCTGGCACTGGACTCAGCGGCCAGAGCTGGGTGGGGGAGGACAGGGGTACTGGTGGCTTGACACCCAGCACACAGGAGGCGGCAAGAGACCGCCACAGAGCCGGAAGGAGCCAGGGAGGGGCCATGAAGGGGCGCTCTGGAGGAAGTCTCTCTGCTTCCACACAATTAGTTATCTCCATTTTATGGAAGAGAAAAGGGATGCCTAGAGAGAAGAACCAACTTTCCCCGAGTCACTCAGCCTGAGACTTGGAGCCCAGCTCAGGTGACTCCAGGCCCTGGGCTTTCAGGCCTCAGCCACGGAGCTCCTGACCCAGCAGGGGGCGATAGGGGTCTCGAGGTGGCTGGCTGGTTGACTGAGCGTGGGCAGCACAGGGAGCCTGGGGGAGGAATCTGAGGTGGCTGGTGGTTGGGGTAGGGGCTGCAGATAGCGCAGCCCGGCCTCCCCCCACCTCCTCGCACTGGGGCCCCGCCCTGCACACACATGTAGGAGCCCTCCAGAGACGGGTGCTGTGAGACCCATGGCACGCCCCCCGAGGCCCTCCTCCCCACGCTCCCCAAGCCAGTGAGCCTGTTTCCCTTCATCAGCCTCCCTGGGCGTGGCCCCAAGGGCTTCAAGGAGAGCCTCGAGCCCCACAAAGCGTTCTCTGAGTTCGATGGGCCCCACCTCCTCAGAGCAAAGGAAAGAAGTGGTCATGGCGGTGAGGCCTCAGGCTGGCACCCACAGGTGTGAGGGAGAGAAGAGGCTGGGCTTCCTGGAGCCTGCACCGCACACCCAATAGGGCCCTCCTTGTCTAGCCCTTTGAAAACCAGCCAGTCCTCTGAGTGGGATGGCTCCAGGGCACAGCCAAACAAGACACCCTGGCAGCCCCTGAGAACGCGGAGGGGCCAGGCATTCAGGCCAGGCCAAGGGCGGCGGGACTTGAGGTCTGGCAGGCCCTGGGCGCTCGCCTGCTGATGTGTGGCCTGCAGCTGCCAAGTCGCAGACGCCGGATGCTGTCCGGCAGTCTCAGCCTGGGTGTCTGGCCCCACGGAGCAACCCTACCTGAACTCGGACACACATGCCATCTTCCACCCAGCCCTGCCAGTCCCCAGGACTGCAGGGTGCCCTTCCTCCCTCCCCTCTGTCCACCAAAGCTTTCCAGTCCCAGCTTTGACTAGCAGGCTGGAGGCAGGGGCGCGGCCCAGAGCTCCGCCCCACAGGCTGATGCTGGCTACTCCCCACTGCCCACCCCCAGGCCCCAGTCCGCCAGCATCCCCCACCCCTGCCCGACAGCTCTAGTCTGCACTTGGGTGTCACTCAGAGAGATGGGACGTGTGCTATCCATGTGTCTCCTGAACTTACGTGTGTGCGTGCGTGTGGCAGTGACTGTGTGAGGGGCTGGTGGCTGGAGTGGGGAGGGGATGGACCTGAGCCCTGCCCCATCTGTGCCGCCCCCCCCCCCGCCCCCCTGAGCCCACCGCCATTGCCTTCACACGCCCTCCAGCCCCAAGCCTGGCTGGCCAGGGCGGCTCCCTCCTGCCGCAGCCCTGGCGCTGCTGGGATGACTGGACGGAGCTGGGTCCTGTGCTCCCGCAGGCTTTGGGGGACAGAACTGACCTGGAGGTGGGTGTTGGAGACTGCAGGGGACCAGCAGGGAGCCAGCCCATCAGCTGCAAAGTGTTGGCACTGGGGAGGTGGTGAGGGGGCTGGTGCTGGCCAGGCCAGACTTCTCTCCCCACAGCACTGAGGAGAGCCATCCACCTCCGCACACCCCCTCAACCCCGCTGGGAAACCTCTGGAAAGCAGGAGGGTCCCTCTGCTGGCTTTCCGCCCCACCAGGAGGCAGGCAGCCAGGACCTAGGTCGGCTGGGGGTCCTGGATTTCCTGGTTTTTCCGCACCTGAGCTGTTTGCCCTTCCTCCTCCTCCCACTCACAGAAGAAATCCTGACTGAAGGGGAGGATGCCTTCCTTTCCCAGGGGTGGGAGGGGGCACTCAAGTGATTTCTTAACACAGCTGATGGCCAGGGGAAGAGTGCTGTTTCTACGCTTGATGAATTGGTAAAGTGAGGCCCAGAGTCTGTCTGAAACTCTTGCCCAAGGCCGCGTAGTGAGGAAATGGTAGAGCTGGGACTCCAGCATCTGTCTGTCTACCTGCCCATGTGTCTGGCTCCATCCTCCACTAATGCAGACTTTGCCACAGACTCCAAAGCCGCGGGATCCCCCACTCCCTGGGTTGCACAGGGGGCTGGGCCAGTCCCAGGGTCCATGGAGATGGTTCCTTGCCAGCTCCCTCACTGTGGCTGGGAGGTAACACTGGTGGTGCGCAAGACCCTGCTCTGTGCGTCCTGCACCTCCTCCCCAACTTGCAGCCTGAATCCTCTGGAAACATAGCGTCTCTGTCTAGCTTTCACTGTCAATAGCTCCCCTCAGCCCACAGGGCCAGATGCCCCTCTTCGGCCCCAGCGCACCACCAGGGCAGCCCCAGCCCTACTGCCTCCGCCTCCAGCAGCAGAAAAGTTGCCTGGAAAAGCCATCATCCTAGCCTGGCCAGGGGTTTCCCCCAAGCATTTCAGGTCCCAGCAGGCACCAGACCCCCCAGGGAGATGCTCTCAGCCTGGCTCCCAGAGCTTGAGGCCCTGTCTGCCTTGCTCTCTCCATGAGCCTGGCCCAGGCAAGGGGGCTTGGCCCCACTGCTTGGGCTGGAGAGCAGCCAGACACCCAGGAGGGAGGCCCTGTAGCCCTCTCCCTTCCTGTGCCCAAGGTTTCCTGTAGACCCTTTCCTGAACCGGGTCCTCCTCTCTCTGCCAGGGGCTCTGGCTGGGGTGGGACTTAGCCCTCTGTGGCCAGCCTGGGAGGTAACGGGACCTGTTCACCATCAGCTTCTCCCAGGGCTCCGGCAATGCACACCTCCTTGCAGCCAGGCGGACTGTAAGGCCTATAGGACCAAAATTAGAGCCAAGCTAGAACTCAGACTGTGAGACGATGGAAGTAGCACCCGCCTCCCAGACTTCCCCAGCCTCTCTCTGCCTTCTGCCCTTCTCCTTCAAGTCCGACCTCTGTTCCCCCAATCCCCAGTCCTTCGGCCACTCGGGCCTCTGATGGCTGTGTCCCTCTTGGTCTAGAGGCAGCTGGTTGGGGGGACGCAGGGGCGAGTTCAGAGTCATACAGAGTCTGGGACCTCCCCCAGCCCGCAGCCTCTTGTCCTGCAGCTCAGCGCCAGGCTGCTGTTTCTGCTGAATTTGGCTTTCAGATGCCCCAGACCAGGAGGGTTGGGTCCGAGGAGGCTGGGTAGAGCCTCCAGGCCCCTAAACCTGAGGGATGTGTCACCACAGGCAGGGGACCCCTGGTTGTCTAGGATTCAGCGCTCTCTCTCATCACAGGCGGGGGACGAGAGTGAGTCATCTGAGGCCCTGGCACCTTCAGTGGGCTTGGGAATGTCAGTGACGCTGGTGGGCCAATGAGCATGAGCTGCCACTGCTCTGCAGGCTGTGATGGGGGCCAAGCAGCACCCGGAAGAGCCGAGGCTGGTGGCCTCTGGGCAAGCAGGTGGCTTCCACGGCCACCCCAGGAGCTGCCCTGCCCCAGAGCAGAGAGGATGGGTGACAAGCCAAACAAGGCAGAGCTATGGTGCTCCCAGGAGCCTGGGGTCCTGGAGGGAGTGAAGGAAGTCCCACGGACCCT
This sequence comes from Camelus dromedarius, assembly GCF_036321535.1. Classification (NCBI taxonomy): domain Eukaryota; kingdom Metazoa; phylum Chordata; class Mammalia; order Artiodactyla; family Camelidae; genus Camelus; species Camelus dromedarius. The sequence continues at coordinate 1,849,715 of NC_087472.1, forward strand.
TGGACTGGGGGCTCTAGGTAGGCGGGAGGGCCTTTACCCCAGGACCTCCCATCTGGAAGATGGGGACATGAACCACAGTCCCAGAGAGCACTGGGAAGCTGGTTCTGGAAGGCTGGAGAAGGGGTCCTGGCTAGAGGGCTGCCAATTAGCCTCAGCCGGCCTCCGGCCTGGGACAGGACTGAACAGACACCCCCCCATCCCCCAGCTCAGTCCCCTCTGCCCACCCATCCCACTAAAATGAGATTCACAGAAAAGATTTTGTGGGTGACCGAAGTGCAGGCCCCAGTGTCTGAGCAGAGAGAACAGAGCGGACAGGAGGGGCTCTGACCGCTCCAGGCACCAGCCGGCAGGAGGGGCAGAGCTGGCAGGACCCCTGTGTGCCTGCCTTCAGAGGGAGCCCAGGAGAGCCACCCCCACCCTCTGGCTCCTCGTTTGGAACTAAGCCCTTGGGCTGGTGTGTCCCCTCCCACCAGCAGGGTGGACAGGCCTGGGAAGGGGTGGCCAGCTCAGAGCAGGGACCCAGCCCCCCCGCCCTGGGGTAGCGGATGAGGAAGGCTGGGGAGGAGTCATCGTGGGCGTGCGAAGATCCTTCTAACAATCCAGGGTGTTGGCAGATAAGCAAAGAAGGAGAGGGGCCCCAGATGGGCCACCGAAAGAACAAACTGCCCAGTGGCTTAGCAGATGGGGCTTCAGAGGCCTGGGACCTGGGGCTGGGTGACAGCACCCGGCCATGCTGTGGGTCTGTGCACTGGGCTGCTGCCTGCTGCTCACATGCATGCCCCCCAGGGTGGCCCTGGGGGCTGACCACTCCCTCAAGCTGTGTCTCCAGGTGGCCAAAGACAAGTGATTGCTGGGACAGGCTTGAGCTGCACTGTCTCCGTGGGCTTCTCCGGGGAGTGCAGGAGGGATGGTGGTGGGTGGGCCCAGGATGCAGGGGAGCAGAAGGATGGGATGCCTTGTTGGAAGGCACCACTGCAGACTCTTGCACACAGGCTCAATAGAGATCCCTCCTCTGGGACTTTGCTGGCACTGGGACACTCTGTGATCTTGAGTGCCTACGTAGTGTTGCTAAAGAAGGGAAACTCTTCCTTGTCTTACAGACACCCTCTCTCCTGTCCTTTCTGTTCATGGTTTTCCAGTGGGCCAGGGCCACTGGTGGGATTGGGGAGAAATTCTGGTCGATGCTTGTAAGTTTCACCCTGCACGACGGTCAGAAGGCCAACAACTCACTTTTCTGGGTCCCTGAAATGAGCTGGCACAGACTGCCACCAGACCCACCAGTGAAGGGGCTGGGCCCTGGACTCCCCCTGTACATGTACAGTGGGGTCCCTGGTGCCTGCTCTGGGGCAGACAGAAGCAGTAGGATGGTTAATGCTCCCATGACCTGGGTCCTTGGGGCTTGAAAGTGGGTCAGTGGGTGAGCCAGCAGAGGTGGCCAGGGCAGCCACTCAGCTGCTGGCTGGCTTGCTATGAGAGCCCTCCCTGCTCCCAGCCTGTTCCCACTGCCCGGCCCCGTGCCTTCGAGGCAACCCTGTGCCTTCCCTTCGGTGTACTCACAGAGTCCTGCCCTGAAAGGCTCACCCCTGCTGGCCCAAGGCAGCCGGACATGGGCAGATTCCTCACAAAGGCGCCTCTGCCTGGCCACCGGCCCTCCCAGGGTGTGGATGGGCACAGGCGGCTGTGTGTCGCCAGGAGGCGCTCACCTGCACTTATGTAGTCTGCCTCTTTGCAGAACCGCAGCCCTGGATGCAGATGCTAGGGAACCCTCCTTCCTGGCCCTGAGGGCAGGGGTGGGGGAGTGTGCTTGAGCATCCCCAGCTTGTCCCAATCCCAATCAGTCCTAATAGGGCAGAGAGCTGGCCGGCCAGGGAGGGCCCAGTGCGCAGAAGCAGGAGGACAAAACTGGCCACCCGATTGGTGACCTGAGTGGCCCTTTTGAAGACTGTTCCCCCGTTTGGGAACAATCTCCCTGGCCTGAGTGAGGTTCCCCCCACCCACCCACCGCTCTGCCCTGGAGGACCCTGGGCCGTCTGCTCCACTCAGCAGAACCAACTCAGGAAGCACTCACCAACCAGTGCCCAGGCCCCAGCCCCGCCCCTGGAGCAGCGAGGGTGGTGCTCCCATCCCCCAGCCTGCCAAGGCACTTGGTGGCACACCCAGCCAGCTCCGCTCTTCCTTGCTCCAATCCTGGGTCTCTTGGTGGACCCCTCGGCATGCCAGCCATTTCGGTAGCTTGTAGGACAGGGGCCAGTGACCCGGCCACCTCCCACTCCAATCCCCACACACTGTAGTTGACCATAAGCTATCATCATCACCACTCAGGTGACTTGGAGGGCTCCCTGGGAGCTATGGGGTCAATAGCCAGGGTTTGTCCATCAGGAGCCCGGGGTCTTGACCCCAGTTCTGTCCCTGACTGGCAGTGCTACCGTGGGCAGCTTCCTGCCCCTCCCTGGGTCTCGCCGCCCCTTCTGTACAATGGATGAGGTGGGGATAGGACCAGCAGGGGCCACGCGTCCCCTCCAAAAGGGCCCTGGGGGGCAACCTTGCAGCTACACTTTGCTTCAGACCTGGGCTCTCTCCATTCCAGAGATGCCCTCAATGCAGTGGGGGGCTGCCTTTGGGGGACAGAGCATCTAGTCTGGAGCTCTTGAACCTCAGCCTTCCCTAAAGGTACCCATCCTGGGACGACGGTGTCCTCACATCTACCCGCGGTTCCCTGAAGCCTTCTGGGCCCCAGGCCAGGCCTGCCTGGCTAACACCCTACAGTTGCCTGAGTTTGTCTCTGCAACACACCCCTCTCTGTTGGAGCCCCAATCCAAGAGGGCTGAACCACCCAGGCAGCCCCACCCAGGGCCCCCACAGCCAGGGCTCTGTGGACCCACACCTCGGCCAGGAGGAGGTGGAGGCAGGGCATTCGCCTGTGGGTGAGTGAGGAACATCTGGGCAGGGTGCCTGGGGCGTGCCTGGGAAACCAAGCCTCTGAGCCCACTCCAAGGACTAGCCCTGGGCAGGGCGCACTGCTCCCCGGTGCTGAGCTCGAGTGGGTGCCCAGAGGTCCTTCAAACCAGGGCCAAGTGCAAAGCGCAGAGTGGGGCCAGTGGGAGAGCAGGGCATACCCAGGACTTGCAGTGAGGGGAGAGGGCCTTTGGCCGAACCACGGTGCCAGCCACCCAGCCATGCCTTGACGATGCTTTCAGAAGTACCCGGAGAGGGAGGCAGAGAGGGCAGCCGTGGAGAGGGGAGAGGGAAGGGGCTGGAGAAGGTGCCTGGAAGAGGGAAGGGAGAAGAGGCAGAAATGGGACAAGGACCAAGGGGGCCACAAGGTGGCTACGAAGGGGCACTGACTGGGAGAAGCAGTTGTTTCGTGGGGATCTGCAAGCAGCCTAGGGGCAGGAGAGGGCAGCAAGGGGGGCAGCGAGGAACAGCGGTAGGGACGTGGAGGGTGAGCGTGGGAGGAGCAGGGTCGGGGGCATCTTGAGGACAGCGAGGGGGCAGTTGACAGGGGGATGAAACAGCGAAGGCAGCTCCAGACAGCACAGGAACAGCGGGGATGGTGTGGGGCTGGCGTGGGGGCCCTACCTGGGGAGGGGAAGCAGCTGGGCGCGGGCTGGCTAGTTGGCAGGCTTGGGGGTCGGGCAGTCTGTGCGTCCGTCTTCCGTCAGGCTGTCCGTCTGAGAGCAGCTGCTCACTCCTGGGCAGTTCGTGGAGAGAGAGAGACAGAGGCGGTGGTGGGAGGGAGGCTAAAGACTGGGCGGGCGGCTGACAAGGAGGGGACGGCTGGGAGAGGGCGGGGAGGGAGGAAAGGAGGGAGGGGGCCAGTGGGGCGGAGAGGGAGGGAGGCAGGGAGGGAGGGAGGGAGGGGGCAGGCTTCCCGGCCCCCCTGGCAGCTTCAAAGGGAGCAATTTTCTTGTAGACAGCTGGGTTAGCTGCACCCCTCCCCCTTGCATCCCCCCAGGACTTCCCCCCAACCCCCTCATCCTGGGGCACAAAGTGAAGGGACACAAACTAACTCATACGAGGACCCTTGGCGTCTCTGGCAGGCACAGACTCAGAAATTCAAACTTTCCACTGTCCAGATGGGGACACTGAGGGCCAAAGAGGGGCGGGAGTTGGCTTGCTGGCACTAGGCCGGGCAGAGGAAGGGGAGAGGGCAGAAATGGAAGGGGAGACAAAGGAGGGGCCAGTCCAGTGAGTGGCCCCTGGAATTCTGTATCCAGTCTTCCCAGAACCTGTGGCAGCCGGGGCCTGAAAAAGGAAGTGTTTCTCTGGGGTCAGGGAGGCAGCCGTTGTGGATTTCTGGAAAGGCTTGATCTAGGCTCCCAGGCACTCTGGACGCTCCACCTCCCACCCTACTCCAGCCTTTTTTCCCTAAAAGTAGAGGAGCCGGTCCTGTCTGTGCGATCTCAGGATGGGACTCAACTAGGAGCTGGCGCGAGGCAGCACAGATTCTGAGGGGCCTCCCTAGCGCGTCTGCTCTGAGCTGAGGTCTGGAGAAGCTGATTCAGAGAGGAGGAGCCTAGCGAGTCATCCTTCTTGGTCCATCTGTGCAGGTCCCCAAGGATGCAATAACTGTTCTGTGGGTGGGCATTTCCGGGGCTGAGCCCAGGGCTGGCCACTTACAGGGGTTCACTGGGTCAGCCCACCAAGCATCCCAGGAAGAGGCCATCATCAGCCATGACACCCACAGAACCACTGGAAGCCTGGCCACTTCCTGAGGGTCCAGAGCAGCCCAGCCCTACATGCGCAGGGGCCCAGGGCCATAGCACGACACCTCTTCCCTGTCCATTGTGGTCCCATTCCTCCCCTGGCCCGTGTGCCCAGCCTCGGTCATAGGGAGATTCCTGCAGGAGCAACTTTGAGGAGACAAAGGGGAGGGTTTAGACGAGGCGAGAAATTGAGGCAGGGAGAATAGGAGACTGAGAGGGGGAGAAATGATGGCAGGCAATGCCAGACAGGACAGAACTCCACTGAGACCAAAAGAAAACTGCATAGAGAGAGGAAAAGCTCAATAGGGCAGGGGTGGGGCCAGGCCAGGGAGAGGCAGGTCCGACACAAGGCGAACAGGGGTGATGCCTGAGGCTCCTGCCCACTCAGCCAGCTGCGGGTCAGCATTTCATGCTCAGCTGAGGCCTGGCGTGCAGGTGGGGTCTAGAAGGACGTGGGGAGTGGCTGGGACTGGACTCCTTTTCTGGGCACCTGTATCAGTTCAAGGACCCCCAGTCAGACCTGGGACACAATGGTGGCCTGCCCAAACTGTGGGGCCTGCCTGCGAGAAGTTTCCAGTGTGGGCCAAAGATGAGAGAGGCATGGGAAAAGCAGAGTCCAGTTTGGGAGTTCTGGCTTCCTCTTGTTTTCGTGGATGAGGCAGTTCCAAATGGTTGGGACCAGGAGATTGGAGAGAACATTTGCCCTTCCAGACAAAGGGGATCAATTTGTCTACTTGTTTGTTTGTGGGTTTTTTTTCCTGTTTATTGGAGACATATTCAAACCCGTCTGGCAGGAGAAAGACTAATATAGTGAAGCCCCGGGAGCAGGAGAAAGAGGATCCAAAACATGTATAAAACATTGTGCTCCACAAAAGAAGCCAGTTGAAAAAGACCACATAGTGTGTGATTGGGCATGAAACGTCTAGAACAGGTAAATCTATAGGCCAAAAAGTAGACCAGTGGTTTCCTAGGGCATTGGGGATAGAGTGGTGACACCTACAGGTATGAGTTTCCTTTTCAAGGTGATGAAAATGTTCTCAAAATGACTGTGATGATGCTGCGCCCTCTGTGAATGTATCAATAAAACCCATTGAGTTGTACATTTTAAATAGGCTAATTGTATGGTATGTAAATTATGTTTTCAAACAAACAAAGCTGTTTAAAAAATGGAAAAAAAGAAGCACATAAGGCATGCCCGTTATCCAAAGAGACTTTAACCAAGTTGCTTACTGAATAAGGCCCCACCTGGCCTCATGCTCGCAGCCAGCCCTCCACTACGCCTGGCACTGCTCTGAGGGCTGGGACCCTAGGAACCGTCACTCAGGGGCCTTGGCCTCCAGGAGTCCCAGCGGGGGTAAAAGAACTGTAGATTCAGTGGTCAGGGCTTAGCTGGAGAAAACACACTTTAGGAGCTCAGGGGCTGGGCTCTGAGCTCTGTGGCAAGGGAAGTGGGGCACTCTGGTTTCTGGATTCCCCAGGGCCATAAACAGCACAAGAGGCTCAGGAAGACTTCCTGGAGGAGGTGACTTGGAACAGACAAGTAGGGAACAGGGACATTTGTGGTGGAAGGAAGAGTACAGGGCCAGGTGTGAAGGATGTGGGGAGCAGGGAGGAGCGAGTCTCCTGCAATGAGGTGGGCCTGTCTCAGTCTCCCCTGCACAGCGAGTTCCTGGAGGTGGCTTGGGGGTGGCAGTGAGGTGACACCCTGCACAGGGCACATATGCACCTTGGAGTTCTTCCCCGCAGTTGACGGGCTGCATCTAAGGCAATATTTCCATAAATATGGTTCTCGCGCCTGAAAGGCTCTTGTGTCTGTGGTCTGCAGTCTGCAATAAGCCATAACTGTGTGCCCGGCCCAAGGCCCACTGAGTCACTTGGTCTGGCCCTCTAATTTGGGAGCCACTCCCAGACCAGCTGGGCAGTACCTCAGTCCTGAGCCTCCCCCTCGCCCCTCCCTCTTCCCAGGCCTCAGCTCTCTCTGTGGTGGTGCGGGGAAAACCTGGACCCCAGCTCAAGCAGCGCTGGGGACAGCACGTCCCTGCCGGCTAGCAGAGCCGGAGACCTCCTGCCCTCTGGCCTCTCAGGGCTGGGAGGAGGCAGCAGGAGGCAGGGGAGGACAGGCACGAGGGGCAAGGCAGGAAGGAAGAGCAGGCATTTCCTGAGGCCCCCAGGCTCTGGAGGAGGTTGATGCACAGCTGTCTCAGCTCCACAAGAGTGGCAGATGGAGCTGGCCGAGTGATTGGAGGTGCAGGGGGGTGTGGGAGGCAGAAGCCTGCCTCCACCAGCAGGAGCGCTAGTGCCCTCTCCCAGCATGCCCTGCGCATCTGGGACACCACTGGACAGGCGCCCGAAGCCCCAGCCTGGACACTTGCCCCAAGGGACTGCAGAGTGCTGGGTGATCCTGGAAGCACCAGCCCACCCCTCAACCTGGAAACCCCAGCAGGCGCTGAAGGAGCCAAGAACGCGTCCCTCTGGACCTGAGAAGGAGCCTGGTGGTGGCTCAGGCTTCCCGGGAAAGTGTCCTGCCCTGGGCCCCCACCCCTGCCCCTGTTCAGGTCCCCTGGCCATGGAGCAGCCAGTCCTCACCTAGCACTTGTTGGGTCACTGCTGCCCCTGCCAACTCCCCAGTGCTCCGCCCAGAGCCCCAGAGCCCAGGGCAGGTGCTGGCAGGTAGCGGGCGGGGGTGGGGGGCATTCAGAAGACCCAAGGAGAAGAGTGTGTAGGAGGGAAGGGAGCTGAGAGGAGGGGAGGCCGGGCTGGTGAGCAGATGTGGGGGCCACCCTGGGCAAGGCGGTCTAAGCCTGTTGCCATCCTGTAGGCCTGTGTGTGAAGAAGGGCCTGGAGTCAGCTGTGGCCCGTCCCCACAGCTGGCTTGCAGCTGTCAGTGCCCTGGCTTCACAGCTAGAGGGGGAGGCCCAGGAGAGAAGCAGGGCACCCAAAAGGCAGACCTCAAGTCTCTGATTCCCCTTTGGGCAAAAAATCTCGCCTTGGGTGCGGGTTCCTCAAGGGCAGAGCCTGGCAGCCTGGAGGTGGCCCCTTGGGCAGGGCTCCAGAAGCTGAGAGGGAGCCCCTACAGAGGTGGCAGCAGCTGAGAGCTCCCCTCCAACCCCAAGCTCCAGGTCACCCAGCAGCTAGTCCCATGAATGTCTGGGGCCTGGAAAGAGCAGCCTGGCCTTGACCTTCAGGGGCCCTCTCTCAGTCCCCTTCTGAGGCCTTTCTGGCCCCCCTGCCCTGCTGTGTCTGGCTGGTCCCCTGCTCGCTCCTCTCTGCCTCTGTGCTCCCCTATCTGTTCTTCTGGGCTCTCCACTCCTTTCTCAGATCTCCCCTCTGCATCTCTGTCCCTTCCCTGGGCACTGAATCAGTCAGCCACAACTTCCAGCCCCCCTTGGAGCACATGCATGTGAAGAAGCAGAGTGGTGACCCAGTGTGGTGTGGCGCAGGGGAGGACTTCTGGAGGAGGCGCCCTGGGGCTGCCTTCCAGCCCTTCCCTGGGGCGCTCACACACGGATCTCTAGAGCCAGCCCAGAGCGAGGCATCTCACCCACAGGAGCCCCCTTAGGCCTCCAGGATGAATTCCCAGGCAGGGACACATCACATACAGACAGAACTCAACCAAAAGCTGGGAGAGGGCCCTCGGAGCTCCCAGGCACTGCAGCAGCTGAACCCGAGCCGGTACCCCCAGATTCACAGCCTTGCATGGCCCTACTCATAGCCTACTGGTTTCATCGCACAGTCAGGAGCTGGGCGGGGGGCAGGGCCAGGGCCAGGCCTACAGTCACTAGGGGGCAGCCCCGCCCACTTCACTGATCCCTTGAGGCCAGAGCCCTGACATCCTGGAGCCCCTAGAGGCGGCAGGTTTAACTTGTGCTCAGGTGACCCTCAGGATCGAGGGGGTCATTCTGGAAGAGGCTCATGCTAATGGGCCTAAGATGGAGCTGAGCTACTGCGGAGTGGGCCGACCCTCTGCTATCTGGAAGTTTCCCAGTGCTGATGGCTGAGGCGTGGCTGGTGAAAGCTGGCACTCTTTACGCCAGAGCTTTTTTTGACCTCCCCCTCAGGACATAATCACACAGCGGCTCTCTGCCCCGGGCCGTGAGGGCTGTAATTTCAGGGCTTGAAGGGGGCTCCGCGGAGGCCGGCCTGCGTCTAGCTATCTTTAGAGAGGCACGGTCTGGGGTGCGGCCCGATGAGGGAAGGTGGGCAGGGGGTTGTGCCGCAGGGAGGTGTCTGTGGGCCGCCTGCAAAGCCAGCGAGACACAGGGAGGCCAGGATGTACCCTGGGGTCCCCCCGGGCTTCCCCTGGGGGAGGTCAGCCCCCAGGAGCAGTGTCTGATTTTCCTGCTGCCTGCAGGACCAGGAGGCTCTGGTGGGGGCAGTGGGTGAGAGCAGGTGCAGGGGAGGGGGCCAGGCAGCCAGCGTCTCCGGGACTGGCCCTGCGTGCCACTGAGGTGGCCCTGCTGACAGGCCGGAGGGAGGCACACCACGCCTGACACATCCTTTGCCCTCCTCTGCTAACACACACTCCTTCCTGGCCTCTTTCTCCTGGAGGCCACGACATGGGGTATGAAGCAGTAGGAAGGTTTGGAACCGGATGTACATTAGACAGAAAGCCTGGCGAAGGAGTGGGTGGCGGGCCCTTGGGTAGGGGCACTGTGGACAGAGAGGAGTAGGCGGGTTGGAGAGGAATTTGGAGGCCAATAGGCAGGAGTCTGGGACTGTGGCTGGGAGAGGGCCGAAGTCCCTGGAAGGAGTGCACCACTGCTTCCTGCCCCTGTTCTCGGCTCCTCACACTTGCCAGCCTATGTGATCTGCTCCTTGTCTCCACTGTCCCCGCTGTCCTTACCCTCACCTGGATCCAGCGACTGATGAGTGCCTCGCTTTTTGCCACCTGAGCCTACTGTGTTGTCACCACCATCACAACAGTCACTACGGTGAACCATCAGATGCCCAGTGTTTCCGGGTTCCTGACTGGGCCACGCCTACCGCTATACCCTCCTGCCGAGCCAGCCCCCGCCTTGGAGAGCACAGTGACCACCTCCAGGCAGGCACGAGTGAGTAGAGGATACACGGTTGGGGCGTGGGTGAAGGAGGGACAGGCACAGGACAACAGGTGGCCTTGGTCCTGCCACCAGGCATTGGCTGCATTGCGCATGCTCCCCTGGCCGGGGGTCTGTCTGGGGATGTCCCTGGGTGGGCTGCTGACCCGCCTCTCCCCCTGGGGGCACGTCATGCTGCCACAGCCACCTCCCTGCTAGGACTGAAGCCCCTGGTCTCCAGCTGCTGGCACCCCAGCCCTGAGCTCCCGGCCCTCTTGGGGAGTTGCCTGGGCTGAAGAGAGTGCCCTTGCCCTAGTGACAGCCCCTTTGCTGGGCAGCCCTACCCAACTATGACAGGGGGATGGAAAGGTCCAGTCCCCTTGTCCTAACTCAGGACCAGCTCAGCTCCAGAGCACCTGGAGGCCTTGGCTGGGCCTGTGTCGTCGGTCACAAGCCAGCTTCTCCCTGGGCCCACTCCTGCTCTTGTCCTCTCCTCCCCTAGGAGACTCCCAGAAAACTTCCTGCACACTCATCCTTGCCTCTGGTGGGTCAGCTTCCAGGGAGCTCACTGGCAGACACCTACTAGGGTCTCAGGAAGATCACAGAAGGATTGGCCCGCTTGCCTGGATTCAGGCCACCTGACAGCAGCCCCCAGAGCCCAGCGACTCCCTGTCTGCAGTGGAATTCACCCGGGGAACTGCCTAGGCTGCCTGCCTCCTCCATCCCCTGCCCTCCTCCACTCCTCTGCCCCAACCCCGCGGCCAGGTTGCCCTGACAAGCGGCCCTGACAAGTGGCGGTGGGTCCTTAGGTGTGGCCCTTCTCCTCTGAGGCCTTCCGGCCCCATCTGCTCAATAGAGAGGTGCGAGCGGCTCTGGGGGGAGGTGGCCCAGCCTGAACTTCCTGTGCCTCCTAGGGCCTGACCTCTGCGACTGCGGGGAAGGAGGGGGCTGGTGGCTGACCAGAGTGGAGTGGGAGGGCTGGGGCCAGGCAGCCAGGCGGGGGAAGAGGGGTCGTGAGAGCTGGGAAAGCAAGGGGCCCTCCCCATCAGGGCCAGTGCCTCCAAGGCTGCTGACCTCTGACCCAGTCCAAACAGGAAGTGCCATATCCGTGGGCCCCGGGCCGGGCCGGGAGGAGAAGGAATGCAGGGATGAGTCCAAAGCAAACAGGCCGCCAGCTTCCCAGGCCTCTCCCCGCCCCCTGCCAGAGTCTGGCCTGGTCTCTGCTGAGAACTCAAGGGTAGGGGGCGGGGGGCTGGCTGCAGAGTGTGACAGACGGGAAACTCACAGTTCCCAGGCCCAGACCCCAGCCCGAGGCCCTGGCAGGGCAAGGTCTCTGCAGTGGCACTTGCTGCCTTTTCTCCTTCACTCCACCCACATCCAGCAGCACTGAAGGCTGGGTGAAGGCTGGGGCCTGTTCTGCTCCACGGCATTCTCTACCCAGTCACTTGGCTGTCTCCCTGCCCCCCACACCCCCATAAGCTCCCCACTCCCCAGGGCGGGGGCTGAGCCCGCAGTGCTTCCTGCTGGTTTCGGCCCCTGCCCCCATCCCTCTCCCTCCGCAGCACTAGGCATGGGGCACTGTCAGCTGCCAAGGCTGACCTAGTAACCCACCCTGTTCCTGGTGGTCCCTGTCACACAGGCAAGGCAATTGTTGCAGTGACCTCAGGGTGCTCTGCAGATCCTGGGTCCCCACCATGCAGAGTTGTGGGTCCTCTCTCCAGGCTCATAGCTGGCTGGTGTCTGTGGCTGCCTCCCCCACCAGGTGGACAATCAGCAACTCCAGCCAGGGGTTGGTCACCCCTGGGTCCCCAGGGCTAGGCCTGGCCTCCCGCAGATCAAGAACTTGCTCCCCAGGAGTTGTTGAGAGGATGCTGCTCCTCACCCTCCCCTGGCACCAGGCTGCACGTGGGTACATCCAGGTCCCAAATCCTTGGACCCCTGTGCCTGTCTCCGAGGAATGTGTGTAGGGCCCTGGGGACCTGTGGGCTGGTACGGGAGATTGAGGTGTGGAACCGGGATGAGAGCCCTGGGACCTGGGATAGGGGAGAGGGAGGAGCAAGGTGCCTCTGGTGTTGGTGCAGGTGTGGGAGGCTCCAGGACAAAGGGCAAGCACCAGGGGTGCTCACATCAACTTCTCTGACAGCCAAGCCCCACTCTATGCATCCACTCCATGGACAGGGTCACTTCCTGGACGAGAGAGTACTGATGCTGCCCTGAACAATGAGGGCAAGCCTGGCCTCCAGATGGCTTGGGGCTGAGCTGCAGGAGACTTCAGGACCCTGGCCAGGGCAGGTGGGGCTGTGGAGACTCTTGGAGAAGCTTCTAGAAGCAGGCCCTCTTAAACTCCTGCTGATGAAGCAGTATCCAGGATGTGGGCTCTGGGGGCTCCATGCACAAGAGAATGCCAGCGTGTACAGGCGGTTTAGATCCAGGAGGGAGGGCAGGAGGCTAGAGGAAGTGAGTGGACTTGAATGAGATGCATTTATTATGCTCAAGTCCAAACCAGCACCACATCCGGCTGGGTCATTTACTAAGTGAAGGGACCTCAGCAGTCAGTGGGATGTGGGCGCATCTGAAGCAGCAGGGTCTTCTAGATCTTTCTCCCAGTGATGCAAAGATCAAATGGAGCTGGGCTTAGGCCCTCCTCCCCTTACCAGTCCCCAAGGAACAGGGGGTGGGGAAGGTTGGATCTGGGGGCTAAGCACCCTCCGCCTCCCCCTCCTCCTCCCCCTGCTGGGGCTGGAGGACCACACTGTGGTAGGCCCGGATGCAGGAGAAGGCAGTGGGGGGGATGCGGCGCCGGTCGATAAGGTTGTTCTCCAGGTGCGTGGAGATGAGGTTGGAGTCCTGGGCCACGCGTGTGTCACAGATGGAATTCAGGGGCACGTGTCTGTGGAGTGGGGGTGGCAGGGCGGAGCAAAGGAGCCAAGACTCCAGAAAGAGGAATCAAGCATCAGGTAAGAGGAGAGAAAGAGAGGGCCTGACAGTGAGTGGGTGGTGAGACCAAGGTGCAGAGACCAGACCCAGGGTGGAGGGTCTGGAGGGTTGCTGCCACCACCTGCCACCTCTGCACTCAGGGCTCAGCCCTTGTTGCTCTGGGCCAGAGCCCTCCCATCTCCCCCCTGCCCACCCCCTGCCCAGATTCTGCTGTCTGCAGCCCTCCACCTTGGCTGCCCAGGCCTGCCAGCCACTGGGCACAGCCTCCCAACATGGCCACCAGGATGGGTAGATGCGGGCGGTGAAGGGGTACCCCCACAGCCCCGCCCTCAGCCTCTGAGGCCCTTGGGTGACGAGCCCACCGGCTAGCCCACCTGGCCCACCTACCAGGCCAGGCCTCTGGGCCTTGGCTGCGTTTCCTCCCCGGCCAGTGGTGGGGATGGGGCTGGGGTTGGGGGAGGCAGGTGGGTGACCCTACCTGATCTTGTTGTGACTCAGGCGCAACACCTGCAGCGCCCTGAGGCCCAGGAGGCCTCGAGGGATGGCCTGCAGCTGGTTATGGTCCAGCAGCAGCTCGGCCAGGGAGGCTCGCAGGCCCAGGAAGGACACGTCGTGGATGCCATCGGCGCGCAGGCTGTTGTGAGACAGGTGTAGGCGCTCCAGGCCCGGCTTCATGTGCGCAAACACATAGCCGGGGATGCGCTCGATGCGGTTGTGGTGCAGCGTCAGGTGGCGGAGGCCCCGGGGCAGGAAGGAGGGCACGTGCACCAGTTGGTTGTGGGACAGGTCGAGGGCCTCCAGCTTCCTATGGGCCGGGGCGCATGAGCACAGGGTGAGCTCATGGCGTCTGACAGGGACCACAGCCACAGCTGGAGCCCTAAATTGGAGTCCCTGGTCCACGTCGGAGAAGAGAGTGGCCACCAGGGCTCCCAAGAGCTGACAAGGGTCAGGCCCCGTCTGGCTTCTGTGTCCTCCTCTATCTGCTGAGGCCGGGAAGAGGGGATCTGGGGGGGGGCTCTCTTTCTCACCGCAAGGCTAATGAGGCCGGCCCTCGGTGTGGACGTGGCAGACCCGCTCCCACTCCTTTCTCTCCCTCCTAAACTCACGGCTGACAAAAGAAGCACGAGGAAAGAAGCTGTGGTCCGGGGAGAGAGCTGTCCCTGGCTGCCCCACCCAGGCTTGCCTCCGCTCTGCCCTTCCTGGCCTGCCCCACAATCTTCTGCTCTTGCCCCTACTCCCTCGTCCTCTTCCTGCCTCGCCCAGGCCGAAGACAAGCAGAAACCAGATGAGGAGGGAGAAGAAAATGAAGCTCCCGGGGATCAGGGCCGGGGGACCCTGAGGGAGGCCGGCCGTGAACCCAGGTTGCTGCATGGTGGGCGTGGGCAGGGGCTGGGCAGAGGGAACTGGGAGCAGATGGTGGTGGTGCTTCCAGAACAAGTCAGAGCCGGGAAAGTGGCTTCTCTCATTAACATCCCTACCCCTGCGAGTGGGTCAGCCCGTTGGCCTTGGGGTTCACACCGTCCTTAGTCCACAGGAGTGGGGGCTCTGGTGCCTCCCAAGCCTGCCGAGTCAGCAGCCCCCTCCCCATCCACCAGCCAGAGAAAAGTGAGGCGCCGCCCGGCTAGGCCTTGACTGGCCGCCAGCCCCCTGCCCAGGCCCCGCGGCGGGAGTGGAACGGCGGCTGGGCGGGCCCCTCCCTAGGCTGCCGTCTGCTTTCCTTTGCCCCCTTGGCAAGAGGGGGAGAGGAAAAAAGAATAATTAAACCCAAACGTCCTGGTAACTTTTTCCTGGAACACTAGGATGCAGGGCGGGAGACTCTGGTCCCTGGAATGGCAGGTCAGACTGTCAACCCCTGACTCCCCCTGCAGCCCCACCCCTACCCTGCCTCAGTGATCTTGAGACCCCATGGATTGTACCTCCCCAGCCCTCCCGCTGCTCCCAGGATCACATCCTGACTCCTTAGGCAGTGCCTGCAAGGGCCCTGTTTCCTCCTGGACCCCATCTGTCAGTGCCCCGACTCAGCTGTCCAAACCAGATCATGGGGACTCATCCTGGACCCTTCCTGTAGTGGGCTGAATAGCGGCCCCCCAAGGATATGTCTACCCAGAACCTGTGAATGTGACCTCATTTGGCAAAAAGGTCTTTGTAGACGTAAGTAAGTGAAGGATCTTGAAATGATATCATCCTGGTTTGGGGTGGGCAGTAATGCAATGACAAGAGTCTTTATAAGAGACAGAAGAGGAGAGACACAGACACAGAGGGGCAGCCACATGAAGACAAGGGCAGAGACAGGAGGGATGCAGCCACAAGCCCGGGGACACTTGGAGCCACCAGAAGCTGGAAGAGGCAGGAAGGACTCTCCCCTAGAGCCTGCAGAGGGACCATGGCCCTGGGACACCTTGATTTTGGACCTCTGGCCACCAGAACTGAGAGAAAATAAATCTCTGTTGTTTTAAGCTGCCCTCTTCATGGTGCTTTGTTACCTCTGCCCCAGGAAACTCACATATGTCTTTCCCACGGCCGCCATCTCCCCCATGTCCATTCCTGCCCCTGTTGCTTCCTAGCTAAACCTAGCACGGGGCCAGTTCTCACCACTCAGGCTGCCCCTCCATCTAAGCAATCCAAGAGGAGCTTCCTGGCCGCCTGCAGGGCAAATCCAGGCATGGCAGGGGAGGGGGTTTCTGTGGCCTTGGAGATTCTGTCTGGCGGGAGGGACAGAGGGAAACCTTGAAGGAACAAGTGGTGTCTGAGGGCCCAGGCCACCAGAAGCCAGGCCTGGGCAGCAGAGCCCCCTCTCCCAGCCCTCTCTGCCCTTGCTCCTGACTCCCTAGCTTCCCTGAGGAGCATCCTCCCTTTCTGGACTCCAAGTGCCCGAGTGGGTGAAGCTCGGGCCAGGCCAGGGTGGATGGCGGCACTCACGGAAGATCGATCCAAGCGCGGGGTGCCAGCCGGTCCTCCTGGAGCCGGTTGTTACTGAGTACAAGCACGCTGAGGCTGTGGCTACGGTTCAGTGCGCCCTCTGTCACCTCCTCGATGATGTTGGTGCCCAAGTGCAGCTCCTAGGGCCAGGGCTTGGGGTGAGGGGCCCACCCTCTACTCACTGGTGGCCTGGCTGGGTTCCTGCTCTGCCTAGTCCCGCTCCCTGCCCCCTTCTACTAGGTCTCACCCGTGGGACTTCAGATGCCACCGTCTCTGCCCCTCTCAGGGCCCTGGCCGACTGTGCAAAGGATCCCAGTGGCACAAGACAGCCTCAGGGAGCACCGCCAAGCACAGGGAGATCATGCGGCCCAGAGAGGGCACGGGTCTAGCTCAGGGACATCCAGCGGGTCCAGGACAGTCCTTGAGGCTTAATTTTGGGCTTCCAGAAGGTTAGGTCAGGTAGAGGAAAGGCTCTTTGGCGTTAAGGCCTTGTGGGTTTATCATCAACCCCCACCCCCACCTCAACCGCATGGGTAGCTCTACCTGCCTGCTGGGCCGGTGGTGGCAGATTCTCAGGTCTTTCGGCCACAGCATTGCCTCTCGTGGCCTTGGGGTTCCCAGCTCACCTGCAGAGAGGCTGGCAGGCCAGGAGGGATGGTCCGCAGCTGGTTCCGTCCCAGCCTCAGGTAGAGCAGGCTGCGCAGGGGCTGGAAGGCCCGCGGGGAGATGTCCCCTTCATGCAGCTGGTTCCCTTCCACCTCCAGCGTCAGCAGCTGGCCGAGTCCTGCAGGGCCAGATGGCAGAGGGGCGCGTGAGCTGCCTGCTGAGCTCCAGAGACCCCCTGGCTCTAGAGGCCGGTGCCACTTCCCAGAGCAGATGCTCCCTCCTCTGCCCTCCAGCCTGGCAGCCCTGGGCAGACCTTCCCCTCGCCCGCACCTTTCCTTGGCTTCCCTGGCCAGCCCCTTCAGCCCCTGCCCCCCGGAGCCTGCCCGCACCCTGAAAACTGCTGCTCTGTAGGCCCTGCAGAAGGTTGTCATTGAGTTTGAGCTCCTGCAAGGAGGCGGGCAAGGCCGGCACCGTGGACAGCGAGTTCCCATCCAGGTTCAGCCGCTTCAGCCTGGTCAGAGTCTGGAGTGGGGGGTGGGGGTGGGGGGTGGAAAGGGGGCTGGGGGCTGGGGTTTTGCTGGCTGGGGCTAGGCTCATCCTGCCCAGGGTCACCCCCATTTAGTAGCATCGTGGTTTCCTAGTTCCCTCTTGGACCAGGCCTGTCTGGGGGTTTCTGGAACTCTGCTCGGTTTCTCCTAAGAGTGCTGATCCCTTGTGGGGCTCAAGGATCTGTGTTGTTCCTTGTGTTCCCAGCTGTAGACCATGTCACTCCAAACCGTTGAAGCCCCCAGCCCCCCGGCCCCGTGCTGGGTTTCTGCACAGCGCCCAGGCAGAGTGGGGAGAGGAGTAGTGGTTGCCCGGAGCCATGGGACCTGCTGGCCCGCTCCTGGCCCAGCCCCCTGGGAGGGGGGGGGTGGAGGGCCTGGGGCGCACCTTGAAGGCATGAGGGTGCAGGCCGCGGGCATCCAGCTTGTTCTTGCTCAAGTCCAGCCACTCCAGGTTGGGCAGTCCCAGGAACGTGTGGGCCGGGATCTTGGCAATTTCATTCTCTGTGCACACATGGGGAAGCCATTTTCCGTGCCCCTCCATCCCCCTCCCCTCTGCCACTCTGTGCTTCCCCACATGGGCCAGGGGCAGCAGGTCAGGGCCTCTTCTTACTGCCAACCTGGACCCCATGGGAGGTGAGCCATCCCCAGGCACGGTGGGGTGGCCGAGGACCCACTCAAGGGGGGCCTTTTCACCTCTGCTGCAGGAATGGCTGCAGGGAAGAGGGGCCACCCACCTGCCAAGTAGAGCGTGGTCAGGCCGGGGTCGGACAGGGCAGGGACATGCTTCATCTTGACGTTGCCACAGGCAATGGCCGCCTGGGCCCGGAGGCAGGAGGCTGGCAGGGACGGCGTGGGCTGTTCCGCAGTGCCCAGGTCTGCAAAACCATGGCTGTGTCCTCGCTTGCTTCCAGGCCTTTTCCGCCCATGACCTGTAGTCTCTGAGGTGTGGCTGCCACCTTGGCCTTGGCTTTGAACCTTCTTTTGATGCCAGCTGCCCAGGCCAGGTTGGTGGGAGGCCCCTGGGGGACGAGAGCCGAGACCCCAGCCTGGTCACGTAGCAGCAGGAGCCCACCGAGGGGCAGGGGCTTGCCTGGTCTCCCTGGACCTGCTGGTGACCCGGCCAGCTGAGCTGGAACAACAGGCCACTGGGTTTGACCCCTTTCCTTTGGCACCAAGAGCAAAGGCTAGGTCCAAATTGGGACCCTAAGCAGGGGGAAGGGGATCTACCCTTGAAGATTCCCCTCGTGCCAGGCACATGGGGGTGTTCAGCCTGGGCACGTGGAGAGCAGGGTGGGGTCTCAGTGGCTGCTGACTGGTGGAGGTTGGCACACGCCTTGGCCCCTTCAGACTTGAGTATGGCCCCATTACCCATTGCAGGCCCTATCTGGGGGCCGCCTGCCCCAGCCAGTCCTCACCTTTGGGGGGCCTCCCGGGCTTTGGGCCCCTTTCCCTGGCTTCCCAGCCTCCTGCCTTCCTGTCATGGCCCTCCTCGGTGGCCACTGCCCCTTCCTGTGCTCGGGGAGCCCTGCTGGTCTGCAAGGGCCTGAGCTTGGCAGCTTTGGGCCTCGCTGCCCCAGCCCCAGTTGCTGCTGTGGCCTGGGGATCGACCTGCACGGTGCCTGCCCTGTTGTTGGGACCCCTCTCCTGCTCCCAGGCAGCTGATGGTGTCGCCTTCCTCTGGGCCAGCCTTGGCCTGGCAGGGGCCTTCCAGCTGGGGGCTGGGAACCGGGTGGGGGCTCTGTGGGCTCCCTCCTTGGAGGTGAGCTGCGACTGTGATCCGTCCAGCTGCCTGTCCTCAGGCTTGTCCAGGCCGTCGCTCTCGGGGATGGGCCGAACTTGACCTGCAGAAGGAGCCAATGTGGGCTGGGGTGACTGGGATCCCCGCACGGCTGAAAGACAGCACCTCCATCCTGAGTGGGGGGATCAGCCGTAGGCTGGCCCACCTCCCTCCTTGCCTCTTTGCCCAGACCTCACTTCTGCCTCTTTCTTCTCTGCTCAGGAGCCTTCTGTTACTGACCAAGTGTCAGAGAGTCCCTGGTCTCTGCCCTGCTTTTTCATGGCTCCAGAGTGGGAGACCCCGAGCACCAGAAAGGGAGAACAGGGGGCTGCTCAAAGCCAGAAGCACGTGGAGTCACCCTACTTGCCTCTCAGAACTTCTGGGGACCTTCTAGGCTCATTGTGACAGGGCACAGGCAGGTTCCAGGAGCGCTTCAGTGGCCCTAGATGGAGGGGGCTGGGCCTGCTCCTGTGCCTCCCAGTCCCCGGTGCATTCTTCCTGGGCAGGAAGGGGTTGGGGAAGCCTCTGGGGAGACGAAGGGGTCCCTGCCACCTGGCACAGTTTGCTTTTGGAGGTGGAAGCCCCAGTGCCTGCAGGGAGAGGAGGCTATTGGGGTCGAGTTGAGCCCAGGGGCCACCTTGAGGGGCTGTCAGCAACGGCCAAGGAGGGGTGATAGCTCCAGGGCCTGGCCTCCTCTGCATGGTACCCTTCCTCAATCAGCACTAACTGTGGGCCTTCCCTGCAGGTCCTGCTGTCTGCAGGGGTTGGGGGATCGGCTCACCCAGGCCCACCCACTGGCCCCTCCCACTCCAACCCTGGGCCTGGGGCAGGGCCACCACGCATGCTGTTAACCGAAGGCATCTGAGACCAGGGTGACCCTGTAGCCATTCACCTGGAGGCCCTTGTGCCACCTCACCCCACCGCAGCCCCAGGCCCCGACTTCCGGTCTCCTACGCATCTCTGGGTCCCCTCAGTAGGCCTTAGGGCAGCCAGCAAACCTGGATCCGTTCTTGCAGCCCCAGCTGAGGCAGCCCCTCCTAGGGGAGCTTCTCCCCTCCCCTGCTCCCACCCTAGGCAATGAGCACGAAGCCTCTGAATCTGCAATACCCCCTCACCCTCTGGAAAGGGTTCCCTGAGGCCTGTGGATCCCTCCCAGCCCTGACCTGAGCAACCGACGTGGGTATCGGTGGGCAACCTCAGGATGACCAGCTTTCTCTCCCTCTGGCCCAGCCCCAGGCTGTTCCCCTCCCACTAGCCTCTTCCTGCTGGTGCCACCTACTCACCATCAGGGGGCCCCGGCGGGCTGGGCGGCAGCGGCTGCAGGGTGGGCAAAGCCGAGGAGGATGGCCGGGCCCTGGGCTCTCTCAGGCTCAGCCCCTGCTTGGCCAGGGCCCCTCCAGGGCAGCACCCCACCCAGAGAGCCAGGACGGGGAGCAGCACACTCTTCATGGCTGCCGCGTGCAGACCGTGCAGCCCGAGCAGGCTGCCTGGGCTGGCGGAGGGGGTGAATAGCTGGGAGAGGTGGGAGCCACGGCGGCAGGATGGAACACCAGCGGGCTGAGGGAGCGACAGCCCTGCTCCCTGAGCTGCAGCGCTGGGAGCCTCCGCCACCCACCCAGCCCTCCGTCAGGAAGGCTCCCCTCCAACAAATACCTCCCCAGGCCTTGCCCCTGACTCCGCTCAAAGTCCCCTGCTCCCACCTGAGGAGAAAGAGAGATTGATTTTTTTCTTGGACCCAAGCGCTCTCGTTTTTTTCTGTGAGGCCTGCGTTTATTCTCCACTGGCCCTGGCCCAGTGGCCCCCATGAATGGGGCTTCTGTCTCCACATACAGTGGACCTGTGAGGCCCACCACAGAGCAGGCTGCCCACCCCAAGGCTGCCAGGTCCCACCTCCATGGCCGGGAGAGGAGAGGGGCCAGGCCTTGCCAGCAGCAGGCCCCAGAGCCTCCTGGGTCCTTGGGAGAAGGGACAGGTGACAGGGCCACCCGGACAATGGTGGCGCTGGCTCCTCTGGAACCTGCCAAGCCTGTGGGCTTCCTCTGTGGGCGCCAGTGCCGAGGCCTCCCTACTCCAGAAGAAACAGAACATGTGTCAAGCAGAGACCCTAGCCCTTGGGGCCCCAGTGCCACCTGGGTATGGACCTCCTGCCTCAGATGGGGCTGGAGTAGGCAGTTCAGCTCTGGATCCTTCTACTGGCTCCCTACCTTCCCTCTAGGCCTCCACTTTCCCCTCTAAAATGGTGAGCGGGTATACATCCCGCTGACTCCCACCCCTGCTATGTCCCCACCTCACACTGGAGTGTATGTGCACCGGGACTGCTGGGTTCTTCAGGGACCACTGGCCCGGCAGTAGTAGCCTGGCGGAGGCCATCTCACAGTTCCCTCCAGGCTTCTCGGCCGAGAGTTCCAGGTCTTGGACTGACCAGTGTCATCGCTTCCCTACACCTCACGCGCGCCCTCTCTGGCCGAGGGGCACCTGTGGGTCAGGAGAGGGCTCAAGAGCAGGGCCGTGGGCTGGAGCAAGAGGCAAAGAAGGGGTGTCTGACCACAGGCCCCGGGCCCGCCCTCAGATGGCCCCAGCCCCAGACCCAGCTGTGGGAGCCGAGGGCAGGCGGGGACTGGCAAGGAGGCCGGGTCTCACCACATGGCTCTTTGGGGCCAGCCTTGAGGAAGCTTTTCCTACAGCTCTGTCCAGCATTGACTTATGTTTGGAAGCGATCTTAAAAAATGAGTTAATTGTGGGCAAGGCTTGGGTGGACGGGAAAGGGGGAGGGGGGGAGGCGCAGGGCCAGGAAGGACTGTGGAGGAGTTTCCCATAGCCACCTGGGGTTCAAGGTCTCTGTTCGGGGCCACAGAGGAGTGTGCAAGGGCGTGGGGGTAGGGCACAGAGTCCCCCTCAGGCAGGTCTTTGTTGGAGTCCTCAGCATTGACCCACTTGGGCCCGGGGAGCAGCCTTAGTCCCGAGTATCAGATGTAGTGCGCCCGGGGTACAGCAGGGACAAAGGAGTCACCACCTTCCCGGAGCCTCCGTGCCAGCTAACAGTCCCACGTGAGCCACACAGGGTCCACTGGCAGCCCCCTCCTCTGTCTTGTCCAGTGCTCCAGTTTAAGGCCTGAATTTGGGACTGTGCCACACACAGACAGCGACGGTCTGCAAAGTGAGCGTGAGCAAGTACCCTGGGAGCCAAGGATGAATCCGCCACGTGCCCGTGTGCCCGTGGGTGACACAGGATGGCCTGGGCTAATGGTTTGCCAAGCTGGGCGCGGGGGAGCGCTTAGGCACGGGAGGCTGGGCTTTGCCCAGGGATTCTGGAAGACTGAGCACAAACCCCCGCCCCCAAGACAGGGAAGGAACTGAGAGGGGGTAGGGCTGGCCTGAGGCAGACGCCAGAGGCCAGGCCTCCTGTCTCCTGCCTCCTGGTCCAGGCATCCCTGGAGGAGGGGGTAGGACCCCGCCTGAAGTGGGTCCCTAGAGACAACTGTGGTGGGACCCCCAGCTCTAACCCTCCCCCTGCCTGGGGATGGCTTCTGGAATTCTGGCCCCCAACCCATTTCCCCTGTTCGCGCCGCTCCCCAGGCGCTGACTAAACATCCTGCCATCTGGTTCCCATTAGCTGAGCTGGGGGTGAGGGGAAGCCTGCTCCCAGGTTTCTTTGGCACAGTGGCCTGGAGGAGGGAGGGACCCTCGCTCCGACCCACCTAAGCAGGAAGGGGCGAGGCCTGGCGCACTCTCAGTTCCCCAGGTCCTGTGGAGTCCAGTCATCACTGCCCTTCCCCCACTGGGGGCCAGCGGCCACCTGGCCACCTACTGTGTCCAGTTTTAGGGTGCTCGGCCATCGTGGGGACCTTGAAAGAACCCCCACAGAGCAGAGCCAGCTTGTCGTGGGCTCAGCAGAACCAGAGGTGCCCTCCCACACCCGCCCCTCTTGCACACGGAGCTTACTCGTGGACTTGGGCTGAGACAGGCAGGGCCCCTGGCCAACACTAACCCTGAGCCTGGTGTCTGGAGCACAGGGTGGGAGGGGTGTCGGGATTTTCCAGGAACCAGAGATGTAGCCTGGGGGTTGCTGGAAGGCTTTTGGGCTCCCAGCTCTGCCCTGGACAGATGGACCATTTGATGTCAGTAGCAAGCCTCCCCGCTCAGGGCCTCGGTCTCCCCATCACAATGTGGTGGATAAGGGCTCCTTAGAAAGTTCTAGAACCTGAGAACTGGAAGGGGCCTAGATAAGCGCCATTAGACGATCATGGTTGCTTCCAGCTGCACAATCCCAGGATTCTGAGGGCAAGGAAGGGACTCCTGCCCCTTCTCCTTCTGTCCTCCCCTTCCACATGGGCCACTGTCCATGCATCTTGCCCCCAAGAACACACAGCCCCTCACGAGTCAGGACTCAAACTGGCAGCCTGGAGGATGCCAAAGCCATGCCCTTCATCCCTCAAAGCGCCTTAGAACTGCATAGCTGAGAGCCCTCCTCCCATCAAGGGAGGATTGGAGAATAGATTCTTCATTCACTGAACATCCCTGAGCGCTTGCTGTGGGCTAGGCACTGTGCCCGGTGCTGTGAGCAGTACAGCAGTGAGCCATGTGGCCAGCTGCCTTGTGCTCACAGACTGGGGGGCGTGAGGAAAGGGGCTGGCCATGGCGGCTGGAGAGAGAGACACTTTTGACAGGGGATGGGATGAGGACTGTGAGAAAGTGACATTTGGGTGGAGGCGTGAGTGAAAAGGAGATAGCTACACCAAAAGAGTTCTGGTAAAGAGCCCTCCCAAAAGGAGGGATGGCCAGTGCAAAGGCCCTGAGGCAGGAAGGGTTTGGCCCAATTTGAGAACCAGCAAGGAGACCAGTACTGTGGAGCAGGCTGAATGAGGGGTGAGGCTGGGGAAGAGTGGAAGGCCCAGCTTGATAGGGCATTGAAGGGTGGCAGGTGGACTTTGACTTTGAACTTAAAAGAAGCTGGGGACCACTGTGGACTTCTGAGCAGAGGAGTCACACATGATCTGACTTATAAAAGGATCCTTCAGGCTGCGGGGTGGAGCACAGACGTGTTGGGGGCACAAGGGCAGAAGGAGAAAGCCAGTGCGGAGGCAGCTGCACTCTCCTGGGGAGAGGTTATCTGGCTGGCCCGGGGTGGAGGCCGCAGGTGGGGGAAGTGGGTGGAGTGAGAACACTGTGGGCGGAGTGAGCCTGGGACAGAAGCTGGGGACTCCAGCTCCTGACCTGTCAGGTGTGAGGTTGGTGATTAGACAGCCAAGCAGTAATGTCTATAAGGCAGTTCTCTGCATGAATCTGGAGCTCAGGGCCAAGGTCTGGGTTGCCAGTTCTACCCTCCCACTGTCTGTCATTTGACAAGTACCTTGAGCCCTTACTGTGTACCAGACTTTCCATCAGGGCCCAGGGCAGAACAGTGGCTCTACAGCCAAAGACATACCCTTGGGGTGACCCCTCAAGAGCAAGGGAACAGGCCTGTTCTTACGCCTTCCACATTGTATCCGAGTAACATCAAAACCAGCGTGTGTGTGTGCACCCGGGCAACTTGTGCACACGTGTGCACACAGATGCCAGTCTACCTATGGGTGGGGGCATGTGGGAGGGTCTCTCTGGCACATGTTTGGGCATCTATCGTAAATAAATAAAGGTACAGTGGCTTTTTTCCTCTTCAAATTTTGAGAAGAAAAGAGCCATACTTTCCATGCCCTCTTCCCATTGCCAGCCGCCGTCTCTTCCCTAGAGAAAACCTATCTTGTTTTAATGCCATTAAAGCCTCAGAGGATCTGGTCCCAATTAAACAGCTTTTCTTGCTGATGCTTTTGTGAGAACTAAATACATCAAGCGATCCAGACTCATGCGTAGTGCTTCCTTGCTTGAGACCTGGTGTTCCTGAGCAAGCAAGCCACAGAGGCAGACAGACGGACACAGGCAGAGATTGAGGCAGAGACAGAGAAAGAAGGACAGAAAGGGAACACAGAACAGAACCCCCAAATGGGACAATGACGGTTGGGGATGGGGTGGGTAGTAAGGAGCACTGAGGTCAGGGGAGCAGAGCCGAGGCCTTCGGCTGCTGGGCTGTTGGCGTCCCAGGGGAGGTTGCCAACAGAAGGTGGGTTGGAGGGGGTGGAAAGCAACAAGGGTGGTTTGGGGGCTAAAAGGTCCCAGGTGGCTGATGTGGCTGGGTTGAGGGAGCAGGGCCATGGTGGGCATAGGGGCACATGGAGGCCACTTTCCCATCCTCCTTCTCTGTCTGAAATCCCAGATGGTTCCTGCCAATAACGTGGGCCCCGCTGGACGCTCTGTGGAAGCTGCCCTTGCCCCTCCAGGTGGGCATCGAGGGGCCTCAGACAGGGGACAGGCTGGGCAGAAACGGGCTCCTGTTGGGCTGGGGGCGAGGGAGCGGAAAGGCGAGGTTGGGCGCCCCCTCCCCTGCCTGGCCCTCCCGAGTGGGCACGTTCATGTTCCAGTCCTGGCGCCCGCGTCTCCAGCTCCAGACGCATGTGACTCAGCCCCGTCAGCCTTGCCAAGCCGTCTAGACCGGAGTGTCTCCCGGTGGAGGGGGCCATCCCGCCCGCCATTTCCTCTCCTGCCGCCGGGGGTGTGGCTGAGCCCTCGCGCACATGAAGCTGCGAGTGTCCCCACCTCCCCCGAGCCGCGTGCACACGCCCCGCTCGCTCGTCTACCCTTGGGCGCGCGTGCCTGGACCGCTGCAAACCCCCAGCGCGGGGGCGCCAGCGGGGAGCCCCAAAGCCCCCACGGGTCCAGCCCACCCCCATCTGTGACCATCCCTCTCCCCCGTGTCTGTTCCCACCCCAGGCCCCATCGGGGCCAGGAGTGCACTTGTGGGTACAGCCCTGTCCACGCAGCCTGGCTCCGTCAACACCCCCCCACCCCCAAACGCCTGGGCTTCCAAGCGACATTCGCCCTGGGAGGAGGCGACCCGCAGACCCTCGCAGATCCTAGGAGTGGGTCTGGGGCGTGACATGTTCTGTAGGAGCTTGTGGCCTGGGGGTGGGTTGTGTCCCCTTGGCTCTGAGGGCCCCTCAGCGGCAGGAGGCTGTGGAACAATAAAGGTCCCGGGTTTGACAGGGTGTGAGGCTGCCATTGCCTAGGTGTCCCATGGGCAGGGAGCCACCTGTCCCTCTCAAGGGCTGGCTCTCCAGCTGCCCCTGCCTTGGGCTGCCACGGTCCCTGCCCCAGAATAGGGATCAGAAGGGATAGGAAGAGGAGGCCAAAGTCCCAGGGCAGCTTCTCCATCCTTACGTGCCAGTAGACTCCCAATGTGGACAGACACAGGCCTAGAATGAGAGCATTCCAGAACTGGCAGTCATCAGTCAGCTCCTAGGTTGACAGTCTCCTCCATCCAGTGCTAGGACCAGAGACCACTAGATTCCCCCCAGCCTACCTATGGGGCAGGCTCACATCTGTCAGACCCACTGTGGCAGCTCTGGGGTCCTTCAGACTTATGCCACCCCAGTAGCTTGTGCTTGGCCAGGCCAGTCCCCAGGGCCTCAGGGTGGGTGAATGACAGCTACCCGAGGGAAAGTCAGTGTCATTCTCATTTCCAGAACTCTTCTGGTCTCTCTGTTCAGGTCAAAGTTTGGAGTCCCTGCAGCCTTGAGGGTCTTTCCCATTTCATTTGCAAGGGCCTCCCACTTTCATGTTCCCCACCCCTCCTCTCATCTGCGTGAAGATGGTGTGCTTTTGAGTGGGCTTCTGGCTGGCACAGATGGCATGGGCTGGCTGTAAGCCCTGGGCACCTGGGTGGGCGGGTGATCAACAGCCCATCATGGCAGCTTAGTCTGGAGCAGATGAGAGAGGTCGGAGAAGGAGAGGGGAGGGAGAGGCAGAGAGAGGGAGGGAGGAGAGGAAGGAGACAGCCCTCTCACTTGGTCTCTCCTGGAGAGCCTTGAACTCAGATCATCCTCATCCTGACCTCATGACCTTGTCTCATTTCTCCCCCAAATCCAAGGCCAAGCACTGCCATTTACTTCTCCCATGGAGCGGATAAGCTTCTCATCCCATAACTGAATCCTTCCCCTGAGATGTCCACCCACGTCCCACACGTGCGCCTGTGTGCTTGCCCTCTTCACTTGCCTTTTCTTCAGGAGTCTGCATTTGGTGCTCACCAGAGGATGTGGTGAGGAGTCCTTTGATCTCCTTTTCTTACTGGGGAATCTCAGGGGTGGGGAGAGTCGGGGCTGGAGGTATCCTCTATCCCTCAAAAGCTCCCCCTTTTTGGAAAAAGGCCTTCAACCCCTGTTGGATGCAGCAGAAGCCAATCTGCCTTTTCTTCTTTGCTGGAGAGGTAAACCCTTGAACTTCAGCTTCCTTTGATTGGCTGTTGGGGGGCCGTGGTTAAGATTCCCCCTGCACCCTGGGGTCTGCTGCTAAAGGCAGCTAGAACATGCTCTTGTGGCCCTTCCTCTGACCCGATGCCCCACACAGCTCCTGCCAACAGCCCTGCTGCCCCAGGGCAGGGAGGCCATTGGGTGAAGCCACCTGGTTGGCTATATATTTCCGTGCCTGGGGCACAAAGTGAGGTGCCTCACATGGCTGGCTGCCTCAGCCACCACTGCTGCCAGCCCATCCCTGGCACAGTGGGGCCAATACCTGTCAACTGTTCTCATTTTCCAACCTATTTTCCAAGCACTGACACATGGCCAAGTTTCCCCCACGATCAGGAGGTTGGCTCTTGCTACGTGCCGCGCCTGGGGTCTGCCCAGGGCCCCCCAGTCTCCGCTGACATCCACCCTGCCAGCCGCATCCCCTCCTAGGCGGACCTGTCCTTCAGCCCCATATTTGGCCCCTGATGGCGCAGGCCTCCCTTACAGAACCCAGGTGCTCTGGGCAGGAATGCCCCTTAGGGAACTGGCCACTCCTTCCTCACGGGTAGCAATCCAGTGCTCCACATGCCTACCTGCCTTCCTGAGCTTGCACACATCCCAGGACAGGGGGCCCCCTCCTTTTCCAGGCAGCTGGCTACTGTTTGGACAGTGCCCTCTGAGAGAGGTACTTCCTTGTATTGAGCCTGAGTCTGCTTTTCCAGAAGCTTCTACCACTCGGCAGCCCTTTCCTCCCTCTCCCTGAGAGGCCCAGGAGTCTCTGTTCCCATCCCAGACTCTGGTCTTTCCAGCAGAGGATGCCTGGGAGGCGCCATGATTCAGGGGTGGTGTGGGCAACCATTTCTACTAGCTGAGGGCTGGCCGGCAGGTTCTTCAGGCAGGGGGACCGATCCCAGGACCCCTTGAGATGGTCTTCCCCTCTCAAGGCCCTGGCAGTCCCTCCATGCCCCACCCCATTCCACAGACAGAGCTGCTG
This sequence comes from Camelus dromedarius, assembly GCF_036321535.1. Taxonomy (NCBI): domain Eukaryota; kingdom Metazoa; phylum Chordata; class Mammalia; order Artiodactyla; family Camelidae; genus Camelus; species Camelus dromedarius. The sequence goes on from NC_087472.1 coordinate 1,877,550, forward strand.
GGTTGGGGAAGGGCCGGTTAGAGCGCTGGCTCTGCCGAGCTGGGTGGAGAAGAGGGCTTTTCTTCCAGAATACACAGGGGCTGGTTTCTTCCCGATCCTCAGGAGCAGAGGATATGGGGAGGGTGGGGGAGGCCACCTCACCGCCATGGTTTCTCCCGCCAAATTCCCCAGTCCTAGGAAAGATCCACAGAAAAACCCACAAGAATTTGAATGTCTGAGCTGGGGCTGTGATGGAAATGAAATTTTTTAAAAAAGAAAGAAAAACAAAAACAGAAAAAGAAAAGAAGATGAAAAAAAAAAAAAAAAACAACCACCACCCAAAGCCCCCTAAGAGTCCTCAGCCACTGGAAGGGCCCAAAGCAGCAGCCTCCTTGGAGCGGGAGGGGGAAGGGACCTTAAGGTGCTCTGCGAGTCTCTAGATCCCCGGGCTCTGGGGCCCAGGCTGTCCCTTCAGCTCAAATTTCGAGGCTTTGTGTCCTCAGAATAGCTTGGAATTCCAAGCCATTCAGTAGGGAATCAGGCCCTGCCCCACAAGGCCAGGCTGGGGTCCATTCCTGTTAGCTCAGTCTCCTGCCCTTCCCCTCTTCCCAAAACTGAGCTGAGTCCTCTCCTGTCACTCAGATGACCGCAGTTGCCTCCTGTCAGCTCCCTAGGTCTGCCTGCCTCTCTCTAGACACGCCCGCCCCCTCCATCCCACCTTTCAGGAGATGGCAGGGTGGGGCACAGAGGAGGGATAGACTCAAGAGCATCAAGGAGGACTGGTAGCAACTGCCTGGCGCGGCTTTCCCACTCCCTGGGCCCCAGCCACCCTCCTTCCCTGGGACGTTGGTGGGGGGGGCGCAGGCGTTCACTGAGTTTGGGAGGTGTGGGGGAGGACAGGCTGACAAATTTCATTGCTGACTCATTGAATTTGAGGGCCCTGAGAGATGCAAAGACATTTGTAAGTGGACAGGGCAGGAAGGAGAACTTTCCAGAAGTTCAAAGACAGACTAGAGGAGGAAGTAGAAGGAGCAGGGTGCAGCATAATAATAGTGAACGTTTACGTAGTTCTATTTATATACCAGGTATTGTCCTAGGTATCTCATAGGAATTGGCACCTCATTTCATCCTCATAGCAACCCAGTGAGGTAAGTGCTTCATATTAGGTGAGGACAAGGAGGCACAGAGAGGTTAGGTCACCCGCCCAAAGTCACACAGCTGGGGCCGGGTTCAAACCCACGAAACTCCACTGTAACTACATCTGGGAGTGGGGGAAACCAAAGACGAAGCCCCGCGCTGGGAGACCGGACGCTCAAGTCCCAGTTTCGTCCTGTCCCCAAGGCTCCCCTTTATCGTCCCGCAGAGAAACCGACCAAGTCAGGAGCGCCCTCTTCTGGAGGACGCTCCTCTTGACGCGTCCTCCGCCCGGGTCAGCGGGGGAGACGTGAGCCCGCGAGAGACCCAGCAGCCAACCTCGGCTCCGCCCCCTTCCTTGAGCTCGGCCTCCCGGGCGGGGCCGAGGCGCGGGCGGAGTCGCGGCCCAATAGGAAGGCGCAGTGGGGGAGGGGGGTTGGTCGCAGCTGTGCGCGCGCTGGTTCTGGATCCCGCTCCCGCCCCGGCGCAGGTGGGAGGAGCGCGGGGCTTGCGCTTGATTGGCAGCCGGGCCGGCCAGTCAGCACGGGGCGTGGGCGGGGTGCGACTGTGAGCGCGAAACATGGCGGGGCTAGGTGCTGGCTGCGGCGGCGGAGGCAACGAGGGTCAGGACGACGACAGCGTGTTCAAGGCGGCCGTGGAGGTGTTCACGAAGCTGAAGGTGCCGAGGGGCCGAGGAGCCACCCCAGGGCGGCGGGGGCCGGGCGGCGGGGGCGGGCAGGGCCTGATGCGGAAGTCGGCGGCGCCAGGCGCGCGGCCTCTGTGGCGGCTGCAAGGGGGAGGCTGTGGGGCTTCCATCTCTGCTCCTTGGGCGGCCCCGGGCCTTCACTCTTGCTGTCTCCACGGCCCTGGACTGGTAGTTCGGGCCCGCGCCTTAGCCTCTGTGGCACGGAACTCGGCTGGACCCGGCCGGGCGCGCAAAGCGGGTGTGGAGACAGAAGGGCACAGGCCCTCGCCTCAGCGAGCTCGCGGGGTTCCGGGGGAGAGACACGCGCGGGGTCCATGGCAGATGCCGGTGGGGGCCGGAGTGAGGAGACCCGCCCCTGCTCGTCGGGTATCTGTCCCAGGTCCCTGATCCCGCCCGCCCTGTCCCGCCCTTCCCCCTTGTCCCCCTCACCCGCGCCTCCTCCCTCCGCGATCGGCCCTCTCCCTCTCCTTTCCCCGAGCATGGATCGGAACGTCACTAAAGCCCCTAGTTGCTACGAGGTCAGACTGCTGTGTGAGCCCAGAGGGGGCGTACTTAGAGGAGACGGAGCTGAGGGGAATGGAACTCTGGGTGGGATGGAGAGCGCCGCCCGGGTGCACACGCTGCGGGAGGGGAGCATGTGTCACAAGCCTGGCGGCGGCGTGGCAGCAGTAAACGCGTGAGAGGGGCACTAAGAGCATGATGGCAGAAGTGTGTTTTTACCTTTCCCTGATGTTGGCTTTCTAAAGCTCCCTGGCTTTCCCTTTCCTTGCTTAGGAGCTCAACTGCCCCTTCCTCGAGGGTCTGTATATCACAGAACCCAAGACCATTCAGGAACTGCTGTGCAGCCCCTCGAAGTACCGCTTGGAAATCCTGGAGTGGATATATATACGGTAACATCATTGTTTCTTCCTTCCCCGAGCCCGGATGCACATGGGCACCACTCAATCGGCCTGGGGATGAAGAGGTTTGTTATTTTGATGAGGGGCTGTCCTCTATCCCAGGTCACTGTGACAGCACCTGCTTGGCTGAGAAGTGCCAGCTGTGGAGCGATGCTCGAAGTGGGGGAGAAAGTGCTCCCAGACAGTGCTTCAGCTCGTCTACTTGTTGTCTTGCTGAAGTGGAGCTTGGCTCCTGAGCTTTTTTCTTGCTGTAACTATTAGTTTCAGTGCTGGCAGCGACCTGGGAAATAATGTACTTCAGTCCTTTCATTTTCCGACTGGGCAGCTGAGGGTCAGGCTGGAGTCGTGAACTGTCTCAGGTCTTACCACTGAGGAGTGCCAAGCAGGGCTGAGACCCCCTTTCCCAGTCCTTCAGGCCAAGGTGCACCTTGGTGTGTGTGCCTGGCACTGTGCAAGGGAAGCAAAGCCTGTCCAGACGGCAAGGGGAAAGGTCTATAAAGTCCCTTCGAATATCTGCTCCTTGGAAGCAGCAGCCCCTGAGCTGAGCGGTTGTCTTAAGGTCATGACTCCCAGGCCGGTCTCTGGCATGACTGTGGTTGGTCGGTCCAGAGTCTTTCATGATGCCAAGCCTCTGCCCATTCTCAGCCTGGCCTGTCTGCCCTCGCAGCTGAGGAAGGGGCCTGGGCAGGAACCTGGCCGGGGCAGCGAGGATTCAACTTGCACCCAGCTGGAGTGCCTGCTGGGCCATGGGAAGTCGGTAGGCCTGGCCCTGGGCTGGGTGTCCTGGGGATGGCTGGGAGGAAGGAGGAGGTGTTTTCACATTTGAGCCTCTGCCTTTCAGCAGCCTCTCCTGCTGCCATGTGAAGGCCTTTGACCTTTATGCTCTGGGCAGGATGAGCCTGGGACCAGGGGCGTGGCATACCGAAATTGGCATTTTTGGCAGGGTGACATGGGAGTTCTGTGGTGGATGGATTTGGAGGGAAGAGGCTGGAGGCAGGGAGACCAATGCAGAGGCTATTGCAACAACCCCGGGAAAGGATGACAGGAGCCTGTCTTAGAATGGTGGGTGGCTCAAGTGATAGGCACTGTCGGCCCTGGAGGCACCAGCCACTGGTCCAGGAACCTGGGAAGAGAGACAGTAGTGGGGATGGCTGGGGCTAGTTCAGTGATCTTGAACAGGCTCCCAGGAGGAGGGAGGCCAAAGTCATGTCTTGGAGAGGCTCTCGTTGGGAGGGAACCCAGACTTGCCTGGCCCATGTGGAAACTGGGGACCGGGTCACTCTGCTGCCAGAAGGGAGGGGGTGAGAGTCCACGGCTGCAGTCCTCAGATACTTTTAGTGCTTTTTAAAATACAAGAAACAGAATCCTTTTAAGAAGCAGCCAGGGAACGTTCAATTGCTTTTCATGATCCCAAGCTGGCAAAAGTGCCATAGGCCTTTCAAGGACCTGAAGAGGATTGAATAGAGTTCAGTTTCTCCCAATTTCATGTTGGCTTCTTTGCTTGTGGTTATTTTGGCCCTTGTTTAGGGCCACCTGTTCACCCCTCTCTGGGCAGAACCTGGAAGCCATACCCAACATTGGCCAGGTGGCCTGGTGTGGCAGCTCTTGGTGGCCCATATACCCAGCTGGCCCTCAGCATGGGCAGGGCAGGGCCACTGGGCCCCTGCATTGCTGAGTTCAAGGCACGTGGGTTTCCTTGGCTCCTGAAGAGCTGTACTTTGCTTGCAAGGCCTTGAGCACCGTTAGTTTCTGCCCTGCTCCCTGCTGCTTCAGGAAAATCAACTTTAATGAAAGCCCTTTCCGAGTGAGGTCACTTAGGCTTTTGGGGATTTGTCCTTTAGTGTGTTGAAGTGGTTTGCTGCGGTCTAGCCTGATGGATCGTGGAGTGCTCTCTGCTCCCTGGTGCTTTGTGAGTGGGAGCATTGCCCAGCAACCAGCCCAGGGCCAGCCTCCTACCCCCGCTCCTTGTGCCCCAGCACTCTTTGGCTGAATGGGTGGTTGCCTTAATGAATAATGCAGACAGGCAGTGCAGCTGAGGCTGCTGGATCCCACTTCCTCTCTGCTGTAGTCCTGCAGTGTGGGGCCTGGTACCTCAGGTCCCGGGTAGCCCCAGCTCCCAGGGGTCCAGCATGGTGCTGTAAGTGTGGCCTGGGATGCAGGCGTTTGATAGCATAACCCCAGGGAAGCAGTGAGCCCTCTCCACTGAACACCTTCCATGCCCTTTCCCACCATGATGAGTCAGTCAGCTGGTCCCTAGGCCTGAGGCCTGGGTCCCCACACCACTCTAGAAAGCAGTGGAAAGAGTCTCTTTATCTTTACGTAGGAAGGCCGTGCTGTGGCTCCCTGGCAAGCAGGTGCGGCCTCAGCAGCTGGGGTGCAGTTCCCATGGCTGCGGTGCTGTGCCAGCTGGGCTCCGGGCTGAGAGTGCGGGGCTCAGACCGTGCCTCCTGGGGAAGACCTATTGGGAGGCGTGTGCCTTGTGTCACTTGTGATGCCTGCTGGTGTGTGGCAGCCCTTACTGCCTTTGGGTGTAGTCTGTGTCTGCTCCTCAGCTCAGCATCTTAAGGCAAGCTGCTTACGAGCGGCCACCATCCCATTTACCTGTGTGGGTACCGTCAAGGCTGGGGCTCCACCAGACCCAAGGGGGCGGCTGGGACTGCTGTCTCCCCACCCAGGGGACTAGAGCTATGGCCCCAGAGCCCATCATCTAGGAACCCTCAAATGGCTCAAAGCTGTGACCTGGAGTAGCATCATCTCCTGTTGACTTCTGTTTGTTTAAAAACAGAAAATGTCTCTCTGTTGAAAGAGCTCAGCATGGGCACTTATTAATGGCATATTATTCTGTGGCAAGAGGCCACGGTCGTCCATTTGTTAAGGCACACTGGCCACCTTTTTGGTGCTGGCTGCCGTGTTAGACCCCAGAAATGCAGAACAGAAAGCTGGCTCCTGGCCTCTGTGAGCCCAAAGCCTGAAAGGTAAAGCCTGGTGGAAGGGCGGTACCCAGGCCCAGCAGTGATGGAGGGGTGCCAAGGTGGCTGCAGGCACGTCCAGCCCTTCCCTGCCTCCCTAGGGAGGCGATGTCAGCCATGGGCTTTGTGGGATGTGTTGGAGCTGACTTGGTGGGCTTGGGTTGTATGGGAAGAGAGCACTCCAGGCCGAGAAGGGCAAACACACAGGTGCACACGGAGGTGCGAGAGAGCGCCCCAGGAGGGCCTGCAAGGACACCAGAGCAGGAAGGGCCTTTTGGGACATCCTCCCTGACTTAAAGAAAAGACAGCCCTTAGGTTCCTTCGGAGACAGAGCTTGGAGCTCTGAGTAATTCAGATTTTTCCTCTTGGGCAGTCCTTTCATCTTTTTATTGTGAGAATTGTAATTTCAGTATTTAAATTCACATTTCTGAGGTAAACTTTCCAAGATATTTTGTTTTTTCTGTTTCTCTGATAATGTATGGAGTTAATCCACATCACATAAAGTTACTCATTTTAAAGTGAACGTTTCAGTGGCATTTAGCACTTTGCACAAATGAGTAATTCACTTTTGAGAGCATGTGTAAGGAGAGGTGGTGAGGGGGCCTTTGCGGCCCACTCAGGCCTGACTAGCTTTGCTCTTTCCTTGCAGGGTCTGCCCCTCCTGGCAGGACAAGTTCAGCTCACTGAAGGGGGCTCCAGCCGAGGTGAAGGTCCAAGGTGGGTGTTCGTCCTCGGAGTTTGGTGTCAAGTGGTGGATTTTGGGCTGTTTTGACCTGGTGCACAGTCTCCTCGCAGGTTGTGAACATCCCATGAGACGGGTTTTTTTCTCCTGGAAGGTGCGCACTCTGTGGACGTTAGTAGAGACTTCGAGAATCGGCCCTGCCCCGCACCCCCCACTGGGCGTGGTGAGTGGGAGTGCTCCTCTGCTGGGGGCACATGAAGGCCAAGGCCGCGTCGCCCTGCCAGCCCATCCACTGAGGTGCTGGCGGCACAGACAGCAGTTCTCACTGATGCCACCAGTGGCTCTGTTCACATGTCGCTGGTGTGTGCACGTGCATGCTACGTGTGGTGCTCCTGTGAGCACGCTGAGCAGGTCTCCACGGCACTTGTCTTGGAACTGCTTCTTTTTGATCCTTTCTTGGCACAAACTGTGCTTTACCTGGTCATGAACATTCGGTAAAGGGGAGCCAATTGTTATCCTCAAGGTGGTGGCTGACCCTTCACCTTGTGTGCACACGGAGTGTTTCCAAAGGTCAAATTTTCCATGGGTCTCATTTGGCCCCGCCACTTCAGGATGGGTGAACTGGACCCTGGAATCCTGATCCATGCCCCTGCTGGCGCTGCCAAAGTAGTTATCTGGGGACAGTTGTCCCCGAGGCTGAAATGGGCCACAACAAGGCGTTGGGCCTTGGAGCCTGTGGGCCAGCCTGGGCTGTGCAGCAGCGCTGCCCGTCTCCCCAGCACTGGTCCCCCTCCTCCTGAGGGGACCACAGCAGTCAAGGCTGGGTGAGCCTGTTCACCAGGCCGTAGCTGAGTTCTCTGACACACATGCACACACAGGTGCTAGCCCTGGCCCTCAGCCCAACCACGGCCTTGGCCTTGCCATTCCCAGCCTCAGTTTCCTCTTCTGTAAGGTTTGGAGTATCACCTAGCCCTGACCACTTTGTGGCAGTGTGCTTAGTGGCAGAGCAGGTGGTAGACGTGAGTGCTCGTCGAAGAGTATTACTGGGAGAGACCAGGATAAGTTGGGAGATTAGAATTCAGCACTTTGCTTGACGGGTATTTCTGGAGCACCAGTACGCGCCCACTGCTGTTTCAGATGCTGGCGGTGATTGTGCTGTGCTCACGGAGCTTCCTCTGTAGCTGGGAGAGGCAGGTGCTAAACCAAGAAGGCAGCAAAATTTGTAGTGTAGCAGACAGTGAGAAGCACCATAAACAAAGCTAGGTGAAGGCAAAATTGTGCTTGGATGGGTGGGGAGAAGGGTGGTTCTGTTGACAGAAGATGGCTGGGGAGGGCCTCTCTTTAAAACAGAGACTTGCAGGAAGGGAGGAAGTGCGCCAAGCAGATATCAGAAGGAAAGAACAGTGTTCAGGGCCAGAAAACAGCAAGTGTGGGGGCCCTGAGGTAGTCTTGTGTGTGCCTCGCAGTTTTGAGGAGCAGCCAGGTGGCCAGGGTACCTGGCATGGAGTGTGGAGCAACAGGAGGAGGGGGGTCAGGTCAGAGGGGCAATGGGGCCAGACTGGCCCAGTCCTTGTGGGCCACGGAAGGACGTTGGCTTCTATTCTGAGGAGGGCTGCGGCCTGACTTAGGGTTTAACAGGGTACCTGGGGCTGCTGGGCTGAGAGCAGGAGGCTGGGCAGAGGGAGGGACACCACTGACAGGCTCCTGCAGCGATCCAGGCTTGAGATGTGGGGGCAGTGGGAGAGGGGAGCACTGACTGGATCCTGGATTTACAGCAAAGGCAGAGTTGGCGGGGCCAGCACGTACACAAGGATTTGGGGTTAAGGGATGCGGGCCGGGCAGGTGTGCCTGGGGGGTAACTGGCACTTGTGAGCCATCTCCAGGATTATTCATACTTTCACATAGACGCTCTGCTTGCTTCTAACACCAAACCTTCCAAAGCAGATGCCAGAGTTATGCCCGTTCTGCCATTGAGGAATGTGAGGGTGGGAGATGGACCTGTGAGGGGGTAAGGACATTGCCACGGGGCTAGGTGGGGGGCATGGAGCTGGCATTGGCCCCAGGCTTTCTGGCTCCAAGGACTGGCCTTTCTCTGTGTGCCACATGGTTACTCAGAATGCTCAGGGCACCCTGGAAAACATGTCCAAGCAGACCCTATACCACAGAGGGACTCAGTTTCCTAATCTGTGAATGGAGCTAAGGCCCACCTCCTAGGCTTGTCAGCAAGATGAAAGGAGATGATGATGTGAAAGGCCTGTAGGAAACTGACGAACATGAGAGACGGTTCCTTTTGCTTTGGCCTGGCGAGGTCTCTGAAAGGGCAGCACACAGCATGTTTGGAAGATTCCCTGGCCTCTCTTGACTCCTCAGGCAGCTGACTGGCTTTTGCTAGAAGCCAGAGTTCTCTGTAAGGAAGAGCGTTGAATGCAGCGTCTTATTTCAGGTGAGGAAACTGGTGCCCAGAGAAGGGCAGTGACTAGATACAGGTCACAGAGCAAGAGGCAGTCCTGGCACCTGGGGGTGTCCTCCACCTGCTTACTTGTTTACCTGGGTCTTCCTGGCCCAGCCAGGAGCGGGAGCATCTTCACCATGGGAGCACTGGGCCCCTGCATGGGTGTGTGGTGTCCTCGCCTGTTTGGGTGGGTGTCTGCGGTAACTGGATCCTTGTGTTCTAACAGAGATGGTGAAACTAGGCCATGAGTTGATGCTGTGTGGGCCGGATGACCAGGAGCTCCTGAAGGTAAGAGAGGGCCCTCTCTGTCCCCATGGGGGTCTCAGTAAGGCTGCAGTGGGCACGCAGGGGCTTTCTTTCCCCAGGCCTTTGCTCCTCAGGTCCAGCAGGTAGCATCCCCAGTCTCTGCTTCTTAGCTCCCTGGGGCAGGAACCCATAGAATTCCCTTGGGTAGATCCCAGCCATCCCTAGGGACAAGAGGGGAGGGTGGCTGAGGAGGCCAAGGAGGACCTCTGGCTTATCATGACCAAAGGAACAGAGAACACATCCTGTCCTCGGTGGATGACATCATACACACCAACACTGTGGTAAGTACTTTACATGCCGGTAATTGTCACACCCACCCTTGGCAGTAGGTACTTGTCTTGGCTCCATTTCATGGGGAAGGTGACAGACAGCTCACTCAAGGTTACCCAGTGACAGAGCCTGGCCTCCATCGCAGGCCTCTGGCTCCTGATCCTATGCACTTTCCCCATCTGCTGCCCACTGTGGGTTTCTATACAGAGATGGCCCCAGTCCACCCCCACATCAGTCAAAGAAACCCTGCCACATACCCTTAAAATTAAAAAAAATTTGAAATAATTATTTCCACATTTTGGCTATTAGAAATAATGCTGCTGTGAATGTTCCTGTATACGTGTTTGACCAAAGACATGTTTTCAGTTCTCCAGGGTATATGGCTAGGAGTGGAATTGTTAAACTTTCTGAATTTTTTTGAATATGTTTAACTTTTTGAGGAACCACCAAACTGCTTTCCAAAGTGGCTGCACCATTTTACATTCTCACCAGCGGTGTGTGAGGAGGGTGCCAGGGTCTGACATCATGACCGACACGTGTTACTGTCCATCTTTTTGCTGCTAGCCATCGTCGTGGGTCTGAAGGGCTGTCTCACTGTGGTTTTGATTTGCATCTCCCTGATGACTAACGATGTTGAACGTCTTTTTCTGTGCTCATCGGCCATTTGTACGTCTTCTTTGGAGACATGTTTCTGTCCAATTCTTTCGCCCACTTTCTGATTGGGCTGTTTGTCTTTTTATTATTGAGTTATAAGAATTCTTTATATATTCTGGATAGAAGTCACATCAGATATTTGATTTACAAATACTTTCTCCCATTTTGCAGATTGTCTTTTTACTTTCCTGATGTGTCCTTTGGAGCACAGAAGTTTTTAGTTTTGGTGAAATCCAATTTATCTGTTTTTCTTTTGTTGCTTGTGCTTTTGGTGTCATATTTAAGAATCTATCACCAAATCTAAAGTCATTAAGATTGGCACCTGTGTTTTCTTCTAAGAGTTTTATAGTTTTAGCTCTTGTAGTTAGATCTTTGATCCATTTTGAGTTAGGTTTTTTTATATGGTATAAGGGATGTACCCAACTTCATTCTTTTGCATGTGGCTGTCCAGTTTTCCCAGCACCGTTTACGAAAAGACCATTCTTCCCTCATTGGATTGTCTTGGCATCCTTGTTGAAAATCAGCTAGTGTAAATGCGAAGGTTTATTTCTGGATTCTCCATTCTGTTCCATTGATCTGTATGTCTGTCCTTAGGCCAGTACCACACTGCCTTGATTACTGTAGCTTTGTAGTAAATCATGGCATGTGAATCCTCCAACTTTGCTCTTTTTTGAAGATTGTTTTGGCTATTAGGGGTCCCTTGAATTTCCGTGTGAATTTTAGAATCAGCTTGTCAATTTCTGCAAAAAAGCCAACTGGGATTTTAATGGACATTGTGTCGAATCTGTAGATCACCTTGAGGAGTATTGTCATCAACTGTATTAAGTCTTTCTGTCCATGAACACGGGCAGTCTTTCCATTAATTTAGGTTTTCTTTAATTTCTTTCAAAGATACTTTGTAACTTTCTGTGTACAAGTCTTGTACTTCTTTTGTTAAATTTATTCCTAAGTATTTCACTCTTTATGATGCCATTGTAAATGGCAGTGTTTTCTTAATTTTATTTTTATATTGTTCATTGCTAGTGTATGGAAATACAGTTGATTTTTGCACATTGCTCTTGTATCCTGCCACCTCGTTTATTAGTTCTAGTAGTTTTTAATGCATTTCTTAGGATTTTCTGTATGCAAGATTGTGTCATCTGCAAATAGAGATAGTTTTACATCTGCCTTTCCAATTTAGATGCTTTTTATTTCTTTTTCTTGCCTAATTTCTGTGGCTAACACATCAGTACAGTGATGAATAGAAGTGGCAAGAATGGGCATCCTTATCTTGTCCCTGATCTTAGGGGGAAAGCATGGATCTTCACCACTGAGTATGATGTTAGCTGCGGGTTTTTTATAGATGCCCTTTATCAAGTTGAGGGTGCTCCTTTCTATTCCTGGATTAAGTGTTTTTATCATGAAAGAGTATTGAATTTTGTAAATGCTTTCTCTGCATCTGCTGCCATGATCATGTGGTTTTGTCCTTTTTTCTATTTTTCCTTCATTTGGTGTTCCAGGTTTCCTTCTGATATCATTTCACTTCTGTCTAAAGAACTGCCTTTAGCAATTCTTTTTTTGAAGTGGTCTGCTGTGTCCAAATTCTCTTAGATTTCATTTATTTGAGTATGTCTAGTTCTCCTTCATTCTTGATGGATATTTTCACTGGATATAGAATTCTGTGTTGGCAGTTCTTTCTTCACAGGTTCTGATGAGAAATCTGCAGTCATTTGAGTCATTTCCCTCCTGTGAGTCATGTATTATTTTTCTTCTGCTACTTAAATTTTTTTCTTTGTCATTAGTTTCCAGCAATTTAATTATGTATTTGTGCGACAGTTTCTTTGGTTTTGTCCTATTTGGATTTGCTCAGCTTCTCGAATCTGTAAGTTTGTGTCATTCATCAAACTTGGGAGGTTTTCAGCTATTATTCCTTAAAATACTTTTTCAGTCTACGTACTTTTCTCCTCTCCATTTGGGCCTCCTATGACACACATATTAGGCCTTTTATTGTTGTACCACAGGTCCATGAGGCTCTTAATGTTTTTCAATTTTTTTTCCTCACTGTTGCTCATATTGGGTAGTTTCTGTTAATCTGTTTTCAAGTTCACTGACTCTTTCCTCTGTCTCCTCCATTCTGCTGTTGATTCACTCCATCAGTGAGTTTTTATTTCAGTTACTCTATTTTTCTGTTTTAAGTGTCTATGTGGTTTAAAAAACACACACATTTCTGTCTCTTTGCTGCTGCTTTCTCTTCCAGCTTTGGTCTCAGTGGTGTCTATGACTGCTTAGTCAGCATTTTTCTAATGGCTGCTTTAAGTTTGTCATGTAGTTCCAGCATCTGTACCATCTTGTCATTGGTGTCTGTTGACTGTTTTCTCATTCAAGTTGGGATTTTTATGGTTTTCTTCATGTGCCAAGTAATTTTAGATTGTGTCCTAGACATTTTGACTATTACTTTGACTTCGAGTCTCGTTAGATTTTATGGAGAATGTTGATATTTGTGTTTTAGCAGGCACTTAACCTGGTTAGGTTTAAGCTGTACATTCAGCCCACTTCTCTGGCCCGTGGTTCCAGTGTCTGCTCAGTTCCCACAGCCTTTGCGCTGCTGCATACGTGACCCAGCATTCAGCCTGGGGCCTGGGTGCTGGTCTCCCCACTGGCTTAGTGATCAGAGCCCCAGCATGCTCATCAAGGTCAGACCCAGCCCTACATGGAGGGGGGGGGCGTTCTCAGACAGATTGATGAGTTTAGTTTCCCGAGTTATTCCCTCCTAGTCATCTCTAATATTATCTGGTTCTTGGGGAATGGGGCTCTCCTTTTCTGTCTTCCAGCCATGATTGCACCACAGCGGTGGGAGGACAGAGAGGAAGAAAGAGTAACAGCGTTTGGCCCATAGCTCCACTGAGTGGAGAGGACGCTTCCCTGCCCTCAGAGTGTTGGCTCCTGTAATTTTCTGTTGCCAGGCTGCCTATGTGCTGCTGCCACCCCCACATTGCCTGGGGTCTGGGGTCTGAGAGAACAGAGAAAAGAGAGAGAAAAAGGCCAGGGACTTTTCCAGTCTCTCTAAGTGCTAGGGTTTTCTCCTCCTGGAGCTCTCCGTGTGTGCCCCGTGCTCTCTCTGGGCCTGGGCTGGCCTGAGCACAGGCCTGGGGAGACCAGAGGAGAGAACGTGGTACGTCCCCACCAATCTGAATGGTGCCCTTGGATTCTGACCTCCCTGACACACCTGCTGACATTTACCTTTCGGAGGCTGCAGACACCAGCCACATGCTTTCTGTCCGCTCTGAGCAGTGGGTGTCAGTGGGTGTTCAGGAAGGTGACGTGTGCTCTCTCCATCTTACCTGGAACTGTAACCCTTCCCTTAGTTTTAATTAAAAATTTTTTTGTTGTGGTAAAATGCATGTAACATAAAATTTACCCTTTTAACCATTTTTTAAAAAAATTTCCCGCCCTGAGGGGCTCTATTCTTTGTTTTAATACTTTATTATTGTGGTAAAACAAACATAACAAAATTTACCATTGGAACCATTTTTGAGTGTATAGTCAGCGGCATTAGGTACATTCACAATATTAGGCAGCCATTACCACCATCTCCATAACGCTTTTCGTTTTCCAAAATTGAAACTACCCAATTTTTAAGCCATTTTCAAACATATAATTCAGTAGCATTTAATACATTCCTCATGTTGTGCAGCCTTCACCTCTGTCTAGTTCTGGAAGATGTTTGTCACCCTAAAAGAAGGTCCTGTGCCCATTAAGCAGTCACCTCCATTAGCTACAGGCCCTGGCGCCCACTGCTTTCCTGTTTCTATTTCATAGGAATGGAATCATACAGTATTTTCCAGGGTCATCCATGTTGAAGCATGAATCAGTACTTCAGTCTATCTCCTGGAATAAAACATAAAAGCAAAAGAACCATCATGTTGGCATTATTGAGAGCTGGGAGTCGGGATGTGGGAGAAAGCAGATTTGGGCATAAGACTGTTAGGTTCGGGAGTGTCAGTATGAGCCCGTAATGTGTTTGAACTTTCAGAACGTATGTGTGTCTACACACACACACACACACACACACACACACACACACACACACACACACACAATTTCCTTACTTTATCCCCTGAAAAGGCCAAGAGCAATGACACTGTAGTTGTGACACAGGCCCAGGGCAGGAAACCGCCTGCAGTTCCTTAGACGGTAAAGCTCAATTTCCCACCTGGCCCAGCACTTCCACTCATAGCTGTCTCCCCAAGAGGACCGAAAACCTGGGTCCCCACGGGAGCTTGTACATGAACAGGAAGTAGTATTCTTAGTAGCCCCAAAGTAGGAACAACTCAAATTTCCATCTGCTAGTGGATGGGTAAACTAATTAGCAACAGGAAAGGAGAAAATACCGATCGGTGCGACTCTGAGTAGACCTGGAAAACAGGATGCGGCGTGAGAGCAGCCGGACACAGAAGGCCAGGAGCGTGTTCCCACTTGTAGTAAAGGCCCACAAGACACGAATCCAAAGCAGCAGAAGCAGATGAGTGGGCACCGGGGCTGCTGGGTGCAGGGGTGGGGAGCTGCAGCTACTAATGGGGATATGGTTTCTTTTGGGGGTGATGACAGTGCTGGACTGACATAGTAGCAATGGCTGCACAGCTCTGTGACTGTCCTAACAGCCACTAATCTGAACACTTCAGAAGGGTGAATTCATGGTATGTGCATTCTATCTCAGTAAAAAGTACCAGCTCTCAGAATGAAAAAGCACACCTGGGAGGGGAGTGCTCCAGGCTAAAGAACAGTGAGGGCACAGCCCCGAAGCAGTGTGTCCTTGGCCTGTTCCCGAAACAGCCAGCAGGCTTCTTTCGCTGGAGCGGTGCTAGGGACCAAGCCTCGCAGGAGGCCTTAGGGTGTTTTCTCAGGGCAGTGGGCAGCCGCTAGACAGAGTCTGTTGAGCATCACAGAGACGGGTACTGGCTTGGGCAGCTGTGGTCGCAGAGGCCACAGTGGAGGGAAGCAGCCAGGTTAGGTGGGGCCCACCTGCTTTGCTGATGGAGGGATTGGGCTGGGGCCCAGGGGAGGGCATCCCACCCAGAGCACAGTGAGGTTTGGGGCTTCAAGGATTCACTCTGCAGGCCTTTCTGAGTGTCTTTGTTGGGTCTGGCCCTTTGCTGGGGAGAGCAGGGGACACAGATGGCATGAGATGAGGCCTTGGCCTAGTGCTGCCCCCAGGCCAGTAGAGGCCATGGATGGGCATCAGTGAGGTGGCTGTAGTCCAGACTGGCGACTCCTGAGTGTTAGAGGGGCTGAGCCCTGATGAACCACAGAGGACCTGGCCTGGAGGCTTGTAAGCAGACACAGGCCGGAACTGCCCAGTGGGGTCAGTGCCAGTCTGAGCCCTACCTCAGGTTGGCAGAGCCTCAAGCAGGGAAACCATCCTTTCCTGGGCATTGAGGGGGAGCTGGGTCTGTGCTGAGGAGGGGACAGCAGTCAGGGTGTCCCAGCCCTGGCCACTGGTCAAGGCCTTGTGACGTACTGCGTGGCACTTGCTCTCTTGATTCTGCCTGGGCTCTCCCCTGTCTAGTGTCACACCTGCCACCTCCCACTCCCGGCCTGCCCTTCAAGTGTGTCATTCGGGCTCAGTGTTGTATGGGCAGATGGGGAGAATGAGTCAACAGGAGGGCATGGAGATGTAGATGCCAGAAGCTTCCAGAGGCCAGGCCTCTCAGGTTGTATTTAGGTCCTGGGGATCAGCTGCAAGCCTCCTCCCCTTTCTGGAAGGAGGAAGGAGTGGTGCTTCCGAAGCCTTGAGCTCCTGGCCGGGCAGCTCCCTGCTGGGAATCCCAGCCGCCTCTGGGGGCGGGGGGCTAAGTCAGCTGCTACTCAGGGACCCTAACTAAAGCCTGGCCACTTGCTGCCTGTTGGGGATGAGCCCTTATTCTGTCACGAGGAGTAGGTTTGGTGCAGGCCAGCTCCACGACCCCGTCTTGCTGGGCCAAGGGCTCTGAGCCAGTCCATGATGCTGCTGGGTGGGGTCCCGGTTGCTGGTGGCCCAGTAGGGCTGAATGTGGGGCAGGGGCACCTGGCACATCTGGCTAGCGAGTGCATGTTGCTTTCCTTGCCCAGGGCCAGGCCTGCTCCCAGAAGCAGCTGTGCTTCTTGGACCAGCTGCTGGATGTGGCCCAGAGCCTGACCATTGGATGCTCCAGGGGCTCCAGGTAAAGGTTCGGGACACACCCTTTGCCGAACGGCTGGTGGGCACCCTTGGTCCTCCAGCTGGAGTTGGTAGGGCTAGGGGACCGCCACCGGGCACGTCTCCAGCTAGAGTTTCACTCCCTGCCCTGGGAGCAGCAGCTACACACTGGCCTAGGAGCTGCGGGGTGCTAGACTAGGCAGGACTCCCACCACCCTGGGGGTGCTGCCTAAGGTACCAGGCCATCGGTGTGAAGGCATGGGCCAGCCACTGGGGATGGGGAAAACAGGCACCCGGGGTGTCCCTGCCATGGGGGCGGACTCTCGGAGACTGGAGGAGATGCTGTCTCCTGGCCTCTCTGCCTGGTTTCGTTTTGCCACTTGGGTCTCTGACTGGTGATGAGCGTGGCCTGGGGCTGCCTTTGCAGTGTGAAGGAGCACTTTGAGGACATCAGGGAGAAGAATGAGGCGCTGCTGGGGGACCTCTTCTCGAGCTCCCACCTGCGGATGCTGCTGAGCCCCAAGTGTGACCCATGGCCTCTGGACATGCAGCCCCTTCTGGACAAGCAGAGCGATGACTGGCAGAGGTACATGCTCCCTTGCTTCTGTTACCTGGATGGGCGCTTCTGCATGTGGCCCACAGGTGCCCCGATGCCCGTGTTGGCACCGAGCAGAAGTGGCCCCCCTTCTCTCCCTGCAGGGCTAGCCCCACCAGTGAGTCAGAGGAAGAGAAGGTGGAGGAGCTGGCCAGGCAGCTGCAGGAGAGCGCCACCAGGCTGCAGTCGCTCAGGCTGGAGGTGAGGGCGCTGCCCCCAGCTTTGTCTCTGACAAGGCGCACCCAGCCTCAGATGCCCTGTTTTTATACTGGGTGTGTTGGGAGGTCTGAGTGAGGTGGCATGAGCGCAGAGCCAGCGCCTGCAAGGTGGAGGGTGCTCAGCCCACGTGAAGGCACAAGCAGGGAGGCTTTCCGAGGAGTCAAAAGGACTGGCCTCAGGCGGCTGTGAGCCAGGCCCCATGTGCTTTCTTGTGTGTAGCCTGGACCTGGCCTTGTTATGGGACTGAGGAGCACATTGAGGCCCACCCAGGTCTCTGGTCTTAATGTCTCCTGGTTTGTGGAAGTGAGGGGTGGCCAGTAGACCCTGCTTCCCGAAGGAGGTTAGGGACATGGTGCCCCATGACAGACAGGGTGGCCTCGAGGGACCCTCGACCTTTGGCTTTGCAGTGCTTTGCGCGGCAGAAGCCAGGGGCCGCTGTGAACAGGGCTGACAACAGTACCCTGGACCAGAAACTGCGCTTGGTCATCTCTGACTTCCATCAGCTCATCATGGCTTTCCTCCAAGTGTATGAGGATGAGCTGGGGGAGTGCTGCCAGTGCCCAGGCCCCTACCTCCACCCATGTGGCCCCATCATCCAGGCCGTGTACCAGACTCTGACTTCATGGAGCCAGGTAAGAATTGCCTCTTCTGTCCTCCTCCCTCCCACGGGCCACTGCAGCCCCCACGGAGGGACCCGAGGGCTGGGACGGGGCTGGGAGGGACTTGGCCTCAGCCTCCCTGCGAGTGAGTGGCACACTGGGCTCCAGGTTCTAGGCCTCAGTATGGGACTTTGGGTGGGTTGGGGCAGGTGCCTCTCCTGGTGCCATGGAGGGGATGAGGGCTGATGGGGATGTCCCCCTGTGGGTTCCCTGCACTTCAAGAAGGTACTAACTCAGCCAAGACCCTTGGCCCAGAAGAGGTGTGTGCACTGCCTGCTCGGGGGCCTAGCAACTGTAGGAGACCCTCACCTCCAGCTTCTGTCCCTGTATTGGTCTCTGTCTTCACGGTATACCCAAATGTATCAGAATCTCTTCGTTCTTATGAATGTCCAAGAACTATGCCAGACAGATAGGTGCTTGCCTGTCTGTGCCCTTGGCCCAGTTCAGACAGACAGGAAGAAGCGGTCCCACGCTGCTGTGCTGACTACGTCAGTATTGACTCTCTGTGGTGTTCTATGTTTCAGATCCCCAGAGGCTGACCTAAGATGCTAGGCTGGGTTATGATTATGAGTACAGTTGCCATGCATGGAACTCTGACATTGGCTCAGGGCTTCCATGATGTTGGCCTTGGCTTTTTAACAAAAAACTCCTAGATTTCCAAACCTCTGACCAGCCTGTCCTTTGTGATTCTACCAACAGGACAAGTTAGAGCACAGTCTTCTCCCATTGGAAAGGCCCTTTTATCTTGGGACACTGATTTTCCCACCGTGCCACTGGCTTTGCTTGGCTACCAGTGTGGGATGGAGCACGTGATAGTGCCCCCTCTGGGCCAGGAGGAAGGGAGTTAGGTTGGGGAACGCTGATTGGTGACTCTCCAGCTGGGAGTCCTGCCCTCGCCCTGGGCTGTCCTTGGGGGTGAATGTCATATATTTGAGGGTCTAGGGCAGAGCACATATTCAGTGTGAGCCTGGATGTGAAGCAGGAGGTGCCTTCTGTAGGCCAGACCACCAGCATTAAGTGGCTGCATGTCCCCTCCTGCCTAGCTATTGAAAGCAGTCGTGGAGGTCACTGACACCTCGGTGAAAGCCGTGGAGATGGCAAAGCAGCAGCAGGGCGAGCCGGTCTGCTGGGGCAGGAGCAACTCTGTGATGAGTCTAGGTATGTGGTCACCACTTTCTGTGGCTGTGGCCACCCATTTGGTGGTCAGGGATGGGGCTGTCCCAGCACACCTCAGGTTAGCACCTGCCTCCTTCTGTGCTTGACCAGCACTTGGGGAGTGGTGCCTTACTTGTTTCTTCTTTTTCTAATGCATAAGGTTTTCCTTCCCTTGAAAAAATGCTTTTGACAGCCTATAAAAGAAAAACATGAATTATAGAAAATTGGAATAGTCAAAAGACGTGGAGAGGTAAGCTAAAAACATTGCATAACGGGGTGGCCCACGGATGGTCAGTGTTAATATTTTGGTCTGTTTCCCTCTATTCTTTTTCCTCTCATCTATTTTTTATTTGTTTGCATGAGTTGAGTATAATCACAGCATGTATACGCTCTTGTATTCTTCGCCTTGGACCTCATTGTAAGCATTCTCCCTTGCTGAAGTCACATTTTTAATTGTCAAACACTGTTCCTTTCAGGCATTTGCTATAATTTATTGAACATTTTCTATTACTGAGCCTGTAGGTCATTTTCAGTTGCAAGATTTACAACTATGACAAATGGAAACAACCCAGGGTCTTACCCTGGGGTAGCGTTGGGATAAATAACGGTGTAGGTAGGTGGTGGGACGGTATTTGTTGTCTGAGAACTTGGTTATGATGACCTGAGGAAATGCGTATTGCGGAGTGTTAAAGCGAAATACATAGGTTAAAAATGAAATACACGGTATGATCTCACTCTTCTAAAGGGGAAAAAATGTAGACGAATCCCTTGTAGGAACTGAGCTAGAAAGTGGACCTTGGTTTTCTCCGTGTTAGAATCAGAGGTGGTTTAGTTCATTTACTGTTTCTTTATCCTGCTCTGTAGTCTTCAGCTGTTCCCCAGTGAACATGTATTACTCAGGTGGTCGCCCTTCAACTGTCACGAGCACGGTTAGACATTGTAGCCCCCATCCTTCAGTGGAGGAGGGGCTCCCGCCTTCGTGGTGGTGAGGCTGAGCAGTTTCCATCCTCCTGTATCCTCATCAGCCCTGGCCTTGCTCCTTCCAACCTTTCTGCTGTTGGATAGGGGCAAAATTGTATCTGAATTTAATTTTAAACTTTTCTTTCTGAGTAAGTTTATCTTTCCTATGGAAGTACGCACTTGCACTCAGAAAAGGCTCCCCACCACCTTTTCTTCTGTGATAAGAAAAATAGCTTTTAGGGAGGAGTCTCAACTCACAGGGGTAGAATGGTGAAAAATAGGATGTTTTCCCTGTGCTGTTCAGTCCAGTTGCAATGATTTTAAAGCCAATAGTTGTGTAAACACAACCCAGTTCAGGAATTGGCAGAGGCCTCGCACCCTGGAGATGCCCACGGCCTCTTCCTGCCCACAGCTCACTGCCACTCTGACACCGTGAGACTTCTGTCCCTGTTCCACCTACCTCTCACGTGTGTTGCCATGGAGCCAGACCTTTGGCTTTTGACAGTCTGGTTGTAATGTGCCTTGGTGTGGGTCACTTGAAGTTTCTCCCATCTGGAGTGTTTTGAGCTCCTTGGATGTTTAGCTTCGTGTTTTTCATCCACACTCAGCCAGACAGTTGACTCTTCCTTCTCCTGTACCTCCCGGGGCTCCCAGTCTCGAGGTCCACCCGAGGCGATGGCTCAGGGCCTTCCCAGCTCTCCCCTGGGCATCTGCACGGCTCCAGCGAGCACGTGGCCTCTAGAGCCCCCGGACTGTGAGAGCTGTTCAGAGCCCTCTTGGACATCTCATTCTGCAGCCTCTCCTTCCGCGCCTTTTGGTTTGTCTGCTGTTCACTCTGACTCTCATCCCCCATCTTAGGCAGTGGCAATTATAGCATCTGCCTGCGAATGCTGCCCCGGTGCGCCCCCGAGGGGTGGCTTTAGCTCATGTAGCCCCTGAGCCCTCCCTTTGGGGGGCTGTCTGCATGAACTTACCAGCCTGCCCTCCTCTCACTAAGCCGGCCTTCTTGCTGCTCTTGGCTTGGCACACACACTTGGCACATGTACCCCTGACCGCCCAGGGGTCTCTCTTCTTTGTGACTGAACTGCAGCAGATTCCTCCATTTTGAAATTTCTCATAACGTTTATCCTTATCATCACTGTCACTCTGACTCTCACCCCCCTGCGTGTAATTGCGTAATTGCTGTTCAGACAATGCCTACAGCCTGTGCTGTCATTAGTATAATAATGACCACGTCTTCACCCCTGCTCACAGGAGTGCTCACAGGACCGTGCAGGCTTCACCTTTTCCGTCACGCCCTAAGGGGGAGGGGGCGAGCCGCTGCCCCTTCCCCCTGTGCTTTGCGTGCAGAGAAGCATCCGCTTGCCCTGCAGCCTGGAGAGTCTTGAGGGCAAGTGCTGCACCCGAGCAGGGAGCTTCCTTCTGCCCCCGCACACCTCTGGCCCAGCTCTGGTCAGTGCAGCCTCCTCATTTGTTTGAGGTGTGTTCTTGTGCTATAGACACGACAGAGAAACGATCCGTGTCAGCCCCATGCCAGGGGCCAGTTAGAATGGCCTTTGCATTTCCCTGGTTCCTACCTGACAAACCAAGGTCCTTGGTTTCTATGACCTTGGGCCAACCATGTGCAAGCTGTGTGTGTCTGTGCTGCTCCATCTCTTGGTCTGAGAAGCTAGGCCACCGTTCTGGGTGCTGTAGCTGGGCTGTGTTGGTCCCATGTCCCCATGCTGGAAGTGAGGGGCTTGAGTGAGGGACCATTGTGCCTGCAGGGCCCGTACCTGGAGCCATGGCCTTGTGTGCGGGGCGGGGGGCTTTGGCGATGGAGAGCGGCTTATCCCATCATCAGCCACCAGTCACCCTCTCACCTGGGTGGACCTGAAGCCCCATTTGCCTCCCAGGCGATGAGAATATCCATTTATTTTGAAAGCAGGTTTCTGGAAGCTGGAAAGTGCATGGGAGTAATTTGATGGGTGCAGTGGGTGGAGCAAGCTGCAGCTGGGAGGACGGCCCGAGGGGGCAGTAGGGGAGCCGGTCTGCCTGGTGGAACCACCATGGTCCCAGGGCTGTGTGGCCGGAAGTTCCAGGGAGGGGACAGTGGCCAGTGGGCCAGAAGTAGAGGGCATAGGCGAGGCAGGTCTGTACGGACTGGCACTCCCAGTGAGAAAATGACCGAATTGAATGGCAAATCCGGGCTCCCAGCATGGCTGGAGGCCCGGTTGAAGCCCACTTCCTTCTGGCCTGCCAGGGTCCCTGGCGTGAAGGTTAGTCCCTACCTGCCCCTGCTGCCATGCCCCCCCGCATGGTTCCCTGCTGGGGAGACCCTGCAGGAAACAGGCGGCTCCGCTGGAGTAGAGCAGGGCCAGTGCGCCAGCTGCCCTGGCCTCCTCTCTCCAACCTGGGCCAATACCATGGAAGAGAGAAAGACCTGGAAAAGCATGGTACTGGCTCATTCTGAGAAGAGAACTTTCCAACAAATTGAAATTAACGTACTCACTATCTTGTCCAAACGTACCTAGGAAACTATGAAGAACCAGCAAGGAGAAAAGCAAGCAAACACTCAGGAGTTAAAAATGGTTGTTAAAGAGTTCAAAAAACCCATGCAAAGAGTAGAAAACAAATGAGGCAACGAATCTTCAGAGTAGAGAAAAAAGGGACTGGTAAACAAAACGAGGACAAAGAAGAGCGAGGCCGAGGCCTGATGCAGACAAAGGAAGGACCATGAGGCAGAGTTTGCAGCTCAGTGGCAGGCCCAGGTTCCCAGGACAGAGCAGATGCCACCTACAAGCTGTGCCCCCAAGCCCAGCCTCCTGAGTCCGTAGTAGTGGGGACGTAGCACCGGGCCTGGCTTCCGGAGAGAGCGCATGGCCTCCAGATGATGATGTCCTGCGTGTTCAGAGGACCAGGGGCTTTCAGTCTGGGATCCACACCAAGAGAAGGCAAGGGAGCGCCGAAAGCACAGGACAGAGGGGAGATGGAGCTGATGAAGCAGCCGGGGTGGGGGTCCCCAGGAGCAGAGCGGGGCTGGGGACAGCTTAGGGTTGGGAAAACCTGAGGATTTAGTGAAGGCAGAAGATACCCCCAAATCCCATCTGTGGAGAAATGTGGCCACGCCCCAGAGGGAGTGTTGATGGTGAGCGTGGAGGGTTGCTAGGGCTGGGACTGGGTGGGCCGAGTGCTGTCTCAGCTCTGTAAGGAGTCCGCCTGCTCAGGCTTTGCCCCGAGGCCCACCCCCTGATTCCTGAGCTTTGGAGTCACCCTTGGGATGGGCAGGACCACATGCCAGTTGACATCCTTGCCATGTGGGAGGGGAGAGGATGGGCCAGGAGGGAGGGAGGCAAGTTGGAGGAAGGATTAGGTGTCTGTTTAAGTTCCGTCACCACCAGCAGGAAAACCTGAAGGGAGAGCCCCAGTCCATAGGGAGGGTTCGGGGTGGGAGTGAGCGCCAGTGGCCCAGTGCTCACTATCTGAAGTTGGTACTCAGGAGGCAGGTGTGTTATGGTGGCATTTCCCTTCCCACCCGCCCCAGAGCCCAGCAGAATCCCAGCGCTGGCCTGCGGTGGGGTGCGCAGCTAGGGCCCGTGCTGATTGATCTGTGTGCATAGGTTGCCGGTCTGACTAAAATTGAAGACAGCATCAAAATCAGAACAAGCCCTGGCTCCTGGGCTCTGGGGAGAGGGCTGGGGGCGGGGACAGGCTAGTGGGCCCTGGCCTGGGGCTCGACCTGGCACCCACAGGTGCCTTCTGTTCGCGCAGGGCACCCAGTGCTCTCCAGCCCCTGCCCCCTCAGCAGCTCCTGGCTTAGCACTTTTGAGTCATAGCGGGAGTCGGGCCCCCCTGGAGGCCCCGCTGTGGAAAACCAGTGGAGGAGGAGGGCCAGGGAGGGGGCGGGTGGGGAGCTGCCTCTTCCAGGCTGGGAAGCGCTAGACTCACTTTGCCATTGGCCTTTTTCTTTTCTCTGCAGCCACCAAAATGGAAGAACTAACCCAGAAATATATGAGATTTTCAGCGACGGTCTGCACAAAGGCCCGGGGTAGCCTGGGAGCTGGCAGCTCTTTCCCCAGTTGTCAGGCAGCGGGGGCCGGGGGGTGCTGAGCCATCAGCAGTCACAGCCCTCGAGTTCTCCGGACACGGCCTCCGAGTACTCAGCGCCTGCAGCTCTTTGGGAAGGGGTAGAGGCAGGGTAGGGCAGTGTGAGCTGGGAGAAAAGAAAACTCAGGTTCTAAGAAGTTACCTCCAGCCTGCTTTTTTGCTTCCATGTCTGCATGTGACCTCCTCCTTCCCTCTGCTGTCGCCCCAGTGCTCAGTCCTCCCTTCTCCACATCCCGCCTGTTCCATGTCCTGGGCCCCGCCTGGCTGGGAGCCTCCTGCCATCCTTCCCCTGCCCCTGCCTGGTCCTGAGTATGGTCAGAGCACCGCCCCCCCCTGCTCCCTGGGGGCCCCCACATGAGGCCTCCTTGCAGCCCCTCAGCCAGGCACGCACCGCACCTGGATGCAGCGGGCGGCCGTGTGCTTCCTCCTCCTCCCTCCCCAGGACACTGCACCAGCCTGGGGAGCTTGTGCCGTGGCCTGACTGGTTGTCCAGGAAGCTGTTCTCTGGGCTTCCCGGAGTGACCCATCTCCCTGAGCGCTGTGCCTGTCACAGCCTCCTCCTTCCCTTCAAGCACGGGAACAGGCACAACTGGTGCGGCCCCGCCTCCCTCAGCCCAGCCGCAGGTGGAAGGGGGTGAGGGAGGGGCCTCCCTCTCTAGGCTGTGGCAGCTTTACCCGCTCTGGCCTGCTCCCTGTATCTGCACCGTCGTTTCCCCAAGTTCCCCTGTGGGTGCTCTAGACAAGGAGGCTCCCGGGAGCTGGACACCAGGTCCCCTCCCACCTGGGCTGCCGGAGCCCCTGGGCCTAGTCGCTTGCCTGGGACACTTCCCAGATGGCTGCTATGGGAAGACAGGCCAGCCCGTGGTCACCACAGTCCAGGTTCACCAACAGCTTTACAGACTAAGGTACTCTGGCGGACCTGCAGTGGGCAGGCTGCTGCCAGCACCTCAGTTGCCACCTTGTACCCCAGCAGGAGATTGGGCCTGTGAGCACCCACTGCCAAGGGCTGGCACGTCTTGTCCCGGCATGAGGTCCTGGGGATAATGCCACCTGCTTCCTGGACCAGGGAGGGCCTCCTCAGTCCCCTCCCATTTTGACTTCCTTTCACCCTTGACTGAACCCTTGGGGCTGGGGAGGCCCGAGAGCCTGGGGTCTGAGAGGCTGGGGCTGTGGGTGCCTCTGAGACCGTCCCTGTCCCCCCTACCCCCACCATGCTCCTGCCCACCTTGCCTCTTTCTCCTTGCCTGGTGATCTCTGCTAAAGGCTCCTTAGATATTATGGGTCATTATATGTGAGAAACAGACTCCATCTCCCTTTCCTGGTGGAAGATGAGCCCACAAGGTGGGTGAGGCATGGCCAGGCAGCGTGTGGGCCGCACTGAGGCACCCCACCCCCTGTCACTGGGGCAACACCGAGGCCTGTGCTTGCAGCTCACTTTAGCTTCCCAAGGGGCAGCTCAGTCCCTTGTGACGGGGGAGCCGTGCCCTGGAGAAGGGGCCTCATTGCCTCCATGGGAGATGCCCCAGCCTGGGGCTGGGTGTTGAACGTAAGTCAGCCAGGCCCAGCTGCGGTGCTGGGCCCAGTTAGACTCGGAGGCAAGGCTGGGTGGAGGGCTTGGGCTCCCTTCTCGTGCCTGTGATGACATGGAGCCTGTGTGTGGCCCGGGAGCCAGTTTCCAATCTATAAACACGGGGCGTGTGTCCCAGTGACTGTGAGCGACCAAGGGGGCGGCGAGCTGGCCACACAAGTCCTGCGGCCTCAATCCTCCGTGTTGCCCAACAGGCGGCTGGGGGCGGGCCACGGCCGCAGATTAAAGGCCGCCTGGAGCAGACTGTGCAGAGACAGGTGCCCAGCAGCCCAGGAAGCCGGCCAACACCCGCCCCAGGTAAGCCGGCACGGTAGGGTTGGCAAGGACAGCTGCCAGGGGCCCGGAGGCAGGTGGAGGCTGGATTCAGGCCAGGACTTGTGTGCCAGGGAGGAAGCCAGACGAGGCCAAGCCAGGGAGGCTGGGGGTCACCGTGAGGGCTTTCTCGGGTGCCCATTTGCCTGCTTCCCAGCTGCTGACCCTGGGGTGCATTGCCAAAGGCTCCTGGCCATGGTGTGTTGGTGAGGACGCCATCCTGGGCTGCACCTCCCCTTGTCCCTGATGACATGGGCTTGGCACATTCTTCCTGTCCATGTCCATGTCCCTGGAGGCCAGAGGCAGAGGCCTCTGGGCTGGGGTCTGTGCACATCGGATCTTTTTGCTGTCAACTAGGTGGTAGTAGTGGGGATGGCCAGGGAGGGACAGAGAGTCAGAGTGGATGGGGTGACAATCCTCTAGGAGACCTCACCCTGGACAGAAAAGAAGTAACAGGCCCCGGTCACTGGGTTCCAGCTCTGGAGGCCCCTGAACAGTCTCCCTGCATATGGCTCTTAGAAGTGGCTCCTAGAGCCTGAAGTCCCATGAGGTGGCAGGGGGTGAACACAGGGGTGGGAACCTTGGCCACGAGCATGGCTGTGGGTGGCTGGGTCCAGGCACCCCCATCTCTTGGCCCTCAGGTTTTGCGCCTCTTGCCTTGGCAGCTATAGGCTTCACTGTCCCTGTGAGAACATCACTATGTCCAAGGCACCCCGGGCTGAGACCTTTGTCTTCCTGGACCTGGAAGCCACCGGGCTCCCCAGCGTGGACCCTGAGATCGCAGAGATCTCCCTGTTTGCCGTCCACCGCTCGTTGCTGGAGAATCCAGAGCTCGACGAGTCTGGCGCCCCTGTGCTGCCCCGGGTCCTGGATAAGCTCACACTGTGCATGAGCCCGGAGCGCCCATTCACCACCAGGGCCAGCGAGATCACTGGCCTGAGCAATGAGGGCCTGGCGAGGTGCCGGAAGGCAGGCTTTGACGATGCCGTGGTGCAGACGCTGCAGGGATTCCTAAGCCGCCAGGAGGGCCCTGTCTGCCTTGTGGCCCACAACGGCTTCGATTATGACTTCCCCCTGCTGTGCATGGAGCTGCAGCGCCTGGGCGCCCACCTGCCCGGGGACACTGTCTGCCTGGATACACTGCCGGCACTGCGGGGCCTGGACCGTGCCCACAGCCACGGCACCCGGGCCCAGGGCAGCAAGGGTTACAGCCTGGGCAGCCTCTTCCGCCGCTACTTTCAGGCGGAACCGAGCGCGGCCCATTCGGCCGAGGGAGACGTGCACACCCTGCTCATGGTCTTCTTGCACCGAGCCGCCGAGCTGCTTGCCTGGGCCGATGAGCAGGCCCTCAGCTGGGCCCATGTCGAGCCCATGTATGTGCCACCCGATGGCCCAAGTCTCAAGTCCTGAGCCAGGGCCTTGGTGACACTGTCACCCAGGGCGAAGAGGCCCACTCCCTGCACCACAGGCAGTGCCAGCCTCAACCGTTCAGCCAGGCCTGGAGTCCTGGAGCGGGCACCGGACCGCCACCTCGCTGCCCCTCCCCACAGCCTCTTGGCTGGGCAACCCTGGGCAGGGCATCCACCAGGCTTTCCCCAGTCTCTGGCCTAACTCTCCCCACAGCCCTGGAGCCTCCTCTCTGCCCTCCCCCAGCCTGTGTTCCCATGGACTTTGCTGCTGCTGGTTCCCACTCATCACCCTGTCTTTCAATAAATATTGACGACAGCTCACCAGCTGGCTTTCTGGTTGTCCCCTTCCCCACACCCTACCCGGAGTGGGTGAGCCAGGCCAGGGGCCAGAGCAGAGCCCCCAGGGCTACCCCCTGGTGGCCTATCTCTACGGTAAGCCTGGTGGGTGGGTGGGGGAGGTGTGGGCGCTCACAGCCTGGTCCAAGGGGCTGACAGGCTGAGGCTGTGGACCCCGAGCCACCGGCCTCCTCCCTGGCTGTTCCTGAGGGAACTCGGGCTTCTCAGCCCAGTGCTCTGCGGAGGGCAGCTTCTCGGCAGCCGCTTCCCTCAGCTGGGCTTTGGGGAGCCAGCTCACCTGCCTCTGGGGCCCCACCTGTGTCACCAAAGGATGGGGCAAGGCAGGGGCAAGATGTCCAGGAGCCGGAGAGCGGGTGAGAAGGTGTGGGGTGGGTGGGGCCGCCATGCCCGATAGTGACTCATAGGAGCAAAGCCTTGAGCCTTGAGCCTTGAGCCAGCTGGGCCGTCCAGGAATGCTAAGTAGGTCAGAGTGACTAGAGCCACAGCGACGTGCAAGGGGGCAGAATGGTGAGGCCCAGCCACCTTGGGCCACCCTCATTGCCTGGGCCAGCGGTCTGGACCAACCTGAAGGCCATGGGGAGCAACAGAGTGTTGTAAGCAGGGTAGAGGAGAAATCAGATTTACGGTTTTACAATACTTCTCAAGCTGCGATGTGGAGAATGGACTAGAGCCCTTTTGGAGGGAGAACCGCTGGCCTGGCCCAGACAGGATGGCAGGGGTCGGGGTGGGGGTGCGCCACAGGGGCAGATCTGGGGGATGAGCTTGCAGGTGTGGTTGCATGTGGTCTGTGCACTGCTGAGCTTCCTGAGGGGGGTGGTCAGCTCGGCCCCCTGCCCCGGGAGAGCACCGCCGGGGAGAGGGCACAAGGCTGCGCCTCAGCCCAGCAGCTGGCGGCAGGCTGGAGCTGAAGGAGTGGGGACACCGTGAGAACTAAGGTGAGGCTGAGTCCCCTTTACCTGGTTGGCCAGGCTCTGGGCCACCAGCTCACTGAGCGGGAGATGCCAAGAGGGCCCCTCCAGGCCCAAACAAGCAGGTTGGTGGCTTGATCCGGGGCCACTGCCACCACTACAGCATGGTCTCGGGTTTTGTGCACTGTCACCTTTTGAGGGCCCAGGTGCTTCTCCATCACCACTCCATGCTGGCCTCGGGTGCCCTCCCCGAGCCTCTGCTTGGACTGGGCTGGCCAAGCTTTGTACCTTCTGTGCCAGGTAGACAGTCTGGGGCCTGCCCTGCTGCCCGAAAGCAGTGATATCCTGATAAACGGCGACGGTGGCTTTCCAGGAAAATAATAATGCAAACCTGTCTCTGTGTGTGTGTGTCTATTTCTCTCTCTCTCTCTTTGGATATATATGCACATACACAGAGACACATACAGACGTATGTAAGTTTATTATGAATTTTATTGATGTAAAGGATGTGAGCAGACAATTTGCCAGTAAAATCTGAAGTATATACACAATATACATTAAAATATATGATACACTGTTTATAAATTCCATACAGCCAGTTGATTCTCACAAAATCCTTTCAGTTGACTTTTGCCAAACTCTCATATCGGTACCTGACCCAAAATTGCACCCTGTGACTGAGTGTGGTCGCTACATAAGCGCTGGTTGGCGTTTTCACTTACCTCACCGAGGAAGACGGACGTGAAACGACAAGGGCGCCTCACACGCTCATTGGTGGCATGAGCAAATTCTCTGCCGAATCAGATAATAGTTTTTGATGTTGGAAAAGTTTTTCCTTTTTTGTTTTTTGCTGTTCATATTGTAATTACTAGACTCAAATCTATACAATCAAGTGAACAGTAACAGGTCAAGCCCTGGTTTTTAGGCTGTGCTGATTCCTGTGGGGCAAATACTTCCACCAGGCCAAGTTCATGTGGCACCACTGAAGAGATTCTGAGCAGCACACTGTCACATTGATTCCCAGCAAACTGATACAAGACATAAATAACCGTGAAATGTGGTGAAAGAAGACATAATTTAAGTGGAACTTTATATAATTTAATTTTTAATAATGCTGGTGTTTAACAACCCACTCTCAAAATTCCCAAACTTTCAGCATCTATCAGAATGTGAAAATACAAAAGATCGACCATACTAAATGCTGGTGAGGAAGGGGAAATCTCGAGGTCTCAGACTCTATCCCTTCACAGTGATATCTAGACTGATGTTTGACCCCAAACTGGGAAACTTGGCCTAGCCAAGTGCGCCCTGAGGGGATTCAGGATGGAGAAGAACAGGATACTGGCCCTAGAGAGCTAAGATTTGTATCAAAGGAATGATTTCAATGAGCCCAGGCTCTTGTGTCTTCCCATACATAGAGAAGCACTAAATTCATTAACTTGAGAGGTCTGGTTTTCATGATTAGCAGTAAGCTTTTGATGTGAGAGGCTGTATCCCGGAGTATAGTAACGTCCCCAAAGAAAACAATTCTAAACTTTTACGCTG
Source organism: Camelus dromedarius (assembly GCF_036321535.1). Taxonomy (NCBI): domain Eukaryota; kingdom Metazoa; phylum Chordata; class Mammalia; order Artiodactyla; family Camelidae; genus Camelus; species Camelus dromedarius. Next base: position 1,907,548 of record NC_087472.1, read on the forward strand.
TGCTTTGTTTTCAGTCGATGATCCATTTTAGCTATGGCTGGTTCCTTTTGTTCAGAATCTTCCAAGATGTTCTTGTCTTCCTGGGATCTCCAGAATGTTCATTAGGGCATGCCTGGGTCTTGAAGCTTGGTGAGCCCACCTACTGTGTAGATGGGTGGGGAGGGCCTTTGTTCTCTCAGAGGGTGTTCAATGACGTGTTATCTTGTTTCCATCCTGACCCTACTCCTTCTTTATTGTCTCCTGGTTAGCATCCCAAGGACCTCTCTTTTATTTAAAATTTATTTTCAAATTTACTTTTATTTTCCTCAACTTTATCGAGGTATATAATTGGTACACAAAAACCTGCACAGAATTAACCCAGCAGCTGGGGTCTCTTAAGTAGGACAGATCCATGACCTCCCTCTCCCCCTGGACGCTGCCACTCTGGAGTCCTCTCCGCAAAGTGGGCCAGAAAGCAAACAGCTTCACTATTGAATAAGCTCTGAACCCATCTGCCCTTCATGCCCATCTCAGGCCGTCGTCATGAGATTGCGAAGCCAGAAGGAAACCTTGGCCTGCTGGGAAGGCAGGACTTCCCAAGATCGCCCACTTGAGCTCATGAACGAGCTCATGGCAAATTCACCGGCTAATCAGGGTGGCCATCTGTGTTTGTGAATTGCCTTTATCCTCAAGACAATGAAAGCTTTCTCTCTGCCTGCAGCGGGAGCTAGGGTCCCTTCCTGGAGGTTTGCATTTCAAAAAGTTGACTCTGGGGCCCTTAAAAAGAACCTTCCTGGGCTGTAAGTCTGGCAGGAGGCTTATTTAGGTTGACAAAGATTTACATACATCTCAAAGGGCCAGAGCAGGGATTCACAAAGGGGCAGTTTCTCACCCAAGTGCTCTAAAGAAAGGGATGGGAGAAAGGTCTCCTTCCAACAGCTGGGCTGCAGCTTTCCCACGGTCTCTCCACTGCCGGAAATGCTCCTGCATCGCTGAGCCGGTGCTCAGGTTCTTGGGCCAGTGAAGGGTGAGCTCCCACTGAAGGCTGCACAATGTCCCTGTGGATTCTCAGAGGCTGCCCTTTAGGACTCGGATGTCCTGTGAGTTGCCTGGACTCTCCATCACTCAGGCAACTCTCTGCTGGGCGAAGGGCTCAGTGTCCTGTGCACACCCCACACGTGGCCTCTCACAGGCCCCAGGTGGATTGTCCCCGCTCCAGATGGCTTCCCTGTCACCTATCCGCCTCTTTTCACTACCACCAAGCCAAGCAAAACTAGGATTCTTGGGAAGGGAAGTGCTCTTGGCAAGCCTGCAGGTAAGGCTTCCTGGGATGGGACCTTTTTAGGAAGGTCTAACGTGGCATTGTCACCCGAAGTGGTAAGTGGACCCCATCCACCTCGGCTGTGCTATGGGATGGGGGGCCGATGACGGTGGCTGGGAAGGAGGGCCAGCGGAACAGGCAGAAGGATGTGGGAGGAGGCAGGAAAGCTGGAGGTCCAGCAATCTGGGATCAGGCTGGCCAGTAGAAGGCTAGAAACCTCTGCTCACTCACTCACTCTGACCCTGGCGGCTCAAAGAAGTAGTGTATTTCACCTGCCCAGCAGGGCGCCTCAGGTGGAGAACCTGAACATCCCCTGGACATCCTGCTCGTGGACAAAAAGGAGAGAGAGCAAGGAATCGCTGCCCTTTCCCCTCTGTGTGCTCCTCTGGCCCTGGCCCCGTGGCAGAGGGGCGGGTGGGGAAGGGAGAGGGACCCAACTGTCGGGAGGGAAAGAGCCTCGGGTCTTGGTGACGTGCACAGACTTGGCTGTGGGGGAGCCTGGGCGCCGCCCCAACCCTCCCTGTTCCTCAGCTCTGTGATCAGCACGTTACCTCCCTGGGCCCTGGGAATGTGACCTTATTTGGAGAAAGGGTCTCTGCAGATATAATAACATTGAAAATCTGGAGATGAGGTCATCCTGGATGACCTGCATGGGCCCTAAATCCACTGACAGGTGTCCTTATAAGGGACAGACAAGGAGAGATACATACAGAGGAGGAGGCTCCTCACTCACTGCTGGGCCCAGAACCCAGCCCAGGGCCTGGCCCAGAGAACTCTCCTAGGGTGAGTCTGTTCACTGAACTGAAGAAGGCTTTTCTCACCTTTATTATAAGGAAGGAACTGAGGCACTCGGCATCTGACGGAGGAAAGTGCTGCTGGCACTACTCCCGGGCCCCAGTCCCCGGCTTGCAGGAGAGTCTGACCAGCTGAGACCCTGGACTGACTCGAAGGTTTGGTGGTTATTTTTTTTTAAGTCAAACTTTTTTTTTTAATTTCATAAAACAGGACTCAACAGTGTTTTTCTTTTGTAAAATACCTTTCAGAAAATTAAGTCTACTTTGATGTGATTTTATCTTCAGCTATGGCAAGTGTAAGGGATCATGCACCAGTGGGAAAGCCAGCTGAATTCCCTCTAGTTTGGGGGACACAGTTGGTGGAGCAGAAAGAGCTATGATGCTGGGGTCTCAGAATCTGGGCAAGAATCTGTCACTGTCCAGCAGTGAGACCTTGGACAGTTCCTTCCTGTCTCTCAGCCTCAGTTTCCTTGCTATAAACAGGGGTCAGGATGGTACCCATCTCAGTGGTGAGAGTGTGCACATGAAGGTGCAGAGCCTGGGCACCTGGGGAGGGGCCAGTTATACTGGATGAAGGCCTCCACCCCCTGCCAGTCCAGTGGAGTCCTCTTAACTAGTTACATCTTTCAAACAAGCTCACCTTCTGAGGTACTGTGAGTTAGGACTTCAACGCGTCTTTTGGTGGGGGACACAATTCAATTGATAACACCGCACAATATCCATTCCAACATTTTCCCCTGGGGATAAGACTCCAATTTTTTCCAGGGCTTTAGTGGGCTCAGCCTCAGTTGACAAGTCATGACAATCCTGTGCCCTACTTTCTCAGCCTCTCTTCCAGCTATGAGTGCCCATGCAATCCACTACTGGTTGAGACCTATATAGAAGTCTCCTGGGCAAGTTTCTGGGCAAATTGTTGCTTTCTTCATAAAAGGGGAGAGACGCTGTTGTCCTTGGCCCTCCCGCCTCCTATTCCCGAATGCATATGTGATGGCTGGAACTTCAGCAGCCATCATCGTGATCATGAGGAAATGCTAAGCTAATTAGAGGGATGCTGTAAGAATCCTCAGGTGAGAAAATTAAACCTCTAATTATTTATCCACCACAGTCAGGTTTCCTATTACTTGTGGCCACTTTCCTGGTACACTATGTTTATTTGTTCCTCTGTGCCACTCCTGTAATCTGAGGTGATAACCAAGCCGTTTTCTCCTTAAGTGTTCAATCACTGCAGGGCTACTCTGCCTCTCAACTGTCCTTTCGTCTTCCCAGTTTTGTCCTTCTCTCCCCATCCCTTCTCTGCCCATCTGGCTTCCTCTCCCTCCTTTCACCTTGTCCCCACTTAATTAGCCAGACTAGGGAAGGAAAGTGTATTATGTATTAAGTGAGGAATACGTTCACTGGAAAAAGACCAAAAATTAATTGAAATCTGACTCGTTTTGGTTTGATTCTGTTTTTCTGTTAGAAGATTTTGCCAGAAAAAGTTTTAAAAAGTTTTAAAAAGTTTTTGGAATAGTGGTTAAGTTCTTATAGCCATGAACATGGGTGCTCTGCGTTGTATTGTGGTTTAGGCCATTACCAAATGTGGGCCGGGTAAACAAAGACGTCAAAGGAACAATCATATGCTCACTCCTGATCATGGATGCATCTCCCTCATCCTCACATCCCAACACATGGCCATATGTCCGATGTGTGTCTGTGGAAGGAAGGAGTGACTACCCAAGAATGCCAGGTTACCGAGGATGTTTCAACAAACAATAACCTTGAGATCAATAATTGCCTGTAGTGATAAATCTGACAAAACATGTGCCAGGTCTGGACACTGAATCCACAACCCATCACTGAGAGGAATTAGAGAAGGCCCCCCAAATGAAGAGCTATGTTCATGGACTGAAAGGCTCAATATTGTTCAGATGTCACTACTCCCCCCAAATGATTGATAGATTCAATGCGGTCCCAATCAAAAGTCCCAGCAGGCTTTTTTTTTTCCTCCATACAAACTGACAAAGAATTCTAAAACTCATATGGAAACGTGACACACTTAGGATAGACAAAATGATTTTGAAAAAGAACCACACCAGAGAACTCAGGCTTCCCGATTTCAAGACTTATTACAAAGTCACAGAGATCAAGTGTGACATTGGCAGAAAGGCGGACAAGCCGACTGGGGGAGAAGCAGCAGGAGCCTAGAAGCAGACTCACGTGCGTGGCCGACTGACGGGCAGCAAAGGTGCCGAGGGAAAGATTGTCTTGTCAACAGACGATTCTGGGAAAGCTGGATATGACTATAGGAAAAAAATGAACTCGGAATTCGCCTCACATCAGACACAAAAATTAACTCCAGTGGTTCATGTCAGGTAAACGTAGAAGCTAAGACTATGCAACTTTTATGAGAAGACAGAAAGGGAAATCTTAGTGACTCGAGTTTTGCAAAGATTTCTTAACTCTGAGATGAAGAGTTCAAAGTATAAAATTTAAAAATCCATCAATTGGACTTCATCGAGATAAAACCACTTGTGCTTATCAAAAAACAGATGTAAAAATGGACAGGCAAGCCAGACTCTGGAAGTAAATATTCTCAAAACATGTATCTGACAAAGGACTTGTATCTAGAACTCTCATAACTAAACAATAAGACAACCCAGTTAAAAAGTGGAAGATGTATGAATGGCTGACAAGGACATGAAAAGGTGCTCAACATCATTCATCCTCAGGGAAGTGCAAATCACAGCCACGATGAGATCCTGCTTCACGCCCACCAGGATAGCTGGAATCAAAACTATGGACAAGAACATGTGTTGGGGAGGATGTGGAAAATTGGACCCCCCTCATACCCTGCTGGGGGGAATGTAAAATGGTGCAAATGCTTCAGAAAACAGGTTTTCAGGTCCTCAAATAGTTCAACATAGAGTACATGACCTGGCCATCCCACTCTTAGCCAGAGACCCAGGAAAAAGGAAGACATCTATCCACACAAAAACCTGCACACGAATGTTCATAGCAGCTTTATTTGTCACAGCCCCCAACTGGAAACAACCCAAATGTCCACAAACAGGTCTTCAACAGGTATTGTGGTCCATCCAGACGATGGAATAGTCCTCAGCAAGAGAAAATGAAGGCTCGATATGCACACGACAACTTGGGTGAACATCAAAAGCATGCCACTGAGTGCGCGGCCGGGGAAAGAGTGCGCACTGCAGGACTCCATTTACACAGAGTTCTAGGGAACACAGACTCACTTACAGTCAGCAGTGGCTGTTGGGGTGTGGGGGAGGAGGGGGCAGGGAGGAGGGATCGCTGGCGGGACAAGGTAACTTCCGGGGGTGATGGATGTATGTTCACCATGTCCATTGCTGTGATGGTTTTAGAGGTGGATGCCCGTCAAAACTCATCCAATTGTACACTTTAAGTATGTGCAGTTTCTTGTGTGGAAATTATACCTTTATAAGGCTGTCAAGGAAGATGAAGAATCAGCAGTCTTCAAAAAGACTGAAGTCACAGACACACTGGTGGTAGCATAAGAGGAAACCAGATGGTTTAGGTAAGTACCAGGGTGAGTGGGAGTTCCCAAGAACGTCAGTTAAGGCTGCTCGTGTCAAAGTATCCTGGGTGGCGGAGTGCTGTCACCCATTCCCACAGGTCAACACCCACAAGCATCAGAACGCTCTAGATGGCTACGGTGTGGAAACTTGGTGGCCATCTATGTGTAAATTCACACACTCCAACAGTTGTCATTTGCATCGACTTCTCTTCCTTGATCTTACAATATTTCTGTATTTTAAAAAATGCTCCTCTTCAGGAACCAGTTAGAGACCAAACGTCTTTGTCTGGCATCCCTGGCTCTCTGAACCCTGGTTCTAATGACTTTTTACCCCACGACTTCCCTACAGACAGTCCTCTGTCGTTCTCGGATTCCTCAATGCACCACATGCCCCCTGTTCTTCCTTCCACCCCCCAGGAGCCCCTTGACCTCTACTTCCTGTCTTGAGAGTTCACCCAGTCCTTACTCCTTCCCTGGCCTTGAGGCACTGCTTGTCACACTTTGCTACCTAACAAGGTGTAGACTTAGCATCTCTAACTGAAAGCTGGCCATGTAGTCCACCCACTTCCCCGCTGAGGAAGGGAGTGAAGGGTCCTGGCCCTTCCTGAATGGTTCACGAAGAGTTGCCTCTGTCTGGGGCATCCTTAGAAGCTAAGGATGTTCAGGGACGATGGTAACAGAATCCTCCAAGAGCCCCCTTCACAGGCCTGCTTTTTCCTTCCCTGGAAAGCACAGCCCTTACGTATTTCTTTGTTTAAGGCACGTGGCAGCTTCACAAAACAAAGCAAGTCTTGCAGGCATCTAAGCAAAGGTTCTAAGACGCCATCCAGACTGTGGTTTTCAGAGGTCCGATGTGGCACTCTGCCCTCCCAGGTCTCGGAGTCATGGTGTCCCAGCAGCCTTGGGTGGCTCGATCCCTGTGCAGCTCGACTCCCAAGTTCCCACCTCACCTTCGCAGGGGCCACAGGGCACCCAGACATACCCTCTTGGCGTGCCCCCACCATCTGGGTGTGCAACCTTCCCTGACACTTTCCACCCAACTGCTGGCTGGTTACTTCAAACCATCAGGAGAGGCCGTCTCCGCCAGAAGGCTCATTCCAAGGTCAACACTCAGACCTTCCTTATTTGTTTGCATGCAAAGTAGATGAATTGGGTCAGGACAGTTTACTCATTACATGGAGATACTGTCATGGCATGTAAACAGCTTTAGAAAAGTGGCCAAAGTTTCAAACGGCAAATAAGGTGCTACATACGGGCTGATCCAGTCTCTTGCAGGATCGTCTCTGGGGCAGGAGGCCAGTCCAGCGGTGTGAAGGGGCTGACATCCAGGGAAGTTGCTGGGGGGAATGGAGCCTGGAAAGCAGGCAGGATGTCCCCCAGTAGTTTCAGCTTTTACACTCCAGCAGTCCATCAGAAAAGCCAGTGGTGGAGCCCGATTTCAAGGCACTGGGGAAGGAACTACACAAGCATTCTTCCAGACACTCTCTTGGCTTGTATTTCATGCCATACCCATTCAGTTCCTGTTGCACACATGATCTAGAAGAAAATGACACTCAAAATTGCTTTAGAGCGAAAATCTAACAAAGAAGAGTGAAATTAGACCAAGAATCGACAAACAAAAGATACATTACTATTAGAAAAGTCACTTATCTAGGTGAGCACTGGGGGATTCCGGATCTTTTCAGGACACCCCAAAACCAGAGCACAAGTGCCAGACATCTCTCCGGCAAATGCCCTTTCTTCTGAAAACACCTGGACATTACTCCTCCCCTCCCCCATCTGGTCATCTTTGGGTGTGTGTCCCAAGGTGAAAAAAAGGAGCTCACGGTAAAGAATCAAGTTAGCTTATCCAGTAGAACCAATGGGATGACGTTATATTGGGAAGATACCACTCTTTATTAAAAGTTGGTTACTGACTAGCCTGCAGGAGCGAAGTCTTTCACTTACTAGAGCAATGGAAACAGACATCGGAGTCCACAGATCTGCGCTCTTCCCAGGTCCCATTGTGCACCAACTGCTGCCCAAACCCCCTGCAGGCCACGGCTGAGCAAAAATGAGACTGCAGCCCAAGTGCATGGCTCTGGCCACTGTCCCCTGCCCTGCGTGGGGCTGTCTCCTGCTGCCTTAGCAAAGAGTGTCTGTGCTTCAGTAAGCATGTGCTTCCCAGGGACCTCGCCATGGATCCCAAAGGCACTGTTCCTACTACTTCTCCTTCTACTGGAAAACGCAAAGTTGCAGATATTCAGGTAAGGCTGGAGCTGACTATGGCCTAGACCTGAGTGCAATGCGCTCGGGGGCAGTAGTGACTTCCCAAGTATTCATTAAGCACAGAGGACTGGGCTCAAAGACGCACGGGTCACACAGAGCAGAAGGAAGCTATAAAATAAGAGCGAGTTGCAACAACTCTAGAATTTCCCATGAGTCACAGGTGCGTAAAATCATTTCTCTCCCCCCACCTCTATATATAACTTCTATAACTATATCTAATCTCTATCTCTCTTTTGGAGTTATCCAAGCAGCTCGAGCTCCAAGCAGCAGGCGCAGAAGGAACCCTGTATTTCAGAGTCTTCCACCCTCTCTAGATGGTCTCTGACCCACCCTGTCTGTGCCCAGCAGGAGGCCTGCAGCACACCTGCCACCTGCCTGCCCGGGGGCTGTCCGGAAGACAGAGCCAGAGTCCTAGGCAGTGAGGAGGGCTCGAAGGAGCTGGAGAGCCAACCAGGACGCTGGACTGAGAACAGCAAGGGGCAAAACCCTTGGTCCCAGCTCTGGGGACGGCGTGGGTGGAGCAGGACGGAGCTTGCCAGACGTTGCCAGCCCGCACACCCCACCCCCAGCATCAGCTGTCTGCTGGCGAGTCTCCCTTTGCTTACAGTGAAGTTTGTAAGGGCCCACGCTGTCTACCTGGGGCTCGGGGGTGGGGGGAGGCGTGAGAAGAGGGGCTGGCCTGCAGCCCGCTGCAGGGTGTTGGACCTGGAAAGGCCTCCCTTCTCCTGCCTGAGGCCTTCTCGGAGGGTTGGGGGACTCTCATTTCAGGAGTGGTTCCCTGACACTCTCATGTGGCAAACATCTCTATCTTCAACTTGTATTATCCCTGCATGCAAAAACATTCGAAGCGACAGAACCTCTGATGGGTTCAGAAATGTCACATGACAGACAGAGCTGAGGCACGAAAACCACTGCGCCTCCGCTCTGGGCAAATTTCTAATGGGTCCTGCTTCCCTCCTGAAGGCACCAGCCACAAGGGGCGGCTGCCAGAGGGGGAGCAGCTAAGTTTGAAGCTGGAGGCACTGAGGGTGGTGGGGACAGGCAGAGAGGGGCGTGGCCTCTGCAGACAGGGTCTGAAGGCAGCAGAGAGCCCCCAGCCCGGTGGGCATGGAGGGGACCAAAGGCAGCGGGGCAGCTGGAGGCAGGTGTTGCCAGGCTTCCACGTCTGGCCTGGAGCCCACTCCTGTGCGGGTCCAGAGCCAACGGGTTCCTCTTGGGAAGGAGAAGGCAAGAGTCCCCAGGCCTCATTCTCTCCTCAGGGCCCAGGCTAACCATCCCCTAGAACTTCCTAGAGCTCTGAGAAGATGGGGCCCAGGTGCTGCTCCTCCAAGAAGCAGCTGGGGACGCCCAAGGAAGGTGGAGGCTTTCAGGCACAAGGATGAATGGCCTGGAAAACGAATGGACCACTGCTGCACGCAATAGTAGGGGGTCACGTGCCCTCCTTCCAGGGAGACACCACTCCCTGCGGGCTGACAAGACCAGTGCAAGCAAGCAGTCCACGAGTGAGCACAGCTGCCCGAGTCCTTCTCCAGATCATTTCTTGATGAATTTTAGGTGATGTTACAGTCAAGTCACAGTCGAATTGTAGAGCCCTCAATTCTGAAGTCCCTCTGGTCTCTTCCATCTATAGGCTCTTAAAGAATTAAAGTGCTTTCAGTGTCTTCTACCTGGAAACACTCACAAATCTTGGGGTTAAGCGAACAACCCCACGAGAGGAGATGGACCACTCTTCCCCAAGTCAAGGAGCGCTCCCAGACTGGGCTCCCTCCCACCCCCAGCGGGCGGTCCCCACGCGTGTGGGGCAAGAGCACTTTCAGCAGCTCCCACGTGGCATACACGCGCAAGCGCGCGCACCAGGACCAGTCCCTGTGCCTCAATTGCATCACCAACTAGCCAATGGAAGGGGGCGGGAGGCCCCTCGGTTTGAACCTGGCCCTCCCGCGGAGCAGCCCATCAGTCTGCACTGGGGACAGCCGCGCCCTCGGAGTCTGACCAGTGTTTCTCGTCCTCGGGGCGGGGCTCTGCAGCGGGTCTTCCGAGGCCCAAGGAGGCCGGCGCCTTTTCCAAGCCGCTCCCCTCCGAGAGCTTTCTTCCACTGCGAGTTTTCGGCAACTTCCCCTTGAAGGCCTTGCTGCAGTCGCTGCCCGCGCGCGGCCCCTGGCCGCTGTGGGTGCTCCGATGCTCCTGGAGGACCGAGCTGTTGCGGAACATCTTCCCGCACTCTAGACATTCGTAGGGCCTCTCCTCACTGTGCACAGCCTGGTGCTTGAAGAGGTTGGATCGCCTGCTGAAGGTCTTCCCGCACTCACTGCACTCGTAGGGCTTCTCCCCGCTGTGCACCCGCCGGTGCTGGCTGAGGCCCGAGCGCCCCCGGAAGGTCTTCCCGCACTCCTTGCACTCAAACGGCTTCTCCCCGCTGTGGATGCGCTGGTGGTGAATGAGCTGGGAGATGCCCTTGAAGGCTTTTGGACACTGGCTGCACGTGTAGGGCTTCTCGCCGCTGTGGGTGCGCTGGTGCTCGATAAGGTTGGAGCTCCTGCTGAAGGCCTTCCCGCACTCGCTGCACGCGTAGGGCCGCTCGCCACTGTGGATGCGCTGGTGCTCCAGGAGCGCGAAGCTACGCCGGAAGAGTTTCCCGCACTCGCCACACTCGTAGGGCTTCTCGCCGCTGTGGATGATTTGGTGCTTGATGAGGTTGGAGCTGCGTGTGAAGGTCTTCCCGCACTCGCCGCACGCGTAGGGCTTCTCGCCGCTGTGGATGCGCTGATGCTCCAGGAGCGCGAAGCTGCGCCGGAAGAGTTTCCCACACTCGCCACACTCGTAGGGCTTCTCACCGCTGTGGATGATCCGGTGCTTGATGAGGTTGGAGCTCCGGCTGAAGGATTTCCCGCACTGCTGACACAGGAACCGCTTGTCGGCGCCTTTGGAGCCCTGCTGCCTTAGAACGGAATCCTGCCTGCCACCATGGCTGCTTCTTGGTGTCTCTCTTCCGTCACCCCAGGAGCTGCCTTGGCCTTTCTCCCGGGGATGGTCACCCCTGCCAGAACCTGTCTCTGAACCACAAGCGTGTTTCCGTCTGTGATCAAGTGTCTCCTCTGACGGCCCAGCTACCTGGCCCTTGTTGCCACCCTGGAGACCGGCCCCTGCGAGTTCTTTTGGACAATCTTTCTGCTTTGACATCGACGTCTTGTTCTTTATCCTGTCACCTGTAAAGACAGGGAGCACCAACCAGTGTCACTGCCTGCCCCCCAACCCCAGCTCTCTCATTCCAAGGATGGAAAGAGATGCATCAGGAGTTGAGTATCATCGTCAGCAGACAGGAGGGCAGGAGGGGAAGAGGTGGGAATGTGCTGGAAATAGCAGAGCTGGTGTGAGATAGCAGCACATGCTCCCTTCACCTGGTACCTCGACACAGGACCCCCTGGGAGATTTCAATCTACCATGAGAGAGAATGTCCCACCCAAATTGGCCATGCCACCCTCCACTGGCCGCTGCTCTTTGCAAATGACTCAGGCAAGCCGGCAGAGCGCCCCTCACTCACCTGTCTGCATCCCTGTGACGGCCCCCATCCTGTGGACGTCTGCTACCCAGGGCCCCTCCCCTCGCTCTAGCTGGGAGACCAGGTGAGGCTTGGAGGATGAAAACCCTGTCCAAGGAAATGAAGCAGATGAGTCACTCCTGAACTCAGCCCAGCCTTAGTCTCTTCAGGAACAGAGAATGAAGAACTCTCTAGAGAGTGCCACTGGGAAAGTCCAGAAGGGCAGAGTCCCTCTAAGGAAGCAAGGGGCTCTGAGTGTACAGGGGCCAGGTGTGCGTGGCAAGTATTAAGTATGTGGTGGTTTGGCCCAAGAGGATAAAGGATGTTATTATTTGGCCTGAAGGAAGGGCGGCAGGCTGGTGGGAAGAGGGGGATCTGTGGGGAAACCCTAAAGGACAGAGGAAGGGCTGGAGCAGGTGCCCACAGGGTACAAGGCCCCAGGGAGCATCAGAAGCCACAGAGCTGAAGGGCTGCCTATGCCCTGAAAGCCACAACACGTGTCTCACCATCCAACAGAACAGGTGTCTCTGTTCCTTACACCAAACTCCGTGGAGGTTTCTAGACCTCCCCTGGGAACCCCAGATCTACCTGGTGAGGGTCAGAAAGAACCTAGAGGAAGGAGCCCACGCATTTACCTAAAACACTAGATGACTAGATGACTGCAGGTGAGATCTGCAGAGTCGAAAAGAAGAATTGGAGAGAATGGGTCCCCTCCAAGCCTGAAGGTGGCAGGGTGCAGTGGGGCAGCCGACTCCAGCTCATTCCCACTTCTGCAGACGGGGAAACCAAGTCCTGGGCCTCTGTGTTCTGGGCCCTTTGTGACTTGATGCAAGGGAAAATGCTGCTGGACTCTATACCGTGAGATGAATGGAACAGGCAGCCTTGGCAAAAATGAATTAAGTATAAATGAGTGCATATAAATATTCGAGGATAACTTGCATCTATCTTTCGAGTGGAAGAGGTTTAGTTTACCCGTGATTTTATATGCAAAATAAGTGTGACGGGGGCCTACACATTTTCCTAACACACCCACAGGCCCAGACCATGTAGCTCAAAACTGTGCTACTGAGGTGAAGGCAGGGCTACAACGGATTACGGCTCCCACGGACTCACAGTAACCAATGAGCAAAGAGACTCGGAAATAAACTGAGCTCAGAGACAGAGTGGGGGACTGGGTGTGGGGGGTCCTTACCCAGTGACACCAAGTGGCGGTAGTTCTCTAGCATCACCCGCTTGTAGAGCACCCTCTGTCGGAAATCCAGGAGCTTCCATTCTGTCTTGGTGAAGTACACGGACACGTCTTCAAAAGATACTGGCACCTAAAATGAGCCATTCCTGTGGCGTTCACCCCTGCGGGCCCCAGGGTGAGCTGGCGGCACTGACACGTGGATCAGGGGGTGCCCAGAGAGCTCGGCTGGGGCCAGAGGAGGTGGTAGGCGGGTCGGCTGCTGGGAGGGCATGCCCGCCATCAGGAAGCCCCACTCACCTTGGGTCTGGCCTTCAGGAGCACGGCTGCCATCACAGGGCCACGGAGACGCTAAGGGGGTGGGAAGAGCCAGGGGTGAGCTGAGTCCACCCGCTAAGTGTGACATCATCCAGATAAGGTCCCATTCCCAGATGTTGGGGGACAGGACTTTAGCTTATCTTTTGAGGGGGGGATGCAATGCAGCCCATAACACTCTGCCTAGCTGAGCTTCTGTCCCCTCTCCTTGCCATGCAGGGCCCACTGGACAAATATACACCCTCTCCCCGTGCTAGGCCCGCCGAGCCAGGCTCTCGAGAGGCTGTTTCTCATTTCCTTCTGCTCTCTCAGGCAGGAAGAGCACGTCACTGACAAAGTGGACAGAATCAGATTTCTCTGCATCCGTTCTTGATGCCAGAAGACAGGGCTGCAAAAAGAGAACTTGCTCCAAGGATGTTATCTCCGCCCACTGGAGACCACGACATGGGAGTGGGGGTGCTTCTGACACGTGGGCACCACAGCAGGAGAGGGGGTGAAGGGGTGAGGTCCCGGAGCAATTTACATATCCAGAAATTCCCTTGTCACCATGATGAGCTGTCACTTAACAGCTCCATTCAACACATGGGCAGCAGTGGCTCTGCTGTTGCCCCTCCACTCCCCTGCCAGTGCCTTAGCAGAATAAATAGACAAATGCATGTCTGGTGAAGAAGTTTATACTCATCAGAGAGAAAGAGTCCCTTAAGGCCAAATGGATGCTAAAGCCATTAGGTGAAAGGCCGAGGGAGAAAGACCATCCACGTGATGTCAAAACACCTTCTTGGCTTACTGCCGGCCACGAGAGGAAGCGGGCCTGATGGTGAGGCAGACGTGGGGTGTCCCCACTATGATGATGCCCAGGGGGGCTCTTGCCAGAGCCTGACCTGTCTCTACTACAGCCTTGGGACCCAACTTCCAGTTTATAGAGGACTTGGGGGACAGAGGGACCAGTTAAAGACACGACAAGGAAGCAACCAGCCTTATCCTGAAGGTGGGCTGTTCCCTGGTCTCCTCTGTAAATCAGTGTCACGGGGAAAAGAGGAGGCTGAGGAGGGAGACTGTTCCAGATAAAAAGAGATTTAAGGGGCCAACAGCCAAGTGGAAGGGGAATCCTCGGTGAGATGCTGGTGTGAACAAAAGAGGGGTCAAAGGCATTGGGGAGTGCTAGAAGGGTGGCAGCAGGGCCACTGCTGCCCATGTGTGGAACGGGTAGTGGCGCCGGGTCAGGGAAGAAGTGTCCTTCTCAAGAGACACGCGTTGAACTCTTTGCAGAGAAAATGGTGCCTGAAGTTACTTTAAAATATTTCAACAAAACAAAAGAAAGCGAGAAGGAGAGAGAGGGAGAGAGAGAGAAACAAGCAAATAAGGCAAACGGGAGCAGGAGGCCACTGCGAACCCGGGCGGGAGGGCCCCTGGGCGTGGCTGGACTATTCTCTGCACCTGTCTGTCTGCTTGACAGTGTTCAGAGTGAGAAGGGTTTAAAATAGTCTGGTGGTTCCTTAGTCAGGAAACATAGTTATTCTATGACCCAGCAGTTTCACTCCTGGGTATATGCACTGAAAACAGGTGTTCTGGCAAAAACGTGTCCACCCGTGTTAATCAACTGCAGCACAATTCACAGTTGCCAAAAGGTGGAAACAACCTACATGTCCATCAACTGAAGAATGGATAACAAGCCACAGTCTAGACACATGACAGAATATCATTTGGCCACAAAGAGGAATGAAATACTGGTCTACGCTACCATGTGGATGAACCTGGGGACCGGATGCTAAGGGAAAAAAGCCAGGTACAGACATGAAAGGCCACATACTGTATGATTCTATTTACATGATGTAATATAATATTTCACAAGAGCTTTCTTGACCTGGTTTTGAAGTTATGATTAAAAACTCTTCTTTTTGGCCCTTCTAAGGCAGTTTGCTAAGCCCCCACCCCACCCATCTCCCTTATGAGGGCCCCTCCCTCTGGGGCCATTACCCCCATTCCCCTCTTATCGGGGTCTCCCAGTCCAGGTCCAGGTTCCAGACAACTAGGGACAGCCCCAGAGATTCAGAGAGCAGATTGGTGGGTGCCAGGGGCTGGAGTTGGGTCGAGTTGGGGCTTCATGAGGATGGGGTTTCTTTTCTGGGTGATAAAAATGTTTTGGAAATAGATCGTGGTGATGGTCGCACAACTTTGCAAATATACTTAATATTGCTGCCAAGTCATCGTTCTGATGTCCACAGGGCACCTAGGTTTCACTGGGACACACCGTCAGTCACTGGGAGACCTGCACAAGTTAAAGGTATGGGGAGCGCCGAGAATACTGTTAATAGCAAGGGTTTTCAGACAAACAGCAAATTGTTTGGAAACACATCACAAGCTTATTTTTTTCCTATCATGACTGTACTGCCAGGTCACCATCCATTTTGGACAACACAGAAAAGCTGAAAGGAAAAGGCGTTCTGTCTAATCCCCCACACCAAGACATGCTGGGGAGCAAGCCCTCAAGAGAGAAGACACTGTTGAGCGGTGACCGCCTGAGAGAAACATCACGGACAGTTTTCACCCGCAGACAGAGACCAACGTTGAAGTTCAAACCATAAGGCCCATTGGAGGCACCAGCCACGTGAATGGTCACACACAGCAGTGTCCATCCTTCAGACCTACTGCCCGACGTCAGCATAATTTCAAATCCTGGAATGACACATGACAAGCCCTCCCAAACCCTAATGCCAGGCAGCCCCCAGGTGGAAACAGGGCGACACTCCCGAGCAAGAATGCAAGGAAGACTATGGAAGGAGCCTGCAGAACTGGAGAGTGGCTTCTCCTAAGACCCCTTTGACCTCGGTGGGCCTCCAGAGCAGAGGAGAGGTTGCGGGATGATTCCAGGCCCCGAAGCTCAGGTTTCCCTGAAACAGGACACTGGGCACACAGGGCAGACAAGAGTCCATCAGATTGCCACACTTGGGGCAAGAACCTGGGGAGCCTCCTTCACCCTGGGGAACCGGGTGCCTACCCCTGGGCTGTTCCACCCCAGGGAAGGGAGCAGACTCCCATCCCGCTCGCTGAGCCTGGCCGAGGTGCGGCTGCGTCTGTGGGGAGGCCCCAGGGGGAGGTGGGGAGCAGCCTGGGGAGAGCAGCGTGGCCCCCACAAAGGGAGAAGCCTCCAGTGGGCTTCAGTGCTGATGTCTTCGGAAGACCACGAGATGGGGCTATTTCCCCAGAAAAAGAAAACAGAAAACAAACAAATAAACAACAACAGGGAAGGCATTTAGCCAGCCCACTCACGCTGGATCAGGAACTGGGGCTCTCTCGCCCACCAAGAGGGACACGCAGGACCACCAGGGTCGGGCTTCTCCCTTCCTGGTGGAACTTCCTCTGGGGTTTGGCAACTCAAATCCCCAGCTGCCTCCTCTCAGCTGCCACAGGCTTCCCTGTGTCACCTGTCACCTTCTGGAAAGGCCCAAGGACCCAGTGCCCAGGGAGTCCAGCCTCAGCTCAGAGCCGAGGTCTGCTCTGGGCGCTGTCACAGGTCATCCCAGGGCCCTCCGTGCTGTCTGGCCCAGCAAAACCCTCCAAGGAGCCACCCTGCCACTGGCGTCTCCAGGCCCTGCTCTGGGGCGGGAATGGAGGCTAACCTGGAGAGAAAGAGGCCACCTCCTAACGGGGTTCTCCCCTGCTCACAGCCCTTCCTGGGGTGCCCATCTCACCTCCTCCCTCTCCTCCGGCCACACTGGCCTTGGTGCTGGCCATTCCCTCTGCCAGGAAGGCTCTCTCACCTCCTTCAAGTTTTTGAGAAATGTCGCCTTCTAACCTCAGTTCTTAAACCTGCAGTCCAACCCCTCCACTCCCTTCTGCTCTGTTTTCCCCATGGCATTTACCACTGTTTACCATACAGGATAATTCTTAATTGAAAGCGCTTACTGTTTATTACCTGTGCTCTACCACTAGAATTGGACGCGGGAGCGGGGTTTGGCTGTTTTGTTCCCTAATAAATCTCCGATGCCCGTGGCGGCCTGGCCCACAGAGGTGCTTGGCAGCTATCTGTTGAATCGGAGGGCTGTCAGAACTGGCCCTGCATGGCCATCCCGCACACTTTTCCGCTCAGCCCAGCTCACTCCCTCTCTTGCTCCTGGGGTCTTTCCATCTAACCCTTTTGGTGCCTTCTGGCGTGCTCGTCCCGCCAGCACCCCGCACCCCCAAGGGGCCCAAATCCCCACCCCTGACAGCCGCAGGGTCTCGTACTGGGACCCTCAGGGCCCACGCCCGCGGACGCTTCGCCAGGTGCCCCTGGGCAGGAGTGCCGTGACCTCATGCAGAACCGCAAAACCCAAACTTACCAAGTGGCTGGGCGACGGGATGCTCTCTCGCCAGCCCCAGAGTCTGCAGCGAACCTCACTCGGAGGAGAGAAACTGGGAAATATGGGCTGCCTTTCCCCGGCGCCCAGGGAGGGGCAGCCCCGAGGGCCGGTCGGCAGCTCTCGTGCTCGCCACCTCCCAGGGCGTCCAGGCTGTTGCCGCCGCAGCTCCCTCACCCTCTCGCCACCTGCGGAGATGGGGCTCGCGGGCCTCGGGGCTGTCCTTCCCTCCTCCCCAACCCACCCCCCTGGCAGGCCCGAGGTCAAGGCCGCCGCCTCCGAGAAGCCTTCCAGGGCAGCGCCCCCGGAAGGCGGTGGGGCTCCCGGCTGGGTCTCGATCTCGTCCCCGGGCGCCGCTCCGGAGACGCGTTCTGCGCGGCCGTCTGTCTGTCCAGCGCCGACGAGCCGGGCCAGGGCGAGGGCGGGGCTGGGGCGGCGGTGGCGTGGGAACGGGGCGCGGGGAGGGGGGGGGCACGGAGCATGCGCGGCGCGGCGGTAAGGAGGCCCGGCCCCGTGCCCGCCCCGGCGCGCCCAACGGGGGTTCTGGCCTAGCTCCCTGCGTACCCCGAGGCACTTCCGCTCTCCATCTGGGCTGCCTCGAGGGCTGGGGTCGCAGGAGCCAGTTCACCGCAGTGCCCCAAGGGGACAGGAAAGGGACAACGTTGGCAGAGCACTTCCACTGGGGCTTTACTTTACGTCCATCCATTCATCCGACCATCCATCTGGGACCCACCGGATCCCTACGGGGCAGCCAGCACCCAGCCATGCCCCCCCCCCCCCCCCCCCCCGTAAGGGACCAACCAGCTTGAGCCAGGAGGGCAAAGATGAGAAAGTAGGGAGCAGTGAAGGGGGATTTGGAGGAAGGCCGTGTGCAGACAGATGGAGAAAGAGAAGAGATACCCGGTGCATTGGGACCCCGCCCCATGTGACCATCAAACTGGTCTTTAAGGTGGGCAGTGGGGTCTCCATTTTCCCACAGGTCACCGTCCACATGGCAGGACTGGGGTTGAAATACAGGGCCTACTCTGCACAAATGCACCATTGACAATGATGAGTTCCTCCCAAAGTTAAGTTAAAAAGGCCGTGGAGGAAAAGCAACAAGGAAAAAACCCGCGGGACCGCCTGTCCCACCCCTCCCGGTCCCTGCTGTGCTTGAGGTGGGCACCTCCTCTGCCCCTGAGCTGTACCTTTCCTGACACAACCAGATCTCTGGCATCTTCTCTTCAAACGGCTCCAGGCCCCGGCCAGGAGAGCGCAGGCCTGCAGTGAGAAGCCCTCCCCATGCCCATGCTCCCAGGGCAGCAGCTGCCCACGCCTGGCTTCAGGGGAAAGCTGGGACACCAGCTCAGGGTGCTTCTGGCCTCAGGGAGCAGGGATCTCCGGGGTGGGGGCAAGTGCAGCACAGCTTCAGGGGTCCTTCCCTGGAGCAGAGGCGGGGAGGTCCCCTGTGGCCTTTGGTTGTGAAGGCCCTGATGACCAATCTTGTCTCTAACCAGAAGTATGGCTAGACACGCCTGGGCCTGTGCTTAACAGATGTAGTGGAGTGAATGGTGGCCCCTCAAAAGATATGTGCACCCGTAACTCCCAGAACCTGTGCATGGGAACTTTCCTGGCCAAAGGATATTTGCAGATGTGATGAAATTAAGAATCCTAACATGAGGTCCTTCTGAATTATCCAGGTGAGCCCTAAATCCAGTAATAAGTGTCCTTCTAAGAGGCAGAAGAGGAGAGACACAGACATAGAGGGGAAAGAGGCCACAGGAAGATAAAGGCAAGAGACAGGAGAGACGGGAGGGTTGATGGGAAGGATATGGCCACAAGCCCAGGAGTGCCTGGAGCCCTACGAAATCATAGAGGCAAGGAGGGGTCCTCCCCTAGAGGGCGTTTGGAGAGAGCACAGCCCTGCTGACACCTTGACTTTGGGCTTCTGGCCTCCAGAACCATGAGAGAATAAATTTCTGTTATTTTGATTTTTAAGAAATTTTTCTTGGGGGAGGAAGTAATTAGGCTTATTTATTTTTAGAGGAGGTAATGGGGATTGAACCCAGGGCCTCATGCATGCTAAGCATGTACTCTACCACTTGAGCTACACCCTCCCCCAGTTCCTGTTGTTTTAAGCTGCCTGGTTTGTGGTAACGTATTGCATCTACTCCAGAGGGAACAGCCTGAGCCAAAAGAGGGCTGGGCCTTTGCACCCACCTTCACAATTAGTAATTGGAGGTGGGCAGGGGGCAACTTTGGATAAGGCGGCTCCTTTGGCCTTGGTCAGTTCTCAGAGAGCCTTGGCATCCAACCTTCATGGAAGGAGGGAAATGAGAGCCTGAGGCTGAGACAGGGGCTTGGGGAGTACATCCCGGCATCCAGTGCAGTGTGGAATGGCTGTGTGCTCTCAGCAGGTAGCAGGAGATAAATTTCCCTTCTAGAAGATTTTCGGTTTTTTTATTATGAAGATTTCGAACACATGCCCAGCCAAGGGAGAGTAATCGAACGAAAATCTGTGTATGCACCAGGCAGCTCCCACAGCGGTCTATGCAGGTCCAGCCCTCTCCCTCTCCTCTGTCTGCTTCCCCTTATTGTGACCAGGGGGCCTGGAACCTTCTCCGAAAGAGGTGGCCTCACCTGCTGCGGTGAGGATTATGCCCCAAGGGCAACAAGCCCCGATTCGGCCACCCTGCAGCAAGTCCCTCAGACTCCCATGGGGAAGGGGCCTGGGGAAGGGGCCCAAGGGGGGAGTCCAAGCCAGCAGTGGCTACGCTGTGGCTGACAGGCTCTGGCAGCCCATCCAGGGAGGAAGGTGGTCTAGGGTGGGGTCCTCTCAGCCCCTGTCACTAATTGGGTGACAGACAGAGACCAGGCCTGACAGCGTGTGAGGTGAGCTGGTTCTCTGCCGGGAAGGTGGTGTGGATGGAGTGGAGCTGATGGGTGGAGGAGGGGGTAGTCCAAGGTGTGGTCCTGGGAGACAGCGGCCCTGGGGTGTGTAGGGGCTGGGCACGCTTGAGGCAATCAGCGCTCTAGGTCACCAGGGCTGCTCCTTGACCCTGCGTAAGGGTCAGAGCCTTGAGTGGCTCACAGGATGCAAGGTGTCATGTCACACGTGGGGCCAGTCCTCAGACCCCTGGGGCCCCGGAGGCTGGATGGGGGTCTCGTGGTGAGGCTGGTGGGGGCAACAAAACTGGACTTGGGTGCCAGTAGGGAGCAAGACCCTCCCCTCAGAGCAGGCCATTTTGATGTTTGTGGGCCTGGAGCTCGGCTGGAACTGGAGCTTCTCTGACGGCTGCAGCTGCCACTCTGACACCTGTATTTCCCAGACAGAAGACACCACTGTCCCTCTGCTGTCCCTCCTCAGTGTGGCCACCACTGTCCCAAAAATTGACTCTCCCAGTATGACCACAACTGTCCCTTTACTGCCCCGCCATGTACCCCAAAGTGCTACAAAGCCCCAGACTGCACCCAGGACCCAGCCTCTTTCTACCCTCAAGTCTTGGCTCTGGTGTCAGCCTGCCCCTTGGGGGCTGGGAAAAGTCTGTCATTGGCAACGGGGACCACTTGCCTCCTTGAACCTCTTCAGGGAAAGAGGAGCCCTGCTGCTCGGACAGAAAGTGACTCCTTCGCTGGTGCCTGACTGGGCCATTTGGTCCAGGCGCTGCCCAGATCTCTAACAGCTGCCCTAGGGATGTCATGTGTGTGGGGGCTGGGGGACTGGGACCCATCAGATCTGCCTCTGGATTTGGGGATGGGGGTTGCCATAACTCAAGCCACACTGGGGGGGGGGAATGGACACCTGAATGAAATGGAAGAAGGAGAATGGCTGTGGGGAGGGCAGCCAGCAGTGGTCTGAAAGAGCTATGCAGCCAGGATGGCCTGGTGGAAGGGAAGGCTCACCTTCCAGCAGCCTGAGGCCGACCTCCAGCCAGGCTGCACCTCGCCAACCAATGCCCACCTCCACTAGTGGCTGTGCCCCCCCCCCCCCGTCCCCCATCCCGGGTCTACACTTGGGAGGGGGAGTGGCCAGTGAAGTGTGTCTGCTCACTAACTTCAGTGCGGCTCTTTACACAGTCCTTTATTGGTTCCTCTTACTCCATCCTTCTTTTAATGTTAGTGTTTAATAGTCATGAATATTTAGAGGCTTCATGTTACTTGTTGAAAGATAGAAATGATCCATTCTAAGAAAATGACAGGAAAAAAACCTTTTCAAAACCAAACCAAACCAAAAAAACAAAAACAAAAAAACAAAAAACAGAACCTCAGTGAGCTGTGAGACAATATAAAAAGGTCTAATGCATATGTATTTGGGATTCCAGGAAGGAGGAGAGAGAACAGGGAAGAAAAACAACTTGAAGAAATAATGACTGACATCTTTAAAATCTGGAGGTAGACATAAGACATAATTTACAAATTTCACAAGCTCTGTGAACCCCAAGGAGGATAAATACAAAGAAAAAGCACATGTAGACCCATTACCGTCAAACTACTGAAAACACAGGATAGAGAGAAAGTCTTGAGAGCAGTCAGAGTTAGATGAAGCACTACATATGGGAGAACATTAATAAGAAAATCCACTGAGTTCTCCTCAGAAACAATGGAAACCAGGAGACAGTGGAACAACATTTTAAAGTGATGAAGAACAACAGAAAAATAACTTTCAACTCAGAACTCTGTAGTCAGGGAAAAGATCCTCCCAGAATGAAGGTAAAATAAGGACCTTTTGGGATAGATGAAAGCTAAGACAATTCACCAAGAGACCTGCACTAAAAGAAATGCTAAAGGAGGTCTTTCAATCTGAAGAAACACAAGAGAGAAACTTTGAACTTTGGTAGAGATGAAGAACACCAGAAATGGTAAATGTGTGGGTAAACATTAAAGAAGAGGTATTTGCTCTTAATTTTTTTATAATACAGATGACTATTTAAAGTAAAAGTTATAATAGTATATTGTAGGTTTTATAATATATTTAGACATGTGGCAACTACAGCATAAAGGATGGGGTAGAGGGGAAATGAATCTATGTGGCAGAGAGGTTCTTACATTCATGTGAAGATAAAAGGTAATAATGATAAAAGGTTAATTAACCAGGAATGCATCCAATTCAGGTCTACTTGCACCTAACAGACCTTAAAATATATGAAATGAAAATAGATAAAATAAAGAGAGAGATGTTTCCACAAGTATAGTTGATTTTAACACTTCTGCCTCAGCAATTGATACTAGACAAGAAATCAGTAAATATACGGAATAGCTTTATGACATTATCCATCACAGTAGAAAACAAAGTATAAGAAAAACTGGACCAATTAGCTACAGTGGGTTCTCCATCTGCAACCCCTTCAACCCCGTTGCCTTGTACGGAAGCCACTTTACCGGTAGGAGGCCAGTGGGCGTGTCTTTTGCTTTGGAGGCGCCAAGCCTTAGGACCTCAAGTCCTTACTGCTCACGGCCTATTGTTACAGTAACAAACCACCTGCTCACGTGCTCTTCTGATCCAATCATCTTCCTTGCCGAGAGACGTCTAGAACTTTCTCACTCATCTTCCTGGGACTTCCGGGAGGGCTGGGGAAACCCACGAGGTCGCAGCACAGAGTGCCTGGGAGAGTCCGCTGCTCAGTTCCTCGCCACAGTGCTGAGACTACCTCTTCAGACCCTTCTGAGCGGGACCCCGGAGTTGTCCACAGAGTCAGAGAAAGTAAGCGGACCGGCAGGGGCTTGACCTGGGCCTGGACTCTGCAGTTACCAGGGGCCCTCGGCGGGGGCCCATTAGCTGCCCCGGCAGGGAGTGGAAGTGGGGGGAGGGCTAACGTCTCAAGTGGGGATGCAGAGGCGGAGGGCCCCCACCTAAAGGGAGGGCTACTGCCCGAAGTGGGGCTGAGGGAAGGGTTCTCCAGTGTGGGGGTCCGAGGGGAAGGCTGCTGGCTAGGAGGGTGGCTGGTGAGGAGTGTTCTGTTGGGGGGCAGAGGGTGGGGTTAATGGCTAAGCATGTGGGGGCTCGGAGGGGAGGGCTCCCTGCTGAGCGGGTGCACCGGCTTTGGGGGCTGGAGCAGAGGACTCCTGGCTGTGGGGGTGGGGAAGATGGGAGAGGAGGGCTCCCCATGCCGGGATAGGAGAGGAGGGCGAACCTCTGCCGCGTGTGTGGGGGCCGGGGGTGGGGGGAGCTACTGGCTGGAGGGCAGAGACCGGGAGGACTCCCGGGTGTGGAGGTGGAAGCATAGGGGGCGCTCCTGCTGTGGGGGGTGGGGGGGTCGGGGAGGACGCCCGTGGCAAGAAGCAGGGCTCCAGTTCCCGGGTCTGGGTGAAGGGGAGGCAAGAGGGGCGGGCTCCCAGTCTGCATCTGGGGCCGGAAGAGGGGAGAGCTCCTGGCAGAGGGTGCTCCTGGGAGGATTCCTGGGTGTGAGGAGGTGAGAGAGGAAGTCTGGTCTCTCAGCATCTGGAGGCGCCCTGCTACAAGGACCAAGAGTGGAGTGCTACCCGCTGTGGGGGAGGGGTGAAGTGGGAAGGGGCAGGAGAGGAGCCGCCTGGCTGCATGGGGTGTGGATGATGGTGAGGGGGAGGTGCTGGGGCGGCTCTGATCTGGTGCAGGCTGTTGGCCATGGCACTTGGATTGGGGGAGTGGCTCAGAAAGGAGCCCTGGGCCTGCGCATTAGGTATCTGAGAGGCTCCAGGGCGCCTCCGTCTGGGGTGGCATAGGGATTGCAGTGATGGTAGGGGCAAGGCCTTGGTCTCCGTGTACAAAATATAGATTTCTTATGAAGTCGGCTTTCTACATTCCTCCAGACTGACCGTACCTGGGGTTGTAAAAATCCATCAACTTAAAAGGATTGGAATTTTACAAGGTAAGTTCTCCCATCATAGGGGAATTTTACTTGACATTAATAATGATAATATATCTTTAAATATTTGGAAACCGTGTATCAAAGAAGAAATCACAAAGGGACTTAGAACATATTTCAAACTGAATAATAAAAAGCACAACTTACCAAAATTAGTGGAAGGCAGCTAAAGAGCGACAGAAAGAAAATCGAAGTGCTTACGCTAGAAAAGAAAGGGCATAAAATCAGGGACCTAACAGTCTATTTAGAGGAGCTAGAGAAAGAAGTATGAAGGAAACAAAATGAATTGTCGGCAGAAATAGTACAGCTAAGAGAGGAAATCGGGGATAGAAAGCAAATTGTGGACACTGTGAACAAGGCCGCATGCGGTGGTTCTTGTTTTTAAATAGCAACAACAACAACAACAACAAAAAAAAAAGAGAAAGCCCTAAAGAATCAAGGAAAAAGAGAAAGAACGCTAATCACCAATATGAGGAATGAAGGAGGGCTAACGCTGCAGATCAGACTGATATTAAAAGGAGAATATAGGGATATTATCAAAAAATGTATGCTAAAAATTTGAAAACTTGAAAATTCATTGCGAAACATGCAGCTTCCTAAAATCAATGCCAGAAAAGTAGAAAACATGACTAGCCTTCTATCTTGTAAATAAATTTATCAAAAAATTTTCTTAAAATCCAACAAACAAAACAGGGTTGGGGTGGTGCTCCAATCTGCTGCTGTGAAGGGCATGGGACTCTTGGTGGGCAGTGGGGTGGGCTGTGTGGCACAAACATGCTTCTCTCCCCTTTGTACCCACAGGCTGATTTCCACACTTCAGTCTGTGCACCCCTGTTCCATCACTTGCCCTCATGCTCCGCTCCTCAAAAATGGCGATGGCACTGGCGATGCTGCAGGATTGGTGCGGCTGGATGGGCGTGAATGCTCAGCGCTCTCTGCTCATCCTGGGCATCCCGGAGGACTGTGAGGACCAGGATTTCCAGGAGGCCGTGCGGGCTGCCCTGTGGCACCTGGGCAGGTACCGAGTGCTGGGCAAGGTCTTCAGAAAGGAGCTGGGGTCCAGGGTTGCCTTGGTCGAGTGTGCTGAGTATTTAAACCGAAGCTTGATTCCTCGACAAATACCAGGCACGGGGGGACCCTGGCCTGTGGTCTTCCTGCCACAGGCCCCTGATTCTGAGTCACAGGATAGACCCAATTTCCCTGCCCAGCCCCAGAGACCAGCATTGGTTGGCAGGGCAGGTGAGGCAGGAGCTGCAGATGAGGCAGGAGCTGAGGGTGAGGCAGGAGCTGAAGACGCGGCAGGAACGCCAGGTGAGGAAGAGGTTGCACAGGAAGTAGAGGCTGCAGAGGAGGAGGGGGCTACAGGTGAGGCAGGAGCTGCAGGTGAGGCAGGAGCCGCAGGTGAGGAAGGGGCTGCAGGTGAGGCGGGAGCCTCAGGTGAGGAAGGGGCTGCAGGTGAGGCGGGAGCCTCAGGTGAGGAAGGGGCTGCAGGTGAGGCGGGAGCCGCAGGTGAGGAAGGGGCTGCAGGTGAGGCGGGAGCCGCAGGTGAGGAAGGGGCTGCAGGTGAGGCGGGAGCTGCAGATGAAGCAGGCGTGTCAGATGAGGAGGGAGCCGCAGGTGACACAGGAGTTGCAGGCGTGGCAGGATCCTTGAGTGTGGCGGGAGCGGGAGGTGAGGCAGGAGCCCCAGGTGAGGAAGCAGCTGCGGGGGCAGCAGCAGCAGCCATAGTCGAGGCGAGAGCCGGGAACCGGCCATGGAGGCAGGTCTTGCAGCCTGTGCTGGAAAACATGGGCTCTCAGGGCCTGAGACCCTTCTCTGGGCTGGAAGAGCCTGGCCCCGGGGAGGAGTCCTTTGAGAGCTGGCTGGACCACGCCAACGACATGCTGTACCTGTGGCGCCACGTGTCTGAGAGGGAGAGGAGGAGGAGGCTGGTGGAGAGCCTGGGCGGCCCCGCGCTGGATCTCCTGTGTGGCCTCCTGGTGGAAGATCCCGACATGGCCGCACACGACTGCCTGGCCGCGCTGGTGCAGGCGTTTGGGAACAAGGACACCCGGGTGACCGCACGGCTGAAGTTCATGACTTGCGCCCAGCGGCCCCAGGAGACTCTCTTTGCCTACATGATGCGCCTGGAAGGCCTGCTGCAGTCGGCCCTGGAGAAGGGGGCCATCCACCCGGCCATCGCAGACCAGGTGCGCGCCCGGCAGGTGCTGATGCGGGCCCGCCCGAGTGCTGCACTCCAGAACAGGCTGAGGAGGATGAGGCTGGAGAGGAGACCCCCGGGCTTCGTGGGGATGCTGCGGCTCATCCGGGAGACCGAGGCACCGGAGGCTGGCCCAGCGGGCAGCGAGCAGCTCCAAGTGGAAGAAGAGGCCCGCGTGAACCCTGGAGACCTGGCAGGTGCCCCAGCTGTCCCGGCCCAGGAATATGGTGCCCAGGCCTCCTCAGCCCAGGAGGTCGTCACCGGGGGCACCACTGCAGATGGAGCCAAGGCCTCCCCAGCAGGTGAAGGGACCGCCCAGGGTGCCCTTTCCAAGGAAGGTAGCACTGAGGCCACCCCAGCCTGTGAAGAGGCCAGCAAGGCGGCTCCTGGCACTGGCGAGGCTGGTGAGGCTGACCCTGAAACTCACGTTGCCACTGGGGCAGCCCCTGCCCCTGGGGAGACCAGCAAGTCCTCCCCTGCCACTCAGGGAGACGAAAATCCTCCCATCCCTGCCCGCACGGGTAGTGCTTCCCGGGAGGCCCCAGGAGGTCCTGGCTGTGAGCCAGAGAACCTCACCCAGGCAGGAGACCAGGAGGCTGAGGGGCCCCCCGAGGAGGGGCTCAAGCCCATCCCAGAGGACCCGGGAAATGAGGACAGGGCTGTGGAGATGAGCCCTCCCAAGTCCTCCTCGGGTCAATAGGCTCAGCAGGCCCAGGGCCCCCCTGGCCTGGAGGCAGGTAGAGGCCAGGCCAGGCAGCCACCTCACCCCAGGTAGGGAGCAGGGTGGAGGGAAGGGCCAGCCCAGCCCAAAGCAACTCCCTGGGCCCCCCATCACCTGCAAGAGACCCCACCCACCACCATGAGTCCTTCCATGTTAGACACCAAATGGGGCGGGGAGAGGTGCCCCTCCCCCACCATGGCAACACCACACCAGCCTCAGCCCCAAGCCCTGCCAACTGGGGCAGCCGGCCCAGGAGGATCCCTGAGTGCCCAGCCCCGGCCTTGGTGAGGGCCACCTGAAGACGTCTGCCCCCACACTGCCCTGGGAGATGTCAGGGGCCATGTCAAGGTGCCTGGGCCTCCGAGAGGGGCCCCTAGTCACCGTCCCCTGGGGCAGGCTGCTCCCTGTACTAGGAAGCCCATAGGAAGCCTGTGTCTCTGAGGCCCCATAGTGATCTCCTCACCACCCCCACACCAGCCCCTGTTCCCGTGCAGAGCCCTGAGGTGCCCGTGGACCCAGGCCGGGTGTCCCTCCTACCCGGGCCGCCACCTCTGGGCCCGGCCACGTGCCCTGAGCTCAGGGCACCAAGGCTCTGCTCGCTCTGGCCCAGTGTCGTGAGCTCCACGCCCGCTGTGTCGGAGTAGATTTAGGCCAACCGCTGCTTGTTCTTGTGGAGATGTGTGTGTGTTCTTCTCTGAGCAGTACCCCCAGCCCAGCCCGGAGACCCCAGCCCGGTCCCAGGAGACGGCGGGAAGGACAGATGGACGACGCCCACCTGGTGGCCTCGGGAAGGAAGAACTGGGCCGGGGAAGGTCGGGGGCTGCGGAGGGTCCTCGGGGACCGTGCTGTGATCTGCCATCGCTGCTCCTCGTGACCCCTTGTCCTGGGCTTGGGGGAGCGTTCCCCGCCGTGTTCTCCAGTGTCCTGGACTGTCCTGTGGGGGCCAGAGGGCAGGGCCAGGCCCCAGCATGTGGGCCAGAGGTGGAGGGGTGCCCTGGGGGCAGCGGTCATTGCTGGGGTCCACCGTCCTGGCCAGAGGCTGACCGTGGGGCCCTCAGGAAGGGAGACTACGCGGGGAGGGCCACAGCATGGTGGGGGGCAGCTGAGACACCTGGTGAGGGACCCCAGGAGGAGGAGGGGGCTGAGATCTGTGGGCTTTAGTGGCCGTTAGAAGTTCCTGTCTGTGTGGTCATTCCCTCTTTTCAGTTGTTTCTGTCAATGTTTCTCTTTAATAAATTTCGTTGAAAGTTTCAGCTGAGTCTGGCCTCTGCTGTGGGCATTTGAAGGAAGGGTCTACTGGGGATGGGGGTGGAGGGCCAGAATATGATTCCTGCTCCACGCCCTTGGGAGAGTTCTCCAACGAGGGGGTGGGGTGGGCACTTTGACTGGCAGACCAGAATGTGTTGAGGGTATTTTTTTCCATTTTATAGGTCAATTATAAAGTTTGGTGTCCACCTGTTCTGTTGGGATGCTTTGTGTCCTGGGTCTTTTGAAGGTGGGTGGGGTGATTCTGGTTTTCTCCTTCACAGTGGGGAAGGTGCTACTGGCATCTAGTCCCTGGGCTCAGGACTGCTAAATGTGTGTGAGGGCCCCATGGCCTGGGGCCCTGAAACAAGGAGCTGTCATGCCCAGGAGGTCTCTAGCCTCCTTGGTGAGAAAGTCAGCATTAGACTGATAGATTTTTGAAAAACCCCAAATGTATTTTAATTTGAGGAATCTTGCAATGTGAAAATCTCACCACAGAACAGTGATAGGACTTATGGAGCAACTGAAAATCTAGCCTAGACATTTGGGTTCCTGGGAGAATGGGCCCAAACATATCCATACCACCTTCACCTGCTAATAGATCTGCTCTCGAGAAGAAAAAAAGACCAGGCTAGCAAGATGCACTGGAGCAGAAGCCCCAGTCTTGGGGGAGGGGAAGGCTGCTGTATGAAGGGGTGCTGTTCAGGGATGGGGGAATCGGGTTTCAGGCTACAGGCAGTGGGACAATGTTAGACCATTTCAGTAAGCCCAGTGGACACTTTCCACTCCTTCTGTCCCAGAAAGTTACCACTTTATGAGGCTGAACCCACTTCCTACAAGAGGAGCAGAAAATGCCAGACTCCCAACTTCTCTTGCAGCCAGGGTAGGGGCATAGGACGCAGGCCTGGCGATCAGATGCACCTGCTGCCAGAGCCAGGGAGAAGCAGGGGCCACACAGATCCCACTCGGATGGGCAGGTGACAGGGGCCATGGGACCTGTTTCTCCAGGAGCATTGGCAGCCTTGGTTCTCACGGCAGCATTTGAGTCCCAGATGGCTGGTGCAAGCCTCAGTGTCTGTGCTCAGCCATGGGAGGGAGGGAAGGAGCCACACGGGTGCCTTGTGATGTGATTCAGGCCCTTGTTCCTCTCTGCAGAGCCTGGCTCTCCAGCCCTCCCCAAATGCCTATGGGACACCTGTCACCCTTCCGTTAATTCCCTTTTTTATTCCATTGGCCACAGTGAGATGTGATTGCTAAAGACTCCAAGTGGTACAGGGGTCTCCCATGAAATTCACTGAAAGGACCCCTAGCACCACAGGAGCAGAGCCCTGTACTGCACTCCTGCCAGGTGGTCGGGAGTTGGAAGGCCAAGGTTAACGCTTCCAGGCCGGATCTGGGGGAAAGCAGGCAGGGAAGATTAAGGTGTGGGAAGGTTCAGGGGAAAGCTTTGGTGAGTGTGTGTGTGTGTGTGTGTGTGTGGTGTGTACACGTGTGGTGTGTATGTAGGTGTGTGTGGTATCTGTGAATGTGCAAGTGAGTGTAGGGTGCAGAGTGGCTTGTTCCAGCCCACATCACCTTCTCGGACGGGGGCCTGATACTTCCAGGGGCTTCCTTCTTCTCTATGAATTAGAAGAACACATCAGCTGACTCCAGCCAACTGAGGGGGCCATGCAGACTGGCTGTCCCCAGTGTCCTGCTCTGTCTTCATTTCCCAAAGCTTCTGGTACTTTACTTGTGTCCCAGATGTGGTGGCCAGAGATTTTTCCACAGGCCTTGACAGTGCCTTTCACATTTCCTTTTCAGTCTCCCTCCTGTGCCCTCTGTCTGGCCCACAGTCCCAGGCCACATTGGCCTAGCCCTGTCCTGGCCCTTCGTGTCATCTGGGGCAGTGAGCAGATTCCTTCAGACTGCAGAGTCCTGCCCTCCACTCCCCAG
The DNA here is from genome assembly GCF_036321535.1 of Camelus dromedarius. Lineage (NCBI taxonomy): Eukaryota > Metazoa > Chordata > Mammalia > Artiodactyla > Camelidae > Camelus > Camelus dromedarius. Next base: position 1,937,746 of record NC_087472.1, read on the forward strand.
CCCTTTCCAGTGGGTGGGGCTCATGTCGGCCAAGGGGTGGCAGCTCGCTGAATGGATGGCCCTCAGGCAGGTACTGCTGGGGTCCCATCTCTGTCAGTGCCCATCTTGGTCCCAGCCCAATCTCTGTCTGCACAGAGGCAGACTATTCAGCAAACAGCCACTGAGACCACCCTGTGGAGAGGCTGCCAGCAGCGGTGGTTAGGGGGCACTGGGGAAGTCACCTTGAGCCGTTTACCCACAGAGGCTTGCCTGGGAGCCTCAGCCTTGCTCTGTGGACACATTTCAGTGGCCAGGCTGGGATTTGGGGGACAATCAGGGCTCCAGGGACTCTGCTCGTAGCCAGATCCCCAGGGAGCCAGTGACTTCTGGGTGAACAGGGATCTGGGCTCTGGGGGCCGCCTGGAGGGAGTTTGGTAAGCCTGTGCTCTCATAGCTATTTTGCAGGCCCCAAAGTCCAGTCTTTCTGAAGGTTCGGAGCTGGAGAGGCAGCTTCTATCATCATTGTGTAAGTTGCCAGTCTTTCCATCTGGTGCATTCCAAGATCCTGGGGGACTTGGGAGCCTTGCCAAGGGGACTGCATCAGGATCTTGTGCTCAAGCTGGCTTCAGCACTGCTGCAGGGGTGGTGCCTCCCTGCTGTGCTCTCCAAGAGGCTGGGCCCCAGTGGTTTCCCCTAGTAATCCTCTCGCCCAGCCCTGCCCTCCAGTGCCCATGGAGACGGGTAACTTCAGGGCTGGGGTGGGTGTGGGGAAGGCTCAGGGACCCAAGGGCACATCTGCACCTCTGAAGCATGGGGTGCATGATTCCAGGCGCACATAAAGGGGTGGTGGGGAGGAGCGGAGGAAGCAGTGAGGCATCCCCAGGTGGGAGACAGCCCTTGTCAAGTGTACGGTGTCCACTGGGCTAAGCTGCAGCTAGTTCTCCGAGAATCCCTTGCTTTTTATGGTCCCAGGTGAAGGTTAACCACAGGAGAAATTTGTGTGAGATTTGGAAGGGAGAAATGAAGCAGGGGTCATGTTTTGTTTTTGTTTTTAATGCTCAGAAATTTGCTGGCTCAGAAGTTCGCTGTAGCACAGCTTCATTGATCTGCTGTCTTTTATTATTAATATTACTATTATTGTTATTATTTTTAATGGAGGTACTGGGGATTGAACCCAGGACCTGGTGCATGCTAAGCACGTGCTCTACCACTGAGCTGCACACCCTCCCCACTCTGCTGTCTTGACTGACCTGCTGCCACCACCAAGTCGCCTCCTTTCACTTCAAGTTCTGGGCTGGCTGCGAGTGTGGCTCTGTGTGGACAGTGCCTGCCTCTGGCAGGTCACCTGCATCGACCAGGTCTGAGGTGCTGGGACACATGTTGCTTCTCATTCATCCTGACCCCACCCCTCCACTTCCTGGCTGTCTCTCCTTCCCTCGAGCCAGCCCTGCCGACTTTATGCACAGAAGCAGCAGTTCCCCCAACTGCAAGGAGGGTAACCCCCATGACACATCATCTGTATCCCTCAGGGAGTCAGTTCTGCTTTTGAAGGAACCTTAACTGACAGGGCACCGGGGCGGCCTGGAGAGCAGATCCGGATCCCAGAGTGCCTTCCCTGCATCAGGCTCCTGCCACTCCACCTGAAGGGACCTCCCCACCTGGGGCCGCCCTGCCCTGGCTGCTCCCAGCATGGGGCTGCTGGCTGCTTGCTGTCCCTTGTCTGCTCTGCCCTCCTTGCCTTTGCCTTTCAGGGGTTACTTCAGGTCACTTTCTCTCTAATGTCATCCCAGGCAGCTGAGAAGGTCTGCAATTTAAATGCCCTGGGTCATGGTTTAAGGAACACCTTGGACTTGGGACTGCCCAAGAGACTCAACTTGTTCATCAAAGGGGCTGGAGCTCATTAGTCACGTCCAGCCACGTTGGGAGATGGGGCATCTCCTTCCATGCTCCATCTCCAGCTCCTCCCAAGGCCCCTGAGAAGCAGCCAGCTGAGGGCTGGTGCTCAGCCATGACACATCTCCGAAAGCCCTACTGTGACATTTAATGTACACATTGAATGTGACCTCACAAGTATGATGGCTGGCAGCGAGCAGCACTTGGTGACAGAAATTCTCTCCCAGCCTGGGTCTCTTCCAGGTTCAGACCCCTCTGTGACTGGCTCAGCCTGGGAGCTGGTAGAGCTGGGTGCTCTGTGTGCTTGTCTGAAATTTAGCTGCCTGTGAAAGATACTGACTTAAGAAAGGAAATTCCTTCAAGGCCTTGGGCTCTTTCCTTCACCAGTTGTATAGAAAAATGATGGGCTGGCCTGGCTTCAAAGAGAAAAACAACATTGAAAAAGGCTACAACCCCAGACCACAAATTAGGAATCTCTCCAGCCAAATGCAGCTATGTCTGGACAGGGATAGGGAGCCAGCTGGGCTGGCAATGCCTTCTCAGAGCTGGAGCAGGAACCAGACTGCTCCAAAGTCAAGGGTCACAGGCCAGAAGTTCTGCTTAGATTAATGAAACTTCAGGACACAGGCCACTGGAGCAGTCAGATGATATGCAAATAGGAGATGGTGTGGACATATTGGCGAAGCCAAGGGTACCCACAGCCCAGTGTGGGTCCTATACAGAAAATAGAAACAGCAACAATTACAAAAATAAAAGGGGAGGAAAGGAAGAGAAGCAAATAGGAGATGAAAAGCACATCACAAGGGGGAATTACACAAGAAATACGGGAAGACTAGACACACACACAAATCTCCATAGATGCCAAGAAGTTTCAGAAAACACGATTTCTCAAAACAAGAAAATCTGAAGAAGAGATCTAGAGTTTAAAGAAGACATTAGAAGAAAGCAGAAGGAAATGAAAGGAAGGTAGCAGAAATCAGAGAAGGATGGGAAGAGAAAAATAAAAATAGTACTGAGATGAAATCTACACAGAGCAATAACAATTTGAGTAAACAGGACCAAGGAGACCACGTACCTAATGGCCATTTGGGTACACAGAAGCAAGGTTTGAAGAAGTCACACAATACAAAGCAGATAACAATCTGGGAGATGGAAAAGGAGGTGCAACACATATATAATTGGTTTCCTGAAAAAGCGAACAATCAAGAGAAGAAAATCTTTCTGGTAAATGTCACGTTGCCCTTAGACTTCTCCGAATCAGTTCTCAGTGCCAGAAGCCAGTGGGGGAAAGTTTTCCAAACTTCTGAGGAAAAGACAATTTACTCTGAGAATATTCCATCTGTCCAACTTGCCCTTCAAGTCTAAAAGCAGAAAGTAAAAATTCCCAGTGGACAGTCAAGGCTAGCCAACTGAAAGATGAATTGAAATAAAGAACTTGGAAATGGAAGAACAGTCCTGAGCACTGAATCCGTTTCCATGCAGAACTCATCTCATACTCCATTACTGTTGGAACAGTGCATTCAGACATGTCCTGCTACAGGACCAAATACAGATCTTAGAAACCTTGACAATGTAAAAGTAATCATCTAATCAAACCAGAGGTGGACGACTGAAGGGGTGGGAGGAAGAGTGTGGAATGATGTCTTCATCTGGTAGAGCAGAGAGTCATTGGATACTGTGTTGGACTATGTAATTCAACATAATATTTCAAATATTTCAAAAAGCTTAGCCTTTTTTCAGAGTTTCATTCCTTAAATTTGTGGGATGCATTTAGGAACTAATACTCTTTATAAAGAAACATTTATTATAAGTTCACCAAATCTTTTCATTTTCTTGCAATTTCTTTTTCTTTGTTCATAAATAAAATGAGTATAATACAAGCACACCTCAGAGTTATCTCGGGTTCAGTTCCGCGTAAAGTGAGTATCTTGATAAAGTGAGTCTGCTCAGTTATTTATTTGAACAGTAGTTACTGTACCCCTCTCACGTGCAGTTGTCAGTCGAGTGAGGATGGCTCCCCCTTGGTGGAGCCTGATAGACTGGAGATGGGTGTGCGCTCATGGTGGAGAAGATGGAAGAGTCAAGGATGATGTGGAGGTTTTCAGCCCAGCACCTGGGTGGGGTTACTTATCAGCAGGTGTGTCCATCTGGGGGCAGGGGATGTGCTCCTAACCTAGGCAGTTCTCAGCCGTGAGGGGGAAGGGCCCTGGCAGAGGGGGATGAAGAAGCCATTGAGCTGGAAGCCAAACTATACAGGCACAGGCCACCCCCAACCCCCATGGGCTGCCTCTGTGGGGTCCTCACTCAGGGTGCCCTGCTGGAAACTGCCTCCCCCACCATGCTGGCATCTGTGGCCACAGGCTGGTAGGAACCCTCTTCCAAGGCTTCTTTCTGGGTCAAGGTGACTTTCATGGCTGGCCTGGGAAGCCAGCTCTGAGAGCATGCGTGGTTCATGTGGGGAAAGAAACAGACTCGAGACCCAACGAGCTACCCTTGTATCTGTCTGCCCTTGGTGCAGGGTGTGTGTGTGTGTGAGTGTGAGTTTGAATATGTGAGGGAGCTTCCTATGGATGGAGTCAGGCACCTGGATGGGAAATGAGCATGTCCCAGAGCCCAGTGGGGGCCTCCCCTGGCACCATGCCTCCCCAGCTCTGGGGCTGCATTGGGTGATAGGGACTGGGCAGAAGGCCAGAAACATCGAGAAGTATTGCTCCCCTCTTTAGAGCCTCCCAGTAAGAGATGGGAGAGGGTGCTGCAAGCCCCTTCCTCTTCCAAACAACAGCTGCAGAAGCTTGTCTTGAATGGAAACTTCCCGACGTGTGCAGAGGGATGCTAGTGCTCTTTCCCTCTCTGTCTGCCTCTGTCTCTCCCCACCCCCCGTGTCGCACACACAAACATGAAGCCGAGAAGTCCCTGAGGAGAGCTGAGACCCCACTGGGTACAAGGTAACCCTGTGTGCCTTCCAGTCAAAGCCAAGAATGATCTAGCTCTTCCTGTTCTCGGAACTGTGCTGTTTCCTAGGCAACGAGTTTTGTGTAATCATGGTCAAGGCAACGTACGTTTCTGCTCAGAATCAAGGTCACAGTATAATACTGATTCACCACGGCAACAGCAGGCTACTCATCTGACACAGGAGATGGGATTTGCAAGGAAAATCACATGCAGGGTGCTGGTTCCCAGCCTGCTGAGCTAAGCCTCCTTGACGGAGGGGCAAGGTGATCCTGTGCCATGAAATAGGCTTTACCCCGATGCAATCTGGAACCCATGTCTCTAAAAGGAGCAGAGTCCCTTGTAAGCTTCACAAAAGACAACAGTCTGCAAATCCACACACAGTCACCCTGGCCTTTTTAGACAAGCTCCATGCTGCTCACAGTCAAACTCACTGTGGGACCGAGGCGGTCGTCCGCCCTTTATGGGTCTCAGACCAAAGAGCTCTGATGAACGAAGGTTCTAGAACAAAATTATGTGGCTTAAGATTTGATCGTGTTTCTAATTTCTAGGCCCAAGGCCAATGGTCAGTCACCTCCTAGCTCAGCCTTTCATCTCTGGCTCTCTGAAATCAGAGAGAGGCGGCAGTGCCCCCACTGTTTTGCTAAGCATGGGTCTTGGGCCGTCATGCATTCTGGGGGTCTGAGCATGGCTCTGGAGCCACAGAGCCCTGCAGGCCTGTGGGCCAAGGCCTTTGTGAAGGCGAACATCACCTAGCTCTGTCTGGATATGCCCCCCCCAACCCCATCCCTGGCTCCAGTGAAGATATGGCTGTTGGCCTCTGGGAGCAAAGCGTGGAAAGAGAACATGAGCAGGAAGGAGGGCAAGCGGACTGCATTGGCATGAGCCTGGCCACCGTGAGGGAGGACTTGGGGTCTGGGGTGGATGCTCACGTGTGGTCCATGTTGGGGGGCTAGTGGGGGGAGGGGCAGACATCATGCACTGTTATGTCATTGTTGGGTAATGGAGTCCCACAGCAGCAACATTTTGTTTTTAAAAGCTACCAGGACAAAAGGAAACATGAGGTGTACCACCAGGGTCCCGGGCGGCTCTCCCATCCATCGTGGCCAGTGAGAACGCTCAGTTAACCCTGTTGGGTCAGTGAGTCCTCAAAAATATACGTCTGTGATACCCCACAAATGTCAAGGCAGGCATCCCTCTGCCCTGATTCAAGTTAGGATGCGTGGGTTAAGGGGGAGGGCAGCCATTTCTCTGGTGCCTAAAGCAGGAGACGTTTCTGAAATTCAGAATCCTGAAGAGGGCCTGTGACAGGGGCCTCCTTGAGGCTCCTGGGCCCCTGGGTCCTGCCTGAGGCCTTGAAGGCCAGTTTCAAGTCCCCTTTCCAGGCAGAAGAAGGTGATAAAATAGCCAGCAGACACATTTTGCTAAAGGAATCAACCACCCTCCCCACCCCCGACCTGGCAAGCCTGCATCCCCCACTGGCCGCCGGGGCCCTTGCTTTCCCAGACAGGGTTGTCTTCCTGCATTTCGGACCCCAGACTGAGCCCGTCCTGCCACAGGCACCCTCCCCAGGGGTCTCCTGCTGGCCTCAGTTACAGCCTGTGACCTCACGGGCCACTTCTATCTCACCCACTGGCCCAAGATCCTCCCTTGGCACCTCTCAAAGCCCAATTGACCCTTCTTCCCCTTGAAGGCACCATTTCCACAAGCTCTGCCTGTGACGTCTATTTCAGAGCCCTGAGGCCTCGAGGATGAGACCTGGCCCTCAGTTAGTGAGCACAGCTCCAAGGGCAGGGGCTGGGAGGGGGGCCAGTGGTGACAAGATCTGTCCTCGATCAGTGACTCAGCTGATGGAAACATGTGTTCTAACTTAGAGTCTCATGACTCCAGTCAGGGGCGCCCAGGAAGGAAAGGGCCAGAGCCACATGGTCCGGTGATTAAAGCCAGCTTGACGGGCGATGCTCTCAACTCCACCGCTTTGGTTACCAACTTTCCGAAACTTACATTCCACGGATCTCACGGTTCAAGGAGATGCCAGAAGCACTTTGCAGCAGATGCCGTGCCAGGCTCTTTTCCACACTTCACCTCATTTCATCTTTATAAACCCTCCCTTCAAGTTTTTAGCCAATGGGTGTTGAGGCCTGGCTCGCAGCAGGTTGGGTCCTGGGCATGTGAGAGCCCAGGGGATGGAGTCATGGCAGTGGACAGAGTCATGGCAGTGGACGTTGATGGAAGATCCCACCCCCATGTTAGAAAAGAATGAACTGGGAGAAGTGCTCCAAAGTGAATAAACAGGATAGAGATTAATGGGAGTGGGGCTCAGGGAAGGTGCTCTGAGCAGGTGACCTTGAATCTAAGACCTGAAGGGCAAGCAGCAGGGTGCAGGAGGGTGGTCCATGGGAGTGGGACACATGTGCCAAGGCCTCGTGCAGCACATGTGACCAGAACTGTTGAATACGACAGGAAACTGAGACTCCCTTCATCAGAGCCATCACTTCATAACCCCACTTCTTTCCTGGCTGGATACCCATTTCCCTTTCATGACCACGAGCTCCATGAGGGTGGGGAACATGTGGCCCCCAGGCGCCCCCAGCTCCTAGCCCTTTCCCTGCATACAGCACGGGTTGTTCTAGAACACTGACCTTTGTGGAGAACCCACTTGCCTTGGCCAGCCCAAGCCAGGAGTTCTGGGCACAGACATGGACCTCAGAGTTCGGTGAGGGAGAAGGCGAGCCCCCTGCCACACCACCCTCCCACCTGGAGCCCCGTGAGTGGGCCACCAGGGCTCCAGAGGTCCATTTGGAAATCTTGGCTGCAGTTGATCCCACCAGCCTCGCCTCCTGACTCTTGCCAGCCCCCTGGGCCTCTCCCTACTCCCTCCTGTCACTGCCTTCCACCCTCTCTTTCAGTCTCCTCCCCAGCCCTCCCACTGTGCCTGCTACTGTGACTCTCACACTTCCTCTCTACCTCCTGCTTCAATTGCAGAGTGAGTGTCTCCAGGGGCCACCACCTCACAATCCTCCTGCCCTGATGGCAGAAAGTGCATCACTGTCCCCACCCACTTTTGCCCAGTCCCTTCCAGGCTCCCTTTCTTCACCACCTGGGTTTCCAGGGCTTTGCCCCTCCTACCTCTTTGGCACCACTGCCTCCCACGTGGCTGCTTGTTCATCCCATGTATTGAGCACCAGCTGTGTCTCAGGCACTCTGCTAGGAACTGAGACACACCCAGAAGCCCAAGTCAGCCAGCTCCTGGCCCTCATATTCAGCTAGGGACCAAATCATGATTGGCAAGTGTATTAGTCAGCTATGGCTGCATAACAAATTACCACAAACTTAGTGGCTTTTTATCAACACCCACGTATTAGCTCACAGTCCTACGAGTCAGAAGGCATGACAGGCCTGGGTCCTCTGTTCAGGGTCTCACAGGCTGCAGTCAAGATGTCACCAGGCTGCCTTCTAGTCTGGAGGCTCATTAAGGTCATTAGCCATGTTCAGCTCCTTGGGGCTATAGGAACGAGGTCCCTGCTTGCTTGCTGGCTGTCAGCTGGGATTCTGTTCTCAGCTGCCAGAGGCTGCCTGCATTCATGCCATGTGGCCTCCACCTTCAAAGCCAGCAGGAGCATTTCCTTTTCATTGAATCCCTTTCGTGCTTTGAATTGCTGACTTCTTTGCCTCTGGCAGTTAGATCCTGATTTAAAGAGCTCCTGGGATTAAGTCAGGTCCACTGGGGATAATTGCTCTTTCTTAAAGTCACCCATGTTGTAGAACATAACCCAGTCATAGGCGTGATGGCCCATCACATTTGCTGGCTGGGGCAGGACACAGCTTATGCAATCTGGAGGGGCCTCTCTAAGAAAAAGAATATAAAATTACAAATACAGTCTTGCTAGGCACCCTTAACCCTACCCTGGGACCTGAGAAGAAGCCTTTGCCAAGAAGGTGATAACATCGGGGGAGCCAGAGGTCCAAAATCAGTTTTGTTGGGTCCAACTCTGGGTGTCAGGAAGGCCATGCTCCCTCAGGAGGCTCCAGGGGAAAATCCACTTTTCCGACCTTGTCCAGCTTCTAGAGCATTCCTTGGCCTGTGGCTCTTTCTCTCTGCTTCCGTCACTTGTGTCATTCAGCCCCCCCTCTTCCAAGGTGACACAAGGTCCTGAACTCAGGCACATCGCAAAGTGCCTTTTGCCATATAAAGTCACATTCACAGGTTCCAGACATGAGAACATGGACATCTTTTGCAAGGAGTGGGGCTGCCACAGATCCACTGGCCTTGGCCACAGGGACCCTGACCACTACAGGAGGCAGAGAAGCCTTAGGAGCACAGCCAGGGGAGACCCTGCCCCCTCTGGAAAATTCTGCTCTCTGCCGAGATTTACAGCTCAATCTGAATGGAATGTAAGAATCGGGAAGCAGGCCTAGAAGATTTAATCCTTGTAACAGCTGAGTCCCTTGTACCTAGAATTTAATTATGCCCATCTGAGAACAGGGAAGGGCTGGAAAGGCCCTGGCCCTGCTGGGATCCAGAGAGCTCAGAATCACCGCCTGTGGAGGGAAAGGCCACTGTAGTCACCTAAAAGGGACACACTTGATAGATTGATGGGTCCATCAGGAACCACTCGATGGTTCAGACATGCAGGGGCAGGGGCCTTCCCATAACTGCCTTGTTTCCTGCTGTAGTTGCCTTTCTGGCTTCCTCTGGGTTATTGAGCATCAAGCAATGTCTACTTTGCTGTGGAAGCTTTCACTGGCTCGAGGTTTGCTGGTCTTCTTTCCCACCTCTGTCTCTCTTGTCATTCGGCTGGTTCGACTTTATCACGTGTCACCCTCTTCATTCTCACTGTGCTCACAGGTCCCCTCTCTCCTCTGGACCACGGTGATGTCCTCCTCTGGCTCGCCCAGCCTCCAGGTCAGTCTCCAGGTCAGTCTTCTCCATACCGTCTTCCATCCAGCAGCAGAGAGATCCTTGACATGTGCCAGTCGCATCTTGCCCACACTTGCTTAAAGCCGCTCAACAGCCCCTTGCAGCCCCTAGCAGAGAGGCCAAGGCTGGCAGCAGAACCAGCCCCAGCTCCTCAATGATCCCCCCGTCCTTCTTGCACACTAAAGACACCAGAGCAAACACTACACCTTGGACGGACACACCCTGCCCTGCTTAACTCTCTCGTATGTCTCTTTTGTCTGTTCACGGACTTCCTTTTCCTCAGGATCAAGCCCAATTCTACTTCTTCTCCGCAGCCTGCCCATAGGTGTCCCCTGGGCCCCAGGCTGGACGTCATCTTCCCTCCCTACTCTACCCCCACTGGACTCCGTAGCTCTAAAAAGCACGCTGCACTCTGCCCTGTGTGCTACTGCTTTGTGCACTCACAGGGCTATGACTTTCATGGGGCTGCCATAACAAAGTGCCACAAACTGGGGGGCTTCAAGCAATGGAAACAGACTCTCTCACAATTTTGGAGGTAGAAGTCTGGGATCCAGGTGTGGGCAAGGTTGGTCTCCTCTGTTCCAGGCCTCTCTTCCAGTTTCCAGCAGTGGCCAGTAACCCCTGGTGTTCTTGGCTTGTGGCTGCACCCTTTCAATTTCTGCTCCTACCTTCATGTGGCTTCTCCTCTGTGTCTGTGTCTTCTCTTCTGTCTCATAGATGGACCCTAGTCATTGGATTTAGTGTCCAGCCTAATCCAGAATGATCACATACTGAGATACTTCACTTTTTTTTAAGTTGAAGTATAGTCAGTTACAATGCTTTAATTTCTGAAGTATAGCACAATGTCCCAGTCATGCATATGCATACATATATTCATTTCATTTTCATATTCTTTTTCATTGAAGGTTATTACAAGATGTTGCATGTAGTTCCCTGTGCTATACAGACGGAAATTTTAAAATCTATTTTTGTATGTAGTAGTTAATATTTGCAAATCTCAAACTCCCAAATTTATCCCTTCCCACCCCCTTTCCCCCAATAATCATAAGATTTCTTACTATGTCTGTGAGTCTGTTTCTGTTTTGTAGATGAGTTCATTATTGTCTTTGTTTTTCTTTTTTTAGATTCCACATATTAAGTGACATCATATGATATTTGTCTTTCTCTTTCTGACTTACTTCACTTAGAATGATGATCTCCAGGTCCATCCATGTTGCTGCAAATGGCATTGTTTTATTCTTTTTTATGGCTGAGTAGTATTCCATTGTATAAATATACCACAACTTCTTTATCCAGTCATCTGTTGATGGACATTTAGGTTGCAAAAAACTAAAAATAGACTTACCATATGATCTAGCAATCCCATTCTTGGGCATATATCCAGAGGGAACTCTAATTCAAAAAGATACATGCACCCCAGTCTTCATAGCAGCACTATATGCAATAGCCAAGACATGGAGACCCTTCACTTAATCATATCTGTAAAGACCCTTTTTCTAAATAAACTTACATTCACAGGTTCCATGTCTACATGTCTTTTAGAGGGTTACCTTTCAACTCTCTACAACAGGTATATGTTTTCTATTGTTGCATAACAAATGACCAAAAACTTAGCAGCTTAAAACAGTATACATTTATTAACCCCCAGTCCCTGGGTTAGGTACCTGGGCTTAGCTGGTCCTCTGCTCAAGATCCCACCAGGCTGTAATTAAGGTGTTGGTTGGCTGCATTCTCATATGGATGGGTGGGGGTCAATGCTTCTGTAAAGAGCCCTCAGGCAATGATGGATGGGAGTTGGAGGATAAATACCTCAGCTCCCTTGCATCTCAGGCTTGAGATTCACTTGCCCCCAGTGGTGACTTGCTTGATAATACACCTAGTGCTGATAGCCTTCCTTCCCTGCCTCACTTCCCCATTCTCCTACTGGTCTTCCTGGGTTCACTTCTCAAATAAAGTACTTTCACTTAACTCTTCATTTCAAGGTCTGCTCTGGGAAATTCAATCTAAGATATAAGCCATGTGGCTGTCTGGGAGAAGAGTGTTCCAGGCCAGGGAAACAGTACAAAGGCCCTGTGGTAAGAACAGCAAGGAGGCCAATGAGGCCCGAGTGGAGTGTGCATGCAGTTCTCTCTCCTCGGCTTGTAGACACCATCTTCTCCCTGTGTCTTCTCATCATCTTCCTTCCATGCCTGGCTATGTCTCCAAATTTCCCTTTTTAATATGGACACCAGTCCTGTGAGAGTGGGGCCCACCCTAATGATCTCACTTGAACCTTGATCACTTCTGTGAAGACCCCGTCTCCACATACAGTCACATGCTGAAGTATTGAGGATTAGGCCTTCAACATATGAATTTTGTGTGTGTGTAGGGGGAACACTTCAATCCCTAACAAAGAGATAGAACAAGAAACTGCCCCTAAAGCATAGCACAGGGAGACAAAGAGACATGGGTGATGATCAGTCAAGACCCTCCAAGACTGAATAGGATATCCAATTGGAAAGAACAGTAAGCATGAGAGATCAAATATTATAGGAGTTAATAGTTGAAAAATTTCTGGATTGGACTCAAGATATGAGTTCTCAAATTTCAAGAGCTCACCATGAGCCAAGTAAGGTTTTTTTTTATTTTCCCAGAAAAGAAAACACATCCTCAAATTCATTGTGGTGAAAGCATAGAACATCAAAGACGAAGATAAAAATCTTAACATTCACTCAAGAGGAAAGACAGATTGATGGTAAGCTATGCATGATATGACAACAAAGAGACTCCAGGTCCTGATGGAGGAAAGCTGTCTACCTGGCATTCTACACCCAGGTCTACTCTCATTCAAAGGAAGGGCCAGATGTACCAAGTTTAAGGGATTGTGCTACCTACACACAAATCTGAAAAAACGACTGTGCAGCTACTGTTATTGCTTACTCAGCAACCTTCTGTTGGAAACGGTCAGACTGAGCTAACATGCACATTTGGCTCTTTAACTGTCTCCTTTCCTTATGCCAGGAATTTTCATACCATTCATGAGGTTCAAAAGGAAACTGGGTTCTTGAAAAGTTGTTGAGTGGCATGGCCAATCTTGGACTGCTGACTTGAGACTCCTTATTACAAGCATCCGAACATAATCTTTACTTATACAATAACTAAAGGGTGTACTCTTGCAGGAATAAAACATCCTGGAAGAAAGAAATTGTATGGAGAAGCAATAGTGGACAAATAAATTGGCAAAGGATGTTGAAAAATCTAAATTAGTATTGGGGAGGGGTGTTGAAAATTCACACAACACTAAGGATGAAGTGGGGGCAGGCAGGGATATTAAAATGCATGGAAGCTCTTATCTTGCTTGGAAGGAGGCTGGAGATGGTGATTGACCTTAATCTTTCTTAAAACGGTATAAATTGACATGCCCATTAAAATGTGAGAATAATCACTAAATGAATAGACACAAAATGTATAAATTCCACATTAGTAAAGGAAAGTTAAGTCAAAAAGTTAAGTAAATAATCCAATTCACAGCAAGAAAGAAAAAATAGAAAGAACATATAAAATAAGACAGAAAGCCCAAATATTTCAAGAATCAAAATAAGGGTAAGTAGGTTAAATCATTGATTAAAATAGATTCTCAGATTGGATGGATGAAACAAATAAGAGATACACTTAACATAAGGTGATTAAGAAAGGCTGAGAATAAAGGAAAAATAAAAGCTAAACCAACTCAATACTAACCAAAGGAAAAGAAATATTATCGTGTTAATTATCCTACAAAATAGAATTTAAGGCAAACAGAGTTAGAAGAAGCATTTTATATTGATAAACAAAACAATCTACTTTGAACATTACAAAATTTATTAACCTGTGTGTAAGTAATAATAGCAGACACTTACCGTTCAAAGTACCCTATGCGATGAAATCACTTAGTGCTTACAAAAATCCTGTGAGGAAGGTACTTTTGTGATGCTTATTTTACAGATGAAGAAACAGAGGCACAAACAAATTAAGTCATTCATAAAGGATCCTGGATTTGATACTTGCAGTTCAATACAGATTTTATGCTTTTAACTGCTGTGCTATCCTTCCTTTTCTAACAGTGTTGTCTGTCTGTCTGTCTGTCTCTCTATCGATCTATCTATCTCTGAAACTGACAAAAGCAATCATTGGAAGAAATGGCCAAATCTACAAACATAGTAGGAGATTTAAAGACAACTGTCCCAGCAATTTAGACACTAAACGGACAAAATAGAAGCAACACTATAGAAGATTTAAAGATAAGAATAAGCTAACATAAAAATATATATTAGACACATGTAAATGTGCACACAGACATTCATACCAAAGCTTGTGCCCCACAGAGAAGTCTTTTCAGGCACACAGAGAATATTTAGAAAACTCAACCATGCCTTAGGCCAAATTTGAGCACCAAATGAGTGAGGACAGTAATGAATTATAAGCCACCAAAAGATGGAAACCTTGAGTCCAGACCAATAATAAAGAGATAAATAGATGAATAAACAAATGGGGGAGGAGAGAGGCTTTTAGTACCAAAAATAGAAAGAGAGGATGAGAATGATACAGTATATGAGGAAAAATGCTAATAATAGGTGTATTTGGATTGTTTTTATTCTAGTCTTGATCCTTTTCTGTAAGTTTGAAATTGTTTCCAAATAAAAATATAAAACATTTAATTTATAACAACATCAAGATTATAAAATATTTTGATGTAGCAAAGGTGACAGATTGTCACTTGCATAAATTTTAACTATGTACCTCTAAAAGATGGACTCTTTATTAATATAACTACAATACTATTATCACACTGAAAATGAACAAGTTTTTCACTATTGTCAAATATCCAGTCTCTGTTCAAATTCTCCCCCATCAGTTTTTTTTATATGTTATTTGTTTGCTTGAATCAGGAACCAGTTGAGGTCCATATGGGGAATGATATATTTTCTTGTTTATTTATTTTAAATTTTTATTTATTTATTTATTTAAATTAAAAAATTTAAAAATTGAAGTACTGTCACTTACAATGTGTCAATTTCTGGTGTACAGCACAATGTCCCAGTCATGCATATACATATATATATTTGTTTTCATATTCTTTTATTGGGAATATGTTTTTAAGTGTTTTTTAATCTGCAGGTTCTTCTTCTGTCTCTTTTTTTCCTTGCAATTTATTTGTTGAGAAAATTGTTGTTTGTACTGAAGAGTTCCCACAGTCTGTGTTGATGACTGTATCCCTGTGGGTAGTTTAAGTTCCTCTGAGCTTCATATTTCCTGTAAATTGTTAGTTGGATCTAGAGGGCTGACTAGATTTGGGTTCAAATATTTTATTTTGCAGAAGTACTTCATATGTGGAGTTGGGAGAGTTTAAGACACCTCTCTCAGTAATTGGCAGATCAAGCAGACAAAAATATCAAAAAGGATCTGGATTTGAAACATTGGCAGTTTTATCTAATGAACACGGACACAACACTGCATCCAACAGCAGACTACACATTCTTCTGTGCACACATGGGAACTTTACAAAAACTGACCACATACTGGGACTAAAGCAAGTCTTAACATGTTGTAAAGGATCAAAATTATTCATGGCATGATCTCTAACCATGGTGTAATTAAGCTAGAAACCCATGAGAAAGGAAAAAAAGAACAAAACAGCAGCCCCCTGGCATTTGTAAGCTGTCTGGCCCTCACAGCCAGACCAGGCTGTTCTCTCACTGGATGGAAGCCATCTCATGGAACACCAAGCTCAGACAAGGTTACTCTGAGACCCTGATAAAGTTAGATGAAGCAAGGCCATTTCAGGATTGCTTCTAAGCCCAGATAAAACCAACATCAATGTGCAACCTGCAGATACCAAACATCCCCTGCTTCCTTGACTTTCCCAATCACAGCTTTAGCCTTGCTGTAGTCGACAGAAAGATTTATTGTAGAGATTTATTGTAGAGAAGATTTATTGACATCTTCAGTCACAGAACTACCTTTGCTTTCTGACAGCATTTAAAGCAAACTCTCGATTCTTTGGATTCTCCCTAAAATCACTCCACTAAAACCCAATAGGTTCTTTCTAATACTGTTTCTGAGACACCCCACAGCTCCCCATGATGTGCCTCTCCCTCCCTGCAGAGAGGAACAGGCCCAACTTGTTCACCTACAGCTGTGTTCCTGGGCACACTGACACTCACAACAAAGAGGTAACTAGGAAAATCCCCACATGTTTAAAAATGAAGAAATATACATTTAAATAATCCAGGGTTCAAAGACAACATCATGATGGAAATTAGAAAATATTTTATTGAGTGATTAAAAATTACTACACCTCTGAATCAGTCAGTGGTCTGTCAGGAAACAGAGGCACAAGCAAACAGAGTCATTTGAGCATAGTTCTATAAAGGGATTGGGGTGGCTTTGTAATGTGTCATCTTGGGTAGCCAGAACTACATTCCCCAGAATTCCTTTTCCTATATGTTACATAAGAGAGGCTGATGGGAGATTTGGGAAAAAACACATATTGCTGACAACGTTCTCCTAACTAGAAGATGGAAGGGACAAAATAACAAGAAAAAGACAAATAACACAACAGAAAAATGGGCCAAAGTTCTGAACAGACTTTTTTTTCACAAGATAAGAAAACCAAATGGTTCACAAGCATATGAACTTCATTTGTCATTACACTCCCACCAGATTGCTGGGAACCAAAAGGTCTGATGATTCTAAAAGTTGGCAAACTTGTGGAACAATGGAAACTTTCACATATTGCTGATGGGAGTGTGTGTTGGAAAACAGGTTGGTGTTTTGTAAGAACATTGAAGGCATATATCTCCTATGACCCAACATTTCACTGCCAAGTATACAAACTCGGGAAACTTTGGATGTTGGTACCGGGAAACAAGTGTAAATCATCATGGGATCAACAGCCCCTGTGAGATATGTAGACATCCTAAACCCCAGACCCTGTGAATATGACCTTATTTGGAAAAAGGGTCTTTGCAGATGTGATTAAGGATCATCGTGGGTTAGCTGGGTGGGTCCTAAATCCAATGACAAGTGTCCTTGTAAGAGCAAGGCAGAGGGAGATTTGAGATAAAGGAGGAGAAGGTCATGTGACCAGAGAGGCAGACATTGGAGGGAGTGATTCTCTCCTAGGACCTTCAGAGGGAGCAGGGCCCTGCTGACACCTTGATCTTAGACCTCTGACTCCAGAACTGTGACACAATTGATTTCTGTTGTAGTCAACCACCAAGTTTGTGGCACTTTGTTAAGGCAGTCACAAGAAACTAAGACGATGATTCATCACAGCGTTTGGGTGCTGAGAACAAACCAAATATCCAGCAGAGGTAGAATGGATATATACACTATGGTAAAGTTATATGGTGGAATACTCTAGCAAGATAAAACCGAATAAACTCTGTATTATACTACAGCATGGATGAATTTTAAAGACATAGTGCTGAGAAAAATAAGCAAGGCCCAGAAGAATAGATAAATCACATGGATCAGAGACAAGTGGACTAGATTTTCTATTAAATAGCTCCCACAAAATTGTAAGAAAAATGCCAACAGTTCAATAGAAAAATGGGCAAAAGGTATGAATGTAGCTCACAGGAAAGAAATACAGTGAGATACCTTTTTTCCAATTATCAGTTTGGGAACAGTAGGAAATTTTGGCACTCTCTTGCATTGCTGATGGGAGTCAGAGCTGGCATGACGTCTATGAAGGTACTTTGGCGAAATCTATCAAAATTACAAATGCATATACCTTTTCCCCAGAGATTCCACATCTAAGAATTGATTCTACACATATATTTGCGTATGTGTGAAATGATAAGGGAATACTAGGTAGACATTAAAGAGAATGAAGAAAGTATGTACTGATGTGGAGCCATCTCCGGCACACTGTGTTAACTTTTAAAGGGAAGGCAAAGGAGAGTGTGAACAGTCTGCTGGCATTCGTGTAATACAAGACTCTGTGTGTGTGCACACGTACATGTACATGTGTAGAATATCAATGGATAGTTGTTGAAGCTGGGTGATGGGTACATGAGGTTGATCATACTATTTGCTGTTTTGTGTATGTCAGAAAAGTTCCATAATAAGAAGTCAAAAATAGAATAATGGAAATAAAAAGAATATCTCTAGAAGGATACACAAGAAACAACACTGGTTGCCTCTACAGGCCCTGGAACATAGGAACTGTGTTTGAATGGAGTAAGAGACCTTTAACAAGGATTGTTTAAAAACAACAAGTTTATTTTTCTCATGTATTGAGATGTTTGAAAGTGAGAAGTAACTGGCTTTGGTTAGTTACTGAAGAAGGTTGAAAGAAAGGTCTTTATGATTCTCTTGGCATTTTCCTTATTGTACCAAGATAACTGCTGAAGCTCCAGCCATCAAATATATGTTCCAGGTTTGGAGAAAGAGAAAGGGGCAGAAGATGACCAAAAGGAAGAAGCTCCCACTAATTCAGCTCACTGTAAAGAACTTTCTGGAAGCTCCACCCAATGACTTCCACTCTCATTTCATTGGCCACTCCCATCTGCAAGGGAGGCTGGGAAATGTAGTTTTGAAACTTGACCCATTGCTATCCCTAAGAAACTCAGGGTCTTGTTACAAAACACATCCTGGGAAGGGTCAAAATGAATGGATAAGAAAATATGCCAGGAAAATAGTAACAGAAAAGAAGCAGGAAGAGCAATACTTTTACCATATGAAATAGAACCCAAAGCAAAAGGCTTCCAAAGGGACAAATACAAATAATCCTATAAATAAAAGACACAAGTCCAGAGAAGTTATGATGGGCATAAACCTTTGTGTTCAACATAGCTAATATATGACGCTAAAAACTGCTAAAAGTTCAAAAAGAAATTGACATAATCAGAGTGGAAGAGGCTTGCTGTACTTCTGTCAGGAACTGACAGACCAAGGAAACAAAAAAATAAGTAAGAATATAGAGGATTTGAATTCAGTTCTCTGTGCTATGTATTTGGACCTTGTTGTTTATCTAGTTTATGTATAGTAGTTGGTATCTGCAAATCCTATAATAAAAAAGGATATCAAAAAGAATATATATGTGTATAACTGAATCACTATGCTGTACACTGGAAATTAATACAACATTTTAAACTGACTATACTTCAATAAAAAAAAGAATATAGACGATTTAAATAACACAAGTTATGAACTTCACCTAACAGATATACAGTGTATATACAACTGCACCCGACAATCAGATAACACAGATACCTCTCAGAGGAATATGAAGCATTATCCAAAACTGACTACGTGTTTGGTCAGAAACAAAATTCCAACAAGTCCAAAAGCAGAAAAAAAATCCTAGTCATTGATTCCAAAGCATTAAAACTAGAAATTACCAACCAAAGGAAACCCTTGATATTGAAATTAATGATTAATGAAAGAAATAAACAACCAAAGCTCAGAATAGTTGAAAGATCAAAACAAAAAATGCACAAACTCATGGCAGTTTTGATTGGGAGAAAAGAGTGTGAAGTAATAAATAAATATCATAAGAAACAGGGTGGGTTGAAACTTCAGGTGCAGAGACATTTTTTCTAAAAATTGTAAGAGATTATTACATGCAGCTTAATATGAATGCATTGGAAAATCTAGATGAAATAGGTTATTGTCTATAAGATATGAATTTAAAAAATGGTCAAGAAGTATAAAATCAAAATCAACCATTATCCACAGAAGAAACTGGAACGAAAGCTCTGTGTAGACCAATCTTTCTTATGAATCCAAACACAAAGATACTAAATCATATCCTTTATCATGCAATGATAAATTCCTATTGACAGAGTTATTAATGTAATTCACTTCATTGCTGGTTAAAGGGGAAGCATAAATATTTTATCTCAATTGATGTAGGAAAAGCATTTGATAAAATTCAACACCTTTTTATGCCATTCTTGCCACACTTCTGTACAGGACTCATCTTGATCAATGTGAGATGAAAAAGAAATACGGCATATAAATATTGGAAGAGAAAAACCCAAATTATTCAGAGATGTTATACTCATATGTCTAAAGAATCTAAAAGAAGTACCCGGAAAGTCATTAGAGCTCATATGAGAGCTTTTCACAAGCTCTGTCTTCCCAGTCATTAGCAATGAACAAATGTAGTATTTTAAAAAACCCTGAGCCCAAGAGCAACACAAACTATAAAATGCTTTTGACTAAAATGTACTAAAACATGAAAGACTGATGTGAAGAAAAATATAAAAACTCACTGTAGGACATAAAAGCAGGCCCGAGTAGATGGTGAGCTGGATCATGTTCTTGGAGAGAAATGCTCAACTTTGGAAGATGAAAGTTCCCTTGAAATTAATCTATAACATCAATTGCAACCCTACTAAAAAAAAAAATCTCAAGAGAATTTTCTTGGAAACTGATGAGCTGATTCTTAAATCCATTCTGAAGAGAAATGCACAAGATTGGCTTAAAATTTAAAAGAAAAACTGATTAGATAAGGATCCTTTTGAGGGGGGATTAGGAGGGGCCTAGAAAGTGGCTAAAAGGGCCTTTATTTCATCCCTATTTGTTTACTATTTTAAAATGAGATTATATCCGTATTTCACTTGTGTAATTAAAATTAAATTTCAAAGAATATAAAATAGAGAATGTTTATACATTTAAAATTATAATACAACATAGGATAATAATCTCACTCAGTGGTTTGGTGTACCAGCACGGCATTCATAGCACCTGGGTAAAGGACCTTTAAGAATGGAATTTAGTATTCAGTTGTTGATTCCATTTAGGTTATGTTTTCAGAAAAAATCCTATGGGGAATTCTCAGTTTGCAAAAATAAAATAAAGCAGAACCTTCAGAAAGAATATCTCCAAAGTTGTATACAATCGTGTCTTTGGTAAGTCATCTCTGATCCTGAAATAGTAACGAATGTGAACATATGAAGAAGAAGAATCATGTTTCAGAGAAAAACGAGGTTCTCAAAACCCAGTTTGATCTCAACTAAACAAACTTCAAACCAGACTTTACAAAATGCTTAAATTGCTGAAAAATTTAAGAGCAATCTCGTCACGAGACTGCTATAGACACCGATGGTTCTCAGCAACTAAAGACAAAGGGTTTTGGAGATTTGACCAAACTGTTAATCCTCGGTACAAGTGCCCTTCTGGTAAACATGCTACTGAAACCTTTCTTCTGAAATCCAGCAGGCTGCTCGAAAGCATCCGACGTCATGCTGAGAGTGTGGGTCCTTCCAGAAGTCCAACCCTGAAAGTTGGAGGATGAAAGTGGATAGCAGAATTGCAATAACAGTTACATTTGGAGATACAGTTCAGAATTACTGAATCTCAGAAATTCATTCCCTGATAGTGTGATCTGGGATTTGGCCTTGGCCACCTGACATTGACCAAATGCATCTTCCATGCCCTTCTGTGGTCAGCTTGGTGCTGTGAGGCTCCTTGAGGTTCAGAGTCAACAGTCCCCACCCCCCACCATTAGGCACTTTTGAGTCAAGGCTGAAGCTGCACTTTTTCCCTCATCCTCTGGGAACCTGCCACCCACCTGCCATCTCTAACCAGACATTGAAGTGGCTGTCTTGGAACACAAAGAGGCCTGGGACAAACTTGGGTCTGGCCGCATTTCCTGCTCCGTGGGGCCCTGGCACCCAGCCTCCTGCCCTCACCGCACCCGGCTCCCCCGGGGCCCTCCTCCACCTTCTTGAGGGTCCTTGGCCACACCTCACCCTGGCTGAGCCTCCCCAAGTTTCCCTGTCTGTAAAGGGGCCCATCGGGGCCCAGTGCAGGGTGGATGTGGGCAGAGGAGGGGTCGCCCTGCCCCCAGCTCCCCAGGCCCTGTCAGGCAGCTTGTATCAGCCTCCAGCCCCCACCTGGACGTGCTGCAGGACCCTCTGAGCGCACCAGTCCCCCAGCTCTGCGTATTTGCCTGCCAGCTCCTCGTCCTTCTCCCCGAACTGGTCCACCAGGTTGAGCAGCATCATGGGCACCGCCATGGAATCCATGGCCGGGGCCCAGGGAGCTCTTGGGGATGTAAAATCAAAGGCCCTGAGGATGGAGGGAGGGGGATTTATTTGCTAATGTTGTGCATGTGTGTTTGGCTCTGTAGTGTTTTTTGTTTGTATTTTTAAAAACTCAAGTGTAACGGTATCCACTAAAGTGCACAAATCCTAGGAGTCCAGCTTGGTAAACATAGGTCACACTTGTGATAACATTTTGGTTACAGGTCTGTCTTGCTTTGGTGCCCTGTCCTTGAGGGCAGGGATCATGTCATTCTCTTTTGGAGTTTGGCACAGAGCAGGTACTCAATCAATGCATGTTGAATGAAGGTCAAAGAAGGGGTGAGGACTGAGGGAGCAAAGGGTTTTTCTAACCTGTCTTGCTGAAGAAATCAGGGGACCATGTTTTTTATTACATAGTCTACAAGTATTTTAATTAAAGCAATAACATGTGCTCAGTGGGAAAAAGTCAAACAGCCCCCCAGTGTATATGTCAAGCTCACAGATGCATGAATCCAGTGAAGCCCAAATCCCCTCACCTCCATTCACGGTGGGCAGGGCCCTCTTGCCCACATGTTTCTCTTTTCTTCTCTCTCATCACCAGTGTGATGATTTCAGTCCTGTCCTGCCAGGCCACCTCAGATTCACATCATGGGGCACTTCAAGGTGAGTCTTGTGGCAGCCCAGGCATTCGGTTTTTGGAATGAAATGCATTTTAGCCCAGTATTCTGATGATGACCTGGGCCAGTGGGGCTCAGCGTCTTTTGGAGGAGCTGGTGAGGGTGGATCTGGATGCAGTTCTGGAAGCTTCAGGCTAGTGGGCTAGGAGATTGTCGGGAAGGGCAAGGTAAAGTGGAGACACACCCCCTTGCTACCTCAATGCCTGCTATGGACTGAATGTGTGTGTCCTCCGCAAACTCATATATTGAAATCCTAAGCCCTAATGAGATGGGATTAGTGGGTGGGGCTCTTAGGTCCTGAGGGTGGAGCCCCTATGAATGGCATTAGTGCCCTTATAAAAGATGCCCAAGAGACCTCCCCAACACTTCCTACTGGGGAGGACACAGCTAAATGACAGTCATCTGGGAAGCAGGAAGCAGGTCCTCAGCAGGTCCCAGCTCTGCCGGGACCATGATCTTGGGCTTCTCACTCTCCAGAACTCTGAGCGATAAATGTCTACATTATGGTATTTTTGTCACAGCGGCCCGAATGGACTAGGACAATGCCAGTGGTCCCCCAAGGTGGGCTGCGGGGTGGACAGAAGTGGGTTGGAGCAGAGGGATGTGGGTGGGAGCCAGGGCCCAGATGCTGGCCCATGGGGTGGGGGTCTGGGAACTGTTAACTCTCAGGTAAGCAAAGTACTAACATGGGGCCTCGGAGGAGGGTGGTGTTGGTAGAAGCTCCAGGGCCCCAGAAGGCAGGGGCACTAGGAGAGGAGCAGAAGGGAACATCATCCCCTGCTGGAGGCCCATAGGGCCCAAAGAGAAATGCCCCAGGCCGTCCCTGCTCACCTGGGCCATTGTTAGTGGATCACAGATCATGGTATCACACCACCTCCTCCAAGCTGCATTTGGGGTAGAATGACTGACAGCCTGATGAGGATGGGACCCTGGGGGAAGAGGACTAGGCCTCGCCTGGGTGCTTCCAGGGAGACCAAGTTGGTGGGGGAAGTTACGCTCCTTTCCAAAATGTGGCTCCCTCCTGTTGGGACACATCTAGCCCTTGGCCTTCTAGGACTGGGCAGCTTCATGGCTGGACTTCACGGCTGAGCTCTGTTCGTTTGCAGTTGGGAAGCTCAGGAAGACAGCAGCCTGTCCTCATTACCTGCCTTTTTCTGAGGCAACAGTCACTAGAGAGAGGACCAGCCACTGGCCAGCAAGACGACTGACCTCCCCACTCCCATCCCTACACAGCCCAGAGAGGCTGGCTGATTCTCAAGTCCCAGAAGCCATTTCTGTCACCCCATTTCTGATCCCCAGGGGAGAAGCTCAGCATCCAGCCGGTCTCCTGCTCCCACCTGGAATTCAGACTCAGGGGAGAGCCCTTGCTGGGGTGAGGGAAGGCAGCTGGCTGAATGACTGGCCCCTCCTGGCAAAGGACAGCTCAAAGTTCCAAGAAAACCAGCCCTCTCTCATCAGGGTACTTCCTTCTCCCCTCCAGGCATCCAGCAAGGGGTTGGGGGCAAGACAGCTGAAGCCCAGAGCATGGAGAAAAGAGCAAGGGAAGAAATGATCAAGTAAGCTTTGACAAAGGAAGTCAAGGAAGACCAATGCCATTTCACATATATTTATTGAAATCTACTTGATGCAAGGCACTGTGCTAGATCTGGTAGGGGAATCAGACGTGAAGGGCCACCTCTGTCTTCTAAGAGCTCACAATCTACCAGGTTGGGGAGGCCGGGGAGAGTGAAGCTCTAGTGCAAGGCCGATTATATTAAGTGCCATAAAACAGACAAGTTAAGGAGATCAGGGAGGAACAAGAAAAGAGCGCCAACAACCAAAATACAAACTGGGGTAGGACACAGTTGTTCTCAGATACGCAAGTTGAAGGCCATGTTTAAAGAGACTCTTTACACTTTTGAAGAGAAACACCCAAACAGATGCAATAAGAACTACAGAATGTGACTAGTCATACAGGAGTTACCAATTCCCCCATCTGACAGATTTGCCAAAAGTAGGGGGATACTTCCAACGTCAGGAACAAGGTGGGCGGTGACTTAACTCATTTCCCAGGGCAAACACAGGGTCAGTCTGGGAATGATGCCCAGACGGATAAGCACTGGTCAAACTCACGGAGACTAGAAGGCATAGATGTGTACCCATGTTAGTGAACCGAATACAGTACCACATTTAAAACAGGTGTTTACGGCAGTCAGGTGGGACTTGGGCCAGGCACGAGGGCCACACAGGCCATGAGGAAAGCCAGCCATGTGACTCTTCTCAAGAAGCAGCCAAATGGCAAGATGCAGACCCCCTAAAGCTGGTTCAAGTCAAGGGAGTCTATGCTGGGGACACAAGTGGACCAAGGAGGGCAATCGCCAGAAATCCCAGAACATGATAGGGCCAGGAGGCCCTCAAGCCAGTGCTGCCTATGTGGGCACCTCCTCTAAACCCCAGGTGGCTCCCTCTTTCTTCCAGCACCAACTAGAAACTTCTCTCTGTTTCCTTGTTTGCCCTTCACAGACGGAGATCCCGGAAGGCCTGGCCCAATTGTCTCCAGCTCTGTCGACTGGTTGCTGCCCATGAGTCAGGTGCTCAGTTCTGGTTGAATTAACGTGGCCTGTGCGGGTTAGGGGTCAGATGGCACACGACTGGGCCAAAGCCTCGGGCACGTGGGACACAATGCCACGCGAGAAAGATGCCACCGCCAGTGGCTGGGGCTGGTTCTGGAAATGCAAGAGTGAGTCTGACCCAACTAATCAGCACGGTCCATCTTACTAAGCAGCAGAAGTAGTAAACCGTCACTTTCTTTTGAAAATTTCAGCAAGGATTGAAAGCTTTAATAAAAGCAATGAGGGGTTTCTCTCAGAGTAGAAGAAAAGGACATATTTCTAATGAGAGCTGGCATTCTGTCACCCACCTGCTCTGTTTGCCTTGCGAAAGGAATAAATGTGATCAGAAAGAAAAATGAAATGAGGTAGATACACGAATGCACAGACAAGCACACACGACAGGAAGTTTGATCACATTTTGCATCTGACGCAGCAGTACACCTAAAGAATCCAAGGAAATCCACCCGCAAGTGACCAGAGACAAAAACTGAACTCGGCGCAACTACAGGACACACGTTAAAGCCACAGACTGCTTGCGTTTGTAGAGCGCACACACTTCACCTGCAAACACAGTGACGGAAAAGATGTGTTCATGCTAGAGGATGGTTTGTTTGAGAGGAAATCTCAGAACTGAGAATGGAGAAAAGGAAAGGAGAGATGCTGTGTCCTGGCTGGGGACAAATGGAGCAGTGATGACGATGCCGCTAAGTTCCGAGATAATACTGCATCTGGATCCTTCATAAAACCCAGGCCAGAATTAGCAGAGTACTTCCAGGTCAAGGTGCCAGACTTGCCCCCCTGTGGATGTCAACATTCCTTACCAAATGACAGTTGTAGCACATTCATCATAACAGCTTTAAGAGAAAACTCATGAGAGAAGGAAGTAGTGATTTTGGACACACATTCACAACTACTGCAAGAACTGAAGCCCCCGGAGCAAAAAGAATCATTAGGTAACAAGTGCTGTCGGTTTCTCTCCAGCCTGGGGGGCAGGATGGAGACATCGCAGAGAGCCCCTGATGTGGCCTGGGAACCATTCCAGAATACCTTCTGGCTCAGGTCACAAGGGTCACCGTGGCACCCTGCTTCCCAGCCTTGGGGGGCCCATCCTCGGCAGGCCGTCTGGTGCACCTTCTAGCTTGGGCACACTTGCTGGGAAGTCACGCCATAGCCCCAGTGTGGCCGGCTTCTACCTGCAGCCTCTGCAGGCCACCGGAGGGGCCAGGTTCCTGGCTAGCCCATGCTGCTGTCCTGCTGCAGGTACCAGCCCAGCTCCAGGATGAGTAACTTCTAGTTTGATGCCACATGGGCTGTCGTCAGAAGGGCATCATTGCCCTCCAAACCCTTGTTTTATGGCCTTCCTGGGCATGTCTGTGGCAAGTCACAGCCCAGGCCTGGGGTGGCTGCAGGAGGTGATGTCAGAACACATGGGTGAGTTCCCCCTAGATGCCAAAAGTGGAAGCTGCCAAACCGACCTTTCTAATTCCAGAGTCACTTGCTAGGAGGAGGTGCCATCCACGTGACAGCATCAGTTGGGTGAGTCTTCCCGTGTCCGAGATGTCTCTTGGCTGGATCTGCTGCTCAGGCACTGAATCCACGCCGAGCATAGCCAAGGCTCCCAGGAGCTGTAAAGTCGGCCAGCTGCTACCAGGACCAAGTTTGGACCCTCAACCCCCCATAGATCTAGGTGAGGCCCAGCCCTGCTGGTGATGGCTAGGGCTCTACTAAGGAACAGTCAGAGTGTTCTGGCCAATCCGAGATGGAAATTCTTCTTGAGTGCCTGAGTGGCCAGGTTAGATAGTCAAGTACTGCCCACAGACATGCAGGGTCCGCATATTGGATGAGGAGTGAGCCTGCTTCTCTGGCCCATTTCCATCCAGCCTGCCCACCTGGCGCATCCATCTTCTGGTGGGGCAGGGCTTTCAACTTTTCATTTATAATTAAAATTCTAGAAGAAAATAGCATCATCTCTAACTACTGAAGCAATGGAAGTTACGACTTAACCGACAACAACGAATGCTTGGATATGTAAAAATCAAAAGCTTGCAGAACAAACATGTAATAAAACTGCTACAAAGAGCAAAGCAATCAAACTGGAAAAGAGATCATCGTGATCGATATAGAAAGAACTGCTGTATGAAGTCAATATATCCAAAGGTAACTTGATAACTGGTCAAAGGAGATGAATGTACGATTTGCATGCAAGAAAACGGAAACAGTATTTTAAGTCCTCGCGGGAGAGAAAGATGAGACTAGGAGTCAGGAGGCCTGGGTCCATCCCACGTTCTGGTACTGAGTCACAGAACGACAGCAGTAACTACGATGATGACGGCAAAGGACCTTCACTGAGTGTGTACCTCCGTGCCAGGCGTGGCATCGCAGTCCTCACAATAACCTTAGGAGGTAGTCCTATGATCGCCCCGTTTTACAGAGGAGGAAAGGTTATGGTCCCCTTACACTTGAGTCCTTGAGTGTCCCTGTTATCGTGGGGATGCTCTCTCCACTACTTTATCTTGAACAAAATGGTGCTGCTTGAGGACCAGACCCCTTAGCCTGAAACCAACCCCAGTCAGTGCTAGTTTTGGATCTGCATGGGAGTCACCAGACTGAATTGGTTTAAGACAAAAGGACACAAAAGAAATTTAACTCAGATTCAGTACTTAATCTGAAGAGTATGACTTCACCGTGACAAGTTTTTGATGCTTTAAAAAAGTCTTTTAAAGGTCACTTTAAAAACAGAACAGCTTTAAGTGCTTGTGCTGTAGACCTCTAGGACGAACTGAAAAGCACCACCAATCACACTAATATTACGTGGACGTGTACTTATGGCTTGGGAGGCAATTTCTAGTGAGAGCCTTGTGCACGGATTGTCACAGCACTATGTGGCACACAGCTTGGGTGGATGGAAGCTTTGCGACTGTCTGATGACTCAAGGGGCTTTGAGGTTGGAGAAAATGGTGGGGTTAGAAGTACATGTGAGGAATTAGAATAAAATGATCTCAGGGCGTGGAGCTGGGGCAAAGAGGAACATTTTCTAAATTAATATATTATTCTATATAATATGTGATTTACAATATGTATGTATAACTAAATTAATAAATTAAATAGTATAAGACATTTGATTATTCTATTTACAACCCTAAAATTTATAAATTCAAGTAGGCCAAAAACCTTTGGGGTGATCTTGTCTTCGGGAAAGTTGGGATCACATTACATCAAGGCCATCACAGAATAGCTCTACATCTCAGTTTCCCTGAGCAGGGAGCTTGGGGTGGGGGGGACCAACGAGCCCTGTCTCCACCCCCACATCCAGGTTTCTCTTTTCTCATTCTCAGATTCAAGGCCTGTGGATTTAAATACCTTGGAGGTACTTGATGCCAGCTGAACCAGCCCAAAGAAATCAAAATGGTAGAAGCTACTGTCCATAGGCAAAATGGGAAACACGTACACCTATAAATTGCTGGTGGCAGTAGAAATTGGTTTCAACCTTTCTGACGATCAAATATAGGAGCGCTACAAAACTGTTCATCTCCTTTGACTCTGACCTTCACACCCGGGGGCCGCAGCCCCGGCAGGACCCCGCTGCGGGCCGTGGGGCACCCGGCCTCCTCTACTCGCGGTGGGTTGGCTGGTGCTTCTGCAGCGCCGAGCGCCTCTTGAACACGCGGCCGCACTCGCTGCACTCGCAGCGCCTCGCTCCGCTGTGGGTCCTCCGATGGCGACTCAGGCCAGAGCTCCTCCGGAAGGCTTTTCCGCACTTGTCGCACTCGTAGGGCTTCAGTCCGCTGTGGATCCGCCGGTGTTTGATCAGGTCGGAGGGCCCCCGGAAGGCCTTGCCGCAGTCGCCGCACGCATAGGGCCGCTCCCCTGTGTGGATGCGCTGGTGCTCCAGGAGGCTGGAGCTCTGTCGGAAGGCCTTCCCGCACTGGCCGCACTCGTATGGCTTCTCGCCCGTGTGGATCCGCCGGTGCTTGGTGAGCTCCGAGCTCCTCCGGAAGAGCTTGCCGCAGTGGGGACACCCGTAGGGCTTGGCCCCGCTGTGGATGCGCTGGTGCTCGGCCAGGCCGTTGACCCCTCGGAAGGACTTGCCACAGTCATCACAGTCGAAGGGTAGGTGGCCAGTGTG
This sequence comes from Camelus dromedarius, assembly GCF_036321535.1. Lineage (NCBI taxonomy): Eukaryota > Metazoa > Chordata > Mammalia > Artiodactyla > Camelidae > Camelus > Camelus dromedarius. The sequence goes on from NC_087472.1 coordinate 1,966,881, forward strand.
CATTCGCTGGTGCTTGAGAAGTTCCTGGCGATCCAGGAAATCCCTGCTACAAGTCTTGCAGGCAAAGGGCTTTTCCGACAACGTGTGAAGCTTCTGATGTCGGAAGAGGTGGGTGTTCACTTTGAAGGACCGCCCACATTCCTCACAGTCATAGGGCTTCTCCCTGCTGTGGACGCGCAGATGCTGACTGAGGCCGGCGTTCTTCTTAAACCTTTTCCCACATTCTTCACACTCAAAGGGCTTCGCCTCCCTCTCCATTTGCTCCCTCTTCTCCACCGCATCGTCAAGGGCGCGGCTGGGGCCGGGCCGGGGCTCCGCTGCCACGTGGGTCTTCCGGTGCTCGTTGAACTCAGAGACCCCCTTGAAGACCTTCCCGCAATCGCCACACTCCCAGCCCTTCTCCTCACTGTGAATTCTCTGGTGCTGCACTAGGAGAACCTTAAGCCGAAAGGCATCCCCACACTCTTTACATGCAAAGTGATGTTCTACAGGCATATTCTGGGGGCTCCCTCCCCTCCCCTCTGAGTCCCCGTTCTGTTTGACCTCAGGGCTGGGCTCAGTGGCCCTCAGGGAGCTCGTGGATGCCATCTCCTGTGACTGGGCGTCTTCACCCATCGCCTGCTGTTGGGTCACCCAGATGCTTTCTGAAATGAAAACCACAGAGGAGGAAGAAAGGAGGTTACTCTCCTTGGTCAAGGATCACTCTCCTCCTGAGACAGCTGCTGAGCCCGTGCCTGGAGGCCAGGGTGCACAGTGGCTGGTACCCACCTGACCAGAAGCACAGAGCATAGATGGAAGGGACAGAAGGGCCTGAATCCAGGTGACTGAGGAGCCCCCACACCCCCTCCCCAAAGCCTCAGTTGGGCCTCCCCCACCACATCCTCACCTTTCTTCAGTTTTCTTTTTCACTCTCCAGAAGGCTTAGCTCAATCCACGTTATGGGAGGGGTCTGACACCAACAGCCCGTGTCCTCACATCAGGTAAGAGACCAATGCAGGGTTCAAAACCGAAACTCCTGCTTAGGGAGAAGGAAAGACATTTTGGTGGCAGCCAGAGCTGACATCAGAATGGGGCAGGCCCTCTGAAGGGGAAAACCTTCCTTTCAGTCCTCAAAGGCTGGGCTGGCCACATCCTCAGGCAAGTCATTCATCCATGTCAAAGGCCTTTCCCAAGGGACAGCTCCCTCCAGGGGCTGGACAAAGCAGGCTCTGGGCCCCACCACCCGGGTGGGGTGCTGGGGGTCTTCCTGAGGAGCTAATTCTTCCTTCCCCCCCTCCCCCCTCCTCGGGGTTCTTCCACAACTGTCAAGGCTGCCACCTGGTCATCTTTCCTCCTAAGAAGCCTCCCACCTCACACACACAGCCCCTGATGGTGCAAAGGCTCTTGCTATGTCAACCCCTCTCAATAGGAAACCACCAAAAAGTTGCCAGTCAACTTGTATAATTTGTCACTTAAAAAAAGTAATCTAAATTATAGTGGCCCGTTTGTTCTAATTTATTTCCCAATAAAAGACTGGCGAGGCTTCTTTCCAAGCCATCAGGAGTTGGGAGAGAGACCTGTTACTTTGAGACGCTGGGTGTCATAGACCCTTTGTATTTCCTCACAGCCCGTCCCCAGCAAGCACAAGCCCCTGGAAGGTGTATGGCTGTGCCTGGTGCCCCTCATCTCACTCTCTGCTTCGTAGGAGCAGGAAGCGGCTGGCCAGGCTGGTGGAAGGGCTAGGGGCATCCTTACCCATGGAGGTCACGTACCTTCAATATGCCAGCGCCCTCTGCTCAGGGTCCAGTCTCAACCACTCCCTTTTTGTGAGGTATTAGGCCACATCACCAAATGTCACCGAATCCTGAAAGAATTCCCAGGGATAATCTGTCCTTCCATCCATTTGAGAATGAGGCAAGGGTAGTGCCGTAACCCCAGGGACAAGAGGTGAGAGTCTGGAGAGTGGGTGTGCATTGCTAACATGGATGTATCACTGCAAGCCTCAAGAAGTCCTGGAAAGAGAACCTGACCGTGTGCCAGGAGACCTGGGCTGTGGCCCTGGATCCCACTGTCCTCCCAAGGGACCTCAGTTCAATCACTTTCCTGGATTGACACTCAGCTCCCCCATCACTACAATGGGAATTACAAGCCAGCAGGCATCCCCTCCTTGGCAGACTCTGGGGAGAAAAGCAGAGAGAGAAAGGGCAGGCAGCAGCTGGGGTTCAGGCCCTGTTGTGTGTCGTGCTGGGGCAAGAGTCAGAGGCTGAGGCCAGAATCAGGGAGCAGTGACAGATTCCCAAGCCAGGCAGAGGGAAGCACAGCTCACCTGGGCTTCCAGCATCTCAAGAGGGCCTGCCAGGACTTGGGTTCCTGGGAATCCATCTCAGGAAAGGGCAAGACCCTGGGGGACAGGCAGAGCTAAGGAAAGTGAAAAGAGCTGTGAGTGCTAGAAGCCCTGCCTCTGGGTCCCCTGGGGTGAAACTGGCGATTTCCCTTTCCCTGGTTTTAGATCTTGTAGCGCCTTCCCTTGCACAGAGGCTGAGTGACAAGCCAGAGCACGGGTATGCCTGAAAAAACAGATCCTAAACAGTGGGGAAAGTGGGCTGGCACAGAACTGATACAGGCAGGCCAGAAAGAACCTGGACAGGACAAATGAATGTTAGCCCAGGCACATACTGAGGACAAACATAGACCTAGAGCCAATGGCAGGGGGACTGGCTCCCAGAGGCAGGTCGGCCACAGGCCTCCAAGCAGTAGGCCTCCAATACATCAATGCTCATACTGCACAGGAAGGAAGCATCCCCCAAAAGAACATTGGAATAAATAACTAGGAAGTGAGAGAGCCTTTTCAACTTTGTAGGGACCATAAAAAACTGGATTGGGCCACTGGAGAGAAGAGAGGTAAGAAAGAGCAGGAGCCCCTCCCCACCCCACTGAAACAACTCGCCAGGTGACAACAAGATGGCTGCAGGCAAGAACATTTCTGTAACATAGCTAACAAAATGAAAAGTTGAACAAAATTGCTGGAAAAAGAAGCCTCAAAAAAAAAAAAAAGATCTTCAAATAGTAAGTTGTGAAATAAAAGAACCACACATGCAAGTGAACTTTTTCTGTCGGATCCCACCACTGGTGTGCATGCATCACAAGCCTCCCACTCAGTAAGTTCACAGACACAGAAACACCATTTCTGTTCTGATGTCAGGTCAAATTGTTTCACAGTTAAACGAAAAGGAAGCATTTTTACACCAGCTCAAGGAGTATAAAACCCAGATACTCCAGAAAGACTTTTACATAAAGTAAGATGTTATATTAAAAGGGATAGACAGAGACGCCCACTTTTGGCCATGATGGAGTAAAAGGAACAGATTTAATCTCCTGCCATAAATAAGTAGGAAACTGGAAAAAACAGATGTGAAACAATACTTTTTAGATATCGGACAGCAGGCAGCACTGGATCAGATTTGTGAGAAAACAGAAACAAATGAGGTGAGTTTGATCATTGGCCCAGATCTCTTCCTGGAGGCAATTTCCAGATTGAGAGTGTAGGGAAGGGGGCCCGAAACAGAGCTTGGTGGTTTCATCATTAACACAGACCAGCGTTCAGGGAAGCTGAAGCAGCTGGAGGTTGCAGAGCAGAGGTCCAAAAAGGAGGGAGGTATGCAGAAGAGTTCCAAAAAATCTGTGTAAGGCTCCCTTTGAGTCGTTCTTGACTACCAAGCCATGCATGCATAGAGTGAAACTCCCAAAGAATAAGAAAATAATGACCAGGAAGCTGTAAGCTAAACAATTCCTAGGACACACAAAGGTAGGGAGATGTTCAGGGTCCAATCAACCAGAGTAGAGAAGCTTCAGTGATCACCTGGGGTATTTAGTAGAGAATCAAGGGGCCATCCCTTAGTAGTTGGACTGATGTATCCCTGGAGCCACAGCTACCCTGGACCTGCTCTAGAAAAGCTTAAAAATAGCCCTCAGAAGGATGAAACTGTTCTATAAATAACTACCTCCCAAAACAAAGTCCAACACTTTTCACAGTGAAACAACAAAACCCAGACACTCAACAACATAATCTCTATAATGTCCACCATCCAATAAAAAGTTACATAAATGCCAAGAAACAGGAAAATGTGACTCATGGCAAGGAAATATCAATAGAAACACTCAGAAATGATCGCTGATAGAACTTACAAACAAGGATAACATCTAGTTTAACTATGTATAAGTATTGAAAGGAAAACAGGAATACAATGAGAGAAATGGATGATGTAAACAAGAACCAAATGGGACTTATTGAGGTAAAAGCTGTAACATTTAAAATGATAATTTCTCCGGATGTGATTAACAGCAGATTAGACACAGCCCTCCCATCCCCCCCCCCCAAAAAAAGTTTAGAAAACTTGAAGACAGTAATCGAAACTATTCCAAATAAATATCAGAAAGAAAAAAATATTAAAAGAACAGAGTCACAGTGATTTGGGGATAACAGAAAGTATTCTAACATACATGTAACTGGAATCTGAGAAGATGAGGAAGAGGAGGAGGGGGATAAAAGTATAACTGAAGAAATAACGAATAAAATTTATTTTCCAAATTTGATGAAACCTAGGTCCAAGAAGCTCAGTCAATCCCTAGCAAGACTAAACAAACAAACCAAACTCCCCAAACCCAAACATGTATACCGAGACACATCATAATCAAATTGCAGAAAACTAGTGATAAAAGAGAAAATCTTAAAGCAACAAGAGGAAAAAAAGATGTTATAGACAGTGGAACAAAGATAAGAATAACTGCTGACTTCTTATCAGAAAGTGTACAAGTCAGAAAATAACTGAATGGCATTTTTAAAGTGCTAAAGGAAAAAAAAAACCCTGTCAATCTAGAAGTCTATATTCAGGAAAGGTATCCTTCAAAAATGAAGGCAAAATAAAAAACTTTTTTAGACAAAGAACAGCTGAGAGAATTTGTCACCAGCAGACCTGTACTACAAGGCATATTAAAGAAAGTTCTTCAGGTGAAGGGAAATGATATCAGATGGAAACTTGGGTCATAGGGAATGAAGAACATGAGGAATGTAACTATGTGGGGAAATATAAAATGCTTTTACTTCCTTCATTTTTACATCTTTAAGAGAAAACTGAGCATTTAAAGCAAAAATAATAAGGCAGTGTGGAGTTTATAACATATGTAGAAATAAAACATACGATTTTGTGTTTTAGGAAGCCCTCCAAGACTCTCATGTATGCCAGTAGTGGAGGTAAAATACAATTCTTAAAAAAAAAAAATCCAAAAGAAGAAAGGTAAAAACAAAGGGAAAAGAACATATGGGACAAATAGAAACAAATAGCAAGAGGCAAACTTAAATCCAACCATATGGATAATTAAGTTAAATATAAATGGACTAAACACGCCAATTAAAACACAGAGATCATCAGACTATATTTAAAAAAACAAGACTCAACTGTATGCTGTCTACAAGAAACTTTAAATATAAAGACTTTTAATGTAAAGACATAGATAGGTTAAAAGTAAACGGATGGAAAACATACTATACCCAACAGGAAGGATCTCAATAATCCTAATGTCAGAAAAACAAGAGGGAGACCTTTGTGAGGAATCCTAGAACTCAGAATAGGAAGAAAATTGAAGAACTCAAGTATAAAATCAATAGGTAAGAGGAAACAAGAAACAACAACAACAAAAAAGAGACATAAGTAACTGAAAATGATAATAAAAACCAACAGGTAGCCTATGCAGGATGACAGACAGCAGATTACAAAATTTGAATCCTTCAAAGAAGATTGTAGACAGACAGCAACTATTTATTTAAAAATCTAAAGAAGGTAGGGGGAGGGGAGAGAACAGTATATATTTGCATTTTAGAAGAAAAAAGGAATAAACTGAGAGTGACTCATAGCTAAATTGAGCACATCTAGACCGCAATGTGTGCCACCCTGGGGTAGAGTCCAGGTCTAGAAAGGTCTTTGGCTTTCTGTTTCTGTAAGGAAGTTTTAGTAACCAAGCTGCATTTCTCTGGTGATCAGAAAGGAAAAAACAATTTGAAAAGGTTTGGGTAGACTTTGGATAAGAGAGATGCCCAGCACGTGAGAGGACAGGGCTGAGGCCAAGGAGACAAGAGGGAACGGTCCTTGAAACTGGGCAACATCCTGAGGTGCCCACAAAGACGAGGCAGGCAGAGTGGAGCAGTGCTAGCAGGAATGTGTGGGCAGACCCAGAAAGCTTAGAGGCAGGTCCATGGGGTTGTGACTTCCAGGGCTCACCCCGCCACCCCCGCCCCAGCTATCAGCACCATGGACAGGTGTGAGCAGAAGGCCTCCTTTGGCCCCAATGTCCACGGAAACCCCACTTGCATCTTTAACAGACTGCCCAGCACAGGTGCTTCCCCAGCATGTGAGGGAAGTCCCAGGTGCCCAGCAGCCAAGCCATCTATACCCCACTGTCACCTGGGCGGGGCACCCTCTGGGCAGTTGGATTTTTCCTGGTATATCTGATGTCTGGTTTGACTCAGGCTTCCAATACAAAATGACCTGCTCATAGGTTACTTATACAATTCGTTTTTAAAAATTCACGTCCAATGGACATTGAGGTTTTGTTGCCCAGTGGAATGGAGAGAACACCTGACATGCACCTTCTAAGAAGGACAGTCCATGACAAACCTCATCTCACTGCCCTCAGGCCAGACACCTTAGCCCCCGACAAGGTCCTGGCTGAGCCCATCAGGCCTATTTCCTGCACCCCACATCTCAGTCATTCCTTCCAGACACTTGGTCTTCATTCTGTCCTAAACATGCAAGGTGACAGCCCTCAGGGCCTCTGAACCTGCCACAAGTGGGTGGCTCCTTTGGAGAATTCAGAATTTGGCCTCCCAGCCCCATCAGGGTTACTTGTAACACTCTTCACTACCTAAAATTTATCCTCTGGAATTGCACATTTGTATCTGATTTTCCCTGGGAGAAATGTCACCTCTCACATGACAGGGGCCTTCTCTTTCCTGGTCAACTTGCATCCCCAGCTAGCTCCAGGGGGCATGTGATTAACTTTGGGGGAGGGCTGTGTTCAATGCAGCGAACTTCCATTTACAGAGTACCTGCTGCATGCTTGCCACGGTGCTTCTCTCTTCACTTAATTTAATGTAACTATTGCAACCTATAGTCATTCCCACTTCCAATTTACAGAGAAGGAAGTCATGGATCTGAGAGGTTAAGTAACTTGCGTAAGGTCTAGCTCCCAAGATTTGAGACATTTTGAACCACTCCAGAGAAGAGAGCAGTAATGTCTAACTCCAGGCCATATCCAGAGGGCAGGCAGCCACTGAATGCCCTTGAAGCCTAATGGTCTATATGGGTTTAGGGGACTGGCTTTCCATCCTCCTGTGAACACGCCATCGCAGACTCTCCCTGCGCAGTAGAGACACACGTCATTCTCTCTCACTCGCTCACAGTTTTTCCAAGCCACCCACGTTTAATTGAGCAAGACCTTCCAAAGTGTTTCATGTAATTGAGCAGATCCTACCGAAGTGTTTTACTTAACTGGCATGATTAACTGTTGAAGTCCTGGAACCACAACCCCCAAGTGAACTGTTAACTACCCTTTCCTGTGTAACAGCAGGAGTGGCCCTTCCTGTACCAGGTTTGCCCAGGGGACTCAACCAAAGCGCACTTCAGATCACCCCCCCACAGTGACAGAGCCCATGGACACACAGAGACCACTTAGAAGGCGTTCATAAAAATGGGAGGGAAAACGTGAGCCTTGCTTTCACAAAAGGAGGCTAAATTCTGCGCAATTAACAAAGTATATTGGGTAAAAGTTTTAGGAGATATAAAGGAAGATCATTAAAAAAGATAATACACATTAATCTCACTGCAGTTAAAAATAAAATCTTTATCAATCCCGAAGACGGTCTGATAATTTAGAAGCCATGTTGCCCAACTGCTCTACTTTAAAACGGTGGAACTAGTCTGGAAAAGAAGCTGGACTCTGTGAGCAAAGTGACAAAGACAGGTGCCCACTGCCTTCCAAAAGTGGACCTTGGGGGCTCAAGGTCAAAGCAATTCCAGGGAGAATGTGAAAAGCATTGTCATGCACCCAATGGATACAGAGGGTAAGGCTGACCTTGAATGTAAGGCACTTTCATTCACCATGGAAAGGCATGCCTCAACTCCTTTACGCAACCGGGAAAGGGAAGTTAGGAGAAAGACTATGGGAAAACAAATCTCTGCCTCTTAATATAAACAATATCTTCCTTCCTTAAGTGGGATCTGAAGTGTCATCTAATGATTATGTACTCCCAGAGACCAGAGACCCTATCAAGGTTGACTGCGGAGTCCACCCTGGACCTAGCCAAGTGCCATGGACACTGCAGCTGCTCCATGGACACAGGGAAACAGTGGCAATGCTAACCCACTGCCTGAAAATCTGAAAAATCCTGTTTCCTACAACATAAGAGTTTGTGTGAGTGAACGAACCTTCTTGATATGTGCTTTAGAGGGCAATGTAAACTTTAACCAAGTTCTTTAAATTGAATTTTCCATAGGGAATCAGAAACATTGACAACCAAAACATTCATTCCTTTTGACTTGAAAGAACAGAAGTTAAGAGTTGAATTCAATGGAGACAAAAGCCAACCGATGTTACAAAAAGAGGTGAATAATCAGGTGTCTTCAGGTCACCTTTGAGCCCAGGATCCCTCCTTAGAATGTATGGCTACTAGGAAAGGTCATTTCTGAACCTAAAAGATCAGTGTTTGACTGATTCTGCAGCACAGATAGCCAAGCAGCCTCCTCAGCTGAGCAGCGGGGGCAGGGGACAGGGAGCAGGGGCACCCAAGCCAGAGCTGGCGGTGTCCAGAAACTTCAAAGGGATGCCAGAAGCACCTGGACTCCCTGGAGCATCTAAGTAAGGACCTGAGCAGAATGTCCTCCGACCCCAGAAGACAAAGGGTGGCTCATGGTGTTCATTTCAGTTCTGTGCCAGAGCATAAATGTCCTGGAGGGTGTCTTTATAGGTCACATGGGAAACCGCACTCTCCATTAGCTAATTCAGATGGGTGCCTTCAGCTCCCTCTCCCATTCAAACGATCACCTGGACTCTCAATTCTCCTTCCTGTGTATCTGTTCTCCCTTGAGTTGTGTTACTTAGATTGAGAGAACTGTCTCTTGGCAAAGATGGTTCGATGACACTGGCATATATGAAAACATAAGTGCTTCCAGAACAAAAACAACACTTCTCACCCTCTTGCATCCCCACCCATGGGATCTGGTAACAGCACGGCCAGCTTGAAGGCCAACAGACATGGTCTGTAAACACCCAGGCTTACCCAAAAGAGACACACAGGATGGCATCGCGTCTCAGAACAATCTGAGTGATTAACCAGGTAGGTAAGGTCCCACTTGTTGGACTGAAATAATCTGGGGGCACAGAAGCAGACTTGGGTACACCTTCTGGGAACATCTTTTTGGGTTGTGAGACTGAACACACCCACACACTGCTGAGACCCCAATCCACCCGAGTCAGGCAGCGCTGGGCTTCGCCTTCAGGGGCTCCCAACACATCCCACCAGGATGTGGCTGCGAAGGCCTCATTTGGGCCCACCCTGTGCTGTGCAAATGCACTGCTACTAGAAGTGAATCCTAAAGGGCCAAAAGAGAGGGTGTTTCCCCAGGAATGTCTGCTTCTCTCAGGATGTTTGCGTCTGTGTGTGTCTTTTTCTGTGTGCGTGGGTAGGAGGCATCTGTCTCCGTCTTCCCCAGTTTTCCTCTTTCACGATGCCTGGGCACCTGTCCCTCTCTGTTTAGGTTTCCATTTTCTTTCCCTTCTATAAAAAACCAGAAGGTAGACCAGAAGGGGATGTTTAGTGTTTGTTGTACTTAATTGAGGGAAGGTTTATGTTCCCATTTCCCCAAGAAGATGCATGGTATCTCACTGAAAATCAAAATAAATTGCAAGGATAGCTTCCTTTAAGTTACACCGTCCTGGATATGAAAATTTCTAAATGGGGGTGGGAATGCTGTGCAAGTCCCAAGGGGCCCCGGGCCAGTTGCAGAGCCTGGGCAGGTTAGGGCTAGGGCTGAATCAGTGGATTAGAACCCTGGCTTGGGGTTTGCTAAGAACTCAAGGGGCAGAGTAGCAGGTGTGGATGGGGCCAAGAAATCTGCATTTTCAACCAGCACTTGGTAGACAGGATTCTGGCCCATGAGCCTCCTGAATGGGATCCTAATCTCTGTGCTGTCAGGTTTCTCAGAAGAGAATTCACACTTTTGGGTGATTTTCTAAGGGGTCTCTTAACCAAAGAATGTTGAAAATCACTGTTCAATAGGATTCTAAATATAGATCCTGAGCCGTTTTGGGGACATGGATTGGACTGTGCCAGGCATTGTGCAAGCAGCTTTTACTTAAAGGCCCAGTTGGGGAGGGAGGATGGGGGATGGGGTGAGGCGGCATTAGTACCCAGAGTGGGTGCTGTTCTAGCAATCCCATCTGAAAGCCTTTGGTAAAAGAAAAATGTCAGGTCTGAGGTTGAAGAGGAAATATTTCACTGACCAAGGAGTCTGGAGGGGTGGCAGTCCCGGCTGGGCCAACGCTGGCTGGAGGGTGTCAGTTGGAACAGGGTGGGACCTCCGGGAAGAGGGCCAGGATTTGGGGGGGGGTGTTTGAAAGGGACCATGGGCTTTGGGCGGCAGACGAGTGTGTGTGGGGGGAGGATGGAGAAAGACATGTAATTAATCACCCAAATATAGACTAGAGGAGGCAGCAAAGGAGTTTAAGTGGGGGGGGGGGGGGGCACTGGAGCGGGAGATGGTGGCCCCAGAAGGGCGACAGAAAAATAGCCCTGTTCACCCAGGGCCTTGAGCTCATCTTCAATTAGCAAGGGCTGCCCCTCCCCCTCCTTCACAGCACTTGGGCCCTAGTCTACCCGCCCCATCCTCCCCGCCAAGCTGAGGCTCGACCCTGACTCAAAAGGAAAGGAGGACTCCTCCAACCAGCAGGAACCGTCCCCTGTTCACCCATCCCGCGTCCCAGACTGCTGCTCAGCCCCTCCCCCAGACTGGGGAAAAGCCCTTTAACACCCCCCCTCAACGCCCAGTCCCCCCGGCCTCCATTGCACTTGGGGTGGGAGGGTCCCCTACTTCCCATACCGATCGGTTCCCATTCCCCAGGGCTATCCTAAAAGCAGCATTGGCCTGAGCACGTCTAGTGATTTCCGCCCCCCACCGTCGCCCCACGCCCGCCGCGGGAAGGCCTTCGGCCTCCTCATACTCGCCATCTAACCGTTCCCCGCTTCAGCTGGCCCCAGGGCCAAGTAGCTTCCCGCGGGAACGGAGACACTCCACCAGTAAGGCTTGGTCGCCCCTGTCCCCCACCCCTACCGCACTCTGGAACACCCACCCGGGCCCTGCACACTTTCCTGGGCTGCACCCCCTGCACATCTTCCCGTGGCCCAAACGATCACTCCGGCCCCACACACCCTCCCGCGCCCCGCGCAATCCTCTCGTGGCCCGCACACTCACCCTGGCCCGGCGGCGGCCGACGCAAGGCCCTCAGCGGATCAGCGCTGGCGCGGCCAGGCCCGGCGTGGCAGGAAGCGCCACGGACCCGCCAGCGCCCGGCAGAGCCCAGCAGCCCCCAGCAGCCCCGCGGCGCGCTTCCGGAGCCGCGGGCGCAGCCGTGGGTAGTGGGAGAGCGAGGCCCCGCCCCGACTCCGGTCCCGCCCGGCCCGCCGGCCCCGATTGGCTTGGAGAGGGGGCGAGGCGGGGCGGGGGCGGGGCTGAGCTCTGGTGAAGAGGGTCCGGCCAGACCCCGGAGAGCCGCGCACGAGGGCCAGATGCTTGGGTGGAGGCGGGAGGAGTGGGCGGAATGTATTAATGAATGAATGAATGAACGAGCGAATGAACCGACCAGCCCATGAAGCAGGGAACGAAGGAATGGAAAGGACCCCTCTCCCTTGGGCGCCTTCTGGTCGGGAATATGGGTGGGGGGAATGACAACGGAGGGCGAAGCAGAGCAGAGCCAGCTTCCACTGGAGGGGTCAAAGAGCCTTACTCAGTCACCAAAGGTATTGTGAGTCCTTGCTGTGCCAGGCACTGAGAATAAAGCTGCGAGCAAAACAGCTGCATCCCTGCCCTCAGGGGGCGCGCATTGGGCGCCTAAGAGCTCCAGTGAGTATGTGTGCGTGTGTGTGCGCGCGCGCGCGCGCGCGCTCGTGCAGGGATAAAGGTGGAGGGGAAACGCACTTGACTTAATTTCAAAATAGCAGGTCGTATACTATGAAGAGAAAACAGAATTCTTGGACCGCGGGTGCTGCAGTAGTGACCGCCAGTTCCAGATGAATTTGCTGCCAGTCAACAAAAATCTAAGCAGCTGCCCCTTGCAGTGTGCTAAGCCCATCAATGCTTTCTTGAAGATTCCTGTTTCCTAAGGATTTCCCTAGGATGAAAAGGAAAATGCTGGAGTGCAGTAAGTCAAGGGAAACACAGCCACACTGTAGCGGTGAAGCTAGACACTGAAATTGAATCTGAAGGACATGGTCTAATTTTTTCTTCATTAGAAAAAAATAAACATTTAATGCTTTATTAGTGATAATGATTATAACCAACTTCTTAAATATTCTTGTAACAGTTCTATCCGTTAGATGCTAACAACTCTTTTTCCTATTTACCCTCCACGTTTTATTATGAAAACTTTGCAACGTACAGATCAATTGAAAGATTTACCCATGAACCAATTACCAGTATTCTACAATTAGCATTATGCTATACTTGCTTGATTGCATGGTTATCCTTATTTTACTGATCCATTTCAAAGTAAGTTGCAGACATACAAGTACCCTTCACTTCTTAACACTTCAGCATGCATGGCATTAGCTAGAGATCAATACCTGTTTACTGTTCTTTTTGTTTTTTGGAGGTAAAATTTACATACAGTGAAATGCAGAAATCTTAAGTGCCCCATGCAGTGTGTTTTGACAAATGCATACTCTAAGCTCCTGTCAAGATACAGAACACTATCAACACCCCGGAAATTTTCCCTGTGTCCATTCCCAGTCTCCACCACAATTCCACACAGAGGTAACTACTGTTCTAAATTTTTTCTACTATAAATTACTTTCGCCTATTTGAGAACTTAGTATGAATGGAATCATGTAGTGTGTACTATTCTGTGTCTGGATTCTTTCATTCAGTATGATATGATGGTTTGGAGATTTATGTATGTTGAATTGTTACTTCTTTCCTTTTATTACTGAGTAGGATTCCATTGTCTGGATATATTTGAGTTGGTTTATTCATTCACCACCTTATCATCTGGGCTGTTTTCATTTTGGAGTGTTATAAATAAAGCTACTGTGAACATTCATGTACAAGTTGGTGTAGACATACGCTTTCATTTGACTTGGCTAACTACCTAGAAAGGGAATTACCATGTTATAGGAGAGTTCTTTCATAAGAAACTGCCAGAATATTCTCCAAAGCGGTTGTACAACTTGTATTCCCACCAGATATGTATGAGAGTTCCTTTTCTTTCCAATCTTCCTCTGCATTTGGGGTTGTCAGCCTTTGTTTTTAGCCCTTTAAGTGGGTGTGAAGTGGTAATTCATTGTGATTTTAATTATCATCTCCCTGATGACTAGTCACGCTGAGTATGATGTTTTTATGTGCATACTGGCCATTTCTATATCTTCCTTTGTGAGAGTGTTCAAATAGCTTTCCACTTTTATGGGGTTGTTTGTCCTTTTATTATTTACTTGTAAGTATATTTAAAAAAACCTGCCTACTTGAGGTATATTTGGCAAAGATAAGCTGGACATGTTTAAACTGTACTATCTGATAAGGTTTGCTATATATATATACCACAAACACCACAATCAAAGCAATACATTTATCCATTACTCTCAGTTTCCTCGTGCCCCTTTGTTGTCCCTTCTGTGTCTTCTTGCTCCACTGATCTGCTTTCTGTTACTATGTTACTATAGAGTAGTTTGCATTTTCTAGAATTTTATGTAAATGGAATCATATAATAAATATTCTCTCATATCTGGTTCTTTTCATTCAACAAAATTATTCTGCGATTCATCCATATTGTTGCATGTATCAACAGTTCACTTGTGTCTGTTGCTGAATAATAGTCCGTTTCATGGAGGTAGCACAATGGGTTTATCCATTCATTGGTTGATGGACATTTGGGTTGTTTCCAGTTTGAGGCAACTATAAATAAAGCTCTATGAACATTCATGTGCAAGACTTTAACTGGACATGTATTTCCTTTTATCTTGGGTAAATAGCAAGGGGTAGTACAGCTAGAATATGTTAGAGGTGTGTTTAACTTTTAAAAAACCACCAAACTGTTTTCCAAAATGGTTGTACCATTTTACACCCCCAGCAACAGTGTAGGAGAGCTCCAGTTGTTCCACATCCTTGTCAGTCAGTACTTGTTACAGCCAGTCTTCTTTTTAATTTTAGCCATGCTAATATGTATGTAGTGTAATCCATGATTTTAATCTGAATTTCCCTGACTAGTGATGTTGAGCATATTTTCACATCTTCATTAGCCATTTGTTAATCTTCTTTGGTGAAGTGTCCACTTAAACCTTTTGCCCATTTTGTTATTATCAGGTTGTTTGTCTTCTTATTAAGTTGTAAAATCTCTTTATATATTCTGAATACAAGTCTTCTGTCAGATAGATGCTTTGCAAACATTTTCTCTCAGTCTGTAGCTTGCCTTTTGAAGAGCAGAAATTCTTATGTTTGACGAAGTGAAATTGATCAGTCTGCTCTTGTATGACTTTTGGTGTCATATCTAAGACATCTTTGTCTAGCCCAAGGTCACAAAGATCTTGTTTTCTTTTAAAAGTTTTATGGTTTTAAGTTTTATATTTACTTAAGTTTCTAATCCATTTTGAGTCAATTTTTGTATGTTTTGTGAGATATGGGTTAAAGTTCATTTTTGTGCCTATGGCTATCCAATCATTCCAGCATCATTTGTTGAAAAGATCATCTTTCTCTACGGTATTTGTTTGCCTATATCAAAGATCAGTTGTCCATCAGTTTGTGGATTCAGAACTGCCTATGCTGTTCTGCTGATGTATTTTCTATCTTTATGCCAATAATGTGAAGTTTTGATTAGTGTAGTTTTATAATAATCTTTGGAGTCAGATAGGGTAAGTTCTGTAACTTTGTTCTTTTCAGTGTTGTTTTAACTAGTCTAAGTTTTTTGCACTCCCATATAAATTTTAGACTCATCTTCATTTCCAGAAAAAAAGCTTGCTGGGATTTTGACTGAGGCTGGATTAAATTCTGTAGATTACTTTGGAGAGAACTGACATCTTACTAATACTGAGTCTTTTGAGCTTTGAACTAAGTCTGGTACACTGATCTTATATCCTACAAACTGCTAAACTTACATATTAGTTCTAGGAACTTTTCTGTAGACTCCATTGCATTTTCTAAATAGATAATCTTGTCATCTGTGAACACAGACAGTTTAGTTCTTCCTTTCCAACTTGGATGCAGTTTATGTCTTTTCCTTGCTTAATTTCCCAGGCTTGAACCTCCAATGTTGAATAGAAGGTATAAGAGTGGACATCCCTATCTTCTTTCTGATTTTGGGGGAGAGCACTCAGTCTTTCATCACTAAGGATGATGTTAGCTGTAGGTTTTTTGTAGATGCCATTTATCAGGTTGAGGAAATTCCCTTCTATTCCTAGTTTTCTGGGAGTTTTTATCCAGCATGGATGTTGGATTCTGTCAAATGCTTTTCCTGCATCTATTGAGAAGATTGCTATAGTCAGAATGTATCCCAGCCCCCAAATTATATGTTAAAATCCGAACCCCGGAAGGTGATGGTATTAGGAGGTAGGGCCTTTGGGAAGTATTTAGGTCCCAAGGGGATTAATGCCCTTATAAAAGAGGCTCCAGAGATGCCTTGCCCCTTTAGCACGTGAGGACATAGCAACTGGACCATACTGGCACCTTAATCTTGAATTTCCAGCTTCCAGAACCGTGAGAAATAAATTTCTGTTGTGTATAAGGTACCCAGTGATATTTTGTTATACCAGCCTGAATAGACTAAGATACATCATTTGGTTTTTATTTTTGATTTTATTAATATGCTGAGTTATGTTGATAAAATTTCAAAGGTTTAAACTAAACTTGCATTCTTATGTTGGACTACATAGTCATAATATCATTTTTATATCATGTTGAACTCCATTTGCTAAAATTTTGTTTCAAATTTTTACATGTATGTTCATGAAGCACATCAGTCTGTAGTTTTCTTTTACATAGTGTCTTTGCATGGTTTGATATCAAAGTAATCCTGGCTGGCCTCACTGAATGAGTTAGATGTATTCTTTCCTTGTTATTTTTTTGGAAGAGTTTGTGTAGTACTGACATTGCCTCTTCCTTTAAAAATTGGTAGAATTTGAGATCCCCGTTTGCATATTTGTTCACACGTGAGGGGAGGCTGCAGGGGATGCCACGCCAGGTGGCTAAAACTCAGAGATACAGAGGACGCAGTTCAGGGTGACCACAGCAGAGGGGAAGTGAGAAGGAAAATCCTGGAGAGGAAAGAACCACAGCTGGAGAAGTGAAATTTGGCATATAAATTCTCCCCAAATCTCTGGTGCCACCGGGCTGTGTATGCACAGGGTAGACTCGAAGAAAATAACTGAGCAGAGATTTCAGATGATGCTCAGCACAGCGGAGAGGGAGTTTGGAGTTTGTGCTTAGGTTAAGTTCACTGCCTGCTACAGCAGCAGCAGCAACAATAACAACAACACCTCTCTGGAGAAAGCCAATAGGAAGCAAGAAGCCAGAGCCACTAGAACATGTTATTGACAAAGTCCAGGATATGATGCTCAGTTACCAGGAGAAACAAGAAAATGTGGTGGTTTTCAAGAAAAAAAGCATTCAAGGGAACCTGACCCTAAGATGACCCTGATACTATAATTCACAGATGATATTTTTAAAGCAGCTATTATAAATATGCTTAAGGACATAAAGCATGCTCATAATTACATTTTATAATGCTTTATGTGCTTCTTCATCAACACACAAAATAACAGTATCTAAAAGTGGTCTACCAACTCTCTAATTTTGAGGTAATGCTATTTCTAAATATCTGCAATAACTATAATGGGATTTGACCTGGAGAGCATCATACTAAGTGAAGTGAGCCAGAAAGAGACAGAAAAATACCATATGATATCACTTATATGTGGAATCTAAAAAAAAAAAATGACACAAATGAACTTATTTACAAAACAGAGACAGACTCACAGACATAGAAAATAAACTTATGGTTACCAGAGGGGAATGGAGGTAGGGAGGGATATATTGGGAGTTTGGGATTTTCAGATACAAAGTACTATATATAAAATAGATAAACAACAAGGTCCTACTGTAGAACACAGTGAACTACATTCAATACCTTGTAATAGCCTATAGTAAAAAAGAATATGAAAAGGAATATATATGTATAACTGAACCACTATGCTGTACACTAGAAACTAACAGAACATTGTAAACTGAGTATACTTCGAAAAAAACATAATGGGATTTGAAAATATTTATTTCTGTTGGTAACAAAGTAACATGTACTGCCGATACTATTGTGGTTTGCTGTCCACATTCATAATGGAAGGAATGCTAAATTTTACTTAGTTTAGTAAAAATAAATATGCATTTCCCCCATTCAAGTTTACAGATTCCTTAAGTTCTTAATGTCAGTTTTAGATCTTAAGGTCACAGATACTGTTTTTCCCCAGTAGGACCAAAAACTATGTCTGGCATATAGTGGGTGTTCAATAAATATTTCTTAAATAAATGAATTCATGTGTGTTCCAATCTAGTGGTTAAGGAATTAAAATTTGCTCTTTGGTTTTTCATATTCATTTTAATAATGAATCAATAACAAAATCTACTAGTTGATGATTGTTTGATATGTGCCAGGCATTGTTTTATAAATAGTATCTCATTCTTACAGTGACCCTGAGGTAGGTACCATTATTATTCCCATTCTACTGTTATAGAAAGTGAGCCAAATAGATTTTAAGCAATCTCTTTAAGGCCACATAGCCGGCTTTAGAACTCAGACTGTTTGATCCACAGTCTCTGTCCTTAGAGGATTAAGATAAACTTACTCCAGGTGACTCAGGCTTGGAGACTGGCCCTCGGTTCTAACACATCCTGCTCAGCTCTCCTTTGTTGATGAAGGCTCAGACCAGCTCTTTTTCACCCTCATCTTCTTAGTCTACCTGTAGTATGATCTGGGGATGCTCAGCCATTCCCTCAGCATCACACAACCAACTCAAATCTAAAGACCACCAGACCTGGTTCTCTAGGACCAAATTCTCTTCTGTTTTCCAAATCCCAATTTCCATCTGCCCACTGGACATCTTTCTCTGATGTTCTTCAAGCTCCTCTACACCAATGCAAAGGTCACTTTCTCTGTGAGGACCTTCCTGACCCTGCCTAGATGGATCTGCTCACCTGGTTTTCCTGCTGCACTCTGTATACTACCCTACCACCACCCCAGTAATATTGTATCACTCCATTAATTATATTTCTGCCTCTCCTTGCCATTCTGGAGACCATTTCTAGTTTGTTCCTAAATCCTTAGGAACTTGGACATTGTCTGACACAGTAGGCTCATAGTAGATGCTTGTTGAATGGATGAATACATGAATGACTGCTATGCACCAACCCTACTACTTAACACTTCAGCTGTTGTGTTTATTATGACCTATACATAATCAAGTGTGTAATGTAAAAATGTAAATGTTAAGTGTAAAATGTAAAATGTAAAAACAAAAAAAATATGGTCCAAGGGAATAATAATGAATTTATAAAATAGGATATTTTAGCAAAGAAAAAGTCAGAGTAAAATGAAGCATTACATATAGGAAATCATTAACAAGAATTTCACTGAATTCTCATTAGAAACAGTGGAAGCCAGGAGATAGTGGAACAACATCTTTAAAGTTCTGAAAGGAAAAGAACTTTTCAACTCAGAACTCTATATCCAGGGAAAATATCCTTCAAGAATAAAGATGAAATAAGAACCTTTTGAGATAGATGAAAGTTAAAAGAATTCATCAACAGACCTGCACTAAAAGAAATGCTAAAGGAGGTCTTTCAATCTGAAGAAATATGAAACCTTGATCTGAGGAACACCAGAAATGGTAAATATGTGGGTAAATATTCTCTTAATTTCTTTATAACATATATGGCTTTTTAAAGTAAAAATGTTCACAGTGTATTATAGAGTTTATAACACATGTAGATGTAATATATATGACAACTACAGCATTAAGGATGGGGTAGAGGGGAATGAATTTATGTGGTGGAAATATAGTCTTACATTTATTTACAATATTAACTCTAAGTAGACAGTGAAAAGATAATCTCTAGAGAAACCACTAAAAAAAAGGTGCAAAGAGGTGTAGCTAAAAATATAACATATAAATAAAATGGAATTGTAAAAAAAAGTTTGGTTAACCAAGACAGGAAGGGGGAACACAGGAACAAAAATAGATGGGACAAATAATAAAAGAATAACCTAGCTCCAACTGTTTAAAAAATTACATGCAGTGTAAATGGGCTAAACACTCCAATTAAAAGGCAGAGATTATCAAAGTAGATAAATGAGCAAGGTCTTTGCTGTTCTTAAGAGATTCATTTAAATATAAAGACACAGATGGTTGATAGGAAGAGGATGCAAAATATACCGTGCAAAGAGTAAGCATAAGAAAGTGGGAAGGGCTATATTAATACTAGACAGAGTAGCGTTAAAGACAAAGAATATTACCTGAGGTAAAGGATAATAATGATGTAAGGGTCAATTAATCAGGAACACACAGAATTCATAAGCATATTTGTACCCCAAAACAGAACTTAAAATATATTAAAGAAAATTTGACAGAATAAAGGGAGAAATAGACATTTCCACTATTATAATCAGAGATTTTAATATCTCTGCCTCAGCAATTGATACAACAACTGGACAAGATATCAGTAAACATATAGGTCTGTATGACATTATCAATCACTGTTACTTCATTGATATTTATAGAACACGGTACCTAACAACTGAAGAATATAGATTATTTACAAGGCCACCTTGTACATTCACCTGGGTAGATCAAATGCTGGGCTATGAAACAAGCCTCAACAAATTTAGAAGGATAGGAAATTTACATAATAAATTATCTGAGTCCACAGTGACATTCCATTACAAAGTAATAACAAGAATATATCTCCAAATATTTGGAACTTCAACATCACACTTCTATAAAACCCATGGGTCAAAGAAGAAAACACAAAGGAACTTAGAAAGTATTTCAAATGGAAAAATAATAAAAAATAAAATGCCAGAATGAGTGGGAGGCAGCTAAAGAAATGATTATAAGAAAATTTATTGCCTTAAATGCTTATATTAGAGAAGAAAGGCATAAAAGCAATGCCCTAAGCTTCCATCTAAAGAAGTTAGAAAAGGAAAAGCAAAGTAAACCCAAAATAAGTAGAACAAAGGAAATAATAGAGACAAGAGCAGAAATAAATGAAGTAGGAAACAAACTATGGAGAAAATTAGCAAAGTCATACATTTGTAAGAGAACAATAGAATTTATAACCCTCAGCAAGATTAATCAAGAAAAAAGAGAAAGTACATTAATCATCAATATCAAGAACGAAAGAGGAATATCACTATAAATCATACCAGTATCCAAAAATAATGTGGGATTGTTATAAGCATCCTTATGCCAATAATTTTGATAACTTAGATAAAAATTTGTCAATCCTTGGAAACAAAGCAATTTATCAAAACTGACAAGAGATTAAATACAAAATATGAGTAGCCCTATTTCTTATAAATTAATTTGCTACCAAAAAAAAAAACATTCCTAAAAACAAACATAATGAAAGAAAAAGCCAGACCAAGACGATTTTATGGGCGAATACTAGCAAATATTTAAGGAACAAAAGTCACCAACTTAAACAAACACTTACAGAAAATAGAGGAGCAGGGGTCAATTCCCAAATCCTTTTGTGAGGCTACAATAGACGTTACTAAACATGATAAAAAGATTATGGGGAAATAATTACAGAAAAATACCTCTCATGAACAGTGTAACAAAAATACTCAACTATCAGCAAATCAAATCCAGCAATGCATAAATAAGAAAGTTTTCCTATTGCCTATTTACAGACGTGGGGCACGGATGTTCGATGAGTTGTATAGGCCACCCAGCTCTTAGGAGCCTCTGTGTTCACCTGACCCAAAGCCCACAGCCTTTCCAATGCAGTGGCTGCCTGGGTGGTTGAGGGCTGGCTTCGCAGTGTAAAGAGGTGTGATGAGGCTCCTGGCCTGGGACTAGCCAATCTGAGTCTCTCCTGGAGATTCCAGGCTTAATGAGGGCAGGATGTGAGTGCAGAGTGGCACTGGGGACCTGTTATTAGGTTCCACTACCCCCAGGACTCCTGGTTCCCAGCCCCTACATACTCCCCACCATTGGGCACAATTACTGATGGAGGCCATTTTGTTGCTGGAGGGCCAATGGGTGTGCCTGTTGCTTCTGCAGGCTCCAAACCTTGCCACAGCAAGCCCTTACCAAGCAGGTCCCGTGGCAGCAACACTGACACCTCAAATGCTCTCCTGATCCAGCCATTTGTCCTGCACAGAGAGGCTGAGACCTGGCTCCCTCAACTACTTGGGGCTTCTGGGAGCACTGAGGAGCCCACAGTGGCCTCGGCACGGAGGGCCTGGGAGAACCCTGGACTGCACAGCCCTGAGGCGCATTCTTCTGACTCTCTGGCCCCAGGGCTTTGAGGTGGCCTTTGGAGTCCGCTCCGCAGCCCGCAGGCAGCACCCGCAGAGTCAGAGAAAGTGAGCAGGCGACCCGGGGCTTGGCTCCGGTGGGACACCCCCCCACCCCGAATTACCGCGGGCGCCCAGGGTAGGGGCCGCATCGCTGCCCCAACAGGCAGTGGTGGGGGAGAGGGTCCTGGTCCAACGCTGGCGAGGAGGGGAGGTGGGGCTCCTGCCTTCGGGATGCAGGAGGGGAGGGCGGCTCCAGCTGCAGAGGGGCAGGGGCTGGTGGGGTGGGGGAGGGGCTCCAGACTCCGGTTTGGGGGGCGTGGGAGGGGACTCTCCAGGTTGCCAGGGTCGGTGTAGGGAGCAGGGGCGCTCCAGGTCCTGCACTAGGAAAGAGGGTGGCAGGACCCCTAGCTAGGGGGTCTGGGAGGGGCGGGGAGGGCTCCTGGCGACTGCGGGGGTTTCAGATGGTGGTGAGAGGGGCTCTGGCTGCTATGGCAGGATCAGGGGCGTCGGCCAAGGCGAAAGAGGATCTTCTCGCTGCGGAGGTGAGGGGTGCACGGGTCGGGGGGCTCTGAGTCGCTGCAGTGGAGAGTGGGGAACGTGAAGTGGCGGGAGAAGGGCGCCAGGCCGCCGCTGTGGGGAGCGGTGGGGCAGGCTGTCTGGTACTAATGTCCCTCTCTCCCCTCTGCAGCAGGCGCAGAGACTGCGACAGTCTGCGCTTCCCTGTCGGATCGCCGCGCACCCTCCCCCCAGGTCCCTGCGATGGCACTGGCGGTGCTGCGGGACTGGTGCGGCTGGATGGGCGTGAACGCTCAGCGCTCTCTGCTCATCCTGGGCATCCCGGAGGACTGCAAGGACCAGGAATTCCAGGAGGCCGTGCGGGCTGCCCTGTGGCACCTGGGCAGGTACCGAGTGCTGGGCAAGGTCTTCAGAAAGGAGCTGGGGTCCAGGGTTGCCTTGGTCGAGTGTGCTGAGTATTTAAACCGAAGCTTGATTCCTCGACAAATACCAGGCACGGGAGGGGCCTGGCCTGTGGTCTTCCTGCCCCAGGCCCCCGATTCTGAGTCACAGGATAGACCCAATTTCCCTGCCCAGCCCCAGAGACCAGCATTGGTTGGCAGGGCAGGTGAGGCAGGAGCTGCAGATGAGGCAGGAGCTGAGGGTGAGGCAGGAGCTGAAGACGCGGCAGGAACGCCAGGTGAGGAAGAGGTTGCACAGGAAGTAGAGGCTGCAGAGGAGGAGGGGGCTACAGGTGAGGCAGGAGCTGCAGGTGAGGCAGGAGCCTCAGGTGAGGAAGGGGCTGCAGGTGAGGCGGGAGCCGCAGGTGAGGAAGGGGCTGCAGGTGAGGCGGGAGCCGCAGGTGAGGAAGGGGCTGCAGGTGAGGCGGGAGCCGCAGGTGAGGAAGGGGCTGCAGGTGAGGCGGGAGCTGCAGATGAAGCAGGCGTGTCAGATGAGGAGGGAGCCGCAGGTGACACAGGAGTTGCAGGCGTGGCAGGATCCTTGAGTGTGGCGGGAGCGGGAGGTGAGGCAGGAGCCCCAGGTGAGGAAGCAGCTGCGGGGGCAGCAGCAGCAGCCATAGTCGAGGCGAGAGCCGGGAACCGGCCATGGAGGCAGGTCTTGCAGCCTGTGCTGGAAAACATGGGCTCTCAGGGCCTGAGACCCTTCTCTGGGCTGGAAGAGCCTGGCCCCGGGGAGGAGTCCTTTGAGAGCTGGCTGGACCACGCCAACGACATGCTGTACCTGTGGCGCCACGTGTCTGAGAGGGAGAGGAGGAGGAGGCTGGTGGAGAGCCTGGGCGGCCCCGCGCTGGATCTCCTGTGTGGCCTCCTGGTGGAAGATCCCGACATGGCCGCACACGACTGCCTGGCCGCGCTGGTGCAGGCGTTTGGGAACAAGGACACCCGGGTGACCGCACGGCTGAAGTTCATGACTTGCGCCCAGCGGCCCCAGGAGACTCTCTTTGCCTACATGATGCGCCTGGAAGGCCTGCTGCAGTCGGCCCTGGAGAAGGGGGCCATCCACCCGGCCATCGCAGACCAGGTGCGCGCCCGGCAGGTGCTGATGCGGGCCCGCCCGAGTGCTGCACTCCAGAACAGGCTGAGGAGGATGAGGCTGGAGAGGAGACCCCCGGGCTTCGTGGGGATGCTGCGGCTCATCCGGGAGACCGAGGCACCGGAGGCTGGCCCAGCGGGCAGCGAGCAGCTCCAAGTGGAAGAAGAGGCCCGCGTGAACCCTGGAGACCTGGCAGGTGCCCCAGCTGTCCCGGCCCAGGAATATGGTGCCCAGGCCTCCTCAGCCCAGGAGGTCGTCACCGGGGGCACCACTGCAGATGGAGCCAAGGCCTCCCCAGCAGGTGAAGGGACCGCCCAGGGTGCCCTTTCCAAGGAAGGTAGCACTGAGGCCACCCCAGCCTGTGAAGAGGCCAGCGAGGCGGCTCCTGGCACTGGCGAGGCTGGTGAGGCTGACCCTGAAACTCACGTTGCCACTGGGGCAGCCCCTGCCCCTGGGGAGACCAGCAAGTCCTCCCCTGCCACTCAGGGAGACGAAAATCCTCCCATCCCTGCAGGCCTAGGTCAGGCAGCTCCCTCAGAGGCCCCTGGGGCCCCCATCCCTGCCCGGATGGACAGGGCTTCCTGGGGGGTAGGACCCTCACAGGCCCCCGGGGCCCCCTCTCCTGCCCAGATGGGCAGGGCTTCCTGGGGGGTAGGACCCTCAGAGGCCCCCGGGGCTCCCACCCCTGCCCAGATGGACAGGGCTTCCTGGGAGTCAGGACCCTCAGAGGCCCCCGGGGCTCCCACCCCTGCCCAGATGGACAGGGCTTCCTGGGAGTCAGGACCCTCAGAGGCCCCCTGGGCCCCCTCTCCTGCACAGATGAACAGGGATTCCTGGGAGTCAGTACCCTCAGAGGCCCCTGGGGCTCCCACCCGTGCCCAGATGGACAGGGCTTCCTGGGGGGTAGGACCCTCAGAGGTCCCCGGGGCCCCCTCTCCTGCTCAGATGGGCAGGGCTTCTGGGGAGTCAGGGCCCTCAGAGGCCCCCAGGGCCCCCTCTCCTGCACAGATGTACAGGGCTTCCTGGGGGGTAGGACTGTCAGAGGCCTCTGGGGCCCCCACCCCTGCCCAGATGGACAGGGCTTCCTGGGAGTCAGGACCCTCAGAGGCCCCCGGGGCCCCCACCCCTGCACAGATGGACAGGGCTTCCTGGGAGTCAGTACCCTCAGAGGCCCCTGGGGCCCCCACCCCTGCCCAGATAGGCAGGGCTTCCTGGGAGTCAGGACCCTCAGACACCCCCAGGCGCCCCCAACTGCCCAGATGGGTAGTGCTTCCCGGGAGGCCCCAGGAGGTCCTGGCTGTGAGCCAGAGAACCTCACCCAGGCAGGAGACCAGGAGGCTGAGGGGCCCCCCGAGGAGGGGCTCAAGCCCATCCCAGAGGACCCGGGAAATGAGGACAGGGCTGTGGAGATGAGCCCTCCCAAGTCCTCCTCGGGTCAATAGGCTCAGCAGGCCCAGGGCCCCCCTGGCCTGGAGGCAGGTAGAGGCCAGGCCAGGCAGCCACCTCACCCCAGGTAGGGAGCAGGGTGGAGGGAAGGGCCAGCCCAGCCCAAAGCAACTCCCTGGGCCCCCCATCACCTGCAAGAGACCCCACCCACCACCATGAGTCCTTCCATGTTAGACACCAAATGGGGCGGGGAGAGGTGCCCCTCCCCCACCATGGCAACACCACACCAGCCTCAGCCCCAAGCCCTGCCAACTGGGGCAGCCGGCCCAGGAGGATCCCTGAGTGCCCAGCCCCGGCCTTGGTGAGGGCCACCTGAAGACGTCTGCCCCCACACTGCCCTGGGAGATGTCAGGGGCCATGTCAAGGTGCCTGGGCCTCCGAGAGGGGCCCCTAGTCACCGTCCCCTGGGGCAGGCTGCTCCCTGTACTAGGAAGCCCATAGGAAGCCTGTGTCTCTGAGGCCCCATAGTGATCTCCTCACCACCCCCACACCAGCCCCTGTTCCCGTGCAGAGCCCTGAGGTGCCCGTGGACCCAGGCCGGGTGTCCCTCCTACCCGGGCCGCCACCTCTGGGCCCGGCCACGTGCCCTGAGCTCAGGGCACCAAGGCTCTGCTCGCTCTGGCCCAGTGTCGTGAGCTCCACGCCCGCTGTGTCGGAGTAGATTTAGGCCAACCGCTGCTTGTTCTTGTGGAGATGTGTGTGTGTTCTTCTCTGAGCAGTACCCCCAGCCCAGCCCGGAGACCCCAGCCCGGTCCCAGGAGACGGCGGGAAGGACAGATGGACGACGCCCACCTGGTGGCCTCGGGAAGGAAGAACTGGGCCGGGGAAGGTCGGGGGCTGCGGAGGGTCCTCGGGGACCGTGCTGTGATCTGCCATCGCTGCTCCTCGTGACCCCTTGTCCTGGGCTTGGGGGAGCGTTCCCCGCCGTGTTCTCCAGTGTCCTGGACTGTCCTGTGGGGGCCAGAGGGCAGGGCCAGGCCCCAGCATGTGGGCCAGAGGTGGAGGGGTGCCCTGGGGGCAGCGGTCATTGCTGGGGTCCACCGTCCTGGCCAGAGGCTGACCGTGGGGCCCTCAGGAAGGGAGACTACGCGGGGAGGGCCACAGCATGGTGGGGGGCAGCTGAGACACCTGGTGAGGGACCCCAGGAGGAGGAGGGGGCTGAGATCTGTGGGCTTTAGTGGCCGTTAGAAGTTTCTGTCTGTGTGGTCATTCCCTCTTTTCAGTTGTTTCTGTCAATGTTTCTCTTTAATAAATTTCGTTGAAAGTTTCAGCTGAGTCTGGCCTCTGCTGTGGGCGTTTGAAGGAAGGGTCTACTGGGGATGGGGGTAGGGGGAGGTGACAGTGGCCTGGGACCTCGAGTCAGCACTGGAGTATGGTTAGAGCAGGGTCCAAGAGGGTCTGTGTGGTACCCTGGGCTGGACGGAGCCAGGTGACAGGACTTGTGGGCACGGCCAGTGGTTGGCTGGGTCCCAGGAAACTGGGGGAACCCCCAGGAATAAGTGGTTGCACGTTGGATGGGGGGGGACCGCAGGCAGGACCCGAAGCCACAGGATCCCTGGTAGCACTGTGTGTTTTCCTTCAGGGAGGTCACGTGTGCAGTCCCAAGGACCAGCCGGCCACAGAAGGGTCCAGGCGTGAGGTCAGAAGCCCCTGCCAGGACCTCAGTGCAGGACTCCGGGGTGGGTGGGTTTGTCCACCTGCCTGTGATCAGTGTCCCCTGCTAGCCAACAGTGGCTGGGGTTGGTGTAGGCACTGAGAGACTTCTGGTGACCTGGGGGGGTGTGATGGCCGATGGAAGGAGGGCAGGCCAGCAGGAGTTCCACAGCCCTCATGCCCTGGGTGGGGGTGGGGAAAGGCAGGGGAGGTGTCCTCCACTTAAATTCCAGGGCAAGGCGGCCCCCAGAAGGGCAGGGGCGCCTCCTCTCTGTCCCACTCCCCTGCACAGTTATGTGTCCTGGGAGCAGGCAGGAGGTGGAGGACTGTAAGTAGGGGGCTGTAGGCAGGGCCTGGGGATGGCCCCTTCCTGTCCAGAGGCTGACTCTGGGCCCTGAGACCCCTCAGTGCCACCTGAGGAGGGCAGCGGCCAGGGTGGAAGGCACTGCTGATCTGGGAGACCCCCTACCTGAGCACCGTGGCTGGAAGGGCAGCTCTCAGAGGGGCCTGTAATCGGGAGTGAGGAGCCAGGAACCGTCCTTCTCAACCATCCTTGGTCCTGCCTTCTCACCCCAGGGGACGGGTGAGCCCAGTGCAAATTGAGGGGTGCCCTCCAACTGCCTTTAAAGTGATTCAGGTTCTGTGGGAGACAGAAGGAGTAATTGGACCCCTCTGTACAGGGGTTGCTGGAAGGTGGTCCCAAGGTCCATGCCTGCATCCTGCTTAGCCCAATGGGCTTGGTCCCGTGTTGTGGGGACACGTGGATGTGTCCGTGACAGTGCAGTGCAGGATCAGGGGAAGGCCACAGGTGGGCTCTACTCCCCTCCAGGGTAGGACAAGAAGTGAGGGCATCGAGGGGGCTGATCCCTCTCTCTCCCCCGTTCAGAGTGTACCTGTTGTGTATGTGTTCCCTGAGCAGGTGTGAGTGCATGTGTGTGAGTGTGTGTCATTGATTGTGTGTGACAAGGTGTACGTGTGCGTGTGGGGGGTGACTGGTGGGTCTGAGCCCTTCTCAGGTTGCATGGGGCACCACTTCCCACCCTTCTCATGGGTAGGGGGTCATAAAGAGTGCCGGACCCCAGGCAGGCTGGCCAAGACGAGCCCTGGGAATCAGCTCTCCTCCCGGGCCTGGCACAGAAGAGAGAGGCTGCCACCCGCTGGAGCCCAATCCCTCCAAGCCTTTTGTCCTTCATGGGTAGGCAGACGATTTGGAAAGAGAGGAACATGCGAGTTTCTCCCCATGGACTCCGGTTTTCCTTTGCCTGTTCAGTGGAACCCTACGCCACCCAAACCCCACAACCTACTGGCTCCTTTGCCTGGGACTGGTAGGCATGGTTCAGAGTCCACGTGATCACAAGGCACTTCTCCAAGCCTGGGGGGTGGGCCCAGAGCCCCAGGCTGCTGGGGCTCCCAGAGAGGTGCATGCTACATTCTTCCCTGGCCAGGCTGGACTCGTGCCCTGGGGGCCCACTCTGCCCTCTGAGATTTTCCCCACTTGAAGCTCCCATCATTTGGGGTGCAGCCCTTCTCAAGGCCGCCATCCTCCACTAGATCCCCACCTCCTCCTGGAGCCTGGAGTGAGGCCTGCCTGAGATTGCTGTCCCTGTACATGGAGTCCTCGTGAGCACTTTGGCCCCCAGCACCACCCACTGCCCTGCTTCTTACACTGTTGTCCACCTGGGCTCAAACCCATGGCTCCCGTTCTCACAGTAGATAAGTCCCTATCTCCCTAGCATGTCATTGCCAACCACGGTCCCCATCACAAAGCAGGAACGTCAAGCCCCTAAACAGATGACCAGGTATGGCTGGCAGGGGCAGATTTCTCTCCACCAGGGCTGACAGCCAGCCCAGATTAGCAGGGAGTGAGCTTGCGGCCCATGGCCCTGTTACAGGGCAGGTTGTGCCCCTTACCACTGGGCCTTCATCTTCTCCTGGAGGCCGGATCCAGGTGTCCCAGCACACACCCACCTGGGCCCTGAACAGCATCATCCCGACACCGTGTGCCCTCCTGCTGCCGGGCTCACAGCCATGCCCTCCGGCACTCTCACACCTTGCTTCTAGTCCCACGTGGCAGTCTGAGAGCCATGATCCCACTGCAGACACCTGGCACTAATGGCTGTGCACCCACCAGTCATCCACTGCAAAGGTTTGGAGCCAGGGAGAAGTGTGAGCCCCTCCTAACAGCTTCCATTTCTGAGCGCTGACTAGACACCGGGCACTGGGCTGAGCCGCAGTGCCTGTGCTCGCTCCCCGAGGCCTCAGAGGAGCCCTGGGGCAAGGTGGGCACTGTTATGCTCCCTCCTCTCCAGTTGAGAACACTGGGCACAGGAAGGTTCAGAGTCTTGCCCAGGTCCCCCAGCTCCTCAGTGGAGGCCCTGGGATCCAGACCAGGCTGGCAGACACCACAGTTCAGGCCCTGGAAACACAGCTGTGAGCCTGGCTGGAGACGCGTGGTTAGCAGTGACAGACCCGGAAACACAGCTGGGGGATGCAAGGCAGACTGCGAATGGTGACAACGGGGTGGTGGCCCTGGTCTTCCGCTGCCACCTGCTCCCAGGCACGGCCTGTTGCCCACCCTCTGCTGGGGCAGGTGTTGGGGTGTCTCTCTGGCGTCTCCTGGGCTGTCACCCTTTCCTGGTCCTCAGGGCCCCGCTGGGTATCTCCTTGTGCGTCATTGTCTCTGCAGACGGCCCAGCTGGCTCTCAGGCAGCGCCAGCTTGTTTCACCCAAGGCTCCCTCGTCCAAGTGTGAGGACCAGCCGGGGTGGCCAGGTCCTCCCTCCTCCTGAAAATGGGAAGGAAGACAGCGAAAGAGGGTTAAGGGCTAAGGCGGAAACGAAACAGGCCATTGGGCTCACCTTACTGAGCCCCTGTCCTGGAAAGCACACTTGATGCCAGACCGGGGCCAGCAGATGTGGGCTCTGACCCCCGCTCCCAACCCTGGGGGACCCCGTGCCCTCCTCGGCCTGCCGTCTGGTGCTGCAGCTGCCCTCAGGCCACGAGATGAGGAGACCAGTGCCAGGGCCCTGTGGAGGGAGGCCAGGGGTGAGGTGGGACACCCAGAGCAGGGCGGATTTGGGGGTGTGGATGTGAGGCACAGTTCAGGGAAGACCTGGGCCCCACCCCTCCCCCACCCTTCTTGGGAGTCAGGCCCCACAGTGGAGGCCATGGAGCAGACTGAAGGGGCCTGGCACAGTCTTGTAGTCGGAGGGGTGCCAGGACAAGTGGTGGGGGGCAGGATGAGGCTGTGCAGGGATGTGGAGATCCCCCTGTGGGGCTGGGGTGGGGCTGAGCTTGACTGAGGGACGCCTTTGACCATCTCATTCCAGAGCCTGCGGGGTCCTTCCTGGGGCAGGAACTGGTTCTGGGGGAGGCCTGGGAAAGGCGCCAGATCTGCAGCAGGGCCTGGGGTGAGCAAGGCAGAGCCGCTGCCCACACGTGGGCTCCAGACCCCTTGGCCCCTGCCAAGGGGTGTGGGCCGCTGCCCCTCAGCCTGCAGCACCCGTGTGGTTTGAAACGAGGAGGTCCTGTCCCCCGAGGCTGCACTTGGTGTTCCCAGGACTGTGCCTCCTTGACCCGAAGCCAAGCGCATGGCCTGTCCTTGGAGGCCCTCAGCCTTGCTGGGCACAGCCCCCAGGGCAGCTCCCCCACAGCCTCCCATCGGCATGTGTATCTGCATCCTTGGTGGCTCTGGGACAGCTCCTCCCTCTCCTGGGGCTCTAGTGGCACAGCTCCCAGCTGGGCCTGTGTCTCAGGCCCTGTCCCTGTCTCTCAAAGATTTCCCGAGGGACCTTAAGTTCTTGGTGGCTGTCTCCAGGCCAAACTTGGTGCCCACCCTCTCCCCACTGACGTCTGTGTGCGTGCCTGTGGAGCAGGGCGGTCTTCCATTCCTCTGTTATTCAAGTACAAAGGGGTGGGGACAGCATCCGCACTGCCTTAGCTCAGAGGCACTGTCTGTCCAGCCCACCTTGACCAGAGCCGAGGCTCCCCTTTCATGTTGCCTTCGCCCCATAGAGGGCCCAAGTGTCCCCTCTGTTGTGGGGGCTCAGGAGTGCAGGGGTCATTGGGCAGTGGGGGCAGGGCCTCTCCCTAAGGCCTCAGAGAAGCCAGCTGGGCCCTGCCACTCATAGGAAGAGCCCGCCCTCCTTCCCCAGGCTGGCAGAACCAGGTTTCTCTTCTTTCGCTTCTTTGTCTCCAGCTGTGTTGGGCTCACCCCTTCCTCCAAGACCCTTGCTCTGCATGCAGGACCCAGTCCTCTTCCTTCTCTCCAGTCTCTCTGCCTTTGCTGTAGCCCTCAGCCTAGTGACTTGGGTGACTTGGGGCTGGCAGTGGGGCCAGGGGAGGGGAATGCTCCAGAGGGAAGGCAGAGGACTTGAGTTGTATTCTTTAGCACAACCACTAAGAAAATAGTTCAAAAACAGTAAAAGAAATGAGAACAGATTAACATGGTCCACTAGAAATGATATATTTAACACAAAAGAGGGCATAATGGGGGACTAGCGGGGTGAAAATGATATAAAACATATAGAAAAGAGTGGCAAACATAATCAAATCTTATCAGGAATTACATTAAATATAAATGGATTAAAGATTAAAGATGCCCAACATCATTTCTTTCTAAGGAAATACAAATGAAAACCATAGTGGGATAGCCCTTCACACCAACCAAGATGTCTAGAATCAAAAAGATGGGCAATAAAATTGTCACAACATTATAAACTGACTATACTCCAATTAAAAAAGAAGACAAAAAGCAAGAGATGAACAATAGCAAATGTGGTGAAGAAGTGAAGAAACTGGAACCTGCATACATTGCTAGTGGGAATGTAAAATGGTGCAGCCACTTTGGAAAATAGTCTGACAGTTCTTCGAAAGGTCAAACATAGAGTTACCATAGGACCCAGCAATCCCATCCCTAGATATCTACCCAAGAGAAATGAAAATATATGTTCACACAAAAACAAAAACTTGCACAGAAATGTTCATAGTAACATTATTCATAATAGCTGAAAAGTGAAAATAATCCAAATGTTCAGTAACTGGTGAATGGATAAAGTGTAGTTTATCCATTGAATGGAATATTATTCAGCCATAAAAATAATGAGGTACCAATATATGCTACAATATGGATGAAACTTGAAAATATAATGCTAAATGAAAGATGCCAGAGTGAAAATGCAACATATTGTTTGATTCTATTCATAAGAAATGTTCAGAACAGGTAAATCTATAGAGAATGAAAAAGTAGTGGTTGGCAGGGCCTGACAGAGGGTGAATTGCAGGGTAACTGCTTAATAGGAATAGGGTCTTTTCTGGGATGATGAAAATGTTCTGCAGCTAGATAGAGGTGAGGATTGAGGATTACATAACACTGTGAATGCACTAAATGGCACTGAATTGTCCACTTCAAAAGAGTCAATTGTATGGAATGGGAATTCTATCTCAATTTGAAAACAAGCTATTTCTTTTTAAAAAATTAATTAATTGATTTGTTTTTATTGAAGTATATAGTTGATTTACACTGTTGTGTAAGTTTCTAGTGTACAGCATAGTGATCCATTTATACATATATACATTACATATTCTTATTCATTATAGGTTACTACAAGATATTGAATATCATTTCCCATGCTATACAGTAGAAATTTGTTTATCTATTTTATATATAGTAGTTGGTATCTACAAATCTCAAACTCCCAATTTATTCCTTCCCATCCCATTTCCTCCTGGTAACCATAAGTTTCTCTATATCTGTGAGCCTGTTTGTATGTTGTAAATAAGTTCATTTGTGTCTTTTTTTTTAGATTCCACATATAAGCGATATTGTATGGTATTTTTCTTTCTCTTTCTGGCTTACTTCACTTAGAATAATGATCTCCAGTTCCATCCATGTTGCTGCAAATGACATTATTTTATTCTTTTTTATGGCTGAGTAGTATTCTGTTGTATATATATACCACATCTTCTTTATCCAGTCATCTGTGAATGGATGTTTAGGTTGTTTCCATGTCTTGGCTATTGTAAATAGTGCTGCTATGAAGATGGGGTGCAGGTACCTTTTCACGTTAGAGTTTTCTCTAGATATATGCCCAGGAGTGAGATTGCTGGATCATACAGTAAGTCTATTTTTAGTTTTTTTTTTAATGAATTTCCATAATGTTTTCCACAGTGGCTGCACCAAAGTGCGTTCCCACCAATAGTGTGGGAGGGTTCCCTTTTCTCCACACCCTCCCCAGCATTTGATATTTATAGACATTCTAATGATGGCCATTCTGACTGGTGTGAGGTGATACTTCATTGCAGTTTTGATTTGCATTTCTCTAAATTAGCAATGTTGAGTATCTTTTCATGGCCTATTGGCTGTCTATATGTCTTCATTGGAGAAATGTTTGTTTGGGTTTTCTACCCATTTTTTGATTGGGTTGTTTGGTTTTTTTTTTTATTGAGTTGTATGAGCTGTTTGTATATTCTGGAAATTAAGCTCTTGTCAGTTGCATCATTTGCAAATATCTTCTCCCATTCTGTAGGTTGTCTTTTCATTTTATTTATGGTTTCCTTTGCTGTGCAAATGCTTAGAAGTAAAAACAAGTGATTTCTTTACATTGGAGGCCACTACAGCTCCTAAGTCAGCCCACAGCAGCACACACAGAAGCGGACTGTGGAACTGGCCATCATGGCTTCTCCCTACACACACCAAAGAGCACTTCTATGTGTGCATCCTCACATCATCTGTGCAGCTCTAGGGAACATCAGCTGTGATCAATATTCCAGGGTACAGGGGTAAAGCCACATCGAACTCCCCTGGTCCACAGCACAAAGGATGGGAAGACTACATTGAGGTTACTCTGGATTGCTTTCTCATGAAATCATTACATGGTAACATATAAAAAAAGGACCTGGAGCAAACTCTTAGAAGACTCTTGTCCCTGAATGAATCTGGCCCTGCTGCTGCTGTCCTTCACATCACCCCTCTTTTAACCTCTCCGAGGACCAATGCGCAAATGTTCTGGGCAACTCTGCAGGCATGGTCCAGCGATCTGGATTGCCATGAGGTGCAGCAGATGGAGAGCTGCCCTGGGGTTGAGATGGCACCGGAGGGAGGAAGGGCAGGCCAGCTGGGGTGCTCCATGCCCCCAGCCGACCCCTGCCCTGGTGGCAGTGGGCCGGGTCACCTGTATACCCATTTGTGCTCCTGTGCCCCCAGGTCTGACTGACAAGGAGACTGCCCAGGGTGGGGGCTCCAGTTCCAGGGCCGAGGCCTGACTCCTCCCAGAGGGGAGCTGCTCCAGGAGGGAAGGACACAGGGAATGGATGGAGAAGCAGCCTGGCCATATGGGGAAGGGTCCCCAAGGGGGCGGGAGGTGTATGAGCCTCTCTCTCCCCCTCCTTTGGGCGGCTGTCTGCCAACCACGCCAGGCGAATCCCCTGACTTAGCAGGAGAGCAGGGTGATTGGTGGCCAACAGGTAGAGTGGCTCAGGTGGCCTCTCGGAGGTCCTGGAAGGGGCAAGAGTGGGAGCAGGTCGGGGAGGAACCGAGCCACACCCAGGTAGGGCCAAAGACCCCTGGTTCCTGGGGGTGGAGGGCAGGCCCCACAGACCTCAGGGCCCTGGGCTCTGACTGTGGGAAAGTTCCTGCTGATGCAGGTCTCTAGGTGCCTCCAAAGAGGGCCTGGAAGGAAGTGGGGAGGCCTCATCCTGCCTGCCCTGCAGGTGGTCGCCCCGCTGACTCAGGGCCCCAGCAGATCTAGTGATGGAAACCGCCTTCTACCTCTGTAGGACATGCCTCTCAGAGCAGGGGCCAAGGACACATCCTGGGGTCTATTTCTTTCATTGTTTCCCAACAAGGGGCCCCATGTCTGGTGCATTCCTCTCCAGGAACCAGGCATAGGGGCTGGGGCATTCAGTGGGGTTTGTTGCTGGCCTATTTCCTCACATCTGGGGTGGCTGTTCCGTTTGGTGGGGCCAGCCCCTCTGCCACCAGCTGGGCACACAGAGAAAAAGGGGCCAGTGTTGGAAGAGAGAGGCACCCTGATATAGGTCGTGGTGGAGGGACAGCAGCTGGTATCACGGAGCGCTTGCTAAATGCTGGGCACCTCCTTAGGGCTTTGTAGGTATCAACGTCCTTTGTTCAGGCAGCACAGAGCACCTGGGGCTGAGTGTGCTTGGCAAGAGATGTGTGCATGGGCCAGAGAGGGATCAACTTTGATGACATGACACTTAGTCTGTGGGGAATCCACAGGGGCTCCCTGGAGGAGGCATGTTCTGAGCTTGGACTTAAAGGCCCAGCCAGTGCTAAAGGCTGGAAGACATAAGTGGTGGTCTGCATTAGGAAGGAGGTGGCCAGCCCCAGTTGTTGCAAAGGGAGCGGCTGCAATTACAAGTCGAGATTTGACTGGAAAGCAATTTGGAAGACCCCAGCCAGCCGACACTCCCGTTGCAGCCTTGGAAGCTAGGCTGTGCCTGGACGCCTGACCCAGAGCAAGTGTGCATAATCAGTGGGCATTATTTTAAGCTTCTAAATTTGTAGCAATGGGTCACAAGAAGCTGGATCAGGTAAGTGCAGCTCCTTCCCATGGGTGTGGCTGATGGGCTCAGCCTTCCTGTCTCCCCGCTCCCTTAGGTCAACTTCCCACTGTTTTCCTCGCTCAATTCACTACAACAATTTGGCGGTGTTTTTGCCCTCATTTGTCTCTTTTTACAAGATCTCCTTCCCTAAATTCACGAACTCAACTTTTTTCTTTCCTAGCAACGTTTCTCATCACCGCAAGCTGCATCTTTAAACAGCCTCAAGGTCCATTTTTGTGTTGGACTGTGTAATTGTAACCATTCCTCTGGTTCCTATTAAACACCTTCATTTTAGTGAAAAAAAAAACTATAAGTTTTAGAAGATTTTAGACTTTTGGAGGACTCCACTTTTCTTCTTTCTCTTCCTCTGTACCCTTCTCTTCTCCCAGACTTTTGCTGCAAGGATATTGGAATTGGTTCTAAAACTTGCAGGTCCCGATCAGTCTCCCCACTAGCACCATCTGAGCGAGACTGACTTAAAAGAAACTGAACTCACTCCCCCAGTCCAGCAGACACTCCCGGCCTCTGTGAGGCCTGGCAAGAGATGTAGCAGCAGAAGATTCAGTTCCCTAAGTAACAGTTCCATGTACGTGGTGACAAATAGCAACAATACAAGAAAGAAAGTTAAGGTTTCGGCCTGTAAACTTCCCCAGCTCTGGATTTACTATCATGGACCAAAATATAGAATTGGCTTCTTTGATTTGAGCACCATGATTTTAACTCATACCTTTTTCCTTTGTAATTTCTCTAACTTGTATCATTGTCCATCGTTATGGGTTGAATTGTGCCCCTCTAAAAGGATGTGTTGGAATCCGAACCCCCAGTGCTTCAGAAGGTGACTTGATTTTGGAGACAGGATGTTCATGGAGATCAACGAGTTGTGATGAAATGATTAGGGTGGGTCCTAATCCGATAGAATGTGCTTCCTTATAAAAAGGGGAAAAATGGGAAC
The DNA here is from genome assembly GCF_036321535.1 of Camelus dromedarius. NCBI lineage: Eukaryota > Metazoa > Chordata > Mammalia > Artiodactyla > Camelidae > Camelus > Camelus dromedarius. The sequence goes on from NC_087472.1 coordinate 2,003,349, forward strand.
ACACATGAGCACAGGGAGAACACTGTGAATATTGGAGTGGTGCTGCCACAAGCCAAGAAAATATCAGAAGCTGGGAGAGAAGCCTGGAGCAGATCCTTCCCTAGAAACTTCAGAGGGAGTGTGGCCCTGCCGACACCCTGATCTCAGAATTCTGGCCTTCAGACTGAGCTCATCAATTTCGTTTAAGCTACTCCGTTGGTGGTACTTTGTTACAGCAGCCCTAGCAAACTAATACAGCCGTTTATTTCTCTCAGGCAATTTTCAAGCTGAATCTATAGCTCCGTATTTGTATTCCATTTATAGACCCTTCCCATAGAAAAGCAAGTAAGGAGAATTTTAAAAATTAAGGCAGAGAAACTGTTAGTGCAAATATCTGCTGTTTTTCATGCATTGCAAAAATCTTTGCCTACCCTCCTAAATTTGCATTCTGTGGTATCTGCAGGATCATCAAAGGGAAAAAAACACAAAGTCATTGTTAAAAAAGTAAAGCCTCCTTTTTTCCATAACGTAATATACCATGAAAGATTTTTTTTTCTTCATTATAATGCACAGCATCAAATTAAGCAAGTCTTTAGACTTTTTGGTCCCAGGACCCCTTTACGCTCTTAAAATTTATTTAGGGACCCCGAAGATCTCTTGTTTATGTGGGTTATACATATCACTATTTATTAAATATTAAAATTGAAAATTAAGTATGAAAATTGAAAATGAGAAATTAAAAAATTTATTAATTCATTCAAAGATGACAGTCATAAAACCATGACAGATTAACATGAATAACATATTTTATGCAAAACATCTATAGAAAACAAATGAAATTTAGTGAGAAGAGTGGTATTGTTTTACATTTTTGCAACTCTCTGATGTTTGGATTAGTAGGAGATAGCTGGGTAATCGTGTCTGTTTCTGACTTCAGTCTGCCACGATATCACACTTAGATTGCTTCTGGAAAAATCCACTTTACCTTTGAGAAAAAGTACAAAATGCAAAAACATCTTAATATTATTGTGAAGAGAGATTTCATCTTATGGATTCTGACTTAAAGGGTCTCAAGGACCCCTAGTGTTCCCCGGATTCTGCTTTGAGAACCATAGTGTTACACCATACTTCTTGGGTCCTGGGGATGTATTTATTAATTACACTGATCCTCATCACTGTTAGCCTTAATCATACATTTTATGTTTGTGGATGCTCGTGACTCCACTGTCTGCTGCTGTTACTACATGGAAAGCAATCTGGAGCAGCACCAGAAACTCAAAGGAATGCCAAAAGATAAGAATGAAACAGTGGTTTGGCCAGGGCTATGGAGGGACCTGAAAGTTACTCAGCAAGGAGACATGAATCTGTGAACAAGCATTTCTGCAAGCTTGTACTTGCAGTTGGGCATAAAAAGATATATAGGACAAGGTCATTCCCTTGGAAAAGTAAGAAGCCAGCCCAGAGGGACAGATAAAGACAAACGTAAGTATAGTACAAAACCATGAGATCAGTTACGAGGAGTAGCAACAGAACGTGGGAACGGATTGTTGCAGGCAGAGAACAGATCAGAGAAAGCCATCTCTTATGGGTGGACCTGGAGAATTTTCCTAGGGTGACCTGGGAGGGGAACATTCCAGACTGAGTGAAGGGCATGCCCCAAAGCATGCAGGCAGGACTGTATCTCCAGTGTTGAGGGTAGTGCTGGGCCAGTGCTGGGGGCCTGTGAGATGACGTAGAGACCTGGGAACCACAGCATCAGCAACTCCTGGGAATTTTCAGAAAGGCAAATTCTCAGGTCCCACCCTACTCCGGATACTTTAGGAGTGGAGCCCAGCTCTCTGAATTTTAACCAGTTTTTCAAGTGGTTCTGACAGGGAGGAAAGTTCTAGAACCACGGCAGCCCAGCATTGGGTTAAGAGAACAGGGGATAGGGTGACCAGATTCTAAGCCTGGTCCCACAGCTTATCAGCCTTGTGACCCTAAGCAATACTCAACCTTTTGAAACCCCAGTTTCTGCAACTCTGAAGTGACTGTAATAAATATATCTCTCTGATCAGAATGCAGGGAGGCTTGGATGGGGCAGTCTGCACACAGCACTTGGGCAGGTTCTCAGATGCAGCCCTCAGCTGACCAACTAGAGCGCCATCTCTTGCCTGCCCTTCTCCATATGATGGCCCTTGGTATGGAATTGGGCTCACTCAAGCATGTTCCCTTGCTCAATTGACTTGCTTTTTGGTGATTACCCATTTCACCCCAGTAGACATCAGTCCCTTCCCTTCTCAGTTTCCTCATCTGAAGAAGGGAGATCATGAGATGCGCTCCTGGGGTGGAGCGAGGCAGTGAGATTACTGGACAGTCTCTCCCGCCCATTGGTTGCCACCCTCTCCGTTTCTTGCATTTCTCTCCATTTTGTCCGTTTCTTCACGGCGGGGATTGTCCTTCCACTTGTGCCCAGTATCACCCTCCAGAGGGGGTGCTCCTGCAGCGTTATTGTGGGAAGAAGCCCTGTGGTTTTCCTAGACGTGTCACTGAGAGCCCAGCCCTGCTCTCACCCCACCCCGGTCCTGCCTCCACCTCCACCTCCAGGTATCTATTCCAGCGGCTCCTCTGGCTCCAGGCAGTGTAGGGCAGGGCCAGGAGCTGGCGGGGGCGGGGGGGGGGGGCTGTTGCATAGCCAGCGAGGTAGGCTGGGCTGCCCGTGGTGACTTGGGTGAAAAGATGAGTCTAGAGGCTTTGAGCAATGTGACTCAGGATGTTGGAGGCGCATGTGAGCTCCGTGCACCTTTCTAGCATCTAGACACTTTTCACAGGGCTGGACTCCAGCAGAGTGGGGCAGCGGGCACCATGTGCACACAGATCCTCATGAGGCATATGAAAATGCAGATGCCAGTGTTTCACAGCCCAGATCCCAGACTCGCAGGGGTGGGGTCCTGAAATCTGCATTTGAGTCTCGTGGGCACGGTGAGGCTGAGAAACACGTTTGCAACTCTGGCGGGTGGGCACTGGTGGTGTTCTCTAGCAAAGCTGTCGTTTCCAAGGTCATGGAGCAGTGCATATATGGGGAAGGCCCTGAAAGATGGCCTTGGAAAGCACCAGACAGCTTTAGAATTGACCAAGACTCCAAGCTTCAGAGTATAATTTTAGAGCATATTTTTAGTGTTTCATCATATTCAAATTCTTTGGAATTAGAAATCTGTAAGTGATGTGTTTAGTAGCCAGGTCACCAGAAGCCATTCTTGGTAATCAGGTGTGCAGGGCCACGGGTGTGGAAGTGGGATTTAGCACTGGATTGAATGACCTGGGCTGAGAAAGAATAGGTAAATAAATATTCGTGTGTGCTAAGGAGAAACATAGATGAAAGAGTCATTGGATGAGAGATTCATGGCTACCAAGTATGTGAGGTGGAGTGGGGTAAGGCACATGCAGGTGACATGGGCCAGGAGGGGGCTGAACTCCATGATCTAATTGTGCAGTAGGATGCAAGCATCAAGGGATCGTGATGGACCAGGCTATGAGCGGAAAACTCTGTGTAGCTTATTTCATCAACACCTCGCAAGAACCCAGAATGACCATTTTTCAGATAAAGAAACCAAAACAGGTTGGGTGACTTGCCAAACACAAAGCAGGTCTTTGGTAGAGCCAAGAATTCAACCCATGTCCTCTTCCTCCTTCCATGTGCTGTGTCACCATAATTTCCCTTTGTAGGCATTACTTCTTGAGGTTCTTTGCACTGGAGTTATTTTAGAATATACGTGATTTAAGAAATTCAACTTCACGAGTATCTACTTTACTGAGTGTGAATTCTGGTGCTCAGTACTGCGGGGGACCTAAAACCGATGGGTGACGTTGTTCTTCATATATCAGCAAGGGTTCATTACCGAGCTCCCACTGCGTGCCAGGCAGCTTTAGGCTCTGAGGACACTTCAGTGAACACAAACTCACACGGTCCCTTGCCTCACGTGGTCTCCAGGCTAATGAGGGTTAGAGACATTATTCAAATATCCACACAGTGCGATTTACAGTTACAGCCATGAAATGGAGAGGTTCTCAGGGCAATGGACGTGCATGAAGGGGAACTCGTCTTGTGTGGGCACACTGGAGGGCTTCCCCAGGGTGGATTTGTACACATATATCCAGAGCACTGTGTATGTGAAGCAAGGACCCAACTTTTCATCCGTTTGTGGCTGGCAGAGACTGTGCACTCCGAAGGCCCTCTTGGTGTCCCGGGAGGACTCAAGTGTTGCTCCCCTCTGAAATATGTGTGTGTCTAGCTATTTCTAAATCACATACATGTTACTACTGTAATGTAGTATGTGCCACACTAGGAAATAGCCACAAACTAGACACTTAAAAGTGATGTAAGAACAATAGGAGATGTCCTCTTGCCTCCTTCCACCTGGGGCCAGTCACCTGTTTGTAGACTGCTAACCTTGAGGACTGGGCATAAACGGAGTGAGTGGCATTTAAACAAAGTCACTTTCTCACTCCAGCCTCATGCTCAGCACTCCCCCACGGTATTCTAGCCTTCTGGAACAATTTCAGCATCTCAGACCAGGGCTCAGCCAAATCCAACCCATCATTTATTTTTGTATGACTGGAAAGTAAAGAATGGTTTTTTAACATTTTAAAATGGTTGAGAGATAGTCATTCTAAGTGAAGCAAGCCAGAAAGAGAAAGAAAAATACCAGATGATATCACTTATATGTGGAATCTAAAAAGACACAATGAACTTATTTACAAAACAGAAACAGACTCACAGACATAGAAAACAAACTTATGGTTACCGGGGGGAAAGGGGTTGGGAAGGGATAAATTGGGAACTCAAGATTTGTAGATACTAACTTCTATATAAACTAGATAAATAACAAGTTTCTACTGTATAGCACAAGGAACTATATCCAATATCTTGTAGTAACCTATAATAAAAAATATGAAAAGGAATATATGTATGTATATCTGTGACTGAAACATTATGCTGTGCACCAGAAATTGACACAACATTGTAAACTGACCATATTTCAATAGAAAAAAAAAAGTGGATTGAATTTTAAAAACATCAAAGGAAAAATATCTCCATTACATGTGAAAATTATATGCAATTCAAATGTGTGTCATAAGGAGGGCTGTATCAGCACACAGCCACGCCCGTTCATTTCCAGAAGAGTTGAGCCCGCAAAATTGAAAATATTTACCCTCCGGCCCTTTACAGAAGCAGTTTGCCATCCCCACTTTTGACTCATTATGCTCCTTTTTGCCTGTCACTGCTTCTCTTTGCCTCTTATTCCCGCCCCTTGGCCTGGGTAACTCATTATGCCTTTTTCTGCTTAGAGTTCCCCCTGGAAGCCATCCCTATCTGCTGAGTCCTCTGGCTTCCATCATCTTTGATCTTGTAGCGCGCATCCTCTGATTTCCAAGTGCGTGTTTCCACATCTCCTCCACTGGGCGCTGGTTTGTGCGTGCAGTGCTGGGGTGTGCTGGAATCCCAGTTCCCAGCCTAGTCATTGGCATGTCAGAGGTGCTCCGAAAGTGCTTGTCAAATGAATGAATGCCTCTCTGTGCTAAAATTAAATAGGCTTTCAGTTAGATAAACACCAGAACTCAGCTTTGTGGTCGACTGGGATAACTCAGTTTACATTCCTGTGTCTTCAGAGACTGGAAAAGAAATCACAAATTCCTCTTGATCTTAACCCAGATTGTTTTCCAATCAAGAATGAATCAATCCAAAGGACAAAAATGTTTGTGCCATCTACTTGTTTATGTATGTTTTTATTCAGCACAGAGGACAGAGAAGAGGACTTTGTTAGTGATCTGCCAATTAAAGAGGTGGGAGGGAGGGGTCCACGCAGGCACACACGAAGCTAGGGGTAGGAATTGAGAGGTGTGTGAGCCAGTCCCTAGGTTTCCAGTGCACACACTGTAGCCAGAGGCTGGCCACATCAGGCCAGGATGCTCAGGCTAAGCATTCCGGGTACATTAGAAGAAAAGACTTTTCTTCCAGGAATTGCCAAGGACTATATTTACTTAAGTGACTTCTAGCAGGTCAGCGATGTGACTGTTTATAAAACAGCAGTAGCCATACTATTTCTTGAGGCTCCTTCCCGTTGTCCTAGACCTTTGGTTTCAGGATGCTGGCTGTGCTGCTCAGACAGCCTGTGCATCTTCTGCAGGCCGGCGCTGGATATTGAAAGCCTCATCTCCCAGATGGGTTGTGGATCAGAAATGTCGGTACAAGGTGGTTTTAACTGGCTGTCAGCAGTTTCAGAGTTTCTAAAATTCCCGTGGTTGAAGTTGCTTGTCCTTATTTGTAATGTAGAGTGTTAGTATGCTGAAATTAAAATGCTTAGCTAGGTTTTCTTTTTCTTTTTAAAACATTTTTAATGGTGGTAAAATACATGTAACATAAATTTTACATGAATATCTTAACCATTTTAAGTGTACTGTTCAGGAGTGTTAAGTATACTCATGTGATTGTACAACCAATCTCCAGAACTTTTTCATCTTGCAAAAGTGAAACTCTGTCCCCACTAAACACTAACTCCCCCTCCCCCAGTCCCTCCTCCCCCAGCCCCTGGCAAACACCATTCTACTTTATGTCTCCATGAATCTGACTGCTCTACGGACCTCATACAAATGAAATCATACACTCTTCTTTTGTGTCTGGCTTACTGAACTCGGTATAAAGTCCTCAAGCTTCATCTATGTTGTAGCAGGTGTCAGAACTTCCTTCCTTTTTAAGGTGGAATAACATTCCTTTGTCTGGATAGACCATATTTTCTTTGTCCATTCATCCATCAGTGGACACTTGGGTTCCTTCCATGTTTTGGTTATTGTGAATAATGCTGCTATGAACATGAATGCACAAATATTTCTTTGAGACCCTGATTTTGATCCTTTTGGGTAGATATCCAGAAATGGAATTGCTGGATTGTATGGTAATTCTATGTTTAACCTTTTGAAGAGCTGCCTGACCGTTTGCTAGCTTTTCTTTTTTAAAAACAAAAAACAAGCCTCTCCTAAATTTTCAAATAAAAATTCTGTAAATAAATCAAATCATTGATTGTTTTTGTCCTGATTTCCCCCAGTGTCTGTTACAATGACAATGAATCATCATGGGAGCAGTATAAAGCTTCCTTTCTCTTCCATTCTTCAGTTCAGTTTTGCTCTTATTTGGTGTTGGGGGGAGTCAGCTCACATTGCAGCCACAAATGGGGCCAGGATGCCTGTGGATGCCCTGCCTGTGAATGCCCATCCTTCTGTGGGTCTGTGAATATGTGCCTGTTTCCAGAGGAGGGCCCATATAATTCATCCAGTTCTCAAGTGGTTCTTGACTCCAAAACCCTCAGTCACCTTCCACATTCCCAAGCATGACCTTCCTGCCTCCAGTTTTCCCATCCCCAGGCCGGAAGGCCCCGGTCTCTGCTTCATCATGCTTGCTTTGTAGCCTGGCCTTGTGCTGGGCTCACAGCTGCTCATTTCAGGGCACAGCATTCTGGTAAGCTGCTCACATCCCAGCCCACCAGCAACCTTGGGTGTCCAGTCACTACTGCTGAAAGCCACAGTCTTCATTCATTCATTGGCCAGTCATTCTCCTGCACAATGCCTGCCCTCTGGCATGGCAAGGAGGAGGTTTGTGAGGACCTCTTTTTTTCCCTTAACATGATCCAAGTCCATAGAAAGGAAATGCATTGGTTGGGAATTCAACTTGGTTTGCAATGTGGAAGGCAATAATTATATCACCACACTATGGATGTGGGGTGATAGCAATCAGAGGGTGTTTTGAGGATGTTGTGGGTTGAATTATATCTCCCTCTAGAAGATATGTTGGAGTCCTAATGCCCAGGACCTCAGAACGTGACATTATTTGGAAATAGGATCATTGCAGATGTAATTAGTCAATATGAGGTCATTAGAGTGGGTCCTAATCCAAGATGACTGGTGCCCTTATAAAAAGGTGAAATTGGGACATAGCCATGGACACACACAGAGGGGAGACAGCGTGAAGACACAGAGAGAAGACAGTCATTCACAAGTGAAGGAAAGAGGCCTGGAACAGAATCTTCCTTCCCAACCCTTTGAAGGAATCAATCCTGTTGATATTCTGATCTTGGACGTCTGGTCTCCAAAACTGTGGAAGATATATTTCTGTTGTTTAAGTCACCTACTTTGTGGCAATTTGTTACAACAGCCCTAGAAATCTATTGAGCAAGATGCGTACATACTGCTAGGGTGCTGAGAAGTCTGGGCAATAATTCCTGCCCTGCAGTAATCAATCCGTTGTAATCAGTCTGTCGGGGATGTAAGGTGAACACAAAGGAAATTAAATCATGTCATCAAATTTAAACAATGATACAATAAGAGACTTCACAAGGCAGTTTATAATAGTAATAATAATAACAGTAATAATAATAAACAAATCTAAGGAAAATAGAGTATTTCTCACTGATACCTTACTGTTACTTTATTTTAATGCAATCTTCTTCACACATCTTATTTACAATATTCTTAGAAATGGATTAAACATTAGTAATGTGTAAGGCACTGTGCTGGATGCCAGGGAAAGACCAGTAAGACCGACCTGGTTTCTGCCCTCAGGCATTTGATAATCTAATTCATTTAGAGATAAATAGGAGATAAATATGTACTTCTCTAAACAGACTCTGTATTAGCTTTCTATTGCTTCTGTAACAAATGACATAGATACATTAAGACAACACAAATGCTTTACAGTTCTGGACGTCAGAAGTCCAATATGGTTCTCACTGAGCTAAAGTCAAGGGTTGTGTTTAGAATCCTCTTTTTAGCTTTGAATTTTGCCATTTTAACTACAATATATCTTGGTGTAGGTCTGTTTGGGTTCATCTTGTTTGGGATCCTCTGTCCTTCCTGTACCTGGATATCCGTTTCCTTCTTTAGGATTGGGAAGTTTTCAGCCATAATTTCTTCAAATATGTTTTTGATCCCTTTTCCTCTTTCTTCTCCTTCTGGCTCCCCTATTATGCATAGATTGGGATGCTTCATATTATCCCATAGTTCTGTATATTGCTTTCATTTTTTAAAATGTGTCTTTCTGTCTGCTGTTCTGATTGGGTGATTTCCATTATTCTATCTTTCTGATCACTTATTTGTTCTTCTGCATTATCCAGTTTGCTAGTTTTTGCCTTTAGCTCAGCTTGTGTCTTGGCAAATAAATTTTCTAATTTTAATTGGCTCTTTTTTTTAATAGTTTCTAGTCCCTTTTTACAATAATCTGCATTACTATGGATAGCCTTTCTTAATTCCTTCAGTATTTTCATTACCTTCTTTTTGAACTCAGAATCTGGTAAACTGGAAATATCAGTTTCACAGTTTGTTCCTTTACAGGAATTCTCTTTATCTTTTAATTGGGAGTGGTTCCTCTGCTTCTTCACGTTACTTATGTTTCTCTGGCTCTACGAGTTTAGGACAAACGGGTATGCACTGTGGTCTTGAAGGGCCGTTTTTATGTGGGAATGTCCCTGTGTAGACTGCGTGAGTCTAATGTTTTTGGTGTGAGGGCTGTTTTCAGTATGGATGCCTGCCACGTCTTTCCTCAGTGTGTGCTGGCCATTATTCCCTTGATGGGGATGTGATTGGTGTTGTGGTGACCACATCTCCTCCCACAAATACATCAAAAATATATCTATACATGGAACAATTCTCACCTGCGGAATGCTGGCAGAAGATCTCATAACACCAGGATTGCAAGAAAGAGCACCACACAACCAGGTAGGACAAAAGAAAAAAAGTGGGGTGGGGGATCGGGAAGGGACCTGTGCCCTCGGGAGAAAGCTGTGAAGAAGGAAAGGTTTCCTCACCCTGGCAAGTCCCTCCATCAGCAACGACGTTAGCCAGGACAGAAAGGGAGCGTCAGAGGCTCAGCGGAGGGCGTAGCAACTGATCTGCAGCCGGCAGCGTGGGGGCAGGCCCGCCCAGGCTCGGCGCCGCCCTGCTGCTTCCCAAGACTGGGACCTGTGTCTGCTGGTGCCTTCAGGGGCCGAGTGCTGTGAAGGAAAAGTACTGCAAGCCATATATGTCAGTCAACAGAGAGTGCTGAAGCCATCAAGTCATCAGCGGCTGCCGCCATCCCCCAGTGGAGACCAGCCTGCAGCCCCGCCTCTGCAGCCACTCACAATGATGCCCTCTGAGGGGACTCAGAATAAGACAGGACAGGATGCTGGCCCTAGCCAGCTAGGTGCTTGTCAAAGGAAAGAATTCAGTGAGCCCAAATGTTTGCTTCCTCCCATACATAGAAAAGCACTAAATCCTTTAACTTGAGATGCCTGGTTTTCTTTAGTTAAAAAGTAAGCTTTTAATGCTCTGACTACCTGATCTCTGTTGTAAAGCTCCTGTATATATCCTAGCCGCTCCCCTACCTCTTCGGAGCAGTCCCTCAGAGCCATATGAGAGGGTGTCATCTCGGGCTCGAAGGGGTTCGAGTCCTCAGAAATGTCCACCAAATAAACCGTAACTCTCAACTTTTAGGTTGCGCATTTATTTCAGTTGACAGTGTTGAAACTCTGGCTTTGGAGAACAGACCCAGGGTGATGACTGGAGCTGGCTGTGCAGGAGAAGCCTGAAGGCGCTGGGGCGAGCTCCAGACCACAACCTGGGGTGTGCACAGGAAGGAGCCCGGTACACCCTGGAAGCCCCAGTGCTAAGGCACGTGCATGAAGGGAGGGGGAAGGCCTGCTATAGCAGCTCCATTCTCGGCATGCTCACAGCCGGTGTGTCTCCAGCTGCAGGCTCCACAGGATGTGTGCACACAGAGTTTGGGCTGACTCAGTAGCTCCCACAGTGGGTCCAGTTGCACAACTGCAGCAACCCCATTGCCCGGCCTCAGCGGCTCTGCACTAGTGGCTTTGTGAACACAGCACTGAGGGATACCCAAGCCAATTGTCTCTATTCCCACAGTTGAGGCATGGCTAAGGGCAGTGCCAAAAACAGCACAATGAGTGACAGGCAACATCACAAAGTGCATTTCCTGGTGGATATCTCCTGCAGAGGAGAAGTCAGTGGCTCATCTCCCAGCAGGAGCACTCCAGTCTCACCTACCTCACACTGCAGTTCAGAAACAAATCCAGAGGTGTCTACTCTAACAACTGGGGAGCAGACCCTGCCCACAACAGGGCTGTGACAACCACAGAGCAAAGAGGAGGCCCTGCTCAACATCCAGTGCAGGCTCTGATCACCACAACACCAATCACATTCCCATCAAGGGAGTAATGGCCAGCACACACTGAGGAAAGACGTGGCAGGCATCCATACTGAAAACAGCCCTCACACCAAAAACATTAGACTCACGCAGTCTACACAGGGACATTCCCACATAAAAACGGCCCTTCAAGACCACAGTGCATACCCGTTTGTCCTAAACTCGTAGAGCCAGAGAAACATAAGTAACGTGAAGAAGCAGAGGAACCACTCCCAATTAAAACATCCTTCTATTCCACCATCTTGATCTGGCCTCCGAGAGTTTGCTGTATTTACACTTGAAAGTGAGCTTGGTTGGATATAAAATCCTTGGCTCAGATTTTTTCCCCTTGATGATTATCTTAAATTTTCTTCTGGTGGAAAGTGCTGCTGTTGAAAAATTTGAGGAGAGTCTCATTTCCTTTCCATTGTATACTTACTCTTTTTGCCTAGATACCCAAATAAATTTTCTTTCTTTAATCCAAAAACTTTACTAGAATATGTTTTTGTTTTGCTTGTTTGGGGGTGATTTTTCTGGGTACATGGTGTACACTTTGAATTCATAGTTTTGAATCTTCTTTTTTGCTAGGAACTGTTTTTTGAATTATATATTTTAGTATTTGTTCTTTTTCTTTGCTTTGGTAATTTTTAATCTTTAGGGACTCCTATTATATGTATATTAGATTTTTTTGCTTGCCTTCTATATTTGTCATTTTCTTTCAAATCCTCTTTATCTCTTTATTTATCTTTCTTTAACAAATTCTCATATTTTCTTCTATTTTTCTTAAGGCATTCTATGTTGTATTTATTCACTCTCAGGTTCTTTTTAATTTAGTGTTAATTTCTGAAGGTAAAAATCTTTTAAATATTTTATTTCCAATTCTTTTCTATCATCTCATTTCTGAGTCTTCCTAACTGATATATACTGTTCCTTCAGGTTTTGAAACATTTTCTTAATGCCTTTAGCTTGCTTTACAGTAAATGATTGTAGTTTCATCTGTTTCATGTATTTTTTTCCAGGACGCTTCCAATATCTAGAGGGATGTTATTCTGCTCTGTATTCTCTCTTTTATTTTAATAACTTTATGTGAGATTTGCCTTTGATTTCTTCCTGTTACTCATTTTCACCCCAAATCTGTACGAGATAAATGACAGACTTTCTAATCTCAAATATGAAGAACGCCCTCTTCTGTCGGCTTTGAGAACTGTTAAAACTTGTCACCTTTCTGTGATCTGAATTTGTTCTCCTCCCTCATTTGTATCTGGATCTTCTCTTTTCTCTGCCCCTATTGTTCCTGTGTTGTTTTATTTGTATTCTATTCCCAGTAGTTTCTCCTCAGTGGAAGTCTTTGCCCTCAAAGGAAGCTTTGAGAGTTAACGGGCCCCAGTGGCCCAGCCTCTTTAGACCTTCATGGTGATGACCACAAGACCTCCATTGCCTCTCTCCCTTGGAAGACTGTGGGAACTTGGAGCATGGACTTTTAATCCCTTCCTCTCTGTGTGCCCAGCTGGTGGCAGAGGGGCTGGCCCCACCAAACGGAACAGCCACCCCAGATGTGAGGAAATAGGCCAGCAACAAACCCCACTGAATGCCCCAGCCCCTATGCCTGGTTCCTGGAGAGGAATGCACCAGACATGGGGCCCCTTGTTGGGAAACAATGAAAGAAATAGACCCCAGGATGTGTCCTTGGCCCCTGCTCTGAGAGGCATGTCCTACAGAGGTAGAAGGCGGTTTCCATCACTAGATCTGCTGGGGCCCTGAGTCAGCGGGGCGACCACCTGCAGGGCAGGCAGGATGAGGCCTCCCCACTTCCTTCCAGGCCCTCTTTGGGGGCACCTAGAGACCTGCATCAGCAGGAACTTTCCCACAGTCAGAGCCCAGGGCCCTGAAGTCTGTGGGGCCTGCCCTCCACCCCCAGGAACCAGGGGTCTTTGGCCCTACCTGGGTGTGGCTCGGTTCCTCCCCGACCTGCTCCCACTCTTGCCCCTTCCAGGACCTCCGAGAGGCCACCTGAGCCACTCTACCTGTTGGCCACCAATCACCCTGCTCTCCTGCTAAGTCAGGGGATTCGCCTGGCGTGGTTGGCAGACAGCCGCCCAAAGGAGGGGGAGAGAGAGGCTCATACACCTCCCGCCCCCTCGGGGACCCTTCCCCATATGGCCAGGCTGCTTCTCCATCCATTCCCTGTGTCCTTCCCTCCTGGAGCAGCTCCCCTCTGGGAGGAGTCAGGCCTCGGCCCTGGAACTGGAGCCCCCACCCTGGGCAGTCTCCTTGTCAGTCAGACCTGGGGGCACAGGAGCACAAATGGGTATACAGGTGACCCGGCCCACTGCCACCAGGGCAGGGGTCGGCTGGGGGCATGGAGCACCCCAGCTGGCCTGCCCTTCCTCCCTCCGGTGCCATCTCAACCCCAGGGCAGCTCTCCATCTGCTGCACCTCATGGCAATCCAGATCGCTGGACCATGCCTGCAGAGTTGCCCAGAACATTTGCGCATTGGTCCTCGGAGAGGTTAAAAGAGGGGTGATGTGAAGGACAGCAGCAGCAGGGACAAAATGATTGAGAGCCTTCCTTAGTTGAAAGGACTCACTCTCCCCAACCTGTCTTACCTCTGCCTTTTGTCAAAGCACAGTTTTTGGCTTTTGTTTGGGCAGGTCTGAAATGGTCCATTGTCCTGGGCACGGTCCTCACTCCTGGGATGTGACCTTTCTGGCATCTTATCTGGATGTTTGGGTTTCACGAGGGGTCCAGGCAGACCTTCCACTGCTGAGCCTTTGGTATTGCTGTTTTGCTCTGAGCCCCGCAGCAGCCATGGCTTCTCTGCCTGATATCTTCTGTCCTCTTGCATCTGCTGCCCTGCCTTGGGCCAGAGACGGAGGCAGAGGGTCGCAGAAATGGCAGGACCTCCCTGGGCTGTTTCCTTCTCTTGGTAATGTAGTCTTGGCTGCCGATCCTCCAGCAGGGAAAGCAGTCATGTCATCTCCTTGCTTCCACTCTATAGTGGTGTGTGGTGGGAGGACTAGTCACTGTCAGAGTTAGAAGCTGAAGTCTAGCTCTCCTCTTTTGAGCCACACCTGATTGGCTACCATGTCTGCCTGCATCTTCTCTTCTAGGGCAAACATCCCATGCTCCTCTGACTTCTCTTTCTGACTCCAATTGGTGCCCCTTTGCCATTCTGGTCACTCTCTTTTAGGAATCAATTCTTGTCTTTTTCCTTTCAAAGTGTCCCTGAGCCAAAATGTGACACTCGAAGTCTGGTTCAACAAGAGTCAAGAAAAGCTGAACAATGCTCTTCCTCCTTGCTTATGGCCTATACTTCTGTTAACACAGCCTCAGGAAATGTGCCCTTTTTATATCAGACTGTTGGTTCACAAAGCTGAGTGGTAATCAAACCCCCATGGTCACTGTTTTCTAGCTTTTACTAAGCCATTAATTCTTTCCTTTTTTAAAAACAAATTAAGTGTAGGACTGATATTTATCCATGTTGAATTAAAAAAAATTTAAATTGAAGTGTAGTTGATTTACAATGTTAGTTTCAGGTGTATAGCAAAGCGATTCACCTATATATATATATATATTTTTTTTTTCAGATTCTTTTCCATTATAGGTTATTACAAGACATTGGCTCTAGTTTCCTGTGCTAGACAGTAGGTCCTTGTTGATTATCTGTTTTATCTTACCATTCTAGTCTGTTTAGACTTGGGAAAGATTATGACTTTTTTGTCCAGTATATGAACTCTCATCTGTTAATTCATTCACTCACTCAACAAATATTTGCTGAGAACCAATGTGCCAGGCTCTCTGTTAGGTGGTGCGCATAAATCCTAAAGGGACGTAATCTCAGTTTAGTCCTTCCTCTTTGGACCAGAGTACATTTCTTGGTCTCAGTTGTACTTTCGGTGGCTCCTTCTGGAAGGGAGCTGCTCCTTCTCCACAAGTTCCAGTTTTTCTATCTGGTCAGGTTTCCTCTCTGTTGGGTGAGTCTCACCTTCAGCTCTTGCATGTCACATTCTTCTCCAATCCCTTACGACTCTGCATTTACTTCTTCTCTGTCCCTGTATCAGTTCTGTGGAGCAAAATCTTTGGTCCCCACTCACTCTCTGGGTGGAAAGATGCAGGCGTCTTCTGCAGATTTGTTGTCATCCATTTTGTTTTTCTCCTCTTACTCCTCTGTTTCATGTTCTGAAATTTCTGGGGTCTGGACTCAGCTTTTGAGGCATTTCCACTTATCAGAAACTGCTGATTGCTGATTTGTCAAAATACTCTCTTGTACTTTATAGTTTCCTTCTCATACTATTTCCTTCATTAAGTCTAGAGTAACAGTCTTCTCTGTCATTAGTTGGAATGTAGAAAGCTGTCCCTCTCAGGTCACATGTTTGCCTCCTTCAGTCTGAAATCTACTAGCCTGCCTCTAATACACACTGAGATGGGCTTAACATTCCAAGAAAGTTAGGAATCACCCTTTGTAATCTGCAAGCTTTGCTGGGTGTTCTGCCCCCAGGCTCTGGGGCTTTGGCTGTCTCTCTTCATCACACTTTCACCCTCTTCCCAGTTAGTATACCCTTGGAGTTCTGTCAAAGCCTAAAGACAACAGTTAACTTAATAATCCTACACCCCAGTGAAATGGGTTGTACTCTCACTGGTATAGGTAACACTGGTTATCATTTTTTCTGTACTTTTGTGGATTATTTACATCCAATAGCTTGTTTTAACATCCTTTGGCCCTTTGCATTTGTTGCAAATTTGTGAACTATATAGGTACTGCTTCCTACTGCTTCCTATGTCATAGAGATGAGAAATGGAGCTACAAAGAGGCTAATAGCTGGACCAAATGGCTAGTTAGCAGCATCTTCACTACAGTTCTCTTTACTTGTGGGATTTTCTTCAGAGTTTAGAACTGATAACAGTAAAGAGCATTTGCCAAAAACATAATATGAGACTGTGCCTCTCACATTTTGGACTGCAGGGAGCATCACTGTCCAAGGGCCCCAGCTGCCATACTCTGAAGTCTATCATCATGTTTGCACTGCAACTCACTAATGGCTGAGTGCTGCTAGGGCACTCAGGCCAGCTGCTTCCCAGGAGACACAGGACTTCTCTGAGGGCTGACTCTCGCTTGAAGACTCCCACTGGGAGTAGTATACTGTGGGAGTCGTACACAATGGGAGTAGTATAGTTAAAGAAGAGGAAAACATGAGTTATTTTTGACAGTATTTTTTTGGATTACAGGGCTGAGATAGAGTTGCACCTGAAAAAGTTGGATCACATAGTTCCTCGTCAGCAGGGCCCTCCCTGGGGCATCCCCTGGGGCTGTGGTGTAGAAAACCATCAGGGGTAAGTTGGAGAGAGGGCAGGGTCACCTGACAGACGAGGACTCTGCCACTAACTTGCCTGGGAAACAAGTTAAAAGGATGTGATTGGCATATAGGAATGTGCCCACCGTGTGGACTTACCGTGGCTGAACTTCATCAGCCAGCACACATGTACTGAGCACCTTCTATCTGCTAGCCTTGGCAAGCTGGGCATAAAGGCTCCTGGTCTGACAGCTTATATTCTCACGAGGGAAACAGACCATACACAAGTAAGAAAATAAATATTTAGTATAACTTCAAATGGTGACAAATCTCCAATGAGAACAGAGTAGGATGATGTGATAAGATGTTGAAAGACTCAAGGGTTACTTTAGGCAGGTGCTCAAAGAAGGTTTCTTGTTGGGTTTGTTGTTGGTAGCCAAGTGCATTTTGAAGTGAAACAGATGGCACTTAAAGCCATGGAGTTGACTGAAATGACCTAGAGCAGAGGTTCTCAAACTTGAGGGTGCACTAGAACCACCAGAAAGGCTGGTGAAACACAGACTACTTGGCCTCACCTCCAGAAGTTCTCATTCAGTAAGTCAGAGGCATCATCCAAGAATTTGCTTTCCCATCAGGCTCCCAGGGGATGGTGATGTTCCTAGTCCCACACTTGGAAAACCACTGCCCTTGAGGGTGAGTGTAGCTGGGAATAGAAGGCAGCTGAAGACTAAACCTAGATTTAGAGATAGGAGTATGAGGAGGGGCAGACAAAGTGGAAGGAGAAGCAGGAGGTACATCCTCCTGGGGTCGGAAGTGTTATGGAAGCTGGGGGAATAGAGTTTGAAAAAAGCAGGATGATCAAACTATATGGAATGTTTCTGAAGAGTTTGAGAGCTGAAGACTGAGAAATTATATTGTATTTAGCAAGAGAAAAGTCATTGCTGATTTTGGCAAGAGCTATTGCAGTGGTGCGTATGGACGGAAGCTTAATACAGTGGGTTAAAGAAAGATCAGGCAGGGAGGAAGTGGAGACAGGGTGTGGGAACAGATCTTTCAAAGAATGTTCCTTAAAAAGGGATGGAGAAATGAAATGGAAACTGGAGTGGGATGTAGGATTAAGAGAGACCCTTATTTTGTTTTGTTTTGTTTTGTTTTGTTTTGTTTTCAAATTGGGCAATATTATGTTGCACTGGTATGATCAGCTGAGTTGAGAAGGAGAAGAGTAGTATATTTGAAGAGAGGAGACAATGTGAAATAGCCAACTGGGAGAGTGAACTGAATAGGAAAATGTAGCAGTATTGTTGAGCAGCTCTAAGAGATTAATGATGATGCATTTAAAGGGAAACCAGTCGGCAGCAGTAGCACTGTGTTGGGGTTAAACCAGGTGAGTGAGATGTGAGGAGAGTGGAATGAAGGAGTGATCATTATGCAGGTTTGTGGAGTTTAAGCAAGGTAAAGAGAACTGTGAGGACATTCAGGGTTGCAGATGATGAGAAGGTGGGAGGCTCAATGGTGGGGCTGAGTAATTGTTGGGGAATTGGGTGAATGTGTAGGAGACATGGAAGGGGAGTAGGATTCTTGGCATCAGTTAGTAGTAGGAAAAAAGGGATATGACCATAGCAATGGGTGGCTGAGGCAGCATGGCTGAGAATGTCTTAGGAGGTGAGAAAGATGTGGGATGGACAGACCAAGATATTGGACAAACAATTTACTAGGGTTCTGGAGTCCTGAGGAGCCAGATCAGAACTAGTGGTGAGGAAGACAAGGGATGGGAGATGACAGGGACATCAGCAGATGACTGCAGTGGGGAGGGGTCATGTGTCCTCTAGTCAGATGGCAGGTCTAAAAGGGGGTGGGGCTTGGGATCAGGGAGGGCACCAACTCTACCTGCAGAGTGTGAGGGCCGAATGGGCATCTGCCTGAACGGATTGCAGGGGAAACAATGCTATTGGGACACAGAGGAAGGTTTCAGTTAGCACAAGAAGGTGAAGGGCACAGCAGAGGGTGAGGATGAAGGGTTTTGCTGCTGGCAGACCCCTAAATCTCCCAGCACACACAAGTGCAAGGGGCAGTGGGAGTTGAAGCCAGATTAGGGGCTGTATATGTAGCACCTTATGCAGATGAGAGTCTGGGTGATGAGGAACAGCCTAGGGAAAGAGGATCCGGCTTTGATGGTGCCTGGGCTCGTGAAGTGTGATGGCCTTGGCGTTGATTCTCTCTTGGAAGAAGTGGACAATCAGTTGAAATGATCATTCCTTCTCTGTATTGTTAAAATCAGGGATAAGGGAGGTGTCTATGATTTATGTGGTTTTAAGAGGAGAGAATGATTGAGTTATGCTGACTTAATAGCAGTTTGTAGAGAGAATCTAGCTAGATCACAACATGGGGCAAAGCAAAAAAGTGGATTACATTTTAAAGACTCCTGCACTTCTTGACTGCTTCATTATATCTACAAGGTTAAGGTTGAGCTAGGTGAGTACACCATAGGGACTCAAGAGCCATTGTTGCCCAGGGCCAAGTAATCTAGGCTGGGTAAAAAGGGATAGTGTTCATGTATAGGGCTGCCAGGTGAAAACACGGAAGTCCAGTTAAATTTGACTATGCATGGGACATATTATACTAAAAATAAGTATCATTTATGGGAAATTCAAATTTAAATAGGCTTTCAGTCTTTTTATTTGCTAAATCTGGTCACCAGTAGCCTGATAGCATGCAGGAATTCAAAGGAATTAGAGACCTTTAGGGAGGAGGAAGAAAAATGATCCGGAAGTAGCAATGAGGAGCAAGGAGCAAAGAAGGCAACAAATCTAAATCCCTTGGCCTAGTCTTGGAACACATGGCTCCAGGCCTTTAGGATTATCTCAGAGACCTAACTATATTAACTTTATGGTAGGGTATTTAAAATCATCCCACTTCCAGAAAAGTTTCTATTTTATCTCACTGCCCAAGGAAGTTTTCTCACCAGCAAAAAAGTACAGGCTTGGCAACCTGAGCTCTCTGGCCCCATGGCAGCTGAGTATGTGGTGTGTTAGGGGACGATGATATTATTCTAAGGTCTGGGCACCCCTCAGGAAAGTACTGGGACCAGGCTTTGATTTGTTGCAATACCCTTACGAGGCTTTAATGCTTTGGAGAGCTGAGGGTCTTGCCTTCAAAATAAAACTTGGGAGTTTTCCCTTTCTACCTGAGTTCAGCACGTACACCAGAATCGGCAGGTCAGAGGCACTAGAATTGCAGTCCAGGTAGTCTCAGCTTCCATTCTGCATTCTCTCCATGACCTGCGGTTCTTGCTGCTTAGATCAGGGTCTGGAGTGCATATTCAGCCCAAAGAAGGTGATGGATTATACTCTTCTGAACCTATAAGAATCAGCACAGTGCCTGAAAGCAAGTAGGTGCTCATGAAAGGCCTGATAAATAAGCCCCATTTACTGGGACTCCTATGATACGACACTGTGGACCCTCTCTTCTTCTTCCAAGATGTCATGCTCGCTTGCTTCTCTCCTATCCCTGTCCATGACCTCCCACTCTCCTTTGCTACTGACTTCTGAACCTCTACTCCTGCCCAAACCTCTCCTCTGACCTCCACACGTATATGATGACCCATCTCTGGTTATTTGCATCTACAGCTTCCACAGTGTCTTAGTCCATTCGGGCTGCTAGAACAAAATACCTTATACCAATACAAAATACCACCGGGTGACTTATCAACAACAGAAATTTATTTTTCATGGCTGTAGGGGCTGGAAGTCCAAGTTCAAGGCACAAGCAGAGTTGGTGTCTGGTGAAGGCCCTCTTCTGAGTTACTGACTTGTAGTATCCTCACATGGTAGCAAAACAGGAGCAAGTTAGCTTTTTATCCTCTTTTCATAAGGGTACTGATCCCATTCATGATGACTCCACCCTCATGTTCTCATCCAACCCAATTACCTCCCAAAGGCTCCACCTCCAAATACCATCACATTGGGCATTAGATTTCAACATATGAATTTTGGGAGGACACAAACAGAGGCACCTCTAATCCAGAATTTTCTCCCTGATAAAATAAGAAGAGAGAGAAGGGCCTTTTCCTCACTCAGCCTTCCTTTTTGAGGGCATTGTTATAAAGGATGTGATGTCTAGGATGGCAATAGCCATCTTGCATCCATGATTAGAAGACTAAAGATGAAAGTCAAGTCCCAGAATATGATAGATGGATGGAAAAGTCCCATGCTAGAAACTATTGTAACAGCATCCAAGGTTTCACATTGTTCTAATCCATCCTCCATATAACTGCCTGAGTGACCACTCAAAAATTCAAACATAAATCATGTTATGTGGCTGCTTGAAATCCTGCAGTGGCTCCTTTGGAAACACTGGCTTCCCAGATATAGGGCAAAGGGAAAGGGTAAGAAGCTGGGGTAGCTATATCACTCTTAGACAAAAGAAACTTTAGAGCAAGTAGCAGTTCTAGAGACAAAGAAGGTCATTCGATAATGGTAAAAGTTTCACCTCATTAGAGGCTAAATCAATTGACGGCTTGAATCACCTGATAATATACGTTCAAAACGTATAAAGCAAAATTTGATAGAAATACAGAGCAAAATTGACAGAACCACTATAATATTAGGAAAATTTAATCCACTCCTCCCAGAAGTTAAGATTTTAATTGGACAAAAAGTCAATAAGACACAGTGAAGTAAAATACACAGTAAGATACACAGAAGATGAACAGCATAACATATAGGCTTGATCTAATAGACATATAGAAACTTGCACCCCATATTTGGAGAGTACATATTCTTTTCAAGTACATGTATACCACTTAAAAATTATTGACAACATGGTAAGTCATAAAATCAGTCTCAACACATTTCAAAGAATTTATACTATACAACATTTCCCAAATATGGTGCAATTACAGTAGAAATTAATGCCCCAAATAATATTAAATAGAGAGAATTTTCATGTGAGTTTTCGTGTGTGATATTAAAAGGAAATAGCAGTCCATGAATTTCTTTCTGGCTTTTTTTTAACTTGAAAAGTTTCTCTCTTCAAGGAAAGAATGGGAGCACAACACAAAATCCCTCTTGTAAAGTGGTTACTGTTACTTTGCCAAAGAAAACACGATAAAAGAAAGAAAAACTCACTTTGAGTAAGTGAGTTGCTTAAAGAATGGTGTTTATAATTCTAGCCCAGCCTCATCTCACTTTCATTAAGCTAAAATATTTAGCAGGCTTAGAGTCTTCAGCAGAACTGAATTTGGTTTGGAGGAATAAGCAAGCAAACCTAGCTTTCACTATGATGTTAACCTACTTATGAAATTTCTTTACAGAGGCAAATATGCACTTTCTGATTTTCTAAGAAGTAGTAAAGTGTTTCAATATTTGGAGTAAAATCAAGATGTTACCATATACCAAAATAATTCTAAATGTATAAAATAATTAGATATAGAAATCATAAAAAAACTGGTAGAAAAAAGAGGTGGCTATTTCTCTGAGTTGGAGGTAGAGAGGGCTTTCAAAGCATAAATAAATTTAAGTGAACAAATCATAAAGGGAGAGTGATAGATTTGGGGCTATAAAAATGTACAGCCTACCATAAACAGAAAGCCAATAGCAAACTGGGGAAATAATTTGCAAAATATAAAATAGACAAAAGGGTTAATATCTTTAATACATAAAGAGCTCATGTGAATCAATAAGAAAAAGATGATCATAATATAAAAATGGGCCAAGTACAATAAGAAACACAGAAGATGAGCAGCACAATGGACAGGCTTGATTTAATGGACATATAGAACCTTGCACCCCACATTTGAATGTGATTTCACCAAAGAAGAAACACAAGTGGCAAATAAAGAAGAAAAAAAGTTGAATCTCAAAAGTAATCAAACAGAATGAAATTAAGATACAGAGACACCATTTTCTATTGATAAGTTGGTAAAATATCTTTTTCCTTTTTAGGATTATAATCTCTACAGTTGAAAGGGCAAAGGGAAATAATGTGGTATACTACTGTGGTAAATTGGAACGGCCTTTCTGAGGCAAAGTTTTGTACAACATACCACAAGCTTTAAAAGTCCTCATTCTATTTGACCCCGTAATTATACTTCTTGGAATTTATCTTAAAGAAATAGTTAGACATGTGCAAAAATATTAAAACAAGAAATTTCAACATAGTGTTATTTCTAATAATGAAAAATTGCAGTCAAGCAAAATATCAAACAATGGAGAATGATGACATGTTTAAATGATGGCATATTATATGTTGATTAAAATAATAGTTTTGAATGATGTGAAATTAAAGAACAGCTAAAATTGGAGTTGGGACAGGCCTATAGGGGGTGCTCTCACACCCTGCTGTGCATCAGTTGCTCCAAACAGGAAGAGATTGTCTACATCTCCTATAGGAAGTTGCATCTACTTTAGTATCCAACAGGAAGAAGAAAACTTCCCTTTGCCGCACAAAGCCCAGCCAGGCAGAGACTGTAGCAGCCCAACCAATGAGACACCTCCATAGTTTGGACTCCCATCTCCTCCAGTGGACATTTTGGTTATTACAGTCCTTCCCAACTTCCCACTTTTCCCTTTAAAAGCAAGTTCTCCTTCCTTATTCTTTGAATTTGACTATGGTCTGCCATAGCTTGCATTTCCTGAATTGCAATTCCTTTGATTATTCCTGAAAAAATGCACTTTTGCTGGTAAGATAACTGGTTGTGAGTATATTATTAAAGTTGATGTTGGTTTGGGAAAATAGCTGATGCTACCTCCAAGTCTCTCTAAATGCACCTTATTTACATTATTTTCATCTTGATTTTTATTTCCCCCCCAAATCTCCTCCTCCCCCCATCTCTTTCTGTCTGACAAAGGGCACCACGCTATCCTGAGGTACCGAATCCTTCTTCTGTGCCCAGTTTCTAAGATTGGGTCCCTGTTTCTTCTCTCTGTATGCTCCTCTATGATGTCATTCTGTCTCGTGGTTCAAATACCACCTATATGCTGGTGACTCCTGCATTCCCATCTGTAGCCCTGGGTACTCCCTTGAGTTCCAGACTAATGTATTCAACTCAGCATCTCCACTTGGGTGTCTGACTGGTGTTTCCACATGCCTATGACAGAGGCTTAATTGTGCACCAGTATGATTTCTTCCTTCCTTTGACAGTAGAACTCCTGCAGCTTAGCTATGCACATGACTGTCCAGGAAGAAACTACATGTCCAAGCCTCTTTTGCAGCTCAATGTGTCCATGTGACTAAGTTCTGGCTAATGGGATGTGTGTTGCAGTGAAGAGTATCACTTTTAAGTTGTGTTCCTGACAAAGGAATCTGTACTTGTCTTTTTTATTTCTTTCCTTCTCTTTTCTTTGTGTTTAGTCTGCTATTCTGTTTCTAACATGAGGTGCTTTTTTTGTCTTGAGATGTAAGGTTAGATCATTTACCTTCAGCTTTTTGTATTTTCTACTATGTGTATTTTAGGGCTATAATTTTCCCTTTATGGGCAGCATTAGCTACTACTAGATACCACACTTTTGATGTGCAACATTTTCATGATCATTCAGTTACTTTCCATTGTTATTTCTTCTTTGATTCATAGGTTATTTAGAAGTACAAGCATGCCTCATAGATACTGCAGGTTTGGTTCCAGATCACTGCAATAAAGTGAGTATCACAATAAAGTGAATCACAAAATTTTTTGGTTCCTCAGTGCAGTGCATGTAAAAGTTATGTTTACACTATATGGTAGTCTATTAAGTGTGCAATAGCATTAGGTCTAAAAAACAATGTACATGCCTTAATTAAAAATGCTTAATTGCTAAAAAAATGCTAACTATCAACTTAGCCTTCAGCATATCATATTCTTTTTGCTAGTGAAGGGTCTTTCCTCAATGTTGATGATTGCTGACTGATCAGAGTGGTGGTTGCTGAAGGCTGGGGTGGTTGTGATAATTTCTTAAAATAAGACAACAATGAAATTTCCCACATCAGTTGACTCTTGTTTCACAAACAATTTCTCTGTACTGTGCAATGCTGTTTGATAGCACTTTACCCACAGTAGAACTTCCTTCAAAACTGGAGTCAGTGCTCTCAAACCCTGCCATTGCTCTATCAACTAAGTTTATGTATTATTCTAAATCCTTTGCTATCACTTCAACAATCTTCACAGCATCTTCACCAGGAGTAGATTTTACCTCAAGAAACCACTTCCTTTGTTCATCCATAAGAAGCAACTTCTCATCTGTTAAAGTTTCATCATGAGATTGCGGAAATTCAGTCACACCTCCAGGCTCCACTTCTAATTCTAGTTCTCTTGCTATTTGCACCACATCTGCAGTTACTTCCTCCACTGACATCCTGAACCCCTCAAAGTCATCCACGAAGGTTGGAATTAACTTCTTCCAAACCCGTTACTGTTGATATTTTTACTTCTTCCCATGAATCATATATGTTACTCATGGCATCAAGAATGACAAATCATTTCCAGAAAGTTTTCAATTTATTTTGCCTAGATGCATCAGAAGAATCACTATCAATGGCAGCTCTACCCTTACAAAATATAGATCTTAAATAATATGGGCTGAAAGTTGAAATTTCCCCTTGATCCATGGGCTGCAGAATGGATGTAGTGTTATCAGACATGAAAACATTAATCTCATTGTCCATCTCCAGAGGTCTTGGGTGATCAGGTGAACTGTCACTGAGCAGTAATATTTTGAAAGGAATCTTTTTTTTTTTTTTTTTCTGAGCAGTAGATCTCAACAACGGGCTTAAAATATTCAGTAAACCAGGTTGTAAATAGATGTGGTGTCATCCAGGCTTTGTTGTTGCATTTATAGAGCACAGGCAGAGTAGATTTAACATCATTCTTAAGGGCCCTAGAATTTTCAGAGTGGTAAATGACCAGTGGCTTCAATTTAGAGTCATCAGCTGCATTAGCTCCTAACAAGAGTTCGGCTGTCTTTTGAAGCTTTGAAGTCAGGCATTGACTTCTCTCTAGTTATGAAAATCCTAGATGGCATCTTCTTTCAGTAGAAGGCTGTTAAAATGAATATATGTATGTATATGCATGACTGGGACATTGTGCTGTGCACCAGAAATTGACACATTGTAATTGACTGTACTTCAATAAAAAATTAAAAAAAAAAAGAAGGCTGTTTCATCTCCATTGAATATCTGTTGTTCAGTGTAGCCACCTTCATGAATGGTCTGAGCTGGATCTTCTGGAAAACTTGCTGCAGCTTCTACATCAGCACTTGCTGCTTCACTTTGCACTTTTACATTCTAGATTTTGCTTCTTTCCTTAAACCTCATGAACCAAACTCTGCTGGCTTCAAACTTTTCTTCTGCAGCTTTCTCATCTCTCAGCCTTCACAGAATTGAAGAGAGTTCAGGCCTGGTTCTGGATTAGGCTTTGGCTTAAGGGAATGTTGTGGCTGGTTTGATATTCTATCCAGCTTTCTCCAGATTAGCAATAAGGCAGTTTCTCTTTCTTATCACTTTTGTGCTCACTGGAGTAGCATTTTTAATTTCCTTCAAGAACTTCTCCTTTGCAGTCACAACTTGGCTGACTCCTTGGCACAAGAAGTCTAACTTTTGGCCTATCTCAGCTTTCGGACATACCTTCTTCACTAAGCTTAATCATTTCTAGCTTTTGATTTAAAATGAGAGGCATGTGACTTTTCCTTGCACTTGAACACTTAGAGACCACTTTGGGTTATTAGTTGGCTTAATTTCACTATTGTTGTGTCTCTGGGAATGGGGAGGCCCGAGGAGAGGGAGAGACAGGGGAGACAACCGGTTGGTGGAGCAGTCAGAACACATACATTTATGTATTAATTTTGCCGTCTCATGTGGGTGTGGTTCATGGTGCCTCCCAAACAATTACAATAGTAATATCAAAGATCACTGATCACAGATCACCATGATAAATATGATACTGAGAAAGTCTGAACTGTGAGAATCACCAAAATGTGACACAGAGACAGGAAGTGGGGAAACATTGTTAGAAAAATGGCACCAATAGACTTGCTCAACAGGGGGTTGCCACAAATCTTCATTTTGTAAAAACTGTCATGTAAAGTGCAATAGAATGAGGTACACTTGTATATTCTTTATTTTTAAGCATTTAGGAATTTTCTAGTTTCATTTTTAGCCTAGCTGCACTGTGGTCAGAGAACATATTCTATATGATTCAACTCCTTTGCAGTTTGTTGACACTTAATATGTTCCAGCATAAGGCTAATACTTGAAAGGAATGTATATTCTGTAGTTGTTGAGTGCAGAATACGATTAGGTTAAGCATGTTGATTATGTTGTTCAAATCTTCTAAATCCCTACTGATGTTTGCATGTATGCTTGTCCTCTGTTACTGAGGGAGGTGTGTTGAAATCTCAGGTGTGGATTTGCCTATTTTTCTTTTTAGTTTGCCGATTTTTGCTCTTTTTTTCTCTTTATATATATATATTCATCTATAATTGTTATATCTATATCTCCATATGTTCATCAGTAAATATTTCAGTACTTGCTTTTAAAAGATGAGGACTCAATAACCAACTACAATACCATTGTCACACCTAAAAATTATTTCCTAGTATCATTAAGTATCCAGTTAGTGATCAAGCTTCTTCAATTGTATTAAAAACCATTAGAAACCATTAAACAACATTGAACAATGGTTAAAAAATTTAAAAGCCATTTGATTATTCAAATCAGAAACCAAAGAAGTTCTACACTTGTGATTGGTAGAGATGTCTCTTAAATCTCTTGTAATCTACATGATTCTCCTCCATATTTTTCTTTTCCCATTTCTTTTTTATTGTGACAAGATTCAAATAACATCAAATTTACTATTTTAACCATTTTAAAGTTGTTACAATTCAGCAGCATTTAGTATATTCAAAAAGTTTTGCAACCATCACCACTAAATAGTTCCAGAACACTTCATCACCCCAAAGGGAAACCTTTACCCATTAAGCAGTCACTCCTATACTCCTACTCCCCAGGTCCTGGCAAACACTAATCTGTTTTGTGTCTTTTTGAAGTGCCCTGTTCTGGATATTTCATATTAATGAAATCAAACAACATTTGGTCTTTTGTGTCTGGCATCTTTCTCTCAGCATAATGTTTTTAAGGTTTTTAAGTGTTGTAGCATATATTAGAACGTCACTGATTTTAATTGACTGAATAGCATTCAATTGTATGGATATATCATTTGTTTATCCATTCTTCATATGAAGGAAATTTGGGTTGTTTCCATTTTTAGCTATTGTGAATAGTGCTTCTATAAACATTCTTGTTCGTGTTTTTGTTTAAATACATGTTTTCAGTTCTTTTGGGTATATACCTGGGCGTGGAATTGATGGGTCATATGGTAATTTTATATTTGACATATTCAGGAATCACCAAATTGTTTTACATAGTGACCACACCAGTTTATATTTCCACCAACAACATATGAGGGTTCCAGTTTCCCCACATTTTTAGTGACACTAATTATTTTCCTTTAAAAAATATTATAGCCATCTTAGTGGATGTGAAGTGATATCTCATTGTGGTTTTGATTTTCATTTCCCTAAGGACTAATAATGTTGAGTATCTTTTTATGTGCCTGTTGGCTGTTTCTATATCTTCTTGGAGAAAACCTGTATTCAAGTCTTTTTTTCATTTTAAAATTTGGTTGTTTGTCTTTCTGTTGTTGAGTTACAAGAGTTCTTTATATATTTTTGGATACTAGATCCTTATCAGGTAAATAATTTGAAAATATTTTCTCCCATTCTATGGATTCTTTTCACCCTTTTGGTAGTGTTCTTTGATGCTAAAAGTTTTAAATTTTGATTAAGTCCAATTCATGTATTTTTCTTTTGTTGTTTGCACTTTTGGTGTTGTAGCTAAAAACCATTACCAAACAAAAGGTCATGAGGATTTACCCCTATGTTTTCTTTAAAGAGTTTTATAGTTTTAACTCTTTTATTTAAGTCTTTGATCCATTTTGAGTTAATTTTATGTATGTTGTGAGGTGAAGGTTCAGCTTCCTTCTTTTGCATGTGGATACACAGTTGTCCCAGCATCATTTGTTGAAAAGACAGTCCTTTTCCCACCCAATGGTCTTGGCACCCTTGTTGAAAATCAGTGACCATATGTGTATATGTTTGTTTCTAGACTCTCAATTCCAGTCTACCTGTCCATATGTCTGGACTTGTGACAGGACCACACTGTCTTGATTGCTGTACCTTCATAACAAGTTTTGAAATTGGGAAATGTGCATCCTCCAACTTTGTCCTTTTTTTCATGTTTTCTTTAGTTTTGGAGGCCCTTGCTATTCTGTATGAATTTGAGGATCACCTGACTA